>NW_027556098.1:351378742-351978742 GCF_003287225.1 Phascolarctos cinereus
TTTCTTTTATTTTTTTCTTCTTTTGAATTTGTTTTATTGTTTCTTGATGTCCCATGGAGTCACTAATTTCCACTTACCCAATTCTAATTGTAAGAAATTCTTTTCTTCAGTGGATTTTTATGCCTCTTTTACCATTTGGCCAATTCTGGTTTGTTTGTTTGTTTTTGTTGTTGTTGTTGTTTTTTAAGATATTAGTTTTTTTCATATTTTTGTGCCTCTTTTCAAGCTATTGAGTTTCTTTTCATAATTTTCTTCTATCATTTTCATTTCTTTTCCCAGTTTTTCCTCTACTCTTATTTCATCTTTTAAAACAATTTTGAGTTCATCCAGAATTCATTTTGGGCTTATATCCAATTCACATTTTTTTTAAGGCTTTGCATGTAGCTGCTTTGATTTCATTGTCTTCTGGGTTTGTGTCTTGATCTTCCCTTTATCCATATACTTTCAGTGGTCATGTCCTTTTTTTGTTTGCTCATTTTCCCAGCCTATTTCTTGACTCTTTATATTAAAATTCAGCCCTTCTCCGGGGCTGGAGAGAGCATTATCCCAGATTTTTTGTGTTACTATTTTCAGAGCTAGTTCTGGAGGTCTAAAAGTTTTCAGTTCTTTTAAGGTAGTATGATCCAAGGAGAGATGTGTTCACTTTTGTGTTCCCAGCTGGTGTCTTTTACTCAGTTGGTATTTAATCCATATATTGAATCATTTTATATTAAGAGAATTTCCTATGGAACATTTGAGGTCTGGTTATTTATAGTGTATGGTAATGAGACCTTTCCTGAGTCAAGAACATGAGAAAGAATGTTCAAATCTTGGGAATTTTTTTTTCTGTCTCTACATCCCTCCATGCTACCTCACTTCTCATATCCAATAACTTATCAAGTAATATCCATTCAAGCTTTCCAATATCATTTGTATTTTTTCTCATTTTATTTGTTCCCATTCCCACTGTCTCTGTCAAGATCTAAGTTACCACCCACCTAGACAGAATCTTAACTTTTTTGTCTCTGTTTTCTTCCTCCATACAGCAACACAATCTTGGTGAATAACACTGTCCATCTAATTATTTTTATGCATCAACCTTATTTCAATCTTCTTTTGCAAACAGAGTTGTCTCTCTGTTTGCTGCCAAGTACGGTTCAAACTCCTTTGCTACATCTCAAGTCACTACTCCCCATATATTTCATGCTCTACACAAACTAAATGAGTTTCTGTTTTCCCAAATTTTTAGAGCCCTTTCTCTGTGCCTTTCCTTCACTAAACTGCCTATGCCTAGGAAATCCTGTGGAACTTTACATCATTCTTTCTTTTGTATGTATTTAATATATTTTCACATTATTGTAAAACACAGTTTATTCATGCATATGCCCCCCCTTTCCACCACCTCAAATATAATGTAAACACTTTACAAAAAGGGAGTCCATTCCTTGCAAAATTTCTTATCTTAGCAAGTACATGGTAATTGCTTAATAAATGTCCATTGAAATTAACTGATTTGAAGCACAAAGTATGCAGTGTCTTTCTGTAACAAGATCAACCTATGAACTACTTTCTCCAATGAGCTGGAATCCTGTTTCTCTTGTCCTTCTGTCCTTCTGCTCCATATTGTTATCTCCACTGAATATACTCTGCTGCTATCTGTTGGTCTTCATCTACTATGTGGTCTCTTCTCCCATGCTGAAAGTTCTTGGAGCTCATAATCCCAAGGGTTATTTCAGTTATTGTGTCATGTAAAACCCTAAGCAGCTAGCTGGAGAAATCCCTGAGGATTTAAATCTGCCTTCTGGAGTTCAACTTCCTTGGTATGGTTCGAATTCTCTCAGTATAAACTCATCCTATTTACAGTTAGAAAATTTGTTTTTATTCCCATTATGCTTCTGCTTGATAGCCTTGTTCCCTGAAAGGTATCTCTGGAGTGCCACTCTGCAAATGTGCAAAAGATGTTGGTGGATTGCACTGAGGAAATTCCTTTCAACCCTTATAATTCTTCTGGATGTGCAAATCACTTTGGAAACATGACTATAATAATAATAGCTGGCAGTTACATTAATATTAAGTCAGCATTTATTAAGCAGTTACAAAGAGTAAAGACACTGTGGTAGGTGGTACATGCAGGGAGAGGAATTATGAGGTGACTGCACTAAGCCTCCTCCTCATATGGTGGATGATCATGGAGGATCTCTCTGATACTCACCTTTCACTCTTTCCAATCAGAAGAAAGGAGGGCCTGAGGGGCTAGGAAGCATTCATTTCAGAGTTAATGTTATTTTGCATTTTGATGAGTTTTTGGAGACCATAAAATATAGGAGAGCAGATGGGAAGGAAAAATGCCGTATAATTCATATTGTCCCCATTTTCCAGATGAGAAGACTGAAGCTCACACACAGCTAATAAGTGTCTGAGGCTGGACTTGGACTCAGAAGACCTGAGTTCAAATCCTATATCACCTAATTACTAAAATGCCTTTTCTTCTTCTCTTCTAATAAATAAATCACTGTACTATGGAATTGCTAGCTTTTGTCTTTCTTTCCAGTAATCAAATAATTTTACTCTCTACCTATAGATATTAAAACTTGAGCTACCTGACTCACAGGGATTCCTGTTTTCCAAAAACCAGTGTAGGTCTACATGAAATGTCATCAACAGATTGACTATGGGGTGATGGCTCTTTCAGCCACAGTAGTTCTTGAAGACCAAATTGTAAATCTGTGTCCAGCTGTTATGTGCACAAATAGGTAGAGGAAATATTCACAATAATTACGTTACAGATTATTGAGGCAAAACATGTTCATAAGTCGTCTTCTTTGTCTTCTCTTCCTGGCTTCCTTCAACTGTTAACTAACATCCCATCATTTTGCAACAGGTAGGCCTTTTCCATGGTTCGATTATCTTCCATTTATACTGTATAATACTTATTTGTATTTTCATGTTGTCTCACCATTTAAATTGTGAGCTACTTTAGGGCAGTGACTATTTTGGTTTTTCTTTGAATCCACAGTGCAGTATGATACCTGGAACACAGTAGATACTTAATAAAAAGTTACTGACTTGAGAGGTGTCATCGTTCATAAGGTTATGACTTCCCATTTCTGGAGGTTTTCAAGCGGAAGCTGGATGATCACTTACTTGGGACAGGATGATTTCTTTAGGTTCTTTTAAATTTTCAATTCAACTCAAATTAGCAAACATTTATGTAATGCCCACTATGTGCATGGCACTATATTATATGCTAGGGAGTGAAAATAGATATAAAAAGATGTTCAGTAATCTTCCATTTCTAATCAGCTGCCAATTTTTTTCAGTACCATTTCCACAATATTTCTTGAATCTATTTCCTTCTCCCTGTGTACATGGTTACCAATCTACTTCAGGCTGTCATTTCCTCTTGCTTTGACTATTGCAAAAGCCTTCTAATTAATGTCCCTGTTTCTATTCTTTTCTTGATTATCGTATGCCACATAATGGCTTACATAGTGATATTCTTGACCATGCTACTCCTCTACTTAAGAAGTTCCAATGGTTCTCTATTGACCATAGGTAAAAGTTAAAAAAAAAAAATTAACCAAAAGAAAAAAAGAAAAAGGAAACCTGTCATTTAAATTTCTTCACTATCAGGCTCTATCTTTCCATTCCAGACTTATTTTACGTTATTACCCTTCATATAGTTCATCTTTCATCAAAACTGTCTTATTTTCTACCCCTCACACCTGACATTCAATCTTCATCTTTCATCTTTGTATCTTTGAACAGGCTGTCCCCCATGTCTAGAATGAACTCTCTCCTTAAAACGGCAAGTGAGTTTCCTTCAATTCCTTCAAAATTCAAGCATCTCCTGCCACATAAGGTCTTACCTAAATCTCCTGTTACTTGGGTGACTTACATCTCTATTATTTTCTCCTGATAAAAGTCAGGAACTACTTTTCTCCTCTTCTGAAAGAGGCTATGAATATTGTTAGCTTCTTTTTAGAAAGAATGGCCTCTTGGGCACTTAGTTTAACCAGTACCTTGATGAGTCTCTGAAGAGTTAGAGTTAAGGAATTAGAATAGGCAATAAGGAAACAAAACACTCTGCAGATGATAAGATGAACTTAGAGAATCAACTAAAAACCTAAGCAAAATAATGAACAACTTCAGCAAAGTTGCAGGATATAAAGTAAACCACTTAAATCACTGGCATTTCTGTATATTATAACCAAAGCCCCTTAGTTAGAGCTAGAAAGAGAAATTCCACTGAAAATAAATATAGACAATATAAAATATTTGGGAGTCTACCCGCCAAGAAAAACCTAGGAACTATATGAACAAACTTGTAAGACACTTCTCACACAAATAAAGTCAAGTCTAAACAATCTGAAAAATATAAATTGCTCATGGGTAGTCCAAGATAATATAATAAAAACAACAATTCTACCTAAATTAATTTACTTATTCAGTGCCACATCAAACTACCAAAAATATTTTATAGAGCTAGAAAAAATAACACCAAAATTCATCTGGAAGAAAAAAAGTCAAGAATATTAAGGGAATTAATGAAAAAATGAAAAGGGAGGTGTAAAACTATACTGTAAAGCATCAATCATCAAAACTGTTTGGTACTGGCTAAGAAATATAATGGTGGAACAGCAGAATAGGTGAGGCACATAAGACACAGTGGTCAATCACTATAGCAATCTATTATTTGATGAACCCAAAGACTACATCTTCTGGGATTAGAACTCACTATTTGGGTGAGGGTCGCAAGCCCCAGAGCGAGAGGCTAGCCCGGCGGGAGCGTGGCGAATTTAGTGAGAAAGGAGGCGATAGGGCGGGGCCTACGTGCCAGACTCCAAAGCTAGCAGCCGGTCTCTCTCCACCTGGCCAGCCGAGGAGCTGAGGGGGGCGCTGGGCGGATGGAGGAAGGCCGGAGGGGCCCGGCCCAGGCTCTGCTTCCTCTCGCGGCTGCCACCTACTAAATGCCTTTGTTCTGCGGCTGCCCGCGACTCCCTGCCCCCGCCCCTCCCCTCTCCCCTCTTCCTCCTCTCCCCCTCCCCCCCACCTCGAGCCTCGCGCCTTTGAGCGCGTCCCGGCTTGTAGCGGCTCCTGGCGCCCATGTGGCTGCAAGGGCCGGGTCCCGGGCGCGCGAGCGACAGGGCGGCAGCTGGGCCTTGAGGTCGGGGGCGCCCCGAGCGGCACGCAATGGGGAACTGCTGCTGGACCCAGTGCTTCGGGCTCCTCCGCAAAGAAGCGGCAGAGGGTCAAAGTATTTTAGGACGTGCCCAACAGGCGAGCATTTCACTACAGAGTTTGAAAATCTAGTAGAAAGTGAAGAAGGGGAAAGCCCAGGAAGTAGTCATAGGCCCCTTACTGAGGAAAAAATAGCGGACTTAAGAGAGAGGCATTATAATTCTATTGCTGAAAAACAGAAAACATTTGATAAGAAAACTCAAAGAGAGTTAGCCGTAGGAGAAGTTAAGACTAGAAGCTTTACACACTGCGCAGCGTGAAGCAGGAAAAGTTCTTGGAGCAAGAAAGGCAAAGGATTATGCAAAGATCTTATCATTCCAACACTGGAGAATATCAATGTTCAGGGGCAGAAGAAGACTTTGAATCCTATTTGAGAAATATAAAGTCACAATATGAAGTTTTTCGAAGTTTAGACACCAAACACGGAAAGTAGTTGTGACTTAATGACCAAAACCAAATCAAGGCGTGGAAATGATGACAGCACCTCCCTAGATCTAGAGTGGGAAGATGAAGAAGAATGAATAGAATGGTCCCATTGAGAGAACGTTCCAGAACTGAAGAGGATATTCTATGGGCAGCATTAAAATATAGCAGCAAGACTGGAAGTAATCCTACCTCAGCTTCTGAAGATTCTAATGGGCTGAAGTGGGAGAATGATGTTAGTGCCAAAAGGGATAACAACGGCAATTCAGAATATTCTGGATTTGTGAATCCCGTTTTAGAACTGTCTGCCTCTGAGTTAAAAAAAAAAATCTGAAGCGGATCAGCGAGACAGATAGGGTGAGATCATCTGGCCTTTTTGTCAGTCATGACCAAATGTTGAAAATCAAATAGAATGTACAAATGTTTGTTCTGATCCTTTTTGTAAGGAAGAAAGAAATTATGTGGTAAATATTCAATAGCAAGGAATAGGAATGATGGAATCTATCTAAATTCAGAATTAAGTGCAATTTCATCATGATTCTGTCATGCTTCTGAATATGCTGTAAAGAAGATTCTTGTTCAGGTACCATTTGGACTGGATGGCCTCTGAGGTCTCTTCCAACTCTTAGATTTTATGATTATTAAGAATTATCTGCTCTAATTTATGTATTCCAATTTAGTATCTGTAGATTTAATTTGTTTCCTTTTAAATAACTTGTATTTTTGTTTTCTTTGTATGGATCTAATATTTTTAAAATTATCTACTTATTTCAGTATCTGAACATGAAAATAATAAAATATTTTATTTGTTTTTCTCAGCACCTCTAAAGGGAAGTAATTAGCAGCTTCAGATAATGCACTATTTCCTGAAAGTTTTTTAAGCTTCCTCTGTTTTTATAACTTGGTTGAATTTAATCATTCTATACTAATACAATTAGAGTTCAGTAAGCCTAACAGAGCACTAATATGCATTTCTATCAGATTGGTATGATAGCATATTCATGGTATTATCTCAGAACAGGATTGCTTTGAGGCCTGAAAGAGGTGGCTACCCTCAGAATTGGACATTTTTAAATTGCTGATGGTCACACACAAAATTGAGGATAGAGCTTAAGTGTTCTACTAAAGAGTTACATACTGATACAAAGGGACTATTGTACTTTAGACTGTATTTTAAATTTCTAAGTAAGTTATTTTTTTAAATCTACATTGGATAAGTTTGGAATAATATTAAAAAAAAAAAAGGCTTACACAAAGGACTAAATTCTCTATGAATGAATGAGGGAGTTCCTAAAAAGAAATAGTACAGGTATTTTGAAGAGTCTTTTCTTGTATGAAATGACAGATTTTATTTAGTTTTCTTTTGCCTTGTTTTATGTACGATAAAGGAACGTGCTCTGGGAAGTAAAGCTAGATGAGTTGTGAGTTATAATTGCTGCTAGGGTTCTGTAGGGTATCCCAAAAGTCTTACTGCAACTTTAATAACTTTAAAACACCAGCACCGTCTTTGGGATACCCTGCATGTTAGCCTTTCTTTTTCCCACTTTGTTAAATATGAACCAAAGGCTAAGGGAGCAAAATGCACTCAAATTGGGCTGCATTTCTTGATTTTGCCAGGGAATCTAGTATAATTTCAGTAAATTGACATGTAGTTTCCTTAGTAATTTTTTTTCCTTATAACACCATAGGAAGATTAAGATGCAAATAGCGATGTAAGTTCTTGCTGTATTTTTAAAAATCATATGGCCGTTCAAATATTTCAACTTGTGTTGATAAGCAAGAATGTCTGTAAATTCATCTCCTTTTTTAATTTGCAGAACTAAGACACTGACTGAATATGTAAATATATTTCATTAAAGATGTGATTATTATGTTTTATCATAATTTAAGTTTATAGCTATGTCATTTAAAGACATTTTAAATTTAATTTATATTCATACTACCTGTAATATTGCTTTTTAAAGTTTGTATACATCAGATGTATATTTTTGTTTTGGTATAAGCTACTGTCTAATTTTTCTTGGCATTTTGTCCATATTATAGACTTTTTTGGAAGGAATGGAATCAATTTCTCAAAAGTTGTGAATGAATACATTTTTACATTAAAAAAAACTCACTATTTGGCAAAAACTGAGAAAACTGGGAAATAGTATGGCAGATACTAGGCATAGACCAACATCTCACACCTTATACCAAGATAAAGTCAAAATGGGTACCTGATTTAGACAAAAAGGGTGATAAGCAAATTAGGAGAGCAAGGAATAGTTTACCTGTCAGATCTATGGAGAAGGGAAGAATTAATGAGTAAACAAAAGATAAAGAACATTATGAAATGTAAAATGGATAATTTTGATTACATTAAATTAAAAAAAGGTTTTGCACAATCAAAACCAATTTAACAAAGATTAGAAGGAAAGCAGAAAGCTGAGAAACAATCTTTACAACAAGAGTCACTGATAAAGGCCTCATTTCTCAAATATATAGAGAACTGAGTTAAATTTATGAGAACATAAGTCACTCCTCAATTGATAAATGGTCAAAGGATATGAACAAGCAGTTCATTCTTTTGGTTTTGTTTTACACTGTCTTGATTTCTCATAAAGTCACTAGATTCTAATTGTTCCATGCTAATTTTTAAGAAAGTATTTTCTTCAGTAAGCTTTTGGACTTCGTTTTCCATCTGGCCAATTCCGCTTTTTAAGGCATTCTTCTCCTCATTGGCTTTTTGGACCTCTTTTGTCGTTTGGGTTAGGCTATTTTTAAAGTGTTATTTTCTTCAGTATTTGTTTGGGTCTCCTTTGGCAAGCTGTTGACTTGTTTTTCATGATTTTCTTGTCTCACTCTCATTTCTCTACCCAGTTTTTCCTCTACTTCTCTTATTTGCTTCTCAAAATCCTTTTTGAGCTCTTCATGAACTGGGACTGATTCATGTTTTTCTTGGAGGCTTTGGATGTAGGAGCTTTGACTTTATTGTCTTCTGGTTGTATGTTTTGATCATCTTTGTCACCAAAGAAAGATTCTGTGTTCTGACTTTTTTTGCACAGTTTGCTCATGTTCCCAGCCAATAACTTGAGTTTTAAACTCTTTGTTAAGGTAGGGGTCTGCGTCCAGTGTGGAGAATGTAGTGTCCCAAGATTTGGGGGGTTTGTGCAGCTGTTTTCAGAGATACTTCTAGGGATTTGTAAATTTTCAGTTCTTCCAAGTTGGTACAGTCAAGGGTGAGGTGTAAGCATTCTTTTCTGCCTTGCAACTGTGAGGAAGATTCTCTCTCCATCACCACTAGAAGCTCCACCACACCAACTCTTCTCCTTGCCCAGGTCCATCACCCAGAATTGTGACCCAGATCTAAGCAAGGGCAAAGCAAAAGAATCCTGCCTCAGCACCAGCAAAGAGATCCCTGCAGTCCCCTTCTGATCAGCCACTCGATTCCTCTTCTTTCTGTGGGCCAAGAGCTCAGGAAGCAGCAGCCACCCTACGGCTGTGCTGGGACTGGGGATGGGACTGAGCTTTTCTCTCATCATTATCCCAGATGTTTCCTACTGACCTTCTAAATTGTCTTTGGCATTTGTGGGTTGGGAAGTCTGGAAACCACCACAGCTGCCCGTGATTTAGTTGTCTGAGTCCTGCCCTAGGTTTGCTGAGGCCTCATCATTGCCTGTATGCCCATGCTGAACTGGTTTCCTCTCCCAGTCAGGTGCAATAGACCTTTCCAATCAACCATCCAGGTTGTCTGGGGCTGGAAATTTGTTTCACTTTGTCTTTTGTGGGTTCTGCTGCTCTAGAATTTGTTTAGAACCAATTTTAAAAGCATTTGGATGGCTTTGGGGGAGAGCTCAAGCAAGGCACTGCTTTCTCTCTGCCATCTTGGCTCCATCCCCCATTAACTTCTAACTAACCTTTAGCATTTCTTAAACTATGAATTAAAAAAAAAATACAAGAAAGGGTCCATAGGCTACACCAGATTGCTAAAAGCTAAGGAACCTTGCTCTAGAGAGATGAAGTGAGGTACAGAGAGATAAAGGACACAGACATCTTCTCTTCATAAAGCATTGAGTTTAAATCTTGAAGAGAAACTTTATGAAAAAATTCTTAATAATCTTTGATTGTTATCCAGATAGAGCTAAATGGTGGGACTGTGTTTTCAGAATTGGAAAGAGCTTCGGAGAAGCAGTGATAGGTAAAGGTGACTGTGGTTGTGACCTCACAGCTAATACGCTATAAATAATCATATGGTTTTTTTTTTTTACTATTTTATACACTCTTAAGAAATTGTATAGTCACGGGCAGCTAGGTGACGCAATGGATAGAGCACTGGCCCTGAAGTCAGGAGGACCTGAGTTCAAATCTGGCCTCAGACCAAACACTTGACACTTACTAGCTGTGTGACCCTGGGCAAGTCACTTAACCCCAATTGCCTAAAAGCAAAAAAAAGAAATAAATAAAAAAGAAATTGTATAGTCAATAATCTTAATGTTTGAGTGTGTGAAATTACATACATACACATATGTATGTATATATACACACATGTATACATATACATATATATGAGAGACACAAAAATGAGAACAAAAAGAATTTATGGGAAAAGATGTAATTATAAGACATAATTGACCAATTAGTGAAAGATGTTGTAATTTCAGTAGTGTATGAGGCAATATATGTAGATAGATATATAGATTCCTTGATTATCTTAAGATCTGTTATGAGATATAATAGCAAAGTGAGTCAAGTAGGAAATAGAGAGGGTGAGGTTTATGCATTTGTTGACTAATGAAGTATACTTCACAGATAGCCAAATAAAGACTATATGTAGTGCTAGCAGATATCAATCCATACTATATTTGCATTTCCAATGCCTAGCATAGTTCCTGGCACATAGTAGAACTTAATAAGTGTATATTCACTGATTCTGCTCTCAAGAAACTTAAAATGTTACCTGATAGAGAGACTGTATGCAAATACTTACATGAATGAAATAAGATAAAGTATAAAGAGATATCTAGGCAAAATGTTAGGATAGATGTGAGGGGGAGATCATGTTAACCTAAAGATTTCTGGGAATTCTCCATGAACCAGATAGGCTTTTAAGGTCACCAAAGATGACAGGAGGAAAAAGACAAATGATGCAAGGGCTTTAAGAAAACAAGTACACTGTTAGTGGAACTGTCAATTGGCCCATCCATTCAGAAAAGCATTTTGGAATCATACTCCCAAAGTCACAAAATTGTGCACACCAGCTATATCACTACTGGGACTATACACCCAAAGAAATAAAAGAAAGAGGAAAATGTATATGTATAAAAATACTTGGTGGCACAGTGGGCAAAGTGTCTGGCCCTAAGTTAGGAAGACTCATTTTTCTGAGTTCAAATCTGTACTCAGATGCTTATTAGCTGTGTAACACTGGGCAAATCACTTAACCCTATTTACCTCAGTTCCTCATCTCTAAAATGAGCAACAGAAGGAAATGGCAAACCCTACAAGTATCTTTGCCAAGAAAACCCCAAAGGGGATCATAAATAGTGTGACACAACTGAAAGACTTAACAATAAATATAAATGCTTCCAGTAAATCTTTTCTTTTTCCTTTCCTTCCTCCCTCCCTCCCTCCATCCTTCCTTTTTTCCCTTTCTTTCCTTTCTTTCCTTCTTTCTTTCTTCTTTCCCATAGTCCCAAATTGGAAACCAAGTGTGCCCACCTACCAAGTCATTACTAAACAAAGTATGGTATACAAATGTAATTGGAGTATTATTATGCCATCAGAAAAGATAACATGAATAATTTAGGATAAAAGTGGGAAGTCTTCTATGAACTGGTACATGATGAAGCAAGCAAAACTAGGAAAACAATTTGTACCATAATAACAACACTAAAGAAAAATAACTTTAGAACTCTAAACTCTAGTCAACAATCATGAAAACATGAATCATAGGTACTGATAATGAACCCATCACCTACCTCCTGCCCAAAAGGTGATGAGTTAAAATGCAGAATGAGATAGACATTTTTTACTATGTTAATGTAATGGTTTATTTTGATGGACAATGAATATTTAGTATGAAGGTTTTATTTTTCCTTTTTTCTTAGTTCAATTTGGAGGGGATATGGAAGGGAGAAGTAATTAACACTTGTGAAAATAAATGTACATATATATTTTAAGACCTTTTTAGGTTTGTTTGTTTAAAGACTTGTTCAATGAAATTAGTTTGAGTAGAGTTGTATTTGGGGAAGATCAGCAAACGTGTTAATCTTTTACTAAAATTAAGAGGGCAGCAAGCAGATTTACTTAGATACTCAGTGCCAGATTTCTCACACTGAAAATGCTTTTCTCATGACTCAAGAGGAAGTGGTGGAGGCAATTAGTGTATCAGGGTACAGAAAATCCTCCAAGAATTTTCTCTTGGGGACCTAAGGGTCCAGGTCCCTGAAGCTCCACCTCCAACAGTCCAGGACCAATTTAATACCTGTACTCAAATGTGCTCCCCAGGTCTGCGCTCTCCCAATTTCAACAGTCTTTCAGAACCACTGAGCCTCTTGGCACAGGTCTTGAATGAAGGTGAGCCCCCACTGATTTTTAGCAACCTGAGAGTGGAAATGGCTGTGCCAATGAGATAGGGGAAAGGGTGTGTAACAAATACAGTTTATTCTTTGTTTTACCTATATAATGAGCACATAAATGCTTTTGTAATGTTGTGTAGGGACCAATTGTCAAGTTATCTTGTTTCCTAGACATCCCATTCATTAGCCTAGAAAACATGCCTGAAACTCCACCATTTGTGATCCACCAAGGTTTGGTTTTGTTTTTTGTTTTGTTTTGTTTTGTTTTGTTGTTTTTGTTTTTTCAGTTAATTCCTTTCATTTTCTCCTGGTTGTTTTAAAACATTTATGTAGTTTTTGAGAGACTTTCCTCTCTGACAGCAGAGGAAGAGAAGGACTGCAGGAGAAAGCCCTTTGAAAGGTAAGGCTAAGAAGGTCTTTTGGTGTCACAGTGTTTACAGAGAAAAGACTGGAGTACTAAAGGGAAATACATACCCTTTCCCAGAAATGATCTTGTTTTGAGCAAGAAGTATCAGCCTTTTTTTTTAATCATAATTCCTCACATACCTTTCTACCCCAGTCTGGTGTCTGAAACTGTGCAGCAGTGAAGAAACCTCCTGTCATCTGATACGAAGGTTATGTGTTAAATGTTTTGTGTTTGGTCATAGAAGGTAGGAACAACATATGGAAGATAGAAAAAGGAAAGTTTAAGCTTGATGCAAAGGGGAAAATTCCTTAACAATTAGAGCTATCAGAAAATAGCATGGGCTCAGGAGCTAGCAAGGTCCTACCACTGGAAATAATCACAAAAAGCCTGATGGTTCCATATTAGATGTTATTGAAAGGATTCTCTTTCAGGTGTGGGTTGGTCTGAAGGTCTCTGATGTTCCTTGCAACTCGGAAATTTTATACTCTCTGGACGTGGCAAATAACCTACAGCTTGTAAAGACCATCAGTGAACCATTTATTAAGCCTTTTCATTCTGTGCTCTTTACCCCTACCCTTTATATCCATTCCCATATAAATCCACTTTATACATTGTAAAAGATTAGTGTAATGCTGTCCAGAAGAAGGGATGAGATCGGATGAAGAAATACCTCCAATTTTCTTGGAGAGGGTGATCTACTGTTTAATCCTTGTTAGATAGTGAAATGTGGAAGAAATTAAAATTCTAATGGAAATACCATGTGGTCCATACCTAGCTTTCTAATAGAAGAGAATAATGGAGGTCTGGGTATGTGCCCTAGGAAAATAAGTTGCTGTAAGGTACCAACACAATTGCTAATGCAGTGAAATTTAATAGCATCCTTGTTCAGTGTCCTTCTACTGTGATGTTCTCTCCATCCTGTATCCTGCCCATTTCCAGAGCCCAGGGTCGTGTGTGTGTGTGTGTGTGTGTGTGTGTGTCTGTGTGTCTGTGTGTCTGTATGTCTGTGTGTGTGTGTGTGCATGTGTGTTTTCAGCACTGGGGCCTTTTGAATCCAAGACATCATGTCAGTAGAGGGTGTAAACTTGTCATGCCTTTGGGTGTCTCACCCTAATGGTCGTACAATGTATCCTTGTGTGCACAACTAGTAAACCCTCCCTATTGTCTTCCTCGTTTAAATGGTTGTTGCCCACAGTGCTGGGGTGCAGGAAACAGCTAAATCAAGTGGCAACCAATTGTCCTTGATGTTCTTACACAATAGCCATTTGATGGGTCAGGGTTATGTGCCAGATGCCTATTACTAAGCATCTCTAGAGATAGGATTTACATTCAGATAGGCAGTACTAGGATTGGACCTGACCATAATTTAAGCATAACCCTTACTCTTACTCCTTAATTGTGATGTACTATGTGGGGAAGCCTAAGACAAAATTATGAACTGAAACTGTCATCTACAAATGCCTCTGTGAATCATGATGAAAGCTGAAGAGGTAGAGAACTAGGCCAACACAGTGGCCCCACCATTATAAAATTTCCCCCAGCCCCTTGACTGATCTCTTCTTTGTATTCACTCAACTTCTCTCACCAAGAAATTGGTGGGTTTGATACAAGACTATACCAGCCTACTTCATATCATTGGGTTCCCTTAAATATTCCAGTGATAACACCAGAAAAACCAGGTGCCTCTAAGTTCAACTGATTTCTATAAGGCCTAGAACTGTAACGGATCATTCCGGAAGAATCTCCCATAAAGAGAGAAGGCAAGGAGTTAGGACCCTGTTCTATTTTACTGATCTTTTCAGATGATGCTTCCCCAGGATGGTTTTGCAAGGAGAAGAACTGTAATAAATTATTTTAAATCCTGGATTTTCACTCCTCTGTCTTCCCATCCTCAAGCACCCTCCAGAATCTTAAGGTCTACTTGAGACACCCCATATATCCTGACAGGATGAAAGAACAAACAGAACATTTGGAGGAAGAATACTTATTAGAAGTCCTCCTTCAGACTGTGATTAACCTCCAAGAACCTACTCTTGAGACCTAAGACTATCAAACAATGAACAAGGTTAATTTTCCAAGTGTTTGTTCAGAGGCTGAATGATCATTTTTCAGGAATATAATATGGGGGATTTTGCTTTCATTAGGAATTATACTAGATTACTGCTTTCATGCCTCCCTCATTTTTTCATTCCTTATCTGTTATTTCATCAGTTATGGAAATTCTAATGTGGAAATTCCTTACTCTAATGTGGATCAGTAGCACATCTATGATGTATATAGTCATAAAAAGTTTCCTGGAACACTGAGAGGTTAAGTAAATTGTCCATGGTCATAAGACTGGTAAACATCAGGGGAAGGCATTGAACTACAGCCTTCTAATGATAAGACCAGTTTTATACCCTATGCCACACTGTCTCTCTTTTAACATGTCTTATAAATTTAAAATACGTGGACTCTAGAATTTACCCCTGAAAGTAAAGTCACCATTTGGGAAAGAAGCATATTTCCCAATTGTGTTTATTTCTGAAGGAAAAATTAACAGAAAGTTGCTTGAAGGGAGTGTCTGTATACACACACACACATACACACACACACCCACACACACACTCTCACTTCTCTCTTATCTCCATGTAGTACTATTGTCTGAGTAAAGAAAAAGTCAAGAAAAAGGAGAGCAGGAGTAATAAGGCAGATTGCATTCAAAGTGTCTTCTTGGACTTATGTTCTTCTCCTTGTCTTTGCAGTAATTGGAAGAGTCATATATAAGTGATATATGTGAAAGTCTGTGTTCAGAGAACTTACTTTTCAATTGGACTAGAATATCCAGGTAAACAATGAATAAAAATAAAGGCTTGTAGTCAGCTGTCCAAATGTGAAAGAGATAAATGAGGAATAAGAGAAAGTGAGCTAGGGAAGCAGAATCTGTCATATAAAACTGGTAAAAAGGCCTAGTAGGCAAAGACTGATCAGGTGAAATTAAGGTATGGGGAGGGGACAAGTGTGAGTGGGGACCAAAAGAGCTTCTAATATAGTCATGGTCATGGTTGGGGTGGAGGTAACCTGAAATAAAGAGAGAATTTGGAGGTATAAAGAACTTGGTTATTCTGATTATTATAATCTCAGGGATCTAGGTGGATATATAGGGAACTAGGAAAAATCCAGACATTCAAGAAATTTCAAGAAAAAAGAATATGGAGGGGAAGGACCTGGGTTTGGAGGTATTAACTATAGGGTTATTAAGGTCCTTGACTCAGTTAAGTCCCAAATGATAAAAAAGCTGATCTTTTTTACCTACAATTCTTTGTACTTATGTTTGCTCATCAACTGGATTGACTGTGTCCTGTTCAATTCTTATGAGTACAGGAAAAAAAAAAACACTTATAACCCTATAAATGACTGGCCTGAGCATAGTAATGCTACTTTAGTATTACTGTAGAAACAGGGTAAAGAAATAGAGGAAAAGGGTGAAGGAATAGAGGAGAATGTTCTAAAGAGATAGAGAGCTATAGGTGATGGGGAAAATGAAGATGAACTGCAAAATGAAGGAATTTGGGAATGAACGTCTGGATCAATAGGACAGAGGAGATGGTAGCACTGATGAGGTAAGACGGATGAGGTGAGTGGATAGACATGGGAAACAGAGAACATGATAGACAAAAAATATAGGGGATAGTCCAAGAGGTCATAGAACTAAGGGAACCCTCTAAATCTTGTAATAGCAACAGAACAATATTGGTGAATTTTAGCACTGGATGTAGGTATCCTATTCAGTCACACAAGGAATGGCAGGTCCTAAAGAAAAAGCTAGACAGAATAAAGGAAGCAGTCATGCCTTGGGAAATTCATGTACATTTAATAAGATCGACAACTCACGTGTAAAATGAGCACCTCTTATTTTTAAGTCAACAGGTCAGAAGAAGAAAGAGAAATGTATAAAGCAATTGTCTTAGCAGCCTTAGTTCTTCAATTCAAGCATACCAGCCCTGCATTGGCCATGGTGATGGCCAATGGCACAGTCTTTATGCCATCCATACTGATATTGATTGGAATCCTTGGCCTAGAGTCTGTTCAGTGTTGGATTGGGATTCCGTTCTGTGCTATATATGTCATTGCCCTCATTGGGAATTACATACTTCTGGTGATCATTCAATCTGAACATAGTCTCCACAAGCCTACGTACCTCTTTCTGGCCATGTTGGGAATCACTGACATCGCCCTTAGCGCTTGCATCCTTCCCAAGATGTTGGGTGTCTTTTGGTTTCATCTGCAGGAGATCCAGTTTGATGTGTGTCTGCTGCAGATGTCGCTTATCCACACATTCCAGTGCACAGAGTCTGGTATACTCTTGGCCATGGCTGTGGACTGCTATGTAGCCATCTGTGACCCCCTGAGACATGCCACCATCTTTACCTCACAACTCCTCACTCAGATAGGGGTTGGGGTCACTCTGAGAGCAGGTATCCTCATGGCCCCATGTCTTTTGCTCATCAAATGTCGACTAAATATTACCGAACCACTGTCATCTCCCACTCGTACTGTGAGCACATGGCCATTGTGAAGCTGGCTGCTGAGGACATCCAAATCAACAAGGCTTATGGTCTGTTTGTGGCCTTCTCTATCTTGGGATTTGATGTCATCTTGATCCTATTGTCCTACGTTCGGATCTTTATTGCTGTCTTCCACCTGCCCCAGAAAGAGGCTCGACTCAAGGCCTTCAGCACTTGCATTGCCCATATTTTTGTTTTTTTGGAGTTCTACATTCTTGCCTTCTTCTCCTTTTTTACTCACAGGTTTGGGTTCCATATCCCCCGCTATGTCCACATCCTTTGCTCTAACCTCTATCTCCTAATTCCACCTCTTCTTAATCCCTTTGTTTATGGAGTAAAGACCAAGGAGATCAGGGAACAGGTAGTCAAAATGATCAGTTTCAAGAACCCAGCCTAATCTGTTGTCTCTCAAATAATGTAGGGCATGACTAAGAGACAGGTAGAGCATATTGTAAGTCTGTTTTTTTTCTTAGTCATGTAGGTCCTGAGATATATCACTTTTGGAGCTGCCACTAAGAATTTCCTAGCTAAGAGTAAAGAGGAAAGTGACCATCATATATTATGATTACCCAGAGGAAAATTGATGGTTAAACAAATAGAGAGCTATAGCCTCATTCATGGATACTAGAGACATGGCTCGTTCCAAGGCATCATCAGAATTGTTGTCCTCCTTCATATTCCTAATCAAAAGGCTTCTGCTCCTAGAAGTCTCCCCTAAGTGACCGATGAGGAGATGGGTTTTTAGGGCTTATCACAATTAACAATCTTGGGCTCTCAGAGTCAATATATTCTCTCATGGTACCTAGCAGAACTTATTCAATCCAGGAGATGGAAGAGATCTCAGAGACCATCTCCTTCCCTATCACTTTACAAATGAGAAAACTGAGGCCCAGGGAACTAAAGTGACTTGGGCAAAATCACACAGGTATTAAAACCCCAGAAACAGACTTTTAAGGAAGGCAGAAGAGCCCAGTAAAATGAGCACTAGCTTTGGAAGCAGAAGATCAGGATTAAAATCCTACCTCTGGTTGTCTGCTATACAAAATTATTTTCAAAAAGCCTGCTATTCTTGCTTGTACTTTCATTAAGAATAGGATCATAGGTTATTTTATAAAGGTTTTGTGAAGATGAGAAAGTAGTCATAGAAATAATCAATTATTAATTAATTGGAACACTTCTTACCCACCTCATATAGGTAGTAATGTAGTCCATAGTTTCCCCATTCCTTTGGTATATTTGTATTCCACACAACTCTGTAAAAATTACCTCATTATGCTGCCAAGACTGTGTTGATTTTCAGTATGGATATACTGTGTGTATACTTGAGCTGGTATAACTGGGGAGAATCAGGAAAAGGTCTCCCTCATAACAATTTTGTCTATAAATGGACCTGTGACGATATAGCTAAGTTGCTCATGTTTCTTACAGATTTTTTCCAGTGCTTTTCACCATTTTATGAAATGTTGTGATCCATTATCTTCTGTCAAACTCATCCAAGACAATTGATGAGTGAGTCTGTTTTCACTTGTGTATTGGGTTGCTAACTCTCGCTAGATTCTCATGTCCTCCTTATGGCAGTGACTGCTTTTCAATGAGTTTCTAAAAGAAATAGTGATGAACAGTACAATTATCTAGGCTACTTTCCATGTCTTATTTTTTCACGTCAATAGTTTGTTTACATAATTCAGTTTGAAACTGTCAGAATTTTGTGCAATGCCTTTTTTATGCCTTTTTCTAGTGTCATGCTGATTTTCCCTTTTGCTTCAATGAATTAATGGTCTAACTACACACAAGCAGCCAAGTCTGATAATCCCATGCCCATAAATCAGTTATTTCTTCTCTATTAAAATCAATTTCCTTTATTTGATGTTGTTGCTTTGTACTAAGAGCTAAGGATATCAAAAAGTGTCCAAAAGAAAGTCATTATCTCAAGGGGCTCATAATCTAATGGAGTAGACAACATGCAAAAAAAAAAACTATATGCAAACAAGATATAGAAAGGATAAATTGGTGATAGTCTCAGAGGGAAGGTGCTAAAAATGAGAGCTGAAAAAAGCTTCTTTGCTGAAAGTGGGACTTTAGCTGAAATTTGAAGGAAGCCAGGTGAGCTGGGAGACAGAGGTTAGGAGGAAGATCATTGTAGCCATGGCAGGGAGCCAATGAAAAATTTCAGAGTTGTGAGATGGAGTATTGTGTTTGAGAAACATCAACATCAGTGGTGTTGGATCACAAAACACATGGAGAGTTGTAAGTTGTAAGAAGATTGGAAAGTCAGGAAGGGGCCAGTTTATGAAGGCACTTAAAAGACAAAGAAATAATTTTATATTTGATCCTGAACAAGTGATAGAGAGCCACTGTGAGTTTATTGAATTAAGGGGGGAAGGTGATATGATCAGATGTGCATTTTAAGGAGAGCAATTTGATATTTGATAATTGAGTAGATGGTAGATTGGACTGGGGAGAGACTTGTGGCAGGGAGATCAGTTGGCAAGATGCTGCAATAGTTCATGTCTGAACTGATAAGAGCCTGCACCAGAGTGACAGCAGTGTCAGAGGCTTATATGAAAGATAATTTCAATGAAGAAACAGAACTTGACAACGTATTGAATATGAGGAGTGAGAGTAAGGAGTTGACAGCCATTTCACTCCACTTATCACCTTTTTATCAATGATAATATCATTTATAATCAGTGATAATAAATATAAGTACAAATACAAGTATTTTGAAAATGACAATCAACTCCCCATCCCCACCCTTTGGGGCATAGTATCCCTTCTGCAAAATTCAGGGCTTAATTTAAACTTTGCAGCTCCTTCTGGTTTGGGAAAAGGAGACTTTGACCACTCACTATATCCCAAAGACTAAGTCCTTATTTTCCTGCTGAGTCCCATTATGAATCTTCTCTTTGCTTCTCAAAGACTTATCTAGGTGACTAGAAGACCCAGCTTGTGAGCAGCCTAGACCCACAGCAGGAGACAGGGTCTAACCAGCACCCATCACAGGGCCTTGCAAGGCCAAGGTTAATCTACAGCAGGATACAAGCCTAAACTAGCACCCATGAACAGTAGCACCCAGGAAGGAGACGAGGCTAGAGCAGCAGGTAGTGATCAGGCAGCCTAATCATGAAAAGGAGCCTCAGCTGGAGACAGGGCCAAAGTAGCGCACAGAAAACACAATCATCAGGCAATCATAAATCCACTGCTGAAGACAAGGCCAAATAGTATATAGGTAGCCCATTTTCTACGCAGTAATCAGGTAGCCCATACTCCAAAAAAAGGCCCATGTAGGCCGTACCCAAAGTACAGTGGAAGAAGAGGTCAAACCAATGCCCTGAGACTGCAGTACCCAGGTAGCCATGCCCACACATCAGGAGGAGTTACAGCAGGAGAAAGGGCCAGGGAAATGAGGGATCTAGGATATTGTGGTAGGCCAGCTAACATTGTAATCAGCAATAGCAGCAAGGCATAGGGCCAACTCTAGGTTCAGGATTGAGCAAGAAAATTGGGAAGGGAACAAGGTCATTGCTAAAATCTAAGTTGGTTCACCAGGAGACAGCCAAAATTTAGGAATTCCTGCAGAGGTCCTTAAGACACTGCATACACTATAAGGCAAGGCCTTCCTACACCATAGAAAAGTATGGGGAGGAGTAATGCAGAAAGTCCCAATCCAGAAACTGGGGCTGGAAATGTGAATAGACAAGAAAATGCCAAATATATTGAAGAAATACAATAGATTGAGGGCAGCCAATTAGGCAAACTAAAAAGAGAAAACTAACATAAAAAGAAGTGCAAGCAAAGCCTCAGGGGGAAAAAAAAGAGAATGCTTTGGCCAAAAGAATGCCTGGAAGAAATAAAATAAATATAAAATGAAAAGTTAAATAAAATGAGACCTAGGGAGGAAACAAGGGGAAGGAGAATAAATGGTTTAGAGAAAAAAGTAATAAAATTTACTTGAATTGGGCTCTTTAAAAATTAGAATTAGACAAACAGAAAATCGTGACTCCATTAAACAAGAAAGTTAACCAAAATTTAAAAAAAAAAGATTGAACAGCTAGAAGAAAATATGTTATAGATTATTTTTTTAAAAATACCTAGATGATAGCATAAGGGAAAATAACATAAGAATCAATGTGCTTGAAAATTATGACAAAAAAATTTAAGCTTTTGGCTGTCTTTGAGTTAAGACCAATTTGTAGAAAAATTTTAGCAGAGAAGAGGATTTCTGCAAGTGACCTGAATCAGAGAATAACTGCTGTGAGACCACACCTGAACCAGAGGGCTACATCAGACTTTTCCAAAGAACCAGAGGGACGAGACTTTTACTTTATTGTTGTACTTTTTCCCTATGTGCCTTTTATCTGTAACATCTACTTATCAAAGGAGATTGCCCCCTTTAATTTTATCAAAATGTTTTTGTCAAAGAGCCTGTACACCTTTCCCTTTTCCCCTTCATTGTTTGTCCCTATAAGTCACATACTTAGAAATCCTTGATGAAGTGTTTGTCATATCAGTTAGTGATTCATTGAAGAGGCTGTGCCTCTTGATAAAATCAAATGGAGGAATGAGAGACATCATTATTAATTGCCAATGATTTGGAGAGATCCAAAGTTTCCCCTCATTCTCTTAAGTCCTGATTTTAAAAGTTCAGTCTCTTGAAGCACATTGTTGGTAATGAGATTGGACTAACTTTCTTGTACAGACCAGACCAAGGGAGGGTAGCTATTGTGTTTTGCTCAGGCTTGAGTGGGGCAATTCATTTTTTTGGTCTAAATTGATCAAGGCTCAGGGTGGTCTGGGTATATAGATAATCTCTCTGTCCAAGAATAACATAAACTCTCAGCCCCTCATTGTAATATTAATATTAATCCTCTCTTTGTTAGCCAGTCTGAGTTGAACACTCCTCTTCTAAAAGAACATATAAGCCTTGGTCCCGCTGCCGTGATTGTCTTTGCTCTAAGAGAGAGACAACCAAATGACCATAATTTTTATTAAAATGCTATCATTATTAATGAAATTATTGAAGTACTCCCTCCAAAAATAAACAAGTTCAATGTAAGATCACAACAAAATCAGAATACTATGATTTATTAGAATCTACTATACAAAGTTATTAGTTACAAAAACTGAAAACACAAAAGAAATAGAGGAATACCTTAAGAAATATAACAGAATAAAGATCATAAGCAAGCTAATATCAGAATAAGAATTAGAATTAGCTGAAATACGACTACCACAAAGAGTAGAGGAAACTCCTGGTCCAGAAGGATTCATATGAAAATTCTTCCAAATCTCTTCCATATGAGGCCTTTAGTATATCTCATGTATATGGATGGCGTTTCTTTTCACTGACACTATTCCATGAACCCCTATTTGAGAGATGAAATTCATTGCCCCATCCTATGATCCATTTCATATGTGCCCCTTTATTTAATTTTCATTCTTGTATTCTTCTGAAGGGTGATACCATACTTTCTTCCTATATAATCACATTTCCCCCCCTAGGAATTAATGAAAATCTGCCACCTAATTCCATACTTACATTGTTTTTCATCCATCACCATTTGTTCCTTTTCTATGTGACTTCAAATTAAGGAAAACCAAAAGTTATCTCTCAAATTTCTTTAATATCAAAGATGCCTTCAACTTTCTAGTTTATATTAGATATAAGATATGCCAGTCTATTAAGCACCTGCTCTGTGTTAGGCACTCTGCTAAGTGCTGAGGATACAATAAAGGCAGGAGTAATTCTCTGCCCTCATGAAACTCACAATAATCTAGTGGGAAAGATAACAAGCAAACAAACCTATACACTATATAGAAGATAAATAGGAGATATGTCTTAAGAGAGAAGTATTTAGCTGAGTTTCATTAATAGTTTTAAAGACTGGAGCAGAGAAAAAGAAAACAAATTGACAGTGACAAAAACAGAGGGAATAGACTTGGAATTAGTATGACCTGGGATTAAATTCTACCTTAGACCACAGAAGTGGTGCAGAAGCTGTGAGATCACTGAAGTCAAACCTGCTGAACCTCAGTTTCCTTATCAGTAAAATGAGGATAGTAATGCTTTCCTGATGGGATTGTTGTGAAAGTCAAAGTGCCTCGTGCTTAAGAAGGAGTTTACAACTCGAAGTGTTATAGAAATATAAAATATTTTTATTAATTCCTGGATTTCCTCCCCTAGCCCTCTATCTTATGTTTCTATTCTTTGTCTGTGATTCATTTCTAGAAGTCCTCATAACTTTCCTCTTTCTTATAGTGTGTTCTAGCAACAACATTGTTTCTCTTTCTCCTTTGGTCTATCTTTACCTAAATGTTCCTTACTGTTCTTCCCCTATTCATTTCTTTGATTCACTTCACAAGTGTATGACTGTTTCTGTCTGTCTGTCTGTCTCTTTCTCTCTATATATATATATGTATGTATATATATATATGTGTGTATGTGTGTATGTGTGTGTGTGTGTGTATATAGATTTACATGTGTGTATGTGTAAATATAGGTATAGATATATACATAGATCTATCCATGGACACATAGAAATGCATGTGTAGACATACATAGACATGTTTGTGTGCATGTGTGTGTGTGCATGTGTGTGTGTGTATGTGTGTGTGTAAAATGTATAAATGTATTTAGGTTTCTAATATAAAACATTGTTTTTATCTTTTTGTTCCTTTGAAATAAAGTATACCTTACCATAATAAATATTCTGTCAGGATTTCATGTTTCAGAGATTTTTGTGAAATCAGATATGTCTCATTGTGTGAGCATATATAGTTCACCTTGTTTATTACCTATATTTTGAATATTTCTTTAAAGATATCTGAGGCCATGGCTTTAACTACCGACACATTTCTTGGTTATTTACTTTTGTGAATTACTAGTCTTCTCTATAACTATTCTTCTTCCTATATCTTAGCTGTTATTCTTTATGCGAACTGGTTTTCCAGATATAGTGTAGCAGTTTTCCCCTTTCGCCTTCATCTCCTGTTTAAACACCTTTTGACTCAATTCACAACAGTCCAGCTAAACACACTTTTCTTAAATCTATTTAAGTGCAATCCATTCCTATATGTGTGCCTTATTCCTCATTGTGATCCTTACTGAAGCAACTTTCTGGCTGTACATGTTTTCCTTTTGCTCTCAGACTCTAGGCACCAAAGAGATATGGACATGCAAAGCAGAAATAGCCCCAGGGACCTTCCCATAAAGGTCAGTCGCCATGGGTCACATATTATCCATGCATTGGTGGGTCTTTGAATGGAGCCAAACAGAGTACTTTATGCCTTCATTCTCTCTCA
Source organism: Phascolarctos cinereus (assembly GCF_003287225.1). Taxonomy (NCBI): domain Eukaryota; kingdom Metazoa; phylum Chordata; class Mammalia; order Diprotodontia; family Phascolarctidae; genus Phascolarctos; species Phascolarctos cinereus. The sequence goes on from NW_027556098.1 coordinate 351,403,198, forward strand.
AGGGCAGAATGTGTCCTCTTCTCTTTGGAAAGGGACATAGTAGACAATGGTATTAAATCAGGTACAATGGGAATCCTATCTTCAGTCCTTTGAAGTATCAAAGATACAGATTCACTGGAAGGGCAGTCAGGAATTAACTCTATTCTCTATTGCCATAACAAGATGTAACCTTGTAAACTTGAGACCTGGCAAACTTGGTAATGCTCCTCAACTCCGTGAACAGGATGCAGAAAAATGGATTAGGAGATTTGGAAATTCAGATTCTACCATAGATAGTAGTTTGGCCACTTTGCATTCTAACTTTTTGAACTGAAAATTTTATTTCACTTTAATAAAATTGTATTTGCTATAACAGGGCTTGTACACAGTAAGTGCTTAATAAATACCTATTGACTGATTGATATACTTTGTGAGGGAATTCTTTGAGGGAATGCAGGCTGTGGTCCCAAGTGGGTGGAACAAGACAAGTAAAAAAAGAATGATGATTTGGAAGAGCAGAGGACTGACACTCCTAGATTGGAATATAGAGCTCAGGAACCTAACAAAAAGCTTCATGCTTAGCTGAAGTGAGCTGGTGTAGCCATAATAGGCAGAATGCTGGAGAAGACATCAGAATTCAAATCCTGGTTTGCTCCAATGTGTAATACCTTTGTGACTTTTGAAAAATCATTTAGCATAAAGGGGAAGGCTTTCACTCTTCATCTGTGGCTTTGGCCTGGTTTCCTGGGAGATATGAGGTAGAAAGCAAGAAGCACATTAAGATATAGCCAATCACAATCACAATAAAAAAAATTAGTAGAACTAGTAAAATAACATAGACGTTGACTTGAACAGCCCACATGAAAAGGATAATAGCAATAAAAAACCCAAAAATTTAAAAAAAAAGAAAGAAAAAAAGCTGAAGGCTATATAAATGTGATTAGAGCAAAAGAAAATTTCCTTGTGTGTTGCTAATCCCTTTCCTGACAGTGTTTAGCCTGTGTGAATCTTGGCCATATCAGTAAAAAGGCTGAAGTCCTTGGAGATAATTTACAATGGTTCCTGGTCCTTTTCCTAGATTCTACGTGAGAGCTTAGAGAAGGGGTGGGGAATCTGCAGCCTGGAGGCCACATGTGGGCCTCTAGGTCCTCAAGGGCAGCTCTTTGACTGAATCCAAACACACAGAAAAAAAAATCCCGTTAATAAAAGGATTTGTTCTGTAAAACTTGGACTCATTCAAAACACTGCACCCAAGGACCTATAAGGCCACATGTTGCCTCGAGGCCGCAGGTTCCCCACCCCTGAAAGCTTTACCCCTTCCAAATGATAATTTGCACCTATTCCCTAAAATCATCACATTATACAGACCCCAAGTAAAGCTAAACTGTCATCGCTTTCTGTCCTCCCCACATCAGCCTCCTATAGCTCTATAGGGATCTTTCTGCATTCTAGCCCCATGGGGTTTCTGTTATACTCCCCAGAGGAATTTAAGCCCCTCTGCCAATCTGGAGCTGTCCCTGGACAATCAACTCCAAAGTGACTCTGAAGCAGCAAATTAGGTGGGCACCAGGGCAAATAGGCCTTGGAGGAACCTTGGGCCCCGGGGAATTCACAGTGGCAGGAAAGCAGCCCAACGCTGTCATAGCTGTTAGTCTGTCCCTGATCTCCAGCCCTATTTCTTCTCTTCCACCTGTTGCCCGATGGGTGTGAGAAACAGTAAAGAAGGCACAGGATCTTTCTGTAGCCAGGAAAATAGCCTTCAGTGATAATTCCTGTTACAAAGTATACTCTTCCCACCTGGGATGGCTGTATAGAGTTCTCTGTTTAGTGGCTGTCTGTTCTTTTAGCCTACAAATGACTCAAAATAGAGCTGGGACTGGATGAGGATGGAGAACATTAGGAAGAGCCAGGATATTCAGAGATATGTCTGGAGACCTTACATACCTATGAGCCAAATGTAAGACATAATTGTTACAATAACTATGGGCTCTTAAGCTAACATAATGGGAGCTAAGACGAAGGAGGGAATAGACACGGTGTCCTCTGCTGCTGTCAGGGCCATTTGGAGTGCTATATTCAGCTTGTGGCATCACAATTTCTAAAGGACATTGTCAGGTTGGCCAGCGTAAAGTGGAATACTGGAAGTGAGATCAGGAAGATGAAAGATGGTGCAAGGAACTGGAGATGTTGAGCCTGAGATTAGAAAGATAGAGTCAAAATCTTCCAGTATTCGAAATGTGTTATGTTAATGTAGAATAATATCTGTTCATGTTTATTTAACATGAGAGATCATGTTGCATGATGAGTAGAGAGTCATCCTCCAAGTCAGGAAGATATGAGTTCAAATTCTGCCTCTGAAGCATCCTGTGTGACCCTGGGCCAATGACTTAATCTCTTTGTGCCACAGGCAACTCTTCAATATTTTAAGGTGTGCCCAGTAAGGGCTGATCTGCGTCGACACAGGGAATTAACTCAGAGAGAACTCCATACACACATATATACACAGATATGTTTGTATATATGTGTACAATACACATATCATGTGCATTTTCATTTATGTATGTTTGCAAGTATAAATGTATTTGACCCTTCAAGGTTGACAAAGTACTTTTGTGTTCTGCATGGTCTCAGAGTACAGGAGGAAAAAAATGAATGGAAGTTACCAAGTCAGATGTCATGAAGGACTCCTGAACAGTAACAACAATAACAACAACAACAACAACAACGACAACGACGACGATGACGAGCAGGCAGATAGATAATTGAGTCAGGAACCAGGTAAGGTGGTGAGGATGTTTTCAAGCAAAAACTAGATGAATACTTCTCAGCAGAATCTTGGTGGATGCTATAGGTGGCAGCATCCCTGTTGAGTGTACGAGTTGGGCTGCATGACCCACTATTTCTAAATATAATATTTCTAAAATGATAAGATTTTGTGATTCTATATGTCAGAATACTGGATTTCTAAAATTCAGTCCCTCTAGATGAGCCTAAAGTTAGAGCCAGATATGAGTAAATTCTTGGAATATCATAAAAAATATTTTTGCATAGCAAAATCTGTTCTATGTAAGTTTTTGTCAGTAAGCATTTATTAAGCAACAAATATGTGCCAGGTATTATGCTAAGTGCTGGGTTAGGGGAAAAAAAAGAACATTTTACTCTTAGTGCCCTGGTAATCTTCCTGTTTACTCCTCCCCATGTCTTCCTATGCTCTGTCTCCTCTTTCCCTTTGCAATGTCAAATCTCAGTATAGTTGTTGTTGGATTATCAATGAATTGACCAACAATTCTTTGCTGTGCATGATGACTTCTGAACATAGCCTAGTGCTTAGTTTTACTGCATAAAAGATAATGCTTTCTCAAGAGATTCAAAGGTCTTTTTTTTTGGGGGGGGAGATAAGACAATATATGAGACTACAGAGAAAACAGAATTCATCAAAAGCCATGGACAAAATGGTACAAACTGTGGAACAGCCCATAAATGGTATTTAGGAACTATTTTTGTCCCTTGTGCTTAGATGGATTTGTGTATGAATTGCTCAAAGACCACAGTGCCATCTTCCCTCCTTCCTTGGTATCTGCCAACAGCACTCAGTCTAGCTCTCTGAACAATGGGGGTTCAGTGTAGGGAGCTTGCCTAGATAATGGTCTGCTGAGCAATCGGTCTTTGCCCAAAGCAATGTTGGAAAGCAGGGCTAGCTCCTGCCAGGCAACTCAGTCCTCACACAGAACAGATACTAATCCTAAAATGGAGAATTCAGAGCAGGGACATTTCTTTTGTTCAGTGACAATATGAAAAGGATGCCTTGAACACTTTCATATTGCTAAGTACATAGGATAGGCAATGGAGGAAAAATACCCAAACATCCTTCTATCCTATATCATGAAGGCTCAGATCCTTGGGCACAGGTGAAAGTTAATGCATGCAGAGAGCAATGAAGCAGGCAGGATTAACAGGATGACAAGCTCTCAGGTCTGAGCTTTGATCTAGATGAGGGTCCAGGAGTTAGAGTAAAAGATCTCAAATGAAATTACCAATAAAATGCTTTGTAAACTCTTAAGATGATTTGCAAATATCGCTTAATAATGATAATGAGAAGCAATTACCATCAAGCAAGCAAACATTCATTAAGCATCTACTATGTTCCAAGCATTGAGTTAGGCACTAGAGATATAAATATAAGGAATGAAAAAGAATGAAACCATTCTAACTCTCAAGGAACTTACATTATAATGGAGGAGGCAAAAAGTATGTATACAAATTTATGTAGAATACATTTAAATGAAATAAGTACCAATAAATTTAAAAGTAGTATAATATACAAGGTATTTAGGGAAGGAGAGCATGAGGATTTTGCAAGGGGGGGGTTAAGGAAAGTATCTTTAATGACATCAACACTATGTACTATGAGGACCAAAAGCCCCCAAAAAATTTTTATAAGGAATGGATAATAGGTCTAGAGGAGGATGGGACCTCAGAGATCATCAAATGCAATCTCCTCATTTTATAAATGAGGATATCAGCTTAGAAAATTTGAGTGACTTGTGCTGTTATATACGTGTGAAAGGACATAGCAAGGTTCTCTGAAATCAACACTTTCAGGAAACGTGATTGTTCACATATGTGAATTTTCCATAAAAATGAAGCTAGTCCCCTTCAAGTGCTAATATTTTAAGTTGTAGCTAATTTTGATGGAAATCTTTTGAAAATTTCTCTGCCCTAAGAAACAATGGATAATAAACATAGTATATTCTTTATGGAGACTCATTATCATCATTATAAATTTCAGTTTCCAGACTCTGTGGTCTATTTACAGTCTTGGGGCTGATGAGGTATAGAGACATACCTAAGCTAATTGGCATAGGGTCAAAGGGGTGTTAGTCCAGAGCACTGGCAGCCAGTAAGGTATGCATCCTCTGCACAGTGATCAAGGATATTTCAGAAATTTATAACACAATTGTCTGATCATGATCCCCAGGGTTCCATTGCTAAGGCATCCTTCAGGTGCAAAGAATGGAATTTTGAGGGATAGGTCATACTGTTCTATTATAGCGGAGCCCGTGGTGGAATGATCCTCTGTTTCCTTGTCCCACCTTAGCTCCCAGTCCAACTGGGCCCAAATAGACAGCTATTAGACTGTTTTCAGGGCTGCTGCCATTTCTTACCCCAATGCACCTGAAGTCAGTCTTTCCTCTGGGCTACTGCTTCCTAACCCTGCTGCCCTATATAAATGAATTTGCCCAAGACACAGGATACAAGCTCTGATGGCATGAATACTTCAGTAACCTTAAACTGCTAGACATTGAAGGTTCTTGTTTCTTCTTTTTATGCTGGTATTTCTTACTCTGAGCTAGCAATTTTCATTGTCCTGTAAGAGTTCCCCTATCATTAATTACATTTTCCCTCTAGTTCTCTAGTTCCCTCTCTCTGTAAGGCACACTCTGCCCTAACTTGGTATGAATATATATGTGTGTGCATGTTCCTCATCCCTCTGCACAACATGTGTATGTTAAAGATTGTTGAAACATGATTGATCCTTCCTCTAAGCAAATATTTCCTCCGTGTTCTAAAAGGACCTTGATATTTCAATCCAACTCAATGAGCACTTCTTAAGCACCTACTATGTGAAAAGCAGCATCATATAATGGTTAGGGAGTTGACCACAAAGCAAGCAAGACCTAGGTTCAATTCTTGCCTCTGACACATGTTAACAGTGTGACCCTGGGAAAGTCACTTAACTTATTGGTGCTCTAGGCAGTTCTCTAAGTCTAGAAGTAGCAGAGAAGGTGTAACCCTCATTGATAAGGTGAGTTTCCTCATTTGGAAGCTCTCTGTATCAGTGAAATTACAAATGTAGTCATTAACATTGTACGTATATGGAAGCTCTGGTGACAGATGCTGGGATACAAAGGAAAAACACTCACTGTCCTCAAGAAGCTTAAGGTCTACTGGGAGGAAGGGGAACAATGTAGCATGTAAATAAATCATATGTGGGTATGTGAACACACATGCATATATGGACATATGTGCATATATACACATGTAATACAAGTGTGCATATGTGCATAGATAGATGAGATATGAACATGTGTATATTTTGGGAAAAGGAGAGAGCACTAGTAAGTAAAGGGATTAAGGAAGACACCAGTTTCAATGATCAAAATTTATGAATGTGAGAGAAGACAATGATATAGTACGGAAAATGAGTAGGCATGATTCACTCTGTCAATCCTTCAGGCACCAAATGAGTATGAAAAGATGGCTGACTTTGGAATCAGTAGTCCTGGGTTCATATCTTGTTTGTAATCTTTATTTCCTGTGTGATTGAAACAACTCACTTAATCTCAAAGGGCCTCAGTTTTATTATTTGTAAGATGAGGGAGTTAGACTATGGCTGCTGAGATCCTTTCCATCCCTATATCTGTGATCCATGTAGATGAGATGCAGACTATTTGCACTGTGTCCTAATGTTCTTTTTGGCCAGAATGCTCCTTTCTACTACATTAACTTTCATCTTATTCATCTTATGTTTGATTTGCCACTGAACATGAAGTGGAAATTAAAGCAGGAACTGAAACCACCACCCTGAGAACATTAATATATTGGAAAACTACACATGAGCAGGAATTTGTGAAATTCAATTTTTCTGCTGCCTTTATTTTTAAGGATGATGAATACTTATCATCTTCATTCTTATGATTAAAAGTATTGAGGGTCTCTCCCATCATGCTGCCCTGAATAGTGTGGTAACTAGTCAGTTTCCCCAGGCCTCAAGGACACTGATTTTAGCCCAACAGGATCTACCATTTTGTTTGCCTATGTGTCTGTTTGTGTCATTCTCCATCCTTTTATGTAGTATTGGACTAGACCAGATAATTAGAACCTGAGCATGCTGCCCCTGAAGTCTCATCATGATCAAAAATACCACAGAACGCAGCTTCTCAGCATTTTTCCTCGTTGGGATTCCTGGCCTGGAGTCCTTCCACTGCTGGCTAAGCATCCCTGTCTTCCTCCTATATATTCTGACTCTACTGGGGAATGCCCTCATCATTCTTACTGTCAAGCTGGAGCCTAGCCTCCACCAGCCCATGTTCTACTTTCTCTGCATGCTAGGCCTCAATGATGTGGCCTTGGCCTCATCCACAGCCCCCAAGATGCTGAGCATCTTCTGGCTGGATGCCCACCTTATTACATTTGATGACTGCGTAGCACAGATGTACTTTATCCACACTTTCTGCATCATCGAGTCAGCCCTATTGGTCTCCATGGCCTTTGACCGATATGTAGCCATATGTTACCCACTACACTATGCCACTATTCTGACTACCCCTATGGTCATCAGGATGGGACTGGCTGGGGCTGCCCGGGCTATTATCATGGTCCTTCCTTGTCCACTTCTCATATTAAGATTACCCTACTGCACCAAGTACATCATCAGGCATGCCTACTGTGAGCACATGGCCATAGTTAAATTGGCATGTGCCAACACCCTCATCAATCAAGCATATGGCATCTCTGTTGCACTCTCGGTCATGGTACTAGACCTAGGACTTATAACCATGTCCTACATCAAAATCCTCCAGGCTGTCTTCAGGCTCTCCTCCAAAGATGCCCGATCCAAAGCCCTAGGTACATGTGCTGCCCATGTTTCCACAATTTTGGTCTCCTATATACCTGCCCTGTTTAGCTTCCTCACTCATCGCATTGGCAGGAAAGTGCCCCCATCCCTCCACATTATCTTTGCCAGCATGTATCTTCTGGTACCTCCTACAGTTAACCCTTTAATTTATGGTGTGAAAACAAAACAGATCCATGACAGAGTAATGGGACTCTTCTTCCCAAATCAGAACATGGGGGAACATTAGGGTTCATGGGAAATAACTAAGAGTAGAAGGTATAGGGATTGTCAAAGGATGAACAGTCAATTTAGTAAATATTTATTAAGAGTCTACTAAGTTCAAGGTATAGTGTGAGGCAGTAGGTATACTCAGTAGTCTCAGGTAGATATGAAATCTCACTGAATCAGAAGTTCTCTCTAGAAATATAGATTGCAACTCATCTCTGTTTGTCCATCTTGAGTGACTCCTATACAGGTCCTCTTGTAAATTTGCACCCATTGTTCAGGTGGGCTTGCTCATTTTCTTTGATACAACAAGGTTACTAATGGAACCCTCCAGATGTTCTCTGGTCATCCATTGCCCTTCCATGTGAAGAATCCAACCTCTTTTTCCAGCATGCAGTTACATTGTAGCATCTTTTACTCCTGTTCTCCTTTAGAAATCCTCATTGAATACATATTGCAGCCTGCTCAAACTCACCATGCACCTCTTCATTGTGCTCTGTATGATACACATTTGTTTTTGTTCTTCACCAACTGTTGGATTGCTTGCCTTATTGCCATATGGCAGAAAGTTAGTATTAAAAAGATGGGTATTTATTTTCTTTCTCTTTTTAAAAGCACTTTGTAAGTTGTAAGATTCCTTTTTTTTTTCTTTTTTGGTGAGGCATTTGGGGTTAAATGACGTGCCCAGAGTCATGCAGCTAGTGAGTGTTATGTGTCTGAGGCCAGATTTGAACTCAGGTCCTCCTGACTCCAGGGCCAGTGCTCTATCCACTGTGCAACCTAGCTTCCCCTGGGTATTTATTTTCATGATAGGTTTGGAGTCATTAAAGGCTATCAATCCTATGCTGCTCTTGATCCTCCAGTCTGGCCTAACTCATGTTTCATCTGTAATGTCTGCAACAAATATACATACTGATAGATAAGCTCTATAAATTGCTTATTCAAATGTTATTGTATTACAGAAAAGAGACTTTCTTTATCCACTTGGTATTTGTGAATAGGTCAAGCTTCTTTGAGTAATTACACATCTCTTCCCAGAGCCTGTACAGTGCTCTAGAGATTGATGCAATCAACATTGCACCATTCCCAAATAGGAGCATCTGGAAGACTATATCATTTACAGGAAATCGTTTCCCAATTTGTATCTGGGCCCTTCCTACTTTTCCAGTCTTTTTGCAACTTACTCCCTGCAATGAATAAGTCCAGTGACATACCTCCTTGCTGTTCTTCACCTAAGACATTCCATCTTCTAACTCCATGCATTTTCACTGACTATCCCCAATGCCTCAAATTCCTTACTTCCTCATCTTTGCCTCCTGGCTTTCCTGGCTTCCTTTGAGTCCTCACTAAAATCCTGCCTTCTGCACAAAGCTATTCTTTATCCCACTTAACACCAGTGTCTTCCATCTATTGATTATCTCCAACTTATCTGATTTGTACCTGGTTAATTTCAAATATCTCCCCCATGAGATTAGTGAATTACTTGAGATTGTGGACTGTTTTTTTTTTTAATTTTGTTTTATTTTTTCTTTGTTTTGCCTTTGCCACTCAGTGCTGAGCACACTGTCTCCAACATAGTAGATGCTCAACAAATTCTTGTTAACTTGATTTGATATGTCTCTCCCTTTTATGTTATCACTGATGTCTATGAGCAGAGGGTCATTGAACTAGTTTATTTGTGTTGTTTCACCTTTCAAGGACTATTGAATGATTTTGTTTTATCAACAGCAGATACAATATTGTAAAATAACTTGTAAAACAACATTTTGTTATGTAGACTCTAATTTTTTTTCATAACCAATAAACAATAAGTACAATGAGATCTTGTATTCTCTACATTTTTTAGTTAATTATGCAATATTAAATACAACACCACTGCTGCATATTGTTTACAAAAGTATGCTGGTAACTTACTAATATACTTATATCAAGGACTCCCTTGATTTGTGTTTAAATGACTCATAAAAGTTTTTGTAGGTTGGAAAGAATATAGACTGATAGTTATTGATATTCTCTTAGTCGTCTTTTTTGCTATTAATGAAGTCCACAATCCCTAGGAATCTGGTATCAGCATAACTGATCATATCAACAACAAAACAAACAGAAACCACATGATCATTTCAATAGATGCAGAAAAAGCTTTTGACAAAATACAGAACCCATTCTTATTAAAAACACTAGAGAGCAGAGGAATAAATGGAGTCTTCCTTAAAATAATAAATAGCATCTACCTAAAACCTTCAGCAAGCATCATATGTAATGGAGACAAGCTAGAAGCATTTCCAATAAGATCGGGGGTGAAACAAGGTAAAACATTATCACAACACTGTTGTTCAATATCATACTGGAAATGTCAGCTTTAGCAATAAAAAAAGAAAAAAGAAATTGAAGGTATTAGAATAGGCAAAGAAGAAACAAAACTATCACTCTTTCCAGGTGATATGATGATACTTAGAGAATCCTAGAGAATCAAGTAAAAAAAGCTACTTGAAATAATAAACAACTTCAGCAAAGTTGCAGGCTATAAAAATAACAAACCCACCTAAATCCCTAGGAATCTGGGAAACAGAAATAAATGAGTAATCTATCGTTTGAGAGATGTCCTGTTTGTGAGCCTCTCCATTTTCTCAGGCTTTTAAGTATAACCAATAAAAATCAGTAAGTAAACGTAATTCTTACCCCAACAGACATAGGGTAAATCCTGTGGCACCATATTTCATACATTTTTTTTGCATGCTACACAGGGACAGAGTAGAGTTCTTCCAAATTCAAAACCTCCTTGAGTAACTTACATGCAAAATCTCTACTTGGGCCAGAAGAAAGGGTACATCTGTATAAAAATATTTATAGCACCTCTTTTTTTTTTGTACTGGCAAAAAAATACAAACTAAGTAAGTTGAGGACTGTTGGAATGAAGTATGGTTATATAAATGTAATAAAATACTGTTGTGCTGTAAGAAATGATGAAAGAGATAGTTTCAAAAAAATTCTTCTAACAAATGTACATAATTCAGAAAGACAAATTTCCACATTGGTTATGCCCAAGTGTTTAAGATAGCAAATGCATATGGATAGAGAATTGCCTTTATTTCACCTCAGAAAGAAGAGGTAAAAGAAAAGACTCACAGGAGTCCTTAAATTTGGAAACAAATATCTGTTAAATTCTTATTACGTGCCAGGCACTGTGCTAAGCAGTTTAAAACATTATTTCATTTGATTTCCACAACAACCCTGAGAGATAGGTGCTACTACTACCCCCATTTTACATTTGAGGAAACTGAGGTGGACAGTGGTTAAATGACTTGCCCAGGGTCACACAGCTGGTAACTGTCTGAGGCCATGTTTGAAATTAGGTATTCCTGCCTCCAGGCACAGTGCTTTGTCATCTGCACTGTTTTCCTTGTTCAGTGATTCAGTCATGTGTGTTGATTGATGTGTGTGTGTTGAGGGAAGGGACAATTGGCAAAGATATTGGAGTGGGTTGCCCTTTCCTTCTTCAACGGATTAAAGTAAATAAAAATTAAATGATTTGCCCAAAGTCACACAACTAGTAAGTGTCTGAAGCTGGATTTGAACTGAGGTCTTCCTAACTCCAAACCTAGTGCTCTATCCACTGACCCTCCTAGCTGCCTCTAATCTGTACTATATAGAATTTCATAGGAACAAATAAACATTTATAAAATGCATGATATACTCACAGTAGTTCCCTCAGATGGAAATGAACTCAATTTCACCATTGGAAGTGGTATTTCTCAATCACCCATAACTTTGCCTTCTCTATTGTATACTGAGTTCTATATCTAGAAATGTCTGTGAGACATTTGTGTCAAGTGTGAGTTCATATCCTGTCACTTTTTTGGCCTTACTGTTAAATATTTGATGCTCTTAATGATTCCTCACATTTTATCAAAGAATTAGCTCAGTACTCCAAGTTTTCCTATGTTAGCAAAGTAATTTTTTTTAAATTGTGTATATAAGAAGAAAATCTGACTATGACACATATGTAATCTTCACAGTCATATTCTCCCCCCAAATGGAATATGGTTGGTCAATTTTAAGTCATACAATTAGGATAAAAAGACAAAGAATAAATTGGGAGTGCTACGAAGTTGAAAGATAAATGAAATGTAGCATAATTCAGGTAGGAAGAGATACAAATTTAGAAGATTTATGAATCCATATTTAGCAGACTAAGTGATGGAATTGTGATTGGAACATTCTAGGAGTAAGTACTGCAAGCTGGTCAAGTGTTTTAGATTAACAATTTTTTCCTTCAAGAACACCACATATGTGCATGAAGTGAATGTTGGAATAGACATCAAAGCTTTGCATAAAAGAGACATTCTTCATTCCAAGTTTGAGAGAAGATATGTAAAGTTCCAGATTTTCTTCATGTTTGACTCCAGGTTGAGAGAGAAAACACTTTGAAATGCAGAAGACATGTAGGAAAAAAAACAGATCCTCAATACAGCCCTTACTTTCAACTTGTCTACCTATTTCTCTGTGGATGATATTGGAGCCCTTTTCTAGTGTGGGCTAAGATAATCTCTTTCCAAGTGTGAGAGTTCATTTAGTCTGTGAAAGTTAATATTTTCTGGTATATTTGTATAAGTTCTCTGATTTCAGTTTGTTAGCTACTTGGATAAATGGGTTTATTCACTATTCACTATTTCATGATTGTCTTTTGTGTAACTAGAATTTGGTGGAAAGGATTGAAACCATGTTTAACCTTGGGGTTCTCCCCTTTCTTTTAATATATAGTGACTGGGAAAGCAACTTGAACCTAAGAAATAAAAATCATGTTCCTAGACTAGCAATATTTAGGGGGCCAGATAACACATAATTCTAGCTGAGTACTTCTTATTCTCAGGAGAAAACAGAGCAGCCAGCCTCATGCCCCCTTCTCCTACTCCCCTTCAGGCAGGAATCAAAGTTTCATTTTGAGAGAGTGGACAAGAATCCAGAAATGTCTATCAATGATTTCCTGCAAGTCACATTTAAACAGCTCACACACAAACTACGTGGGTAGCATGTAGTGTATATACATATATGTATATATGCATGCATATGCAGGCATGTGTAGGCATATGTATGTGTGTGCATATATGCATATATGTATACATTTATATACATATATATACACATATGTGTATATATACACATATATTTGTAAAATTTACAAAATTGTTCATGTGAACCTTGTGAAAAACACTGAGTGATCAAGACTAGTGTACCACACAGTTAAGTATATTCAGAACAATTTAAATGAACGAACCCAAATTATACCCATTAATATATTCATATCAGTCTGAGGAACAATTGCTAGAGTACCCTAGGAGAGATAGATAGATAGATAGATAGATAGATAGATAGACAGACAGATAGATAGATAGATGATAGATAAATAGATGGATGGATAGATAGATAGATGTGTGTGTATATATATACATATACACACAGATATATGGGGGTGTATGTGTATATATGTGTGTATGTCTATGCATGCATGTGTATGTATGAATATATACATGTATGTATACATATACATCTATATACATATATACACACATATGCACATATATCCTTGATACTCTATTCTTCGGTATATTTATCAATGAATTCAATGAAAATAAAGTGCAGGCTTATTAAATCTGCATTTGAAGAGAAGCTTGAAGGGATAGCAAACAGAATGGTTGAACCAATTCGTAGCATTTCTATGAATATATTAGTCTATTTAGCTTTCAGCATCCACTTCAACACTTTGGGGCATCTTTTTTCAATTTTCTGGATGTAGGGTGAAACCTCAGAATTGTTTTGATTTGTAATTTTCTTACCAGTAATTATGTGGAGCAATCTTGCATGTGATTTGAAATTCTTCTTTTGAGAAATTTTGTTCGTACACTTTGACAATTTAACTGCTGGGAAATGACTCTTGGTTTTATATATCTGTATTAATTCCAGATATATCTTGGATAACAGACCCTTATAAAAGATGGTTGATGCAAAGCTGTTTTTAGTCCCATCTCACAGCTTCCTTTATCTTGATTGCATTGATTTTGCTCGTGGAACATGTAGGCTCTAAGCTCATTTTCCTTATTCATACTCAGTTTAGCTGACCAGGTATGTACTAGAGCAGTCACATTAAAGACAAATAGAAAGGATGGCCACTAACCTATACATGAGGATCCTACAGGATGCATATTGATGTTTAAAAGAACATTAATATAATTTGTCTTTTATTTTTATTTATTTGGTTAAATGTTTCCCAATTTCATTTTAATCTGGCTTGGGATACACTAGCAAGTATTGTGGATGCGTGCAGTCTGCAGGCTACATGCTTGACATTTCTGATCTCGGCAATAGCTACTATTACTTAACTCATGTCTATGAAGGTAACCCTGAAGGGCTGAGGCTTCTGATACTATACTTCATGACCCCTACTGATGTTTTCCTCAATATTTTTAACCTGCCAATACTATCGATATAAATTAGTCATTTAACATAAATTATCCTTCCAAAAAAGATATTTACTGAGAAGGCATAGCAAGGGCTCAATTACAGCACTTCCAACCACCATCCAGGAAGCATAACCTTACCTCTACATCCCCACCCGGTCTCTGGAGAGAGTGGATTCAGACATACAGTGGCTGCTACAGAATGCCCTCCTCTCCTTCCCAACTCAGGCTTTGTTTGTTTGATTATTTTTGTTGTTGTTTCTTGCCTGTTTGTTTTTGGTGGGGCCCTCTTTGGCCCTGGAAGTTCTTTCCTTCTCTTTGTACAGTCCCCTCAAAGTTCAATTCTAGGTGTAGTGTGGCAAATGAATGAATCCTTCCTTTGCTCAGGTGGGCTGGTTCCTTGGTGGCCTGGGTCAAGCAGGGCACTCCACAGGCTTGTCTCCTCTCTACTTAATTGAAGGTTACTGGCAGACTGTTATTGTCTCAAGTTGCTAAACCCATGTTGGCTTTTTTGACCTTTCAAGGTTAACGAGATCTTAACCTGATTTGCTCTGTATCTGGATACTCATTCATGTAAGACAAGGAAAAAAATGAACACAAAAGACAAAAGAAATAGAAGCACCACGCATTCAGATACGTGGCAGCCAAGTGAGGGAGAGGTTCCCCAATCTGGCAGCTCACTTTGGCTCTTGCCTTGCTGCTGTAAGGGAAGAAAGTGAGAGGTCTTACAGACAAAGCTTTAAGTCTCAGCAGCCAACTAAAAGGTTTTGTTTTTCTTTACTACTGTAGAAGAAAGCAGAAAAGAAAGAAGATCCCTGCCAGTGGACTGCAGCGGGGCAAAGGCTTCCTCCCTTTCTGAATAATATGTGCAGGATCATCAACAACACATAGATTTGTACCAGGAAGGACATATTGTACATGCTTTAAGGATGGAGGGCCTTTATCAGACAGACCCCTATTAAAGAATGCAAAAGCATTTCAATTTCCTTTAAACTAAATCAATTGTTTCATGTTTTTGATCACTCTATCCTTAGTTAATAGCTTTCCCTCAGCCATACTGTGGCTTTGTTCTGGATATTTTAGCTACTGCCTACTTTTTTTTTTTTTGGCTTGGCAATGGAGTTAAGCAACTTGTCCAGGGTCACATAGCTAGTAAGTGTTTTGTGTCTGAGGGCAAATTTGAACTCAGGTCCTCTTGACTCCAGGGCAGATATTCTATCTACTGCGCCATCTAGCTGCCCCTATTGCCTACTTTTTTGCAGAACACCATAACGAGTATTTATTTTAGAGACAGAGGTACACCGAGTAAAGAGTGATTATGTTAGTAATAGAGATATTGCTGGCATTACTTTAATTATTGTTTTAAACAAGGTATCAGACTGTTTCTAAGTCAAATGTGGATTTTGATATGTGCTACTAATTTACAAATTTATAGCAATGTTACAGGTCGATATGTCCTATGTTCTTGCTTCTCATTTATGCACACTGGAAGAAAGCTTCATTTCTGCATGATCGAAGAGAGGAATGGAGCTCTTTCTTGATTTTAAAATGAGAAGACTCTAGACCTGGCCTCCCTGTTATCTGTTTCACTTTAGCTGGTCCATACAGCTCCTTTCTTGCCCTTTCTTCTGATCATCTTGTCACCATTTTCCTTCCTGATGACCTTTAGGTAGTTCCGTGCTTTCCTCCATGATAAAGCTATTCTTGACAAAAGTATGTGAATAAACAACAAATCAAAGGGGGAAGTATGGTATAGTGCGGGGGCAGGGAACTTTCAGCCTCAAGGCCACATGTGGCCTGATAGGTCCATGGGTATGGCCTTTACAGAACAGATCCTTTTATTAAGGGGATTTGTTTTGTGAAGTTCAGATTCAAAGGGCTTCACTTCAGGATCTAGAGGGCCACATTTGGCCTCAAGGCGGCAGGTTCCCCACTACTGATATAATAGAAAGAGTACTAGATTCAGATTCAGAGGACAACCTCAGTTCCTAACATGCCTCTGCTACTTACTTCAATATATGGCCCTAGGAAAGATACAACCTCAATGAGCCCCCGTTTCCTCATCAATAAAGAGGGTCTTAGACTAAAGGACAGTCTGAAGTATACTACTGCTATGAGTATATGATCCTATGATCATATCTTTATGGCAATGCTGCTGTGTGATGATGGCCACTGAAATTTCAGGTCTTAGTCTTAGTGGTACCAAAAAAAAAAAAAGACTGTATGGCCATGACACTTCAAACCAAAGTTAAAGTTTCCTTATCTTTATAAAAGGAATAATCAAAGAGAGATGATATATTGTAGGGGATAGACTTCTGGATTTTCAGTCAGGGCAACCTAAATTCACAACCTGCCTCTTAACACTTGTCCCTTCTGAGATTAGAGGCAAGTCATCTGGCCTCTGTCAAATGGGAATAATAACTGTAGTGCCAACCTTATGGTATGATTGTGGGGATCTAATGAGATAATATTTACAAAGCACTTTGGAAACTTTAAACACTTCTATAAATAATAGTTATTGTGAGAATCAGATTAATGTAGGTGGAATCTGAGCATATCTAAGATCTCTGTAAAAGCAAGATACTAAGGCAGAGGTTGGCAAAAGAGAGGGAGAAGGGAAAGATTTTGGGGGAGAGGGAAAAACATTTGTGATATGTGGTTAACTTGGTATTCAGAATAGTCAGTCAATTAACATTTATTAAAGGCCTGCTTTGTGCCAGTCATTTTGCTAAACACTGAGGATACAAAGAAAGGAAACAAAACAAAAAAACAAAACAAACAAGAACCCTCTGATCTCAAGAAGCTCACAGTCTCATCAGTGAGACAACATACAAACAACTATGTATAAACACAATATGTGCAGGATAAACTGGAGGGAAATTTCAACTCTTAAAGGTTATTACATCCATTTCAAATCGGATTAGGTCTCTAGCAATTAACCACTAAACATAGCTCTTCAACTGATGTCACCAAAACCTTAATAATCTCTATTTGGGGTGATCAGAGTGATTATTTCATGAAGTATTAGAGTAAGGGAAAGAACAGAACATGCCCATTTTTGTAGAAATGAATGACAGGGTAGGCTGGGTTTTTCTCTTGGTCTCTGTTTTGGTCTTGCTCTTTCATCTTCTTCTTCCCAAAAGAATCATTTTTTTTTACATCACCAGATTTAGGACAATAAAAGCAATTGTAGTAGATCAGTTCTCTACTGAGATTCTCCTCCTCCTCCTCCTTCTTCACTCATTTGGTCACCTCCATTCACCTGAAGGCAGAGAGACTTTTCTGCGGTGCCAGCAGCTGGAGGATCCTACGACGTATCTGTTTAGTCTTGACACTGTAGATGATGGGGTTGATCACGGGAGGCACCAGCAGGTAAATGTTGGCCATGAGGATGTGAACAAGAGGGGAGGAGTGCTTGGCAAAGCGATGTACCATGGACAGCCCAATCATAGGCACATAGAGAATGAGGACAGCACAGATATGGGAGGCACATGTGTTGAGGGTCTTGAGGCGTTCCTCCCAGGATGCGATGCTCAGCACAGAACGGAGGATGAAGATATAGGAGACAATTATTCCTAGGGAGTCCACACCCCAGAAAAATATAACCAAAGCCAGACCATACATGGCATTGAAGGTGGTGTCAGCACAAGCCAACCTAATCATATCTTGCTGTAGACAGAATGAGTGAGAGAGTTCATGGGAGTCACAGAAAGGATACCACAACAGGTGAATGAGCAAGGGTGGTAAGAGGGCAGTACTTCTAAGAAATAAAATCACTCCTGTGTGAATAATGCGCTGTGGGGTGAGGATGGTGGCATACCTCAGAGGAATACAGATTGCCACATAGCGGTCAAAGGCCATGGCCAGGAGTACAGCTGACTCCATCAGTGACAGAGAGTGGATGAAGAACATTTGGGTCACACAGGCATCAAAGGTGATCTCATTGGCATTGAACCAGAAGATCCTGAGCACAGTGGGCAGCGTGGAAAGGGACATACCCATATCAGTAAAGGACAGCATGCGAGAAAGTAATACATGGGCTCATGGAGGTTTGGGTCAGTCCGAATGATGTGAAGAATGGTGCTATTACCAACTATCCCAATCAGATAAAGGAAACAGAAGGGGATGGAAATCCAGCAGTGAGCTGCCTCGTAGCCAGGGATTCCTATAAGGTAGAATGTAGAGGACAGTGCATTACTGTCATTGGAGTTGGCCATGGAGCTCTTCCATGGTTTCATGATCTTATCCCACACCCTTAAGCCTCTGGAAAGGAAGGAAAAGATATACATTATGGGCCTCAGTCATGTAGAAGCCTGGATATGTCCTTAAAAGTGTTAACCACTTACATTTATAAGATATTTTATGGAGTAGGAACAGCAAAGTCCTACTTTTCCCCCAGAGCAGTGAGGCCCTATCCTTTCCCTATATGCTGATTAGGCAACCCTTTCCCCCATAGGCTGAGCAAACAACTACTTCGGCCACATGCTGTATAGGCAGCCTCACCACTCCACAGCCCACCCTATCACCAAGGACCTGGTGGTCAAGGGACTTTCCCAAGGCCACACAAGTGCAAGGAGACTCCTCAATGCCCAATACTAACTTATGGGATGCCAAAGCCCCCATTAACATCTCATGAATAAGATAATGAAGGGACTCTGGAGAGTGAAAGTATAGCTATTTCAAGATATTTTCTTCCTCCTGGAAGACCCAGTAAAGTGCACGCGTAAGTCTTTGTTTTGTTGGCATAGCGCTAAGATTATGCCATAGCAAATTTCCACAAGTTACTTCTCCTTCACCTCTGATATAAGCAAGTCTCCATTCCCCATCCTCCCAACCGACCACTGTCCTGAGCTGCTTGGTGCTGTTTGCTTTTGCAACAATAAAGCCCTGCTTGGAAGCACTCTGGACTTGGTGTTCTTACCCACTTCAGACCAGCTCTCCCACTGAACTTTGAATATTCCAAAGCATTCTCTCTCCCATTACGTCACTTGATCCTCATGGGAGCCTCATGGAGTGGGTTAGAGCAAATATTTGACATATGAGGAAATTAAGGCAGAGAGAGGTTGAGTGAGTTGTTCAATGTCACTCAGCAGAAGCAGGATCTTGGTGTTCTCACTCTCAAAAGGAGACTCTTCTTGGTATTATCAAAGTTCTCTGTACAATTGTCTACATGAGAATGTACCAAGTATTGCCAAAACCCTACAAAAAAAAGAGTCTAAATCTATGTAGTTAGAAAAGAAAGTCAGGAAGAAAAATAACAGACACCAGTGAACAGTTAAGCGCTATGTTGAATAAATGAATATTTCACATGATACACAAAAAGAAGGGTAAATAAGAATGTGGGTGAAAAGAGAGTCGACAGAGCTGACAAGCTATAGGGAATTATCCCTATCATTCTTTTCCATAGGGATGATACCCCAAAGGAGGTTGCTTTCTAGAGATATTCTGTGAAACTGAGCCTTGGAGATAACTAAATGCATTTGCCCTTGCTGTTTGCTCTATCCAAGCTGTAATCACCATCCTCTGCTTATGAAATTCCCTCCCTTCATGCCCAGTTCCTCCTGCCTCACCCCCACCTCTCAATAGACTGTTATCACCCTCTTGACTCCTGTCACCATCACCCCTACTTTCTTGGAGAGTTTCCTGGGACACTGATAGGTTACATTTGCATAGTCACACAATTATGATATTTCAGAGGCAGCAATTAAATCCAAGTTTACCTAAGGCCAACTGTTTATCCATAACACCATGCAATGTTGCTTTTTTTCACTTTGAGTGGGTGAAAGTGGGAAGGGAACAGCTAACATTGTTGCTTCAAAATTGAAAATGTTCTGAGTTCTCTCCCCAGCAAAGTCTAGTTAGCGAAGTCTGCCTTAAGGATTGGATGCTAACTTGTTTCCTCCAGAACTGGCCTTTCACACTTCCAGCATCAGTCACTTTATATGACATCCCAAAAGCATGAGAAACAGCAAAACAACAGACTTGGCATCAGAGAATTTACCCTTTATTGCCCCTCTATCTAATTCAGCATTTCCTCCCTGGCGAATGTGCCTGGGGAGCAGTGGAACTGAGGAGGGAACAGAAAGCATCCCCATTATATTCAGTGTCACCAGTTGTGTCATTCTGCAAGCCCCTATACACTTCTTACCTTCCCACTATCATCAGCTTCGCTCTCTAACAAAACTAATCACATGAAAATATTAGGGACTTAGTTGTTTGAGCCTTCTTCGGAGTGGAATTTAAAAGATATGCCTGAAGAAGACAATGTGTATTTGATCACCCCAGAGATTTAGTGGAAGAAGCACTGAACCAGAAGCCAGAGGACAAGAGTTCAAATACCAGCTGATGCATACTACCCCTATGACCTCTACTTCACCAGCCTCAGCCTTAGTTTCCTCATTTGTGAAATGAGAGGGTTAGAATAGTTAATCTCTAAGATCTCCTCCAGCTCTAAATCTTAGATTCCGAGATATGGTTATATGAGTTCTTTCCAGGAATGTGGCAGAAGGGATACCCAATGAGATCCAAAGTAGACTAGATGCCCTCTGATGTCCCTTCCAGCCCTAAGATTCTGTGATTCTGCATTCTTAAATGAATGGTGCTAAAAGGATGATGGGGCAGCTTGATGGCATAGTGGGTAGAGTACCAGGCCAGGAATCAGGAAGATCTGAATTCAAATACAGCCTCAGACACTTACAAGCTTTGTGACCATGGGCAAGTACACTTAACCCTGTTTCATCAGTTTCCTCACTTGTAAAATGAGCTGGAAAAGGAAATGGCAAAACAATCCAATATCTTTGCCAAGAAAATCCCAAATGGGGTAGTGAAGAGTTGGATACAACTGAAATGACTCAACATCAACAACACCAACAACAGGATGACATTTCAGGCATTATGGCAGTCGTAGGGGATCTGTTTTTATATTGCAGAGGTAGGGGGAGACATCCACATTGAGCCCGTTACACAATAGACTATGAGTTCACACCTAAATACAGTTATCCTTTTTACATCATAGGGGTTAGGGGCACAGCATCCCCATGATCTGGAAAATCCATGTAAAAATTTTGGTCCTATGAGGCAGCTAGGTGGCACAGTAGATAGGGCACCGGCCCTGGAGTCAGGAGGACCTGAGTTCAAATCCTGCCTCAGACTCATAACACTCACTAGCTATGTGACTGGGCAAGTCACTTAACTCCACTGTCTAGCCAAAAAAAAAAATCATTCTTCCTTAGTAACCAGAGAAGAAATTTGATTTTTTTCTTGTTCTGATGTGGAGTGCTTACAGTACCTTACTGTAAAATTTGGGTTGATATTATACAATACTATATATTTATTTTATGCATTTCTGAGTTTCTAAACTTTTTCTGTATCTTTTTCTGGCCTTTGTGTGTCATCTACAGCTTCCACAAAACCCTCAAAAAATTCCATTTAATTCTTATGCCAACTGGTAATATATAGAAACCACAATGGGGAAAATATCAGTGGGGAAGGGATAACTATATTTCTAATGAGAGATGACATTGAGTCAATGAAACTGGCTCAGAGCAGTGGTATCACTCTGAGTAAGCCTCAAGAATACATTATAAGTGTTAGGGCCATAAAAGGGAGGCCATGGCCCCATTCTTCCTTCACCAGGTATTCCTGATTCCTTCATTCTGGACCAGATGGAGAATGAGAAGCACCCTGGCACTAGGAAAAGATCACTGCAGTTAGTATCTGGGGACTTGTGTTCAAACCTTAGTTCAGACACTTACTACTTTTGCAACTACAAGGTTTTTGCATGGAAGGGACCTTAGAGATGATCTAATTCAGCTCTCCTTTTACATAGAAGCAAAGTAAGGTTCAAGAAAGGCAATGTGATCTGCCCAAAGTCGCTTAAATAGTAGGTGCAAATCCAGGATTTAAATACAAAACTACTGACTCCAAAGACTTTCTTTTCACTCCTCCAATCACTTTATGTCAGTTTCTTCCTTCATAAAAATGAAGGTATTAATAAATGATGGAAGCAGGTAGATGGCACAGTGGTAGAGTGTCAAGCCTGGAGTCAGAAAGACTTATCTTCCTGAGTTCAAATCTAGCCTGAGACAAGTACTAGCTGTGTGACCCTGAACACTTAAAGTCACTTAATGCTGTTTACCTCAGTTTCTTCATTTGTAAAATGAGCTGGAGAAGGAAATGATAAACCATTGTAGCATCTTTGCTAAGAAAACCCCAAATGGGGTTACAAAGAGTCATACATGACTGAAAACACCTGAATAACAATGACAAAAATACCTATACCTGTTTCCAAAGGTTATAGTGATACACACAGCTTTTAAATATTAAAAAAATTAAAGTTATGGAAATGTGAACTCATATTACTTCCCCTTCCTCTGGCACCCACTAGATTTCCCTGATTCTTATCTATAAGGACATGATTACTGGAAATTTCCTTCTCCTTCCAAACTTTTACTCTTCCCTTCCCAAAGTAGACTCACTCTATACACAGACAGTGGCTCTTCTTCCTCTTCCAGCCCACAGATTCTAGGCATAAGGTTCTTCTGGTTTGAGTCTATGCTAGAATACATGCTATGGCTTATATGGCCTCTTCATGTCCCCAGAGGAATTGGGGCAGGGAAGGGAAGAAGGCCTGGGGGACTCCTATTCATTTGAAATACCCTGGTTGGGAATAGTTCCATGGCCTGGGAGCCAAGGAACAGAGAGTAATCATAGGGGAAAAAAAAGCTATGGCCCTATGGGAAGTGGTGGTGATTCTGCGGTTGGGAGTGGAAGATGAACTGGCCAAACCAAACTAACCTCATCTTCACATGCATATATAGAATTATTTGGACAAGTCCCAACATTTATCTCTGGGGATGCTGTCTGTCAAGATCTCTTCATCTCTACTGATGTCATTCTGTTCATGCTCAGGAGCAGAAGTCTTTGAGCTACCTTCTGGTCTGTGGCCTAAATTATTTTCCTGTCATTCTTATTAACAACCTGTACAACTTTAGAGGAAAGGGGTGATCCCACATAAGAACTAGATCTCTATTATTTTGTCCCTTAGGATGTACTATAAAAGTGGAGGGACTGCTGCCCCATCCAAAATAGTCATACATTTTCATGTTTAGTTTTAACGAGATAATCTACATGAAGCATTTTGTAAGACATGAAGGGCCATAACAATGGGAGCCATATTCATCTTTTACTTTTTACTCTCTTTCTGTCTTCTCCTCTCTTCCCTTCCATTTCCTCTCCACTCTTCTTTTCCTCTCCTCTCCTCTTCTCTCCCCAAAGTCTCATATAACAGTAGGTGGCAGATCTAGCATTTGAAGACACTTTCACTGAAGATAAATCTTGTGCTCTTGCTTCCACACAACACTGGATACCTGATCATGATGAAAATAAAATCATCATCATTACCATCATCATCAACAACAACAAAAACCTGACTGGTTTCTGGGGAATGGAAAGGACAAATGGATTATAGTGTAATTTCTGCTCACTTGCATGTTTTGAAAAAGCATTATGATTGGGGAAGAAAGAGAAAAATAAATTAGTCAAGTCATACTTGTGTCTTACCAAGATGAGGATAATCTTGATGTTCTCTGTGTTTTTTCACTTTGTCTTTCTGTCTTGCAATCCCCTAAAACTGTATGCTGCAGAGTATGTGCCAACCTACATGGTTTCTTCATTTGTGAGTTCTCTATAGCAATTATATCCCTGGTCAAGTACCTACCAACCACCACCAACCATCCACCTATGCACCCACCCACCCATCCATCCATCCTTATCAACCAGCATTCACCCATCCTTTCTTTCCTCCCTGCATCTAACCATCTATCTATGATCTATCTGTTCCATCTGTCATTCTGTCTGACTATATCTAACTAGCATGCATCTATGTTTCCTCAGTTTCCCTAACTCTGTGTGCTTCTGTTTCCTTGTATCTCTTTCTTGAACTCAACTATGCCCTAAATCCCTGAGGTCTCAAAGAAATAAGAGAGTGATATTTTAATCACTATAATCTTTCACATACTTAATAGTTCCTGAGATTTATTCTTTTTCCTACCCATTATGTAAGAGTTCATTTTTAAATTTCCATTTGGATCTGTGTCTCTGGGAGGGTGTGTGTGCTTTGTGTTTGTGTATGTGGTTCCTAAACTGATTGTTATTTTATTGTGTTATTTTATACAAGGGATTTATTTCTACCTTTTTATATTAGTTTACAATATCTTTGGCCACTAACAGATGGTCAAAACTTGTAAAAGCTTCTTGTAAACAACAGACTATGGGGTTTTGTTTTCATGTCTGCTCTATTAAGATCCAAACCTAAGGGAAGGTCCCTCCTGAGAGGGGAGATGGGTCAAGAGTTTCCTTGTCCACTTTCACTTTCTCTATGGCTGCTTACTCACTAAATGGGAAATACAGCTACATACAATTAGTCCCAGTCCTGGTGCCTTTGGTTCATTTCTAAAGGAAGGGAACCACAAAGGGATTCCCCATTGAATCAGGGTGAATATGCTCAGTTCTTTGGATATTTACTGGGAAAGATCACATTGGCAGCAAGCAGTAATACATCAACTGCACTTTAACAAAGCACAGAGATACAAGGATGGAACCAGAAAAGAGGTGGTAAAAGGAGGCAGGCAGCATGGGGAAAAGGAGGCAGGGAGAGGAGCATAGAGAGTTACTGCATATGGGAGTTGAGAACACTGAGGCCCAATAGACTTGTGGCCAGGTGGAAGAGTGCTGAAAGGCAGAGTTTGGGGGTCCCATTCTTATAGGATTCTGGGGAGGGGATGGACTATTATCTATGCCATAGTAGGATTCATTCATTAACATATCAATATCATCTCAAAGTTATCACCTTAATTATTATAATTGTTCTTCTGTTTTACTGCTCCTATCTTGAGCTTATCTACAGTTTATAGACCACTGGAAAGTTAGTGAGACTGAGGGGTTCTATATAGGGACCTAGTTAGCTTTTCCCAATCTAGCATAAAGTCTCTAGATATGGACTTCATAAATTTAGGGCAATTTTTGCAAATGGCTTTTATGTTCCCCTTTACACTCTTAATGCATTTCTTCAGTTGTCTAAGTCTAATCTATTTTAAGGCAATGTTATTTTCACCAGAACTCTTTTCCTCACCCTTAAATCTCCCACTCCACCCAATACTCCCTGAGTTTGGAGTTTTGCTTATTAATTCCTTTTTCTTGCTTGCTTTTGTCTAATTATTTAATTCTTCTCCTCTTTTTTACCTCTCAGCTAAGCAGTCAAAATAATTCCAAATCAACTCCTCCATTTCAACATTTTGTTCTTTAGTTGTTTGGAATTTCCTTTTTCTGTAACATTTTGTGGGGGGGAAAATGTGATTCCCTTATTTGCTTCATCATTTATCTTTCTTTTCTATTTATTCTAGATGTTTATTCTTTGGCTCATGGCCCTTATAATTATTTAGACCTTCCATATCCTCTGTATCCTTCATGGAATTAAAATATTTTAGGTATATTTTTGGGTTCCCTATTATAAAGAATTTATGTTATTGTCTTGTATATCTTGTACTCAATCCACTAAATGGAAAGCACCATTCTAAATTATATGAAGGATAGTACTTGGAAAGGTAGCCAAGCTTGCCATGTCATGAAGAGGTAGACAGGTCACAGTGAGGACCAAAATATGGAAGAAATGGGAAAGGTTTTCAATGAAAGCAAGTTATTTAACTATTGAATAGGCATTCAAAATAGCACAATAGAAGGAGCATGAAGAACTGGACTGGAATATTTGGGGAAGGCAGAGATAAGTAAGGAGCATGCAAATAAGGAAAAAGTCAGTGGCACCTAGAAAATAATGTTTCTAAAATGATTGCCAGGGATTCAGAATAACTAGCCTGGAGAAGGTATGATGGGATGGGATTTTACTAGCCACTGAGAAATGATTCCAAAAGAAGAGATCTTAGTGAGTGATAGTGATAGATGGAGAACCTGGAATTGGCAATATGGAACTAGAAGTATTACAGATCTACTACTCAAAACAGTGATTGGAGGGTAGAGGCGAAACTTCAGCCCTGACTGAAAAGTGGGTCCAGGGAAGCCATGTCATCAAAATGAGCAAGATTTCAGTGAGAGCAGGAGACGGAAGGAGCAGGACAGGAAGAGGCAGAAGATGAAAGAACATTTCTTATCTATGGAGCAGACATTTCAAAGAGCACAGTAGAAGGGTTGGATACATTTGAAAAGGGGCATTTGTGGGGAGGTTTCTGTTTGAGTGGGATGGAAAAGAGGGAGCAGTAAGTAGGCTACCAAGGGCAGGGTTTGAACAACACCAGCCAAGTACTGAGAATCAGTGGGATTCAGAAGGAATGATAGGGTGGTAATTTGTTGATCATTGAGAAAAAAAAATTAGAAAAGGTCAAGTGGGTAATCGTCTTCCATACAGATTTAACCTGAGGTGGAGTTGTAGCAGGGTGTGAGTCTTCAGTGTTTAGCTCGGAAGAGGGTAGGGGTGGGCAGGCCAGTTCCTATGGCTGAAAGAATGACTGGAGAACCTAAATGGAAACCTACTGCTACGTGGTTCATTTGTGTGAGTATAAAAATACATACAGTTCAGATACACACATACACAAATCATAGATGCATGTACATATGAACATGTGTATACATTTGTATATTAACATATGTGTACATGTTTTTGTGTGTATGTTGTATATATAGCACTCAGCACAATGCTGGACACATAGTGCTTGCTTGATAAATTCTTGATATATTGATTGATGCAGATGGAGTATTTCAAACAGTATAATTGACTAACCAATTTAATTCATTGCATAGAGGTTTATTTTACATTTATAACAAAATAATAAAAAATAAGAATACTGCTTCCTCTAAAATTTAAAGACAATGGTAGATTATATCTTAGTTTCAATTCCTCTGTAGTAATTTCTAAACTAAAAAGGTCACATCCCATGAAATTGCTCATTAATTTTCCTCTTCAGTCTTTTCATAGTTATAGTTGTATAATCGAGTGCAGAATAATCATTTCATTGTGATGTCTTTCCCAATTGTGAAGGATGCAATTTTGGTAAATCTAAAAATTACATATTCTACTTTTGGCAACCAAAAAACCCTAGAACTTATCTGAAAAAAAAGTCTCCCCTCATGACTGTTTTATGTCTCCTAGCCAGGCTTATGACCAAACTGTGTTTCCTAAACTCTCATTTATTTTCTTTGTCATCAACAGTATAAACTTTATCTCTCCTTCTCTCTGTCTCTCTCCCTCAAAAACTTACATGAACCTCTCCTCCTGACAACTTTTAATGGAAGCAGACTAAAACATTGCACTCATGGACAACTTCTGTACCCTATTTAAGCTGGAGAGTTCAGGATATCTCTGGTATTAAAGAAATTTTAAAAAAGGGTTTTTTTTAATTTCCTAATGTGAGGGTGTACAGAGAGGAAACAAGTTATGATATGATGGATAAAAATCTAACATGAAAAATCTAAAAAAGTAAAATTTTCATTAATATGTAGAAAACAATGTGATTATTTAGAAAAACTGGCATCATAAAACAGCAGAATATAGGAATAAATTTGAATAAAGGGCGTATGAGAGATGGTTCACAAGTTGGGGCAATGAATTCAGTCCCTTATATATTGTTTCATGGAACAGTATTAGCTCATGGGAAGACTACATACATGATATACACTGAACGGTTCAGTTCACAAGTCTTTTATAGTCAAAGTAGAGAGTAATTGGATGATACATCCATGAGTTTAGTTTTTTCCCCTGAACTAGAAAATGTCAGAAGAATGGTTCTCAACAGAAAGTATTTACTGCCCAGAATGATAGTTATTCATCACAGTAATAAATTAATGTCATAGGGCTAATTTAGATTTGTGTTCTTGTTACAAGCTTCCTACAACTGTTACATTAAAAGACGATTTTTTCTGCATGGGAACTCTGATGACTATGAAACTTTGACTTCTGATTGAATCCTTTCCCACACACATCCATAAATAGAACTTCTCTTCTGTATGAATTCTGAGATGTGTATGTAGACTTGACTTCTTAATAAATCTTTTCCACATACATTACAGACATAGGGCTTCTCTCCTATGTGGACTCTGTGATGAGCAAATTGATTTCTCTTATGATTGAAACTCTTCCCACACAAATCACATATGTATGGTTTTTCTCCTGTATGGGCTCTGTGATGAGCAACTAGAGTTCCCTTCTGCCTGGAATTCTTCCCACACTCATCACATATGTATAGCTTATCTTCAGTGAGGAATGTTTTATGAATATTCAGTTTTGACATATATTTGAACCTTTTGCCACCATCATTGCACTTATCAGTTCTCTCTACTTTATGTTTTCTTGTGTTCATCAAGTTGGGAGAAGTGAAGAAAATGCATTCTGAAGATTCAATATTTATATTTGTAGCCCGTGGGATTTCTTGAGTAGAAAAGTCAATGTGATTTCCAAATTGACAATTGCTTATCATCTGCCCATGGTTTTCTGATTCATAGAATCACTCTGTTGATTATTGTGACAGATTTCCTGTCCCTTGTCCCATTGTGAAGCTTGTAGTACTGAGACGAAGGTTGCATAGTTATCTGACTCAGAACAATTTTCCATGGATAAAGGTTTTCTCCAGTTTAATTTTTTACTCATATAGATCTCCCTCTGATTTTCATGAGAGACAACATTACCAGAGGCTTGCAAAGGTTCATCTTAAAGTTTCACTTGCCTTGAAGTTTCCCCTGGAAATTCAGCAAATTTTTCTAATCCTGGACATATTAGCAGACATGTTCCCCCAAAATTGCAAGTATTGGTCTACAACTTGCTAGAGATCTCTGGAAGTCCCTCTTAAATATTTATCATATTATTCTAAGACCTAAAAATATTAGTACTTATGTGCCATTTTTTTTAAAGCTTCCAGGTCTGAGAAACTGCTTTTTGGAAGGTGACTTTTTTGTTGAGATTTTCAGGTGTTTTAATTCATTTTCTTCCTCTTCCTGGATTATCTAGAGTTTAGAATGTATGGACTTGATTCATCTTTTTGCACATCTCATCTAATTTTCCCGAAATTAGAGCAAAGTGGTGTCAAAAAGAAATGATATTTTTCAGTTAATTCCAAGTAACCTATTCATTTGGGGAGGGGGGAGCTGGCTGGGCAATGAGGTTTAGTGACTTGCCCAGGGTAACACAGCTAGTAAGTGTCAACTGTCTGTGGCTGGATTTGAATTCAGGTCCTCCTGACTCCAAGCTGGTGTTCTATCCACTATACCACCTAGCTGCCTCCTAACCTATTCATTCTTCTGTGGTATATTGTCAGGGACAAGAAAATCAACTGTTAGTGATTTAATTCAGTTGAATAATTATCATGTACTTATTGTATATAGAGAATATGAACTCTAAAGGTGATCAAAGGAAAAATATGTTCTTATAAACCGTAAATCTTAGTATAAAAGCAAAAGAAATAAATATAAGAAAAATTCATAAAGGCATTCCACTTTGTAAGTAGAGAAATCATTTCTAGTGAAGAAAAAAACAGCAAATCCCCTTTTTAAGAGGTGACATTTGATGTAGGGTATGTACTTTTCAGGCAGAATGAATGCTGTGAATAAAGTCTTGTAGGTTGGAAATAGTTGAGCAGATGCAAGGGATATCACACTTTGATTAATCATAAAAGGCTGTAGTAGAATATAAACTTCAAAATGGGGATGATATTGTTCTCTGTATTCAAGTACCTAACCCAACATCTTGCCCTAGTAAAGGCTTAATGAGTGTTTGTTGAATTATTATGAAAATGTGTTTATATGTCAAATAATATAATCATGAATAATTAAGTATCTACATGAAAATAGTAGGAGAGAGAAGAAGCTGGGAAGAAAGAGACTAAATTTTTTAAGGAATGAGGAAGCAAACTCAATTCCAGTGTCCTGGGCAATAAAAACAGATGGAATGAATAAATAGTAAAAGAATGTGGTTAGCAGGATGAAGGCAACTGGAGGAGGTCCTGGAACTTGTATCAGGCCAACAAGGAATACAATATCTCTCACCCTGGCCAAGTGTCATAAGTAATCATGAGAAAATGAACAAATTACATTGGAAAATATACTCAGGCAGGCAGGATTTTCAACAAGGAAGGATTCTTCTAAGCAAGGAAGAAAGTGAAAAATATATGAGGTGAAGAGGTCTAGGATTTGTTAGCTGTGCAACATGAGAGGTCCAAGTAGGAATAGGGAAATGGGAGGGTTGCGGAGAGCATCAATTGTGAAGTGGAGCTGAGAGGATACAAGCCACTGACGTTTGTCTGATCTAGGCACAGGGAATTGGCATACTGAATACAGTCCTTAAGAAGCCTCTAAAGAACCTTAATTGTTTATTTTAAACCTTTAAGACAGTGGATGGAGCACTGGCCCTGGACTCAGGAGGACCTGAGTTCAAATGCAGCCTCAGACACATAATACTCACTAGTTGTGTGACTCTGGACAAGTCACTTAACCCCAATGGCCTTCACCAAAACAAAACAAAACAAAACCTTTAAGAATTTCCTCAGGCATCAGAGAATTCACTTAGTGACTACTGGGATATAAAGTGTTTTATTCTTTCAGAGGTGGCTATGATATAAATGATCTATAACTGAGCTATTTTTTCCCTCATTTAGGTCCCAAGCTTTTTATTTACATATATTTCTTGGGATCAAAGGACTCTGGGATCTAGGATTGTGAAACAATTAGAATTTATCCACTCAAATTCCATTTCTAGTTGGGGAAACTGCTTCCATGTCATAAAGTGATTTGCCTAAGGCCACACGTATATTATCCCTCACATACCTTGGCTCCTTCTGTGTCTTAAAATACGCTTTATGAAAACTCAGATATGCTAGGCATTGTTCTTCATACTTCTATCAAGGGCATTTTTGGCTCTTATGGAATATAGT
This sequence comes from Phascolarctos cinereus, assembly GCF_003287225.1. Taxonomy (NCBI): domain Eukaryota; kingdom Metazoa; phylum Chordata; class Mammalia; order Diprotodontia; family Phascolarctidae; genus Phascolarctos; species Phascolarctos cinereus. The sequence goes on from NW_027556098.1 coordinate 351,434,403, forward strand.
TTTGATGCCCAGCAGGGCAGTTATCACCTGGCTAAAAGGCCAGTGTTAATTGGGATTTAACTTTTGTCATGGGAGCTATCAATCTCTTTTTCAAGTTGCAGATTTTATATGAGGCTAACAACCTGCAGATTTGATTATCAAAGGCTCTAGACAAAGTTTTCTGGGAAGTTCCTGAATCTTTCTGTCTGTTATGCAGGCCTAAGGGTACTTGCATTCTTTTTATTTTTTTTCCATCAAAGGAAAGTTTAAGGTAAGTTCAGCAACTCACTAATACTCAAGATTAAAGTGGTGTCATTAAAGAAAGAAGAATGATGATATCCTAGAACCCTAGTATGAATTGTATGGAAAAGCACATCAAAGTCCATTTAGCTCAGGATTGTTCTTTTATTAAGGTATTCAACTCTATGTAATAGAAACAACTGTGACTTCGAAGTTGGGGAGAACTTGCTGGGAATTCTGACTGCCTCTACCGATGGCTATGAAATGATAAGAAATTAAATTAATCTTCTTACTCTCAGTTTTGTCATCTGTAAAATGGGAATAATATTTGGATTAATTGATGTTGTGCCTAGATCAGACAAATTTCCAGTTGTCTGATATTATGTTGTATGTGTGTATGTAACCTGCCCTACAAGTATTTACAAATAAGTCTTTAAAATAATAATAAAAATTATAAAAGTTGACTTATTTACTGCTTAATTTATTGTAATACGTTTCGTAATCCTTAATTCTCCTTGATGCCAGAAGGAATAGGTACCACAGTTATTACCTCCCTCCCCTCAATACTAAAGTTGAAAAAACTAAGCATTTAAAGAGTGAAGTGGCTGACTGAAGTGACAGTAATAAGTATCAGAAGCTTCCAGTCTGGCCCTTCCTGAACACAAGCCAAGCATGTACTATGCTTCTTACTTTGACCACCTGTTCTGAAATTCCACCCCCATGTTGTTGACTTTTGCTTCCCCCTTGCCCTCGCCTCTGCCAGCCCCTGACCTACACTCACCTGTAGTGGGCCAACAGAAGAGTTACAGGATTATTAGGTATTCTCAGCAATGCAATGATCCAAGACAACTCTGAAGGACTTATGATGAAAAATGTTCTCCATCCCCAGAGAGAGAACTGATAATGTCTGCATTCACATTAAAACATATTTTTTCAACTTTATTTTTCTTCAGTTTTGTTTTGTTTTTTGTCCATGTTATCTTTTACAACATCACTATCACGGAAATGTTTTGAAGACTACACATGTATAACCTATAATGAATTGCTTGCCTTCTCAGTGGGAGTGGGAGATAGAGGAACTGAGAGAATTTGGAACTCAGAGTTATAAAAATGAAAGTTAAAAATGTTTTTACAAGTATCTGGGGAAAAATAAAATACTAAATATACAAATGAAAATTAGAATTGGGCAAGGGGAAGCCAGGGAAGGTATGAGAGAGTAAGAAATAATTTAAAAAATGGAAAGAATGAAAAAATAGAAGAGAATGTGAAACATCTCATAAGAAAAATAAACTGATCTAGAGAACAGATAAAGAAGAAAAAATATAAGAATATTTGGGCTACCTGAAAACTACTATAAAAAAAAAGAATCTTGATACAATAACACAAAAAAAATTAAAGAAAATTATTCTGAAGTATTAGAACTAGAGGGTAAAGTAGAAATAGAAAAAAAAAATCCACTGATCACCACCAGAAAGAGATCCTATGAGGAAAACTTACAGGAATATCATATCTAGATTCTGAAACCTCCAGCTCAAGGAGAAAGTTTTATGAGTTAAACGGATCCAAGTAAGTGGATTAATCTGATCTAAGAAAATGCACTGATGAAAAGGAAAGGAGGGACACACACAGGGTAAAGGTAAAAGGCTGGTGTAGAATATATTATGCTTCAGCTGAAGTAAAAAAAAAGCAGGGGTGGGGGGTGGGGCAGAGCCAAGATGGTAGTAGAGTAAAAGCACTGACTTGCTTGAGCTCTCCCACAAATCCCTGCAAATACCTGTAAAAAATGGCTCTAAACAAATTCTAAAGCGGCAAAGCACACAAAAAGACATAGTGAAACAAATTTCCAGCCTAAGACAACCTGGATGGTTGATAGGAAAGGCTGTGAACAGGGAGAGGAATGCAGTTCAGCAGGACCATGCAGGCAAACCAGGCAACAGTGGTCCTGGCACAGGCCTCACAGGACTGAATCACAGACAGCTGTGGCAGTTTCCAGACTTAACTCACGAATACCAAAAAGAACTTAGAAGGTCAGTAGGGAAAGTCTGTGACTGTGGTAAGAGAGAAGCTCATTCCCTTCCAGGCCAAAAACTGAGGCAGAACCTAGTGGCTGAGCAGAGGAGGATTGCAGGGATCTCTTTGCTGGTGCTGAGGCAGGAATCTCTTGCTTTGCCCATTCTTGAATCTGAGTCCAATCCTGAGTGGTGGTCCTGGGGCAAGGAGGAGCACTGTTGTGGAGCTTGTAGTGGCACTGAAGAGGGAATCCTCCTCACAGTTTCAAGGTAGAAAAGAGTGGTCACTCAAACCAGAGCACAGGCCAGGAAAGGACTATACACCTCCCTCCTGATCATACCACCTTGGAAGAACTGAAAATTACAAAACCCTGAAGCTTGGGACACTACATTCTCCACACTGGAAATAGACCCCTACCTTAACAAAGAGTTTATAACAAGTAATTGGCTGGGATCGTGAGCAAACAGCACAAAAAAAAAAAAGTCAGACCATAGAATATTTCTTTAGTGACAAAGAAGATCAAAATATACAACCAGAAGAAGACAACAAAGTCAAAGCTCCTACATCTAAAGCCTCCAAGAAAAATATGAATCACTCCTAGGCCATGAAAGAGCTCAAAAAGGATTTTGAGAAGCAAGTAAGAGAAGTAGAGGGAAAACTGGGAAGAGAAATGACAGTGATGCAAGAAAATCATGAAAAACAAGTCAACAGTTTGCTAAAGGAGACCCGAAAAAATACTGAAGAAAATAACACCTTAAAAACATAGCCTAACCCAAATGACAAAAGAGGTCCAAAAAGCCAATAAGGAGAAGAATATCTTCAAAAGCAGAATGGGCCAAATGGAAAAGGAAGTCCAAAAACTTACTGAAGAAAATACTTCCTTCCTTAAATTTAGAATGGAGCAAATGGAATCTAGTGACTTCATGAGAAATCAAAATATTATAAAACAAAACCAAAAGAATGGAAAAGAGAAAACAATGTGAAATATCTCATTGGAAAAACAACTGATCTGGAAAATATTCCCAGGAGAGATAATTTAAAAATTATTGGACTATCTGAAAGACATGATCAAAAAAAGAGGTTAGACATCATCTTTCAATAAATTATCAAGGAAAACTGCCCTGATATTCTAGAACCAAAGGGCAAAATAGAAATGGAAAGAATCCATCAATCACCTCCTGAAAGAGATCCCCAAAGGAAAACTCCTAGGAATATTGTAGCCAAATTCCAGAGTTCCCAGGTCAAGGAGAAAATATTGCAAGGAGCCAGAAAGAAACAATTCAAGTATTGTGGAAACACAATCAGGATAACACAAGATTTAGCCGCTTCTACATCAAAGGACTGCAGGATTTGGAATTTAATATTCCAGGTCAAGGGAGATAGGATTACAACCAAAAATCACCTACCCAGCGAAATTGAGTATAATCCTTCAGGGGGAAAAATGGGCATTCAGTGAAATAGAGGACTTTCAAGCATTCTTGATGAAAAGACCAGAGCTGAATAGAAAATTTGACTTTCAAATAAAAGACTCAAGAGAAGCATGAGGAGGTAAACAGGAAAGAGAAATCATAAGGGACTTATTAAGGTTGAACTGTTTACAATCCTACATGGAAAGATGATATTTGTAACTCAAGAGACTTTTGCCAGTATTATGGTTGTTGGAGGGGAAAAATAGATAGATAGATGATAGATAGATAGATAGATAGATAGATAGATAGATAGATAGATAGATAGATAGATGGCACAGGGTGAGTTGAACATGAAGGGGTGATATCTGGAGAATAAAATTAAGGGGTAAGAGAGGATTATACTGGGAGAAGGAGAAACAAACAAGAAAAGGCTTTTACAATGGAGGGGAAACAGGGAAAGGTGAGAGGGAATGAATGAATCTTATTCTCATCAGATTTGGCTAGGGGATAACATACACACTCAATTGGGTACATAAATCTATCTTACCCTACAGGAAAATAGGGGGAGAAGGGGAAAAGAGATCAGGGGGATGATAGAGGGGAGGTCAGATTGGGTAAGGGGGCAATCAGAAGAAAACACTTCTGAGGAGGGACAGGGTCAAAAGAGAGAATAGAATAAATGGGGGTGTGGGGACAGGATTAAGGGAAATACATTTAGTTTTTCACAACATGACTACTAAGTATTTTGCATCACTACACATGTATAACCTATATGAGTTGTTTGCCTTCTCAATGAGGGTAGGTGGGGAGGGAGGAAGGCAGAAAATTTGGAACCCAAAGTTTTAAAAACAAATGTTTAAAAATTGGCTTTACATGCAACTGGGAAATGACATACAGGCCATGGGGTATAGAAATCTATCCTGCCCTACAGGAAAATTGAAGGGGAAGGGGATAAGAAAAGTGGGGGGGAGATACAAGGGAGGGCAGATTAGGGGAAGGGGTATTCAGAATGCATGCCATCTTAAGGTGGAGGGAGGGACAAGATGGGGAGAAAATTTGGAATTCAAAATATTGTGGAAGTGAATGTTGAAAACTAGAAATAAATGTATTAATCAAATGTAGTGACCAGAAAAGAGAAGAAAAAAAAAAGGGATAACAATCCTGATCTCAGACAAAGCAAAAGCAAAACTATCTTATCAAAGGGTTAAGGAAGGAAACTACATCCTGCTAAAAGGCACCCTAGACAATGAAGTAATATCATTACTAAACATATATGCACCAAATGGTATCGTATCCACATTCTTAGAGGAAAAGTTCAGGGAGTTACAGGAAGAAATAGACAACAAAACTATACTAGTGGGGGACCTCAACCTCCCCCTCTCTGAACTAGATAAATCTAACCAGAAAATAAACAAGAAAGAAGTTAAGGAGGTGAATAGAATACTGCAAATTTAGGTATGCTAGACCTCTGAAGAAAATTGAATGGGGATAGAAAGGAATATACTTGCATTTCTATATATTACCAACAAAGCCCAACAGCAAAAGATAGAAAGAGAAATTTCATTTAAAGTTACTGTAGATACCATAAAATATTTAGGTGTCTACCTGCCGAAATAAACCCAGGAACTATATGAACCCAATTACAAAATAGTTTTGACACAAAAAAAGTCAGATCTGAATAATTGGAAAAACATCAGTTGCTCATGTGTAGCCTGAGCTAATATGATAAAAATGACAGTTCTATCTAAGCTAATTTACTTATTCAGTGCCATACCAATCAAACTACCAAAAAATTATTTTAGAGAGTTAGAAAACAATAATAATAAGATTCATTTGGAATAACAAAATGTCCAGAATATCAAGGGAATTAATGAAAAGAAATGCAGGGGAAGGTGGTCTAGCCATTCCAGACCTTAAATTGTATTATAAAGCAGCAATCATCAAAACTGCATGGTACTGTCTAAGAAATAGAGTGGTGGATCAGTGGAATAGGTTAAGTATTAAAGAAACAGTAGTCAATGACTATAGTAATCTATTATTTACTAAACCCAAAGGCCTCAGCTTCTTGGATAAGAACTCTCTAATTAACAAAAACTGCTGGGAGAACTGGAAAAGAGTATAGCAATAACTGGGTATAGACCAAAATCTCACACCATATACCAAATAAAGTCAAAATGGGTTCATGATTTAGATATAAAGGCTGATACTGTAAGCAAACTGGGAGCACAAGGAATCGTTTACCTATCAGATTTATAAAGAACAGAAGAATTCATGACCACACAGGAGATAGAGAACATTATGAAATGCAAAATGGATAACTTTGATTGCATTAAATTGAAAAGTTTTGCACAAACAAAGCCAATGCAACCAAGATTAGAAAGAAAGTACAAAATTGGGAAAGAATTTTTACAACCAGTGTCTCTGATAATCTCTATGTATTTTAGAAATGAGGCCTTAAGTCAAATTTATAAGAATACAAATCATTCCCCAATTGATAAATGGTCTAAAGATATGAACAGGCAGTTCTCAGATGAAGAAATTAAAGCCATTCATAGTCATATGAAAAAATGCTAATGCTCTAAATCATTACGGATTAGAGAAATGCAAATCAAAACAACTCTGAGGTACCCCATCATACCTATCAGACTGACTAACATGACAAAACAGGAAAATGATAAATTTTGGAGAAGATGTGGGAAAATTGAAACACTAATGCATTGTTGGTAGAGCCCAAAGGTCTATAAAATTGTGCATACCCTTTGACCCAGCAATACCACTTCTGTCTCTATCCCAAAGAGATCATAAAAATGGGAAAAGGACCCACATGTACAAAAATATTTATAGCAGATCTTTCTGTTGTGGCAAAGAGTTGGAAATTTAGTGAATGCCCATTAATTGGGGAATGGCTGAACAAGTTGTGGTATATGGTTTGTTTGTTTTTTGTTGTTGTTTGCTTTGTTTTACTTTTGTTTTTTTGGTCAGGCAATTGGGGTTAATTGACTTGCCCAGAGTTGCACAGCTAGTGAGTATTATGTGTCTGAGGCTGGACTTAAACTCAGGTCCTCCTGACTCCAGGGTTGGTGCTCTATCCACTGTGCCACCTAGCTGCCCCTATGTGGTATATGAAAGTAATGGATTGCTATTGCGCTAGAAGAAATGATGAGCAAGGGGACTTCAGAAAAATCTGGAAAGATTTGTATGGAATGATGGTAAGTGAAGTGAGCAGAACCAGGAGAACATTGTACATAGTAACAGAGTTAGCTCTTCTCAGCAATGCAAGGATCTAAGACAGCTCCAAAAGTTTCATGATGGAAAATGTTATTCAAATCCAGAGAATGAACTATGGAGTCTGAATGCAGATCGGAAGCATGCTTTTTTTTTTCCATTTTGTTTTGTTTCTTTTTTTTATGGTTCTTCCTATTGATTCTAATTTTTCTTTACAACATGACTAATGTGAAAATATGTTTAATAGGAATGTATATGTACAGCTCGCCTTCTTGGGAAGGGAAGAGGTGAAGGAGGAGGAGAAAATATAAAACTCAAAAGCTTATGGGAGTGAATGTTGAAGGCTAAAAATAAATTAATTGAAAAATGTATATAATCACACACACATACACACACACACACACACAAAACTTTTAAGGCTTTCCTCAGGAATCAGAGAATTCACTTAGTGACTACTGGAAGATGAAGTACATTATTCTTTCAGAGGTGGATTTAATACAGACCATCTTTAACTGAGCTTTTCTGTTCCCTTTTAGGTCTGCAGCTTCATGTTTACATACATTTGCTGGCATCAAAGGATTTTAGGATTTAGAAGGACTATGAAACCTTTAGATTTTATCCACTCAGTTTCCTTATCTAGATGGGAAAACTGGGCCCATGTCATAAGTGATTTGTCTAAGGCCCACACATTTACTATCATAACCATACCTTGGCTCCTTCTTTCTCTTAGAATATATGTTTTATGAAAACTCAGACATGCTAGGCATTTTCCTTCAAATTTCCATCAGGGAGCTTTTTGCATCTTATAGAATACAATTCTGATGCCCAGCAGGGCAGTTATGACTTGGCTAAATGATCAGTATTAATTGGGATGTAACTCTGATGGTGGGAGTTATAAATTTCTTTTTCAAGTTTTGGTTTTTATCAGGGGCTAAGAACTTGCAAATGTCACTTTAATAGGCTCTAGATAGGGTTTACTGGGAAGTTACAGAAACTTTGTGTCCATTATTCAGGCCTAAGGGCACTTGGATTCTTTTTTTTTTTCCACCTAAGGAAAATTAAGGGAAGTTCAGCAACTCATTAATACTCCAGTTAAAAGGGGAGTCATCAAAGAAAGGAGAATAATGGTGTTATAGAATTCCGCTATGTTTGATATCAAAAAGCACATTAAAGTCCATTTAGTTCAGTACTATTATTTTACTAAGGGATCAGCTCTATGTAACAGAAACAACCCTGGCCTTGGTGTTGGACAGATCTTGCTCTAAATTCTGACTAACTCTAGGGATGGCTGTGAGATGATAGGAAAATCAATTAAGCTTTTTTTTTTTACTCTCAGTTTTGTCATTTGTAAAATAGGAATTATATCAGTGCTAAATTCTCAGCAAGTATTTACAAGTAAGTCCGTCTTTAAAACAATAATAAAAAATGATAAAAGCTGACTCATTTACTGCTTATTTTACTACAATGCATTTTATAATCCTTAATTCATTTATGCCTGAAAGAATAAGTACAATTATTATTACCTCCCTCCCCTCAATATTTAAATTAGAAAAACTGAGCCTTAAAGGGTGAAGTGATTTATACCAGGAAAGTAATAATAAGTGTCAGAGGCTTCCAACCCAGCCCTGAACAAACTCTGCATGCATTATGCTACTTAACTTGAACTCCTGTTCTGAGATTCTTCCCCCATGTTGCTGACTTTTGCTCCCCTCTTACCCTGAGCTCTGCCAGACCCAAACCTGGGCTGGCCCAACAGAACAGCATCGGTATGAAAGAGGGGAAGTCCTGGTATATCTGGGACTTTGGGGCTGAGGCTACAATCCTCAGCTGTGGAATGAAACCCATGCTGAATGAAAAAGGTTCAACTTGCCTAGATGGTGTGTGAAGGAGAATGGGAAGGTCCATTAGGGGAGAATACCTGATTCTTCTGGAGTATTCATGTCCAGAAAACAGTCAGCTAGGCCCCTAGGCAGACTGCAGACTTCTAAGGATAAGCCCCATCAAGACCTAGGCTCAAAGTTACCTGCTTTGAGAAACTCCTAAGAACTGAAGCAATTCACCACAATCAGTGTAAGTACATTCTCCTGACTAAACTCAACTTCCTAGTTCCTTATTAAAGCTTATTAAGCCTCTTTGTCTCTATTCTTTTTTTTTCAATAGAATTACCCATAGCCTTTCTCTTTCCCCAGCCCACTGCCTCTTGTTCCCTTAGGTCCTATAGTCACATGATTCTAGTCCTCATTGGGAGTGGGGGTAGGGAGGTACTTTGCATGGCACCATCACAGGTGTTCTGCATTTAGGTGTGATGTTGGAGGATTTTACTATAGAACCTCTAGGGTACCCTTCTCATATTCCCAAGTTCATTTGTAGCCCCAGAGCCTTGTTCCCTCCTATTTCTCTTGACTGACTTAGAAGTAGATGGTCCTTTTTGCCTGTGGGAATAAAGAAATTCCCATTGATGTTCCTAACTATGGGGCTGGGGTTAGGTTCCTTCTATATCTGCAGTGATTCCATTTCAACAATTCAAGGCAAAGGAGCTTGGATTATAACTAAGGATCAAATACCCAGAAAAATTGAGCATAATCTTTCAGGGGAGGACTTGAACATTCAATGAAATAAGGGACTTCCAGACTTTCCTGATGAAAAGACCAGAGCTCAATGGAAAATTTGATCTTCAAATACAAGGCTCAAGATAGGCATAAAAAGGTAAACAGAAATGGGGGGAAAACATGTTATTCAATAAGGGTAAATGGTTTACATCCCTTCATGGGAAGTTGGAACTTATAACTCTTGAGAACTATATTTTATTACTACATTTAGAAGGGATATACACAGACAGAAGGGGTGGGTTTAAGTTGATTTTGATGTGAAGAGAAAAAAACCTAATTAAGTGGTGAAAAGGGATTGCAATGTGAGAAGAGGAAAGAAGGGGGAAGAAAAGGAAAAATCACATCACATGAAGAGGCACAAAGAAACATTACAGTATAGGGAAAGAAGGGAGGGAGATGAACATTGTTTGAACTTTACTCTCATTGGATTTGGATCAAGGAGGGAATAACATACTCAGTTAGGTATAGAAACCTAACTTACCCTATAGAAAAGGGAAAAGAAAAGGGAGGGAGGGATAGAAGAGAGGGAAAAAGTAGTAAGGGAAATGGGGAGAAAAAAGGGAGGGGGCTGATTGAAGGGAGGGCAAATTGAGGAAGGCAGTGGTCAAAAGCAAAACTCTAGTGATGAGGGAAAGGGATAAAGGAGTAAGAAAAGCATAAACAGAGTGGGGGATAGGATGGAGAGAAAGACACAGATAGTAATTATAACTGTGAATGTGAATGGGAAGTGGATAGCAGAATGGATTAAAAACTATAACATAATCGTACAATGCATTGTTTACAAGAAACACATTTGAAATAGTTTAAAAGTAAAAGGCTAGAGTAGAATATATTATGCTTCAGCTGAAATTAAATAAAAAACAGGGTAGCAATATTGATCTCAGACAAAGGAAAAGAAAAAATAGATCTAATTAAAAGAGATAAGGAAAGAAACTACATCCTACTAAAAGGCACCATAGACAATGAAGTAATATCATTACTAAACATATATGCACCAAATGGTATAGCATCCAGATTCTTAGAGGAGAAGTTCAGGGAGTTACAGGAAGAAATAGACAGTAAAATTATACTAGTGGGGGACCTCAACCTCCCCTTCTCAGAACTAGATAAACCTAACCAAAAAATAAAATAAATAAGAAAGAAGTTAAGGAGGTGAATAGAATTTTAGAAAAGTTAGGTATGGTAGACCTCTGGAGAAAATTGAATGTATATAGAAAGGAATGTATTTTCTTCTCAGTGGTACATGGCACTTACTCAAAAATTGACGATGTAATAGAGCATAAAAACCTCAAAATCCAGTGCAGAAAGGCAGAAATGATAAATGAATCCTTTTCAAATCATGATGCAATAAAAATTATATGTAATAAAGGGCAATGGAAAGATAGACTAAAAATTAATTGGAAACTAAATAATCTAATCCTAAGGAATGAATGGATCAAACAACAAATCATAGAAACAATCAATAACTTCATCCAAGAGAATGATAATAATGAAAAAACTTACCAAAACTTATGGGATGCAGTGAAAGCAATTCTTAAGGGAAGTTTTATATCTGTAAATGCCTACATGAATAAAATAGAGAAAGAGATCAATGAATTGGGCATACAACTAAAAAAAAAACTAGAAAAAGAATGAATTAAAAATCCCCAATTAAATACCACATTAGAAATACTGAAACCCAAAGGAGAGATTAATAAAATAGATATTAAGAAAGCTATTGAACTAATAAATAAAACTAAGAGCTGGTTTTAAAAAAACTAATAAAATAGATAAGCATTTGGTTAATTTAATTTAAAAAAAAAGAAAGAAAAAAACAAATTACCATTATCAAAAATGAAAAGGGTGAATTCATTACCAGTGAAGAGGAAATTAAAACAATAATTAGGAACTATTTTGCCCAACTATATAGCAATAAATTTGACAATCTTAGTGAAATGGATGAATACTTACAAAAATATAAATTGCCCAGATTAACAGATAAGAAAATAAATACTTAATCCCATCTCAGAAAAATAAATTGAACAAGCCATCAATGAATTCACTAGGAAAAAATCTCCAGGGCCAGATGGATTCACAAGCAATTTCTATCTAACATTTAAAAAACAATTAATTCCAATACTGTATAGACTATTTGGGAAAATAGGTTAAGAAGGAGTCTTACCAAATTCTTTTTATGATACAAATATGGTGCTGATACCTAAACTAGGAAGAGTCAAAACAGAGATAGAAAATTATAGACCAATTTCCCTAATGAATATAGGTGTAAAAATGTTAAATAAAATGTTAGCAAATAGGTTACAGCAACTTATCGTAAGAATAATACATTATGACCAGGTAGGATTTATACCAGGAATGCAGGGCTGGTTCAATATTAGGAAAACTATCAGCACAATTGATCATACCAACAACAAAACTAACAGAAACCACATGATTATCTCAATAGATGCAGAAAAAGCTTTTAACAAAATACAACACCTATTCCTATTAAAAAACACTAAAGAGGGGGCAGCTAAGTGGCAAAGTGAAAAGAGCTATGGCCTTGGAGTTAGGAGGACCTGAGTTCAAATCCAGCCTCAGACACTTAATGCTTAACTAGCTGCATGACCCTGGGCAAGTCATTTAATCCCGATTGCCTCACCAAAAAACAAAACAAAACAAAACAAACAAAGAAAAACCCACTAGAGAGCATAGGAATAAATGGAATCTTCCTCAAAATTGTAAGTAGCATCTACTTAAAACCTTCAGCAAGCATTATATTTATTGGGGATAAGCTAGAAGCATTTCCAGTAAGATGAGGGGTGAAATAAGGATGTCTATTATCACCACTGTTGTTCAATAAGGTACTAGAAATCTTAGCTTTAGCAATAAGAGAAGAAAAAAAAATTGAAGTTATTAGAATAGGCAAAGAAGGAACAAAGGTATCACTTTTGCAGATTATATACTTAGAGAATCCTAGAGAATCAAGTAAAAATCTACTTGAAATAATGAACAACTTTAGTAAAGTTGCAGGACATAAAATAAACCTACATAAATCATTGGTATTTCTATATATTACTGACAAAGCCCAATAGCAACAGATAGAAAGAAAAATTCCATTGAAAGTTACTGTAGATATTACAAAATATTTAGGAGTCTACCTGCCAAAACAATCCCAGGAACTATATGATCACAATTACAAACCACATTTCACACAAATGAAGTCAGATCTAAATATTTGAAAAAACATCAGTTGCCTGTGAGTAGGCTGAGCTAATATAATAAAAATTACAATTCTACCTAAATTTATTTACTTATTCAGTGCCATATCAAACTAACAAAATTATTTTATAAAGCTAGAAAAAAATAATAACTAAATTCATCTGGAAGAACAAAAGTTCCAGAATATCAAGGGAATTAATGAAAAAAAAAATGCAAGGGAACGTAGCCTAGCCATACCAGATCTTAAATTGTATCATAAAGCAGCAATAATCAAAACTATTGGGTAGTGCCTAAGAAATAGAGTGGTGGATCAGTGGAATAGGATAGGCACATAAGACACAGTAGTCAATGACTATAGTGATCTACTGTTTGATAAACCCAAAGGCTCTAGCTTCTTGGATAAGAACTCGCTATTTGACAAAAACTGCTGGGAAAATTGGAAAAGAGTGTGACAGAAACTAGGCATAGACCAATATCTTACACCATATACCAAAAAAAAAAGTCAAAATAGGTACACAATTTAGTTATAAAGGCTGATACTATAAGCAAACTAGGAGAGCAAGAAATAGTTTACCTGTCAGATTTATGGAGAACAGAAGACTTTATGACCAAACAAGAGATAGAGAACATCATGAAATGCACAATGGACAATTTTAATTACATTAATTTGAAAAGTTTTTGCACAAAAAACCCCAATGCAACCAAGATTAGAAGAGGAGCAGAAAAATAGGAAAGGATTTTTACAACCAGTGTCTTTGACAAAGGCCTTATTTCTAAAATGTATAGGGAACTGAGTCACATTCATAAGAATACAAGTCATTCCCCAATTGATAAATGGTGAAATGATATAAGCAGGCAGGTCTCAGATGAAGAAATTGAAGCTATCTATAGTCATATGAAAAAAATGCTCTAAATCACTATTGATTAGAGAAATGCAAATCAAAACAACTCTGAGGTACCCTATCACACCTATCAGATTGGCTAACATGACAAAACAGGGAAATGATAAATGTTGGAGAAGATGTGGGAAAATTGGAACACTAATGCATTGTTGGTAGAGTTGTGACCTGATTCAACCATTTTGGAGAGCAAGTCAGAACTTTGCCCAAAGGGCTATAAAAATGTGTATACCCTTTGATCCAGCAATAGCACTCTAGGTCTCTATCCCAAAGAGATCACAAAAATGGGAAAAGGACCCACATGTACAAAAATATTTATAGTAGCTTTTTTTTGTGTTGGCAAAGAATTAGAAATTTAGGGGATGCCCATCAGTTGAGGAATGGCTGCACAAGTTGTGGTATGTAAATATAATGGAATAATATTATGTTATAAGAAATGATGAGCAGGCAGACTTCAAAAAAACCTGGAAGGACTTGTATGGACTGATGCTGAGTGAAGTGACAAGAACCAGGAGAACATTGTACACAGTAACAGCCACAATGTGTGCTGACTAACTTTGACAGAATCATCTCCTCTCAATAATGCAAGAATCCAAGACAACTGCAAAGGCTGATGGAAAATGCTGTCCACATCCAGAAAAGGAACTATGGAGTCTGAAGCCAGTCGAAGCACATTATTTGCTATCTGCTTTTCATTTGCTTCTTTTTTCTCATGGTTTCTCCCATTGGTTCTAATTCTTCTTTACAACATGACTAATGTGAAAATAAGCTCAATATGAATTTATATGTAGAACCCATATCAGATTGCATGCCATCTTGGGGTGTGGGGGGGAGATGGGGAGAAAATTCACAACTGAAAGTTTTATGGAAATGAATGTTGAAAATTAAAAATAAATAAATAATTTATTTTTAAACAAGAGCGATTGCCAAAAAATCAATGAAACACCAGCACATGTATTAGTAAGGATATGGTTGAAAACGGAATTGTTAAGAACTGGCTCAATATAAGATGTAAGTTTGTGTTTCTAAATTGTTACTATTCTTCTCAATCACTAGAAAGGCAGTCACTTCAACCACTGCCCCGTATCCAAACATACAATGATCAGGAGGAAGAGGGAGAGAAGGAAGGAGGAAAGGGTACATGGGAAAAAAAAAGTAGGGGTAGAAAAGAGGAGTGGTGATATATACAAGGTTAGCCACTGTGACTTCCCTATACTATACATATTATCAATTTAAACATGCTTCTACCATGCCCATTCTAGCACCTGCTTTCATGATAGTAAATCACTTTTGGAATAATTACAGGATCACCTTGCTTCAGTGGTGGATTATTTGAGATTATGTAACAATGTATAGTGGTGCCAGTCAACATAGATTCATGATTGTCTTTAGATAAATTCAGCAGCATATTAATGGAAGTAGGCAGTGGAGAGTGGGAGTAAACCAAGATTAGACCTTCTCAAGGCATGATTGATAATGTAGTGGCAAAAGACTGCAGTTTAGAGTAGAATTGATTGGGAAGGGATGAAAGTATAGGGATAACAGCCTAAGTAAGAACAGCAGGGTAGAGAGATTTAGGAATCATAGTGAGGATAAAAACCAAAGTCACAAGGCAGAGGAAATGATAAAATATAATCAGAGAAAAGAATTTCTGAGCTTGTGAATGTGAAAATACACTTGTGGCTGGTATCAAGAACAAAGTTAGGAACATCTATATTTCCAAATGAGTTTGCATGAAGGAATAGTTCAAGGGAATTGAGTTTATTGAGAAATGGAGAAATCAATGAGTTTGAGATAGTTTGTATCCCTTATAGAAGTTGAGATGGAGAGAAAAACTCTAAACTGAAATCATTGACTTAGGTAGGGTCTTCTGCCAGTGTCTAGATAAGAGCTACCTGAAACTATTAAAGTAAATTTGGATAAAATGAATGTCATAGAAGGAGAGGTGAATGAAAGATAGTGATGGAAAGAGAATCTAGAAGTGACAGTGAGCAGAAAGATATATTCCAAGTACCCTCACCATAAACGATGAGTCAGTGGGGTATGAGAGAAACTACAACAACCAGTATTGGAAAAAGTAGCCAAATACTCTATGTCAGGAAGAGGTAGATAGGTCACAGTGAAAACCAGAAGATGGATAAAGTGGGAAAGTTTACAATGGAAGCAAGTTTTTAATCTATTGGGTAGGCATTCAAAATATCACAATTGAAGGAACATGAAGAACTGGGGTGGGATATTTGTGAAGGGCAAGAATGGGTAAGGGAGTGTGCAAATAAGGGAATAGTCAATGGCACATGGGAAATAGTGTTTCTAAAGTGACTTCCAGGGATCCAGAATGACTAGCATGGAGAAAATAGGATGGGATAGGAGTTTACTACCCACTGAAAAATGAGTCCAAAGAAGAGTGGTTGGTGATTGTAGCAAATAGAGACCTGGAATTGGCAATATGGTATTAGAAGTATTACAAATGTACCACAAAAAGGAGTGAGTTGGGGTGTTGGGGTGAAAATTCTTCCAGTACTGAGAAGGGGATCCAGAAAGCTGGGTCTAAGAGGAGCAAGGTTTAGTAGAGCAAAAAGATGGAAGGAGCAACAAGGGAAAAGTCTTAAGGGGAAAGACTATTTGTTACCTATGGAGCAAGCATTACAAAGAGCATGGTAGAGGGTCTGGATAGATTTCAGTTGGAATGTTTTGGAGTAGGTTTTGGTTGAGGAAGAAGGGAAAGAGGGAGCAGTGAGTGGCTACCAAGAACAGGTTTTGAACAATGGCAGCCAAGGACTAAGATTCAGTGGGATTCACAAGGAATGATATGATGGGAAGACCTTGATGACTTAGAAACAAAAGTTCAAGGAGGAAATCATTTTCCATATAGGTTTAGCCTGATGTTGTGTTGTCCCCAGGGTATAAGGCAGCAATATTCAGCTAGTAACGGGGTAGGGCTGGGCAAGCCAGCTCCTATTGCTGAGTTTCATTGGCTAAGAATGACTAGAGGACCTAAATGGAAACCTACATCTGTGAAGTTCATCTGTGTGAACACATATGTATGTGTGTGTGTATAAATATATATATATATATATTATATATATATATATATATATATATTATATGCATATGCAGTACATACATAGATATGCATATATGTATGCGAATGAATATAGGTTTATGTGGAAGATGTATTATGCTTCTAAATGATTGTTTGCATGTTTGTATGCTATATGTCCAACAACCAGCATAATACCTGATATATAGTGGCTAATTGATAAATTCTTCATATATTGATTGATGTAGGTGGAGTATCTGAAACACTATTAGAATATTCAATGAAGAAATGAAATCAGTTTGCATGGTAAGATTAACTAAATAATTTAATTCATTGTATTGAGTTTATTTTAAATTTTTAATAAAACAATTAATAAAAAATGAGAATTCTGCTTCCTCTGGATTTAAGGATGATGGCAGATTATGCCTCAGTTTCCACTCCTCTGTAAGTAATTTCTAAGAGAAAAAAGGTTACTTCCCAAGAAAATGCTCATTTTTTTTCCTCTTCAGCCTTTTGTAATTTATAATTGTAGAATCAAATGCATACTAATAATTTCGTTGTGACATCTTCCTTTTGAAGGATGCAGTTTTGGTAAATCTAAAAAATACATATTCTACTTTTAGCACCAGAGAACCACAACAATTGTCTGAAAAAATATATCCCCTTATGACTCTCTTATACATCCTAGCTAACCTTATGACCAATTATATTTCCTAAATCTCTCATTTTTTCTATCATCTATAACATACACTTCATCTCTCCTTTCTTTTCCTGTCATCTATAACATAAATTTCATCTCTCCTTTCTTTTCCTCTCCCTCAAAAACTTACATGAACCTCTCCTGAAAATTATTAATGGAGGCAAACTCAAATATTGCATTCACTGACAACTTCTGAACCCTGTTTAAGTTGGAGAGTTAAGGATATCTCTGGTATTGAAGAAACCTGTGTGAGAAAAGTGTTTTTTTTTTAATTTCCTCCTGTGAGCACTCTGTGATGAATAAGTAGATTTGCCTTGCGACTGAAACCCTTTCCACACATATCACATATGTAGGGCTTATCTTCAGAGTGGAATTTTTAATGAATATTCAGTTTTGAATTATTAGTATACTTATCAGTTCTTTTCTACTTTATGGTTTCTTATGTTCACGAAGTTAGGAGAAGCGAATAAACTACTTTCTAAAGATGGAATATTTTTATTTTTAGCTCATAGAATTTCTTTAGTAGATAAGCCAACATGATGTCCAAGTTGACAATTGCTTATCATCTCCATACCTATGGCTTTCTGATTCATAGAATCGCTCTACTGCTTATTGTGACAGATTTCCTTTACCTTGCACCATTGAGAAGCTTGTACCAAATGAGACAAAGATTGCACAATTGTCTGCTCAGAACAAGTTTCCATGGATGAAAGTTTTCTCCACTTTAATCTTTCACTCATATTGACTTCTCCCTAATTTTCATGAAGGACAACACTTCCACAGGCTTGCAAAAGTTCATCCTGAAGTTTTACATGCCTTGAAATTTCCCTTTGAGGATTCGGATAATTTTTCTCAATTCTGGCCATTTTAGTGGACATTTAATAGAAGATTCCCCAAAATTGCAAGTATAGATCTACCTTTTGATACAGATCTCTAGAAGTTTACCATAACTATTCATCATATAATTCTTGGGCCTAAAATTACTAGTGCCTACTGGCACAACTTTATACTTCCAGGTCTCAGAAGCTGCTCCTTGGAAAATGACTTTTTGTTGAGATTTCCAAGTATTTTCATATATTCTCTTCCTCTGGTTTGATGATCTATATTTTTGAATGTATCCACTTTATTAATCATCTTGTACATACCATCTAATTTTCCTAAAATTAAAGCAAAAAATGCATCAACTAGAAATGAAATTTTTCAGTTATTCCAAGTAACCCATTCACTCTGTGGTATATTGGCAGGGATAAGAAAATCAATAGTAATTGAATTAATTCAGTTACATAATTATTAAGTACTTATTTTAGGCAGGGAATACTGAACCCTAGGGGTGATCAAAGGATACATATGCATCCATAAATTGTAAATCTTAGTACAATACAAAAGCAGAGGAAGAAATATGTATGAAAAATTAATAAAGGGATTCAACTTTTGTAAAAAGAAAAATAATTTCTAATGAAGGAAAAAAAAATCAAGAAAGGCACTTTTTAAGAGGTGGCATTTGATATTTGGCAAGTACTTGTCATGTATAAGGGGTATTCTGAGATCCCTGGTCTGAGATTCTGCCTCCATGTTGCTGACTTCTTCTGCCCCCTTAACCTAAGCTCTGGTAGCCCCAGACCTAGCCTCACCTGAATGGATAAGCAGAAGATAAAAAAGCTGACATGCTGGGATACCTGGGACTTTGGGGCTGAGTTTGCAATCTTCACCTGTATTATGAAAATTGAGCAGAAGAAGAGAAGTAGATCTCACCTAGGAAGTGTGTGAAGGGAAATGGGAAGGTGCTGTGAGAGATAATACCTGGGTCCTTTGAGGGATTTGTGTCCAGAAAGAGCAAATCAGGTTGCACTCAGGCAGGCTCTGATCTCTAAGGATGAAGCTATTTTTTTGACTCCACAGGAAAGATATGGACTCAAAATCACCTGCTTTCAGAAAGTCCCAAAAACTGAAGTAATTAATCCCAATCAGTGTAAGGTAGTTTCTCCTGACTAAACTCAGCATCCTGGTACCTAATTGAGACTTTTGAGCCCTTTGGGGCTGAAGCTCAGTCCCATCAGTGACTCCATTACAATAAATTCACAATAAACCCAAAAAAGAAGATGGATGAGCCCAAGGAGTTGAGAGTTGTTGCAAAGGTAGCTCTTTTAACCTGGGGACATATGGGTGTATGGAGTTTTCGGGAAGTACTATCATAATTTAGCTAACTTGAAATATAATATAATCCCAGACACCTTGGAATTTCCCTTTCCTTCTTAATCCCTAACCCCTAAATCTTTGAGGTTCCCTCTTTCTATCCTGTTTGAACTCATTCTTTTGCTATTCCTCAGCTAAATGTCTTTGGGCTTTGCTGTCTGCTCTTCTCCTTAACTCTAATCTCCTTGTTGTCATTACACCCTGATTTCTTTATTTTATTTTACTGCTGTGTTTGTGTTAAGTTCCACCCTTATTTTTGTCATTTCTCACCCTCTCTCAATAAGACTCTTACTCCCTTTCCTCACCTTTCTTTGCTCCATCTTTCAAAACTGAAATGGTAGCTTCTGACTTTATATATAGGTCAAAGAACAGAAAATATTGGGAGGGCTTCCACAGCCTTCTGGATATTGAAAAATCATAATTAGAGGAGGAGTTACTGGAGGAAAGGAAGAAATATCTGTCATATATACTTAACCACTTTCCTGCTCCATTATCTACTTCCCTTCCATATCCACTCATGCTAAAGAACACTCTGAAATCACTAAACATGGGTCTCTTCAATCAAAGCAATAACATCCTGGAGATGCTATGGTTAAATCCTAAATCCAAAGATTAAAGGATACATTTTCTAATACTGAAATTTTCTCATGTTTTTGTTTTATTTCATTTGCTTCATGGAAAATCAGATCAGCCTCGAAGTAGTCGGTCCACAGCAATGATATATGTGGGACACTGAATTGAAATTCGAGAAAAATGAGGAGACCATCAGAGAGTCAGTACTGAATTCAGTGAGTTGAGAGCACTGAGATGGGCAAGAAAGGGACAGAGGCAATAGGGACATAGACTAGAGTTGTAATTTCATTGGTCTAATGACCAAGATAAGAGGACTCCTTCTACCAATGGAGGTCTGCAACTTCTCTGCAAATTCTAGTGTTAGTTTGGGGAAAAACTCAAAGGTTAAATGACTTTTCCATGATCACATAGTCAATATGTATCACAAACAAGACTTGAATCTAGATTTTTCTAGCTTTAGGGCTATCATTCTATATATTTAACTACATGACTTTTAAAGATATGGTAACTGATCTATAGAAGGTAACATTTCATAAATCCTGGAGAATAGTAGAGAGAGTATATCCCTGGAACTTGGAAAATATCATTATCTTTTGATTGAGGGAGAGCATGTGTTCTGCCTTCCACATAAAAATAAATTATAATATATGGTAGGCAAAATACTACTTTGGGAATTGAATTTAAAAAAAATGAACACTTACACCAACGGGATATTAATGTAAGGCAGTTTAGACTATTAAAAAATGGTGCTAAAGTAGCCTAATTTTCTTTTGTGAGAATGTTTATCTTCCTATTAACTTTACACAGTCAAAAATAATTTCTTATGACCACTATTACTTTGTATAATTTTTTTTGCAATTCAATTTATTTTATTTTGTGAATTTTACATGTCATTTGGTCCACACATTTTTATGTTGATATTATTTATGGTTCCTTTATGCATAAAGAATATTTTGAGTTTATGTACATATCTAATGGGAATTTTTATGTTGTCTTTGTCTGGTAGTGTTGTCGCCATTATTGACTTTTTAGATTCACCTGTTCATAATGAATTTTGTTCCAAGCTCTCAGTTAGATTTTATATATGTTTTGTTCTGTAGATATGTTTCTTGTAAGCAACAGAAGGTGGATTTTAAACTTTCTTATCCATCTGCTTCATGTTTTCATTTTATGGGATTATATAATCCATTTACTCATATATAAGAAAGTCAGGTTTATGTTTTCTGCCTCTTATTTCTCTAATATTGCTTTTTAAATCAGATTTTCTTGTTCAATTCAAACTACTTTCTCCCAAGTTACTTATTATCTCTCAATTGTTAAATCTCTTTTTTTGAGGCAGTTTGGGTTAAGTGACTTGCCCAGAATCACACAGCTAGTGAGTGTTATATGTCTGAGGCTGGATTTGAACTCAGGTCCTCCTGACTGGTAGAGCTGGTTCTCTATCTACTGCACAACTGTCAAATCATAATGTCCTTTTCTCAATCCTCATCCTTTAATTCCTCTTTGCAGTCTTTGAAACTGTTACCATTTCCAACCAGATATTCTCTTTTCCCTAGGTTTTCATGGCTCTATTCTATCCTAGGTTTCCTCTTCTCTTTCCATTCCTTCCAAGCCTCTTTTCCTTGATCTATTTCAAGGTCATACCCACTAAATGTGGGTTCCCCATAGTGTCTATACTGTTGTTAAACTTCACAACGTATATAGTAAATTTCTACCCAGATGGATTTTCTTCATTAATATACCTATCACAATTATAACCTGTTGTTTGATTACCTATAGTTCAGGTGTTCTCTAGGAGATCCTAGAGCTGCAAATCTCTCTCATTTTCTCAAAAGGAGACAGAATCTATACTGCCTACTCCTAGTCCCAGAAGAAGAGTGTGGGACAACTCCTTTTAAAAATCCATTAAGATGTTTTTAGTCATTACAAAAACTTTTAGGAGGTCTGTTAAAGCCCAGGAGTGGGGTTCTAGGTTCTCCCAACATTGTTAACAGCCTACAAAAGTTTTGGCTGCCCTACCAGCAAGAGATCTGTTATGTAGCCCATAGAGATCAACTCAAAGCAATTTCCCAAATTAAATCATCCTTACTTTCTTCTCTTTTCTGCTTTCTTTTTTTTTCTTTTTTCTGCTTCTCTTCGCTTTTCAGAATCTGGAGAGAATGGATAATAATTCATAAGTTAGGAGAGTTGTGTTTTTCTCACAATTTTTACCAACATGACTCATAGAAATGTCCTTTACAATGATGATTTACAATTTAAACATAAATTGCTAAAATTCTGAAGTGATTACATTTAAGGCCACTATAGAGAAACCTTGATCAAAGTGAGCCTTGAAAGGACAAAAGCTTATTTATGCAGTTCTAAACAACATATTGGTCTAATTGTGGCAGGCAATGTATAGGGAATAGAATACCATCAGAGGACAGGGAATTATAAAATCTGTCATGGGGAATCTTGACCTTAATAGTTCACAGATGGATTTTAAGGATCATAAGGAAGCAGGAAGTCAACACCCACTTGCTGGTGGTTGTCTGAGTTACAATAAGATTCATTTTCTACGTGCAGCTACAGTGAGTCAGCACTTTTCAATTGCTGAATTTCTACTTGGATGACTTATCAGTAGAAAAAATAGTTATTCAGCTTAAAAGAAAATCTATCTTTTGGATCTATGGCCCTTACCTCTCCCTCTTCTTCCATTATAGCTCCTTAAGTAACCCATAAAGTGGGGCAGAGCCAAGATGGTGGAGTAAAAGCAGTGACTTGCTTGAGCTCTCCCCCAAACCCTTCCAAATACCTGTAAAAAATGGCTCTAAACAAATTCTAGAGCATCAGAACCCACAAAAAGACAAAGTGAAACAAATTTCCAGCCCAAGACAACCTGGAGGGTTGGCAGGAAAAGTCTGTTGCACTAGACTGGGAGAGGAGCACAGCAGTGCAGCATGGGCCTCACAAGCAAAGATCAGGCCTCAACTAATCTGGAGCAGGCATCAGAGGACTGAATCATGGGCAGCTGTGGCAGTTTTGAGACTTCTGAACCCACAAATGACAAAGACAACTTAGAGGGTCAGTAGGAAAAGTCTGTGACCATATTGAGAGAGGAGTTCAGTGTGGCCCCAGCCCTGGTAGAGCCCTGAGTAGCTGTTGTTTCTGGAGCTCTCAGCCTGCAGATGGAGGGGGATCAAGTGGCTGAGCAGAGGGGGATTGCAGGGATCTCTTTGCTGGTGCAGGATTCTCTTACTTTGCCCGTATTTGGATCTAGGACACAGCTCTGGGTGGGAGTCCTGAGGCAAGGAGGAGTGCTAGAGGAGTGCTGGTGTAGTGGAGCATGTAGTGGCTGTGAAGAGGAATCTTCCTCACAGTTCCAAGACAGAAAAGAGTGCTTGTGGTCACTCATAGACCAGAGCACAGGCCAGGAAAGGAGTAAACACCTCACCCTTGATCATACTGCCTTGGAAGAACAGAAAATTTACAAGTCCCTAGAAGTATCTCTGAAAACAGCTGCATAAAACCCCTGAAGCTTGGGACAGTACATTCTCTATGCTGGAAACAGACCCCTACCTTAACAAAGAGTTTATAACTCGAGTAATTGGCTGGGATCAAGAGCAAGCAGCACAAAAAGAGTCAGACCATAGAATCTTACTTTGGTGACAAAGAAGATGAAAACATACAACCAGAAGAAGACAAGAAAGTCAAAGCTCCTACATCCAAAGCATCCAAGAAAAATATGAATTGTTCCCAGGCCATGGAAGAGCTCAAAAAGGATTTTGAAAAGCAAGTAAGAAAAGTAGAGGAAAAATTGAGTGTGATGCAAGAAAATCATGAAAAACAAGTCAACAGCTTGCTAAAGGAGACCCAAAAAAAATACTGAATAAAATAACACCTTAAAAAATAGCCTAACCCAAATGGCAAAAGAGGTCCAAAAAGCCAATGAGGAGAAGAATGTCTTCAAAAGCAGAGTTTACCAAATGGAAAAGGAAGTCCAAAAGCTTACTGAAGAAAATACTTTCTTAAAAATTAGAATATAGCAATTGGAAGCTACTGACTTTATGAGAAATCAAGACATTGTAACCAAATTCAAAAGAATGAAAAAATAGAAAATGATGTGAAATATCTCATTGGAAAAATAACTGACCTAGAAAATAGATACAGGAGAAATCATTTAAAAATTATTGGACTATCTGAAAGTCATGATCAAAAAAAGAGCCTAGACACCATCTTTTAAGAAATTATCAAGGAAAACTGCCCTGATATTTTAGAACCAGAGGGCAAAACAGAAATTAAAAGAATTCATCGATCACCTCCTGAAAGAGATCCCCAAAGGAAAATTCCTAGGAATATTGTAGCCAAATTCCAGAGTTCCCAGGTCAAGGAGAAAATATTGCAAGGAACCAGAAAGAAACAATTCAAGTATTGTGGAAACACAATCAGGATAACACAAGATATAGCAGCTTCTACATTAAGGTACTGCAGGGCTTGAAATATAACAATCCAGTGGGCAAAGGAGATAGGATTACAACCAAGAATCACCTACCCAGCAAAAATGAGCATAATCCTTCAGTAGAAAAAGTGCACATTCAGTGAAATAGAGGACTTTCAAGCATTCTTGATGAAAAGACCAGAGCTGAATAGAAAATTTGACTTTCAGATATAAGACTCAAGAGAAACATGAAGAGCTAAACAGGAAAGAGAAATCATAAGAGACTTATTAAGGTTGAGCTGTTTATATTCTGCATGGAAAGATGATATTTGTAAGTCATGAGTCCTTTGTCAGTATTAGAGTAGTTGGAGGGGAAAAAAATTATATGTATGTATGTAAGTACGTATATGTGTGTGTGTGTGCGTGTGTGTGTGTATGTATAAAAATGGAGGGCATAGGGTGAGTTGAAGAAGGGGTGATATCTGGAGCATAAAATTAAGGGGTGAGAGAGGATTATACAGAGAGAAGGAGAAAGGGAGAAGTAGAATGGGGTAAATATCTCACATAAAACAGATAAGAAAAGGCTTTTACAGTGGAAGGGAAATGGGGGGAAGGTGAGAAGGAATGAGTAAATCTTATTCTCATCAGATTTGGCTTAAGGAGAGAATAATATTCACACTCAATTGGGTGTGGAAGTTTATCTTACCCTACAGGAAAATGAGGGGGAAAGGGACAAGAGAGCAGGAGGATGATAGAGGGGAGGGCAAATTGGGGGAAGGGACAATCAGAAGCAAACACTTCTAAGGAGGAACAGGGTCAAAAGAGAGAATAGAATAAATGGGGGGGGTGGGATAGGATGAAGGGAAATATAGTTAGTTTTTCACAACATAACTACTATGGAAGTGTTTTGCTTGACTACACATATATAACCTGTATCGAGTTGCTTGCCATCTCAATGAGGGTGGGTAGGGAGAAAGGAAGGGAGAGAATTTGGAACCCAAAGCTTTAAAAACAAATGTTCGGGCAATGGGGTATAGAAATCTATCCTGTCCTACAGAAAAATAGAAGAGGAAGATGATAAGAGAAGGGGGTAGTAATAGATGTGGGGCAGATTAGGGGAAGGGATATTCAGAATGCACCTTGTCTTGGCATAGGGGCTACGGCGAGATGGGGAGAAAATTTGGAACTGAAAATCTTATGGAAATGAATGTTGAAAACTAAAAATTAATTAATTTTTAAAATAAAAATAAAATAGGTTCTCTTCCAATTACAACTTGAATCTCTTTTCAATCTCAACCCAGTTTACCTTTCCCTTTTTATTAGATTCCTCTCTTATGTCCCATTTCCTATCATCTATTCTGTTTTTGGACTTCTTTGGAACTTCCCACTGTATCTTCATTCCCCAGAAAACACATCATTTGCAAATCTCACGATGCTACACAATCGGATATACCTGGAACTCATATGTCATCAATTTTCTCTTTGCTTCTCATTGGACCCTTTAACTGGAGGACAGGGTTGTAGCCTCCAGGGCCTCTATTCAAAGAGAAGGCTCAGCACAGATTTTCTTCCAATATCCCACCAGATGCACTGTTTTTAGACTTCTTTGTTACTCTCTGTCATGTTCCCATGCCAGGTACCTTCTTCCCCACCTTCCCCCATCTTGGTTTTCAACTTCCTTTTTATGTGTTGTCTTCCCCTATTAGATTGCAAGCTTCTTGAGCATAGGAACCGTCTTTGTTTTAATCTGTATGTGTCTCCCCAACACTTAGCATAGTGCCTGGTACACATTAAGTGTTTAATAGATGTTTATTGGTTGATTTATTATAGTCAACTTGAGGTGCACTCTAACTGATCTTCTTGTTGTTCTTGCCCTTATGTTAGGAGACTTCATCATACAGGTACCCCCTGAGAACCCTAACCTCATTGTTACTTCACTTATTCATTTCTCATGATCTATTCTTCCACACACCCCCTTAGCTACACACAAAGATGGTCATATCCATTTACCACTTCCATATTTATGAACTCTGAATTTTTTTAAATCTCATCACAATTTTGATATTTCACCATATTTCCATTCATTCTTAAAACTCTCCACAGGTCACCTATGCCCATGCTCTCAGCAGAAAATACTGTATTCCAAAAATGGGTCACAGACAGCAAAAAAGCATAGATATGAGAGATGATGGGTTGTGGCAGAGATGATAGAAAGGAAAATCTCCTAGAAAAGATGGGATGGAATGGGATCACTTTAGCATAGAGAAGGGTTTGTGTTGCCAAGAACAGTTACCTTTTCTCATGACATAGAGATGAAGCAGGAAAAATGTTGCAAAAAATCTCCCATATTCAGTCATTTCAGTAGTGTCTATGAAATGAAGGTAGAAGAGGTATCTCTCAGTGCATGGCTTAAATTTCTTCATTGCAATATGAGGCAAGAAATGAGGACAGCAAGATTGTGAGCCAAGCCCTGAACTCATTGAAGAAGGAAAGTGAATGTCCTAGAGGTCACTAGAATCTTGACTGAATGATAAATATGTATTTTGAATGAATGCCAGAGGAAGAGAGGGCAGAGGGTAGATGGAGAGCTTGGCAATGTGGAATGTGGAGTATTACATCTTCCCTGCAACCAGTGAATTGAAGGGTTTAGGTGAAAATACAAACAGTGCTGGAAAGAGTGGTCAGTAAAGCTGTGTCACAAGGAGAGAGCCAGGTTTCAGTGAGAACAAGATGGAAAGAATAGGAAAGAAAGTATTTAAGATGAAAGCTAATTTGTCACAAAAAGAGAAGGCATTTCAGAGAGTATAGTGGTAAGGCTGGTAGCTTTAGATTGGGAAAGACTCCAGTTCAAATCCAGAAACTTACTAGATGTGCAACCCTAGGCAAGTCACTTAACATCTGTTTGTCTCAGTTTTCTAAAGTGTAAAAGGAGGGTCACAATAGCACCTACCTGTAAGAGTTGTTGTGATACTCAGATATTTGTTTGTTTTTTTGTTTAGGCAATGGGGTTAAGTGACTTGCCCGGGGTCACATAGCTAGTAAGTGTTATGTGTCAGAGGCCAGATTTGAACTCAGGTTCTCCTGAATCCAGGGCCAGTGCTCTATTCACTTCACCACCTAGCTGCCACTGTTTGCTGGTTTTTTTAAGTGCTTTGCACAGTACCTGGCACAATAAATGCTTATTCCCTTTCCCTTCCAATTGAAATGTAAGTTGTATATAGACAGCTATCTTATTGCTTTTGTCTTTGTAGTTCTAGCACAGTACCTGACACATTAGTTGCTTAATAGATTCTTGATTTATATAGATAGAATTGCTGAAAGTATTAGAATATTTGGTCATGAGATTAATTTGTTTAAGTGAGAAAATTCACTAAGTTTAGTTGGCTGTATTGTTATTTATTTTATCTTTTAATAAAATAGAAATTAGCTTTCTCTAAATTTCCAGTGCATGGCAGAATATATCCTGGTTTCCTCTACTTCCCCATCAGAATTTCTAAGACAGAAGTATCACTTTCTCTATCATTTTTCTCCTTCAGCATTCAATTATTTGGAGTGATACAAGGGCAGAAAAGTAGTCTCATTGTTATATCTTTCCACCTTTGAAGGATGAACGTGGTTAACATAAAGTTACATACTCTTCTTTTGGCAAATGGGTTTCCCAGAAAATTTCTGGAGGGGAAAAAAAAAAAATATATATATATATATATATATATATATATATGTATATATGTTTCTTGTGACTCTCATGCCTCTTTACCAGGCTTGTGATCTACTATATTTCCTGAATCCTTCATTACTTTTCTCTAATAATTGATACTCTTTTTCTTCCTCTTTTCATCTGTCTCTCTCTCTCTCTCTCATGAGGTATGATAAAATAGTATTGAGTTGGACATTTCTTTAATCCATTTTAAGCTGAGGAGCAGAGGGTATGTCTGGTATTGAGTACATCTGTGAGAGAAAGAACTGTTTGTATGTTTGTTTTTCATTTTCCTTCTTTGAGAGTTTACAGAGAAGGAACAGGATATGGCAGATGAAAAAATAAAAAAACTGACGTAGGTGTGGAATAAAGAGTGAACTACTTATTGTCCTAGAAAAATATGAACAAAATGCGGCATTATCATACAGCAGAATACAGGAATGAAATTGAAAAAAAAAAAGGAGCACATAAGGGAAGATTCATAAATTGGATCAAGAAACTTAGTCACTTATGTGTGGTTTCATAGAATATTATGAGGTCAAAGAAAGAGTACGTACATGAGATCCACTACTAAAAGACCTCATTTGCAGGGAATTTGGAATCAGAGTAAAGAGAGGCTGGCCCATACATTCCATGAGCATAATTTTCACCTGGACCAGGAAATCATCTTATCAATAGAAAATCTCTTATCAACAAAAAAGATTTCATGCCCAAATTTTGAGTGTTGAAGGATTATTAATGAGTCAAAGTAGTTAGTGAACGTGACTGGGGTTATTTAGATTTGTCATTTTAATAAAATCTTCCAATAACTGTTTTTCTTCCCCCTTCATAGGGAACTCTGATGAACATGCAGCTTTGAATTTTGGCCATATATCATGCAGTTAGGGCTTCTTTCCTTTGTGGACCATTTGATGAGCATGAAGAATAACCGTGTGATGAAATGTTTTCCCATACTCATCACATTTAAATGGTTTTTGCATGGTATATATTCTTTAAGGAGCATGTGAATTTGAATTGTGACTGAAACTCTTCCCACGCTCATCATACACATAGACTTTCTCTCCAGGGTGAACTCTCTGATAAATACATAATGTTGATTTTTGATGGAATCCTTTCCCATACTAATTGCATGAATAGGGTTCCTCTTCTTTGTGGATTCTCTGATGAACATGTTAACTTGAAATAAGACTGAAATGCTTCCCATATTCGCCATATATATATAGTATTTCTCTCCTGTGTAAATTCTCTGATGAATATTTAGGTTTGACTTATAACAAACTTTTTCCCACATTCATTACACTTATAAATACTCTCTATTTTATGATTTTTGATGTTCCTGAAGTTGTGAGATAGGAGGAAAATATTTCCTACAGATGAAATATTTATATTTTTTAGTCTGTGAGACTTCCTGAATAGATGAGCCAAATGTACAATTTTTATCATGATTTGCCTCAAACTTTCCATTAGTGGGCCTTCCAGGTTTTATGAAACACAGTTTTCATGCTCAGCTGGGCAGTTATCTCTTGGCTAAATGGCAAATATTAATTGAGGTGAAACTCCTACAGGATAAGATCCAAGCTCTCCTTTCAAGTGTCAGTTCTGCAGATCAGGGGCTGATAACCTGAACATTTGACTCTGCATTTAGATTGAATCAAATTGGAATTCATTCAGAAGTCGCAAAAGCTTTCTGTTCATTATTCAGGTATAAAAGAACTTCTGTTTTGTGTTTGTTTTTTTTAATCCCCATAAGGAAAGACTGAGGAAAGGTAAGCAACCTACTAACATTCTTTAAATAGAAGTGGAGTCACCAATGACAAGGGAAAGATCCTATCATAAGACTCTCAACATGTATAGGATGAAAGGATCCTTAGAATCCGCCTAATTCAGTTAGTCTTTTACTTCAAAATCACACTGGACTTGGAGACAGTAGAGATATTGCTCAAATTCCTTCCTCTCTCTAGGAAAAATAATAATAATAGCTAGCATTTACATAGTGCTTTCTAAGTGTTAGGCATTATACTAAGAGCTTTACAATTGTCCAATTTGATTCTCATAACAACTGTGATGAGAGGTATATACTATGATTACATTAATTTTACAGATAAGGGAACTTAGGTAAATAAAGGTGCAGGGACTTGCCCAGAGTCCCACAGCTAGTAAATATCTGAGTCGATTTTAAACCTAGATCTTCCTGACTCCAGGCCCAGCACTCTATCCCCTGCTCCACCTAGTTGTGATATAATGGGCAAGTCAATTCATCTTTTTCAGTCTCAGTTTTGTTATCTATAAAATAAGAATATCTGTGTGGCTATTCAAAAGTCATTTACAATTGGCAGTCTTAAAAAAAAGTAACAAAAATGACAAAAGCTGATGTATATACTGCTTAACTTATTGCAGAGCACTATGTAATCCTTAGTACATTTGTACTTCAAAACAACCACATGGAACAGATAGAGAAGCTAGAGGGAAAGGATTTGCATTTGTTACCCTCTCCCTTTCCTTGGGCTCTGCCAACCCCAGACATGGTCTTGCCAGTCTCTGGCCTAGCAGAAGAGCTTTGGAATGAATGAGCAAGGACCTCCTGGCACACCTGGGACTTTAATCGTCCACTTTAAAATCTGAACAGATCTTGAGGTAGATTCTGTCCAGGTGTGAGAGAAATGGAGACAGAGGGAGAGAAATGCTAAGACCTGCATGGAATTTAGGACCAAAGTGAAAAGGCCAGGGCTCCCCTAGTGGAAGGGCCGCACACTCCTAAAAAAGAAACTGCTTTCCTGACTCCAGAGGCCAAGATAGACAAAGACTGAGCTCACTGGAGAAATTTCTAAAAGTCATAGTGATCAATGCCAATTAGACCTTGGAAATTTCTTCTGCCTGACCTGGGCTTTTGACCCTTTAGTAAGAGTCTGCCTGTTCTTTGGCCTCTTTTCTTGGAAGAGGGTTCTTATGAAACCTCCCTGCTCTTCAGCTCCCATAGCTCCTTGCTCATTTGGATACCACAGTCATATGAACCAAGTCCTAATTGTGGGTGGGGGTGAAGAGGCCCCTGCTTGGTGGCATCACATATGTCTTGCATTTAGGTGTGGCATTAGGGAATTGGGCTGTAGAGCCTGCAGAATCCACTTCCTGCACTAGGGCATCTGTAGCTCGAGTATGATCGCTCCTTAGTTCTGTGGACTGGCTTGGCA
Organism: Phascolarctos cinereus; assembly: GCF_003287225.1. Lineage (NCBI taxonomy): Eukaryota > Metazoa > Chordata > Mammalia > Diprotodontia > Phascolarctidae > Phascolarctos > Phascolarctos cinereus. The sequence goes on from NW_027556098.1 coordinate 351,465,780, forward strand.
GTAGAAGCTCCCTTGCACTGGGAGGACTAAAGAAATTTCAATGATGTACATAAACCTGAAGATGGGAGTGCATCCCTACTAGACTGGTAATGATTCAATTTGATACATTAGAGATATAATAAAATGTTGAAAGTGGATGATCCCAAGGAAAAGCTAGGGAGGTAGTATAAGGGTAAATAGTGTAATCTGGCTAGTTTACAACATACGATGCCAGACACCTGGAAACTTCTCTTCCCCCTCCAACCACCTCTTACTAAGTCTCTGTGGCTTCGTCTTTCCCCAGTTGAACTAATAGTTCTCCTGTCCCTTAATTTCTTTCCATGAATATTTTCAGATTGTCTGACTCTCCTTTCCTTAGCTCTAATCTCCTTTTCATAATCCCCTACGTACTTCTTTAACTTATTTCACTAATGTCCTATGAGCAATTCTACACTGTTTCATCACTACTCAAAATTCACCCTCTCCCAAGCCTAACTTGTCTCTTCTCTCTGTTTGCTTACTTGTTTCTTCTCTCTGCTCTCTTTCAAAACTGAACTTAACTAAACCATCTCTGGCTCTGGAAGAATTAAGCCTCTTTCTTGACTCCAGAGAGTTAGGCAGACAGACTCTTGCAGTACAAACTCTTAAAATCTTCAGCAAATCATGCAAATCATCCCCAGGCAATTGCTCTAGCCTGAGCCAGGCTTCCAGATTCCTTATCAAGGATCTTCCAGCCTTTGACCTACTTTCCCAGTGGTGGTCTTTTTGGGATGGCTCTGCTTTTACGCGATTGCAGCTTCTTGCTACTCCATCCAGAACTCAGTGCACCTGTGCAAAAGGCAGCAAAGAAGAGGCACCATGAGACCAGCTGTCATATGGTCAGACTTTGAGTATGGGAATGACAGAGGATGCCTAAGTGTGGAATCCATAGGTGGTTTCTCATTCAGTTGAGTGCCTAGAGGATTGGGCATTAAAACCTGAAGTTACCCCTCACCCTCCTCCCCACAAACCAGTCTAAAGGCATGCTTGTCCTCAGAACCTTGACCCTTCTAGGTCTCTGGCCAGGCTTAGAGGCAGAGGTCCCTTAAACCATTTACTTTTAAGCAATAATAAAATTTCAATTCTAAGTAATGATAAAATCAGGAAAATCACAAGACCAGGAGAGGAGAAATTGGTATTAGAAGGGGAAAAGGAACTTCCTAGATATCTCAGATCATGTCATTGTGTAAAGTAGTCAGGATACAGTCTATCTACCCTCACACTAATTTTCACAGCTCTATCTTTGGGTCATCTTTTTTCAAAATTTGGTTTTATCCCCAAATAAGGAAAATGGAGCCACTGTAGATGGAGGAGGGACCCAGACTAATCTCCAGCTTTAGGGATCTACCTGTGAATTTCATCAATCCCCTAGTGCAAGCCCAGGTTTTGCAAGGTTGTGAAAAAAACTATGAAGCCAGTTTCTTTGGGACAAATGTAGCATGCCTCTTTACTCCACCAGAATAGCTAAGCAGAATTATTTTCTGTTACTTGCTGGGAAAGAAGGGAATGCCAACAGAATCTCTGCAATAAGAAGGGCTTCTGATAGTCAGATTTTGCTCAATCCTTTGTGGAGACTGTTGGGGGAGGGATGCTGAATGAGGGCTTTAAATATTATTGTTATTTGTTTTAGCTTTAAAAAACTGTGCTTGTTTCTTTACAAATAAGATAAAAGGGTGGTAATAGGATGGTGCTCTGCAAGATTAAAACCTCACCCTACTGGATAATGCACTATGAGGTGAGGATAGTGACACACACACCTCAAGGGGCTGTAGATTCTCACTTAAGTGTTCAGAGTTCAAGTTCAAGAGCACAGCTTACTCCATCATGACAGAGAGCAGATGAAGGTCATCTTACTCACACAGCCATCAAAGGTTTTTTTCATGAGAACTGAACCAGATGATCACGAGCAGAGGAGAATGTGTAGCGAGGGATGTGACCATACCAGTAGGGGACAGCATGTCCAGGAAGTAATAGGTGGCATCATGGAGCCTCAAGTCTGTCTAGATGCGTGGTTCCCAATATTATTCTTGATTTCAAGACCTCTTTTGGAAAAATAAAAAAGTGTTGCAAACAGCCAGGGAAATTCATATGCTAATAGAAGTATTATTTACAATTATTTACTGCTTAAGTACTGTTAAGAATTTATGGCTTGAATCAATTGGACCACTGTTGCAAATGCCTAGGATTTCTCAATCCACTAAATGGAAAGCTTTGTTCTAAATGACTTGAAGGATGGTTCTTTTGCCAACTATCCTGGCAAGATACATGACACAGAGGTGAAATCCAGCAGTGAATTTATGTCGAGATCTGAATCAGTGCAACCATTTTTGGAAAGAAATTTGAATGTTTTTAAATAAAGAAAATAAAATGGCATTACATTGTGAGTTGGAAATTCCATGATTAGGCTTATATCACAAGGACAGCAGTATAAAAAGAAAGCTCCCTTTTATATAACAAAATACTTAGAGACATTTTTTGTAGTTTCAAAGAATTGGGGGAAAAAGAAAATACCCATCCATTTGGAAATGGTTAAATAAATTGTGGCATATGATTTTACTGGAACATTATTATGCTGCACAAATTTGTAGATTTAATAAACATGGACAAGCATAGAACATTTTAGGTGATTTGACTCGTAATATGTAAGCAAAGCCAAAAATCAATATACAGAATGAGTACAAAATGGACAGAAAAACTACAAAACAATCAGAAATGACTTGGTAAAAGTACAAAGAGCAAACATGACTCCAAAGAAGGGATATGAGAAGATACACTTCCAAACTATTGCTTTACAGAGGTGTGTAATGCAGGGGTGTGGTAGATTGCATTTCTTTTGGACTCTTTTGATGTATTGAACAGTTTGTAGAAATGTTTCTCTTCTCTCTCCAAAAAATAATCATTTTTTTAAATAAAAGATGGCTCTGAGAGGGGAAGAATAAGAACAGATAATATGAGAAAGTCTGGTGACATAAAAAGGAAGAGATAGTAATTTTTTTAAAATACATTTAAAAAAATTCCAGCAGTGAGGATTCACAAAGCCTGGGATGTCAATGAGGTATAACATGGAGAAGACCATTGGCACTGAAATTCCCATAGAGACATCCTAGTGTGCCATGACCCTGTCCTATACCTTCATGTTCCATTTTCCATATTGTAAGCTATAACACAGGACTGACAATAATGAAGAGACCTGGATGTGTCCTTCAAAGAGTTACTCATTACATAGAAAAAGTATTGTATATTTTTTTCAAAAACTTTCATATCCATTATGTCATTTGATACTCCTATGATCCTCATGTAGTAAGTTATTGCAGAGTTTGGGAAACTGAGGCACAGATACTTTAGGTCATTTGCCCAAGGCCACATAGTAAAATCAGGACCTTAGCCAAGTAATACCAAATCTGCATGTCCTTGATAATTAATCAGGGCCTTTACACAATGCCTAATTGTGTATGTGCCAAGAGGCAGCTTCAGAAAAGAAAGAAAATAGAAACTACTGAATAATCGGTGAAAAAGTAGCATATGAGTTAATAAAGATGTGATTGAAAACAGAGTTGTTAGAGCTGACAGATTAGAGAAAGTTGTTATGTTCTTCTCAATCACCAAGAAGGCAATACAGAGACATCAATACAGAGATATTAGGAATGTATCTCCCATGGTCTTAGCTTTGGTTTCTTTAGCTGGCCTCCTACCTATATGGGATGAAATATGTGTAACATCAGGATATCTCCTTTGGGCCAAACCAAGCATTACCCTCCCCTCCTCTCTTAATATTTGGTGATCAGAAGGACAAGGGGGGCAGGGAAGGAAAAAGTGGAAAAAGCAAGGGGAACAAAAAAAAGGGGGAAGGCAAGGGAAGCGGTAGGCTGTACAAGGTTAGCCATTCATACTTCCCTCTAATACACATATTATCCATTTAAACCTGCTGTTACCTTTCCTAACTTAGCATCCTAGGACATGCTTTGGTGACAGTAATTACATTTGGGAAGAGTTATAGGGATACTTTGATTCAGTGATGGACCTTTTGAAATTACGTAAAGATTTGTGATGAAATCAGTCAGCAAGGATTTGTGATATTCTCTAGCTAAATTGAGCAGCACATTAATGGAAGCAAAGGTATAGAGGTGGGAGTAATTCAAATTGGCACTTTTCAAGGCATGATCTGTAATAGGTAAGGTGGAAAAAAGATGGCAGTTTAGTGTTGAACTAGTTCTTCAAGAAGTCAAGGTAGGGAAGGGATAAGAGTAAATCCAGTGTAGGGATAATGGCCTCAGCAAGAAGTGACTGGTAGTGGGATTTAGGAGTCATGATGAGGACAAAAATAAAAGTCATAAAGCAGAGTGAATAGTAAAATATCATAAGATAAAGGATTTTCAGAGTCTGTGTACATGAAAATATATCATGTGTGGCTGGTGGAAAGATCAAATTAGGAATATCTATATTTGTAACTGAGTTTTCATAAAGGAATAGGTCAAGGGAATTGAGTATATTGAGAAATTAATGAGTTTGAGGTAGTTTGTATCCCTTACAGAAATTGAGATGGAGAGAAAAACTGAACCACCCACTGAAGTCACTGAAATAGGTAGGGTCTCCTGGGAGTGGTTAGATAAGAGCTACCAAAACCTAATGAATGTCAAAGGAGGAGAAATGAATGAAAGATGGTGTTGAGAGTCTAGAAGTGACAATGCGGAATAATATATATTCCAATTACCCCTACCATAAAGAGTGAATGAGAAGGCTAGAAGGGAAAGTTTAGCCAGTACTGGAAAAGGTAACCAAGCAAGCCATGTCATGAAGACATAGGTCAAAATGAGAATCGAAAGATGAAATAAATGGGAAAAGTTTACAATGAAAGCAAGTTTATGAACTATTGAGTAGGGATTCAAAATAGCGTGATGGAAGGGTCATGAAGAACTGGAGTGGGATATTTGAGAAGGGCAGAGATGAGTAGGGGAGTATGCAAATAAGAGAAGAATTAGTGGCACACAGAAAATACTGTTTCTTAAATTACTACCAGGGATTCAGAATGACTAGAATGGAGAAGGTATAATTGGATAGGAGTTTACTTGCTACTGAGAAATGAGTCCAAAAGAAGAGAGTTTAGTGAGTGATAATAATAGATGGAGAATCTTGAATTAGAAATATGGAACCAGGAGTATCACAATTCTACCACACACAACCAGTGAGTTGGAGAGTAGAGTTGAAAGTTCAACTTCTTCTGAAAAAGGGGTCCTAGCAACCTGCATCATCAGGAGGAACTACATTTCAGTGACAGCAAGAAGATGGAAGGATCAAGAAAGAAAAAGGCTTGATATGAAATACCATTTGTTACCTGTGGAGCAAGAATTCAAGAAGCATTGCAGATAGTTTGCATAGATTTCAGTTGGAATATTGGTGAGGAGGTTTTGATTTAGGAAGAAGGGAAAGAGAGAGCAGCGAGTAGGCTACCAAAGGTAGAGTTTGAAGAATAACAGCCAAGGACTAAGATTCAGCGGGATTCAGAAGGAATGATAAGGTAGGAAGAGGTTGATGACTTAGAAACAAAAGTTCAAGTAGAAATCATTTTCCACATAGGTTTAGCTTGAGGCCCAGTTGTCTCAGGATGTGAGGCAGTAAGGTTTAGTTAGAAAATGGGTAAGGCTAGGCTAGCCAGCTCCTGTTGCTGAGCTTCACTGGCTGAGAAAATGCCTGGAGCATCTAAACGGAAAACTATGGCTGTGCAGCTCATCTGTGGGAATATATTTTATATGTTTGTATACACACACATGCACATACACATGCACTCAATATACACACATACATACATAGATATGTGTGCATGTATGTAAGTTTATGTGTAAGATATACTTATTGTGTCTATTAAAGTATGTTCATATGAATATGAATGTTGTATGTTCAGAACCTACCACAACACAGGATACACAGCGATTGCTTGATATATTCTTAATATATTGCTTAGTGCAGATGGAGTATCTGAAACAGTAGGACTATACCATTTCATTATATTGAGTTTATTTTAGCTTTTAATAAAAAATAAGAATTCTGCTCCCTCTAAATTTAAGGATGATGGCAGATTGTACCTCTGTCGTAATTTCTAAGAGAAAAATGTTGCTTCCTATGAAATTGCTCATTAATTTTTCCACTTCAGTCTTGTGATATTTATAGTTGTAGAATCAACTGCAGACTAATACTTTCATTGTGACAGCTTTCCCCTTTTGAAGGATGAAATTTTGGTAAAACTAAAATTACATATTCTACTTTTGGCAGCCAGAGAATCTTAGACCTTGTCTGAAAAAATGTCTCCCCTCATGACTCTCTTTTAACTCCTAGCCAAGCTTATGACCAAATAACTTTCCTAAATCTCTCATTTCCTTTCTCTATTACATGTACTATAAACTTTATCTCTCCTTCTCTCTGTCCCCTCCTGTAAAAATTTAACTGAACATCTCCTCCTGAAAACTATTAACGGAGGCAAATGGAAATGTTGCACTCATGGACAACTTCTCTGCAGTATTTGAAGTGGGGAGTTCAAGGTATCCCTGGTATTGAAGAAATTTGTTAGAGAAAAGTTATTTCTTAATGTGAGGGCTCACAGAGGGAAAACAAGTTGTCATATAATGGATGAAAATCTAACATAGGAATGGGTTAATGAGTTAAATTTTCATTGATTCCTACAAAACAATTTATCAATTACACTGGAGAAATGGCATTATTCTACAACTGAATGTAGGAATGAATTTGAATAAAGGGCACATAAGAGGTAGCTCACGAGTTTGGGCAATGAACTTAGTCCCTCATATGTAGTCTCATGAAGGAATATTCAGTCAAGGAAATGAATCCAAAGGAAGAGAGATCATATACATGATATATACTGAAGAGTCAAGTTCACAGGAGTTTTGAAGTCAAAATATAGAATAACTGGATCATATTCAATGAGTTTAATATTTTCCTTAAAATGGAAACCTTCAGAAGAATTATTCTCAGCAGAAGGTATTTGATGCTACAAATTTGCAAATCAAATTATTGTTACTCCATCACAGCAGTAAATTAACGTAATTGGGGTAATTTAGATTTGTGCTCTTAATACTATCTTTCCAGAAGAGTGAAATTGAAAGTCATGTTTCTACATGGGAATTTTGAAGAATGTGAAACTTTCACTTCTGATTTTTTTTATACACACCACATAAAAAAGAGCTTCTCTCATGTGTGACTCTATGATGATTATTAAGAGATGACTTTTTATAGAATAACCTCTCACATTAATCACAAACATATGACTTCTCTCCTGTATGAATTCTCCTATGAACATAAGGATAGTTTTTTTAACCTAATCCCTTCCCACAGTCTTCACATACGTAGGGTTTTTCTCTTGTTTAATGAACTCTCTCATGAATATAAAATGCTACCTTATGGCAGAATCCTTTTTCACATTCATGACAGTTAGAGGGTTTCTCTTCTTTCTGGACATCTAATGAGCATGTACATTTCAATTATGACTGAAACTCTCCCCACACTCATCACATATCTATGGTTTCTCTCCTGTGTGGACTTTGTAATGAGCATGTAGATTTGAATTATGAGAGAAACTCTTCCCACAAAAATCACATAGGTATGGTTTTTCTCCTGTATGGACTCTGTGATGAGCAACTAGTGTTGCCTTCTGACTGAAACTCTTCCCACACTCATGACATATGTATGGTTTCTCTCTTGTATGGACTCTGTGATGACTAAGTAGATTTATCTTCTGATTGAAACTCTTCCTAGATTTATCACATGTATACGGTCCAATCCTGTGGGGACTCTGTGATGATTAAGTAGATTTATCTTCTGATTGAAACTCTTCCTAGATTTATCACATGTATATGGTTCCAATCCTGTGGGACTCTATGATGAATCAGTAGGCTTTTCTTCTGATTGAAACTTTTCCCACATTCATCACATACATACAGCTTATCTTCAGTGGAAAATTTTTGATGAATATTCAGTTTTGACTTACAGGTGGATTTTCCCCACTGTTGTCACACTTATTACTTCTCTCTACTTTGTGGTTTCTTATGTTCATGAAGTTGGAATTAGAGAAGAAAATACTTTCCAAAGATTTAATATTTTTATTTTTAGGCCATCGGATTTCTTGAGCAGATAAGCCAATGAGATTTCCAAATGAACAATTGCTTATTATCTCCATACCCATAGCTTTCTGATTCATAGAATCACTCTGTTGCTTGTTCTGACAGATTTCCTTTTCCTTGCACTCTTCAGAAGCATATTGTACCAAGTGAGGCATGTGTTGCCCAATTATCTGCTCACAACCAGTATCCATGGATGAAGGGTTTTTTTTCCATTTTAATATTTTACTCATATTGACTTCCCCCTGATTTTCATGAGGGACATTTCCACAGGCTTGCAAAGGTTGATCTAGAAATTCCACATGCCTTGAAATTTCCCCTTGAAGATTGGCTAATTTTTCTAACTAAACTAATTTTGGATAATTTCTCAACCCATTTGTTGAAATTTTGAGGTGTCTTAATATATTTTCTTCCTCTTGCTTGATGATCCATACTTTAGAATGTATCCACTTGATTAATCCTCTTTTACATCTCATCCAATTTCCCTAAAATTAAAGCAAAAAGTGAATACTGAATGTTAGGAGTGATCAAATGATAAATATGTGCCCTAAAACCATAATTATAAAACAAATTATTAGTATATAAATAATTAAAGCCCATAAATCTTAGTATGAAAAGAAAAGGAAAGAAATATATAAGACAAATCAATAAAAGATATTCCACTTTGTAAATAGATAAATAATTTCTAGTGAAGGAAAAAATCAGCAAAGACACTTTCTAAGAGATGATGTTTGATATGGGACATGTATTTTTTGGGTATAAGGAAAGTTGTGAGTAAGATCATGTATGTTGAATATCATTGAGCAGGTACAAGGGATGTCACACCATGAATAGTGATAGAAGGGGTTTGCAGAATATAATCTAGAAGATGGGAATGATTTTCTGTCTGTATCCAAGCACCTAACCCAGTATCTCACCCTCAGGAAATGATTACTAAAAGTTGGTTGATTTAAATTGAAAATTTAATGTGAGAAGTAAAGTAATCATGAATATTTTAGTATCAACAGGAAAGTGGTAGGAGAAAGAAGAAACCTGTGGGAAAGAGACTATATTTTTTTCAAGAAGGGGGTACTAAAGTCAAATCCAGAGACCTAGGAAATAAAAAGAGAAATGAATGGACAGTAAAATAATGTGGTTAACAGGATGAAGGCAACTGGAGGAGGGCCTATAAGTAATAAACCATCTGTCATCCTTGTCAAGTGTTAGCAGCAATCATGAGAGAATGAGGCAATTACCCCGGAAAATATAATCAGAGAGGCAGGGTCTTCTCCAGAGAAGGATGTTTCTAAGTGAGGAATTAAGTGAAAAGGTATGAGGTAAAGAGGTCTAGGCTTAAGAAGAGTTTGTTATCTATGGAGCATGAGAGGTTCAAGTAGGAATAATGGAAAGGGATGGTCTAGGAGGGTATCTATCAATTGTGGAGGGAGCTGAGATGGCTAGAAATGAGAGGATGCAAGCCAGTGAGGCTTGTCTGATCCAGGCACAGACAATGGCATACTGAATACATTCCTTATACAACCTTCCTTAAGAAACCTGTAAGGCTTTCCTCAGGCATCAAAGAATTCTCTCAGTTACTACTAGGAGATACAGTAATTTACTCTTTCTGAGGTGATTATGATACAGATGATATTTAAGTGAGCTTTTTATGCCCTCTTTTAGGTTTGGAGCTTCATGTTTACATACATTTCTTGAGATCAAAGGACTTTAGGATTTAGAAGGATTGTGAAGCCATTAAGATTTATCCATCCAGTTTCCATTTCTAGCTGGGGAACTGGGCCCAAGTCCGAAGTGATTTGTCTAAGGCCACACATATTCCATCTCTCCCAATACCTTGACTGCTTAGGTCTTTTAGAATATGCTTTATGAAAACTCAGACATGCAAGGCATCTTCCTGCATATTTCCATCAGGGGGCTTTGTGGCTGTTATGGAATACAGTTTTGATGCCCAGCAGGGCAGTTATCACTTGGCTAAATGGCCAGTGTTCATTGGGAGGTAAGTCTTGTGATGGGAGCTAACAATCTCTTTTTCAAGTTTCAATTATTAACATAAGCAAAGAACCTGCAGATTTAACTACCTGAGATTGTAGATAGGGTTTACTGAGAAGTTAAAGAACCTTTCTGTCCATTACTCAAGCCTAAGGGTACTTGTTTTTTGTTTGTTTGTTTGTTTTTTCCACCTAAAGAAAGTTTAAGGGAAGTACAGGAACTAATCAATACTCCAAATTAAAGTGGTGTCATTAATAATGTAGAATGATGGTATCCTAGAACTCCAATATGAATTGTATGGAAAAGCACATCCAAGTCCATTTAGCTGAGCTGTGTTCTTGTAGTAAGGATTCGACTCTATGTACTAGATAGAACCCTGACTTTGCAACTGGAGAGAACTTGCTCCAAATCCTGACGACTTTTAGGGATGGTTGTGGGATGATAAAAAATTCAATTAATCTTTTTCTTTTACTCTCCATTTTGTCATCTGTAAAGTGGGACTAAGATCAGGGTTATCTACCCTACAGGTATTTACAAATAAGGTAGGTTTTACAACAATAATAAAAATTATGAAAGTTCACTATTTTACTGTTTAATTTACTGCAATGTGTTTGATAACAATTAATTCCTTTAAGCCTGAAAGAATAGGTTCCACTGTTATTATTACCTCTCTCCCCTCAATATAAAAACTGGAAAAAACTGAGCCTTTAAGGAGTGAAATAATTTTCATCAGGGAAGCTGTAACAAGCGTCAGAAGCAGAGCCCAGCCCTTCCTGAACACAAGCCCAGCATGCACTATGCTGCCTACCTTGAACCCCTGTTTTGAGACTCAGACCTCATGTTGCTGACTTTTGCTCCCCCCCCCCCTTATCCTCAGCTCTGCCAGCCCCAGTCCTGTGCTCACTTGGACAGAAGAGCTTCAGAATGAAAGAGCTGATATGCCAAGATACCTGGGACTCTGGGGCTGAGTCTGTAATCCTCAGCTTATGAAAGTCAAGCTGAAGAGAGAAGTAAGGCTCACTTAGTTGCTTTGTGAAGGGGAATGGGGAGGTGGTGTGGGGGAGAATACCTGGCTCCTCTGGGGGATTCTGGTCCAGAAAGTGCAAGTCAGGTCACCCAGAGGTAGGCCTCAGACCTCTAAAGATGAAGCTGCTTTTTTGACTCCCCAGGAAGACTGACTCAAAATCAACTCCTTTTTAGAAACTCCTAAGAACTAAAGCAATTAACCCCAATCAGTGTGAGGTAGTTTCTCCTGACTGAACTTGACTTCCTGGTGCCTTATTAAGGCTTGTTGGGCCCCTTTGGTCTCCTTTTCCCGGAAGAGGTCTTTTGTTGTTATGTTTTGTTTTGTTTGTTTTTTGTTGTTGTCATTTTTATTGTTGTTGTTATTTTCTTTTTTAATGGAATTATTCATAGGCCTTCTCTTCCCTGTGCACAGCCTCTTGCACCCTTGGGTACTGCAGCCAAGAGGTCCTAGTCTTCATTGTGAGTGGGGATAGGGATTTACCCTTTCATGGAAATATCACAGGTATCCTGTATGTAGGTGTCATATTGGAGAATTGGAATGTAGAACCTTTAGGGGACCCCTCCAACTTGCCTAAGTGCATTTGTAGTCCTAGAGTCTTGTTCTCTCCTAGTTCCCTAGACTGCCTTGGAAATTAAAGGTGCCTTTGGGTGAGGGAGCAAAGAAATTCCCAGTGATTTCCGTAAGTCTGGGGCTGGTGTTCATTCTCTTCAGCATCTACAGTGACTCCACTTCAGTGAATTAAATTTTAAAAAATGTAGAAGGTGAATGATCCTAAGGAAAAGATAGGAGAATTGGTAGGAGGATAAATATTGTAAAGAGGTTAATGGGGTATTCAGGAAGGACTATTGCAACCTAACTTGGAATATAATATGATTATAGATACCTTTGAATTTCCTTTTCTCCTTCAAACCATGCCCCCAAGTCTTTGTGGCTCCCTGTTTCTTTTCCAATTAAACCCATCCCTTTACCATCTCTATGCTTTTCTCAAGAAATGTCTTTAGACTTTACTGTTTGCTCCTCTCTTTAGCTCTAATCTCCTTTTTATCACCCTAATTTCTTTAACTTGTTTCGTACGGTCTCTTGTTGTTCTACCCTTATTTTTGTTATTGCTCAGAATTTACCTTTTCTCACACCAGAAACTTTTTACCCTCTCCTCTCCTCTCCTCCCTTTGATGTCTTTCAAAATTGAAATGGGGTCTTCTGTCTTTATGTATAGTTGAAAGAATGAAGAATATTGGGAGGGCTTCCACAACATTCTTGGGATTGAAGGACCAGAAGCAAAGAAGTCATTAGAGTAGAAAAAGAAAACATCTAACATAAAACTTTAACCACCCCCCTGCTCCATTTGCCTTCCATACCCACTCTTGCTAAAGAACACTTTGAATTCTCTACACATGAGTCTCTTCAGTCAAAACACTGGAAGCCACTAAAGATGCTATAGTTAGACCCTGAACCCAAAGATTCACAGATGCATTCCCTAACAGTAAAATTTTCTTGGTTTTGTTTTGTTTCGTTTTGCTTCCATATGGCATATCAGATCAGACTCAGAGTAGTTGGTCCACAGCAATGATACGTATGGGATGATGAATTGAAATCCCAGAAAAATGAGGAGATAGTAAGAGGGCCAGTGCTAAATTCAGTGAGTTCAGATCACTGAGATGGACAAGAAAGCATCCCAAGGTATAGAGGTGAAAGGAACAGAGACTAGACTTGTCATTTAATAGGCTAAATGACCAAGATAAGAAAACTCCTACCAATGCAGGTCTGCACCTTCTCTGCAAATTCTAGTCTTAGTTTGAAGAAGTAAAAGATTGAATGACTTGTCCAGGATCACACAGCCAATATGTATCACATGCAAGATCTTTCTGGCTTTAGGGCTAGCATTTCATATATTTTACTACATGACTTTTATATATTAATCGATCTTTAAATTATAAAATTTTAAATACTTGCAAATAGGAGACAGAGAATATAACTTTAAAGTTGGAAAATATTTTGATTTTTTTAAAGGGGAGGCATGTATTTTCTCATCCATATAACAATAAATTTGAAATGTGGTTTGCAAATGTATGGTTTACAAAATAATTTTTTTGCAATTAATATTTTAAAAGATGTGACCACTTGCAACCACTGGTGAACAATACAAGGTAGCTTGGGCCATATAAATAAATTGTGCTAGAGTGGCCTCCTTTTCTTTTTTGAGAAAGTTTGTCTTTCTGTTAAATGTATGTAGTCAAAAAGTTTTCTTACTATTACTTTTTAATTTTTTTTACAATCCAATTAATTTCTCTTTTTGAATTTTATACCTGTTATTTGGTACATTAATTTTTATATTGATGTTTTTGGTTCCTTAAGCACAATGAAATTTCCTTGTTTATCTCCATTATCTATTGGAAATTGTTATATTTCCTTTGGTAGTATAATTGTCAGTTTTGTGTTTTGGATTTTAAGTATGCTTTGTTGTATAGATATGTTTCTTATAAGCAAAAGATGGTGGGTTTTCAATTTTCTTATCAATTTGCCACTTTTTTTCATTTTATAGAATTGTTTAATCCATTTCTTTATACATGTAGGAAAGTTAGGTTTTATTTCCTGTCATTATTTCTCTAATATTGCTTTTTGAAAGATTTGATCATTCAACTCAAATTGCTTTTTCCCAAGTTACTTATTATGTCTCAGTTTTCAGATCTTAATGGCCTTTTCCTAATGCTCATCCTTGAATTCGTCTTTGCACTCTTTGAAACTGTCACCATCTTCACCTGGTTATTCTCTCTTCTCTGGGTTTTCATAATGCTCCTCTATCCTCTAGCCTTCTTGTCTTTGCACTCCTTCCAAGTCTTTTTTGTTATATCCAGATCTCAGCCACCAAATGTAGGTTCCCCCAAGTATCTATCCTTGCTCTTTTTGTGTTATTCTTTTTTAAGATGTCCCTAAATGATCTCAGGTATTTATGAAGTGTTCAGGGAAGATGCTTGCCTCCAGTGTGAGGCTTGCCAAGCCCTTTTCAAGGATGCTAATCCACCTTAGGTGCCCACCTTCACCTAACTTTCACATATGGCTCCAAGAAGCTGTAACATGCACAGTGGCTACACCCTAGTAAAACTGTCTTAGCAAGTGGGCTAAACCAGATCAAAACTCTCTTCTTTTGGCATCTGGTCTCATCACTTCTTTTTGAATATCTCAAACATCATGTCCTGTAGACATCTTAAACTATATATATATATATATATATATATGGAGAGAGACACATGCACACAGACAGAGAGTAACAGAGAGAGAGAGAGAGAGAGTTGGATAAATACATGTAGGCAGCATCTGTATAGAGATGATAATTGAATCCATTAGAGCTATTGAGATTACTTGTTATTGGTCTTTCGTTTTTGAAGAGGACCAATGACATCACAATGTGATGTGATGTTTGATGTCTTGACTTGCTCATGAATTGGATTTAGGTGAAACAGAGTTGTTCAGTCATCACATTACTCTGTCTTCCAGAGTCATCATAGTCCAGTGGTAAGACAAGTGTCAGGATAGCTAGTGTTGGCTGGGGATGCAGCCTATGACCATGGCATCTTCAAGGTTTGACCAAGCTCTAAGCACCTCACAGCACCTGCTTCAGCCACCTTCCTGGCCATTACATCCACCCAATTGGCCTAACCTATGGTAGAACCTTCTGAGCTCATATTGGTCCGATTAGCCACTGTTGGACATACTGTACCTTGACTGGACAGTGATGTCGTTTTGGTCCACTTGCAGCACAAAGTACAACCACCAACTTACTACTCTCTAGGGCTCTAGTGTGTTCACAATCACCCAGGTTTAAAATCCAAGTGATAGCCTCAATTCCTCACATACTCACTGCATACTTCCTATGTTTTATCATGTCTTGTCTATTGTACCGTTGCACTATCTCTCTTATGTGACCTCCTCTTCTCTGAGAGTGCTCCAGCCCTGTCGCATACCATCATCACCTCATTCCTGAACTATTCCAGTGGTTAGTCTTCCTGCCCAAAGTTGCTCTCCATTTCAATCCATCCTCTACTTAGTTACCAAAGTGATATTACTAAATGGCCGAGGTCACCATGTCAGCCCATTGTCAATAAATTCCATCGGCGGCCTGAACATGGCTTCTCCGGTGTGTTGCGTCTTGGGATCACGCTCTGCCGTCTGTCCCTCCGCAGGAGCCCCGGCGCGGCCACCCCGCCGGAGCTGCACCTGGGGCCGAGCCGAGGGCCTACTCGAAAGATAGTGAAAACAACTGGTTTCGTTCCTTCTTTGTCCACAAAGTGGATCCCCGGAAGGATGCTCATTCCACCCTCCTGTCAAAGGAGACCAGCAACCTGTACAAGATTCAGTTTCATGACGTGAAGCCAGAGTGCCTGGATGCCTACAACAGCTTGACGGAAGCGGCGCTCCCCCATCTTCACCTAGACCCTGACTATCGTTGTGCATTGGTGGGAAACTGGAACACCCGGTATGGGAGCGGGACCAGGCAGTACATTTGCGGCGATTATCTGGACGCTACCCTGCCCTCATGGACTTCATGAACAAACTCAAGGGCAGCAAGGAGTAGCTGGAGCTCCAAAAGAAGAGGAGTAAGATGCTGCTGTCCAGGAGAAACCAGCTGCTTTTGGAATTCAGTTTCTGGAATGAGCCTGAGCCTCGTGAGGGCCCCAACATTTACGAACTAAGGACTTACAAGCTGAAGCCAGGGACCATGATTGAGTGGGGAAACAATTGGGTCCCAGCAATCAGGTACCATCAGGAAAACCAGGGAGCCGCGGGTGGCTTCTTCTCCCAGAATGGAGAGCTCTATGTGGTCCAGCATTTCTGGACCTATAAATACCTGCAGTCCCGGCAGGAAATCGAAATGCCGCCTGGAGGAAGAGGGACTGGGACGAGAATGTATATTACACAGTCCCTCTGGTACGGAACACAGAGTCTTGTATCATGATTCCCCTGAAGATCTCACCCCTCCAGTGATCCTGCAGGCTCCTTTCTCATCCCTGAGGGAGCTGTAGCCAGAAGAGGCCCTCTCCTCTCCTCCCCTCACGAAACACTCCCCTTTCCCCCACAACCCTCCACCACCTCATACCCCATTTCCCCTAGCCCCATCCTCTCAGATTTCATGCCTCGTTCTTTCTTTGGGGTCTGACGGGTTCCTCGGGGAGTTAGGAATTAGACCAACACCTGGCTGCTTCTAATGCCCATCCCCCTTCTCCCCTTTCTGTTCTTCCTTTGGTTTCAGGCAGCTAGGTGACTCAGTGGATAGAGTTTGGAGCTTGGAATCAGGAAGACCTGTGTTTAAATCATGCATAAGACACTTACCAGCTGTGTAACGAGCTGGGCATTTCCTTTCATCTCTCTGGGCCTCAGTTTCCTCATCTGTAAAATGAGGATCACAATACCACCTACCTCACAGGGTTGTTGTGAGGAGCAAACAAGATAATGTATGTAAATGGCTTTGCAAACCTTCAAGCTAGCTATCATTCACAATTCTCCTTGTTCTGCCAGTCCCTCATCTGCCAGGTGCAGATTTCAGCTTCTGATTTCATTTTCCCTCAACTCTGGCTGCTTAGGTCTGCCCTCCTTCCATGTGAACGTCACAGATGCAGTCATATTTATGTAAAAGGTGGTGGAGTCCTGTGGTTAAAACTTAGAGGCAAGAGCTGGGGCCATGCCTACCTCACCTACTGGCTTCCCTGATGCACCAGAGCGAAATCCCTCTTTTTGCTTCTTATTCCAGGATCTTAATATACCATCCTGAACCAGTGAGAGGGCTAGTAAGGTCAAGGCTGTTGGGTTGGGGGCTTTTGAGCCCAGTTTCTAGGAAGATGGAGGGATGTAGAAACAGCTCACTGCCCGAGGCCAGGGGCCAGATGGAAGAACAGTCTTGTATTTCTGATGTTCCCATTTTTGTAGGGTCTCTGGGTTAGGCTTCTAAGTATTACTGCAGCCACCTGCCAGGCAGAAGGGGAACTCTCCCAATAGGTTTCTTTTTTCTAGAGCTCTGGGCTTTTCTTTCCCCCCCACACCCCACCCTCACCCCATATCTGGAATGGAGGCTTTGGCTATCATGCTCCTTCTCTCTCTTCCCTCCTATATTCCCCTTTAGTCCTTCCTTCCGTGACTATCTGCTGCCATGTAGGGATCATTGCAATACCTGGGAGGAGCAAGGTTGGGCCTCTTCAGGTCCCTATACCCCACAAATTATGCCAGGAGGCTTACATCCATCCCCCTCCAGGGTGGCCTGTACTGAAAGTCACTGACTGACCTAATTAAATATTTAATAGAAAAATAAATAAATAAATTCCATTGGCTCCCTTTTACCTCCCAGATCAAGAATTCACTCCTCTATTTGCCATTTACATAGATCTTCATAACTGGGCCCTTCCAAATTTTCTATTCTCCTTACAATCTATTCCACTCTTTGTAATTGATAACAATGCAGCACTCACCTTCTTGCTATTCCTTGCACATGACATATCTTCTGATTCTGACTTTTCACTGGCTGGCTCTGATATCTACAATGCTGTCTTTTCTTTTCTGTGCCTCTTGACTTCCCCATTCTTCAAGAATCACCTCAAAGTACTATCTTCTACAAAAAGTGTCTCTAAGCCCTCCATTTCCCTGCTGTCTACCCTTTGAAATTACTTAAAAGCTTCCATCTCTAATCTAGCTAGGCAGCTAGCTAGTTATTTTTCTAGCTATTTTTATATTTTTCTATCTCTATTTTCACTATCATACCTGTGTATAGTTTTGGTTTTAGTTTGATTATGTTTTCTCTTTTTTCAGTCAAAGACAAGGTGTATTAGAATATCTGTCATATTGGACAGACTCTTAAGGAGTCTGAACATTAGTAAGCTATTGACTAGATTTTAAGAATCTGAGCATGTGGCTAGATTATAAGAATCTGAACAGTGGCTAGATTTTAAGCATCTAAGCATCTTAATGGAGACAAGATGGACCTTATATACAGAAAGACTGTAGGAGAGATCTAGGAGTGGCCAAGTAGTCTATGAAGTAATAGAATTCCAGGGGCCTGGACCACTTGGTCAAGGGAGGATGGAGCCTATATAGGATTAAGGGTGGGAAGTGGCCTGGGGCCACAGGGAGGTATAGACTAGATTAAGGTAACAGAGAATGGGAGATTGGGTATAGCCAAAATGAAAGGCCAGTTGATGGGATTATAGCCTCATGTAAATGCCAATTTGCCCATGTGAGACAGTCCAGGGTTTTTCCTTTTTAGGGCACAGGTCCCATCCTCATCATTCCCCCATCAAACAAATGGGACCCAAATTCTTGTGGGGTAAGGGGCGAAGGTCTTGGCTTCTGAACCTGCTTCCTGCTGGCAAGGGGTGTAGAGCTGTCTCTGCCTGGAGGGGGTCCCAAAGAGGAGGTTGACTGGAACCAAGCACAGGCTGCATCCAGGGAACAATGGGGGGACATTGGCTAGTACCTGCTGTTTGCTACCAAGTGTAGGTGAATGGCCTGTAGTCTTGAATATACAAATCTGACAGAAGAGACTGCAGGGCCCAGATATAAAGCAGGGACTAGATTTAGGGCCCAAATATGAGAGGATAAAACATCCTTAGCTCTGTTTGGATTCAGATAATTCAGTTTTCCAACTGTGCAATATCAAATCCACCTCATAGACAGACTCAGGAATAACCAGGTGGGTAACATTCCTTTTCAAAGGAACATAATGGGGAAAGTGAACCGGGAGGCTCCCATCTTAGATTGAGGCTAAAACTGTCTTCTCAGCTTTCCCAGATGCTGACTTCCCACCAGTATCACATTCTCTGAGTAGCTTGTGGCATTTGTCTCAGATGATGGATTATGTTATCAATGGATTATTATGATCCATCAGACAGCTCAAAATAAAATCCTATGAGCTTTTACCTCACACAGCAAGTTTCACTAATCACAGCTTAGGAAAAATTTTTCCAGGATTTGTGTCTCAAACTTAAATTTGTCCTGGTATAAAAAGTTAATCATTAGAGATTTCTATATTCTTTCAAATTCTCAGCAAGCCATAACCCAAACAAGCTTTTTGGCTAGTTTACACATTAAAACAATAACCAACAATAGCTGAATTATTTTAGTGGTAACCAAATTATGAAAAGTTGCTTGACATAACTGATACAAAAAGTTCACCAATTTGAAACTTGAAACAAACTCATTTCCAATCAGGTGACTTCAATTTTGTTCCAAATTACTTTACACAGAGAATCAACATGTTCATTAACAGTCAAAACTACAACTTTGAAAGAGTGTACTTACCCAAATTCAGAGGCCTGATTCTTTACCTTGAGCAGGATGTGCTGAACTTGGGTAATGCTTCCAGGCAAAAGTTGCCCTGGGACCAAGGCCATTGTCAGTGGGGCCCGCACTATAGCTGCTGCTGCCGCTGACCCCTCTTTCCTTTCCCCAGGTAGGGGAGGGCAAAATCAAAGGTGAAGGGAGTGGGAGAAAGGAGTGACCACGGTTGTAAGGAGGAGTTTCAAAACTCCTTAATGATCAATCACAAAATCTCCAGAATCTGCCAAGATATTTTTAGCTGTTCTAACTTTTCCCTGTAACCTCCATGAAGGAGGATTCAGGAGTGTAGAGGGAAGGGAGTAAGTAAACCTCAGGGAACCAAAAGCAACTGCAGTTTTCTTCAATTCCCTAGCACCAAGACAATTGACAGAATTGGGCATACAGTTCCAGATAGGGCATCTGTCCTTGTCCTCTATGCTGTGAAAGGTGTACCCAGGTCCATGGCCTTGAACTGACCCAGCAGACCAAGAGCCTGAGAGAGTCAGGCTGAGTGCAAGACAGCTTCATAACTGCCTGAAAAGCACCTCCAAGCCTTGGTGTTTGGAGAGTGACCCCAACTGCAGAGCAAGAAAGGAAGGGGAGGGGAGGCTTACAAACCTTCCAGTGTTGGCTGGAGAAGAACTTGGGGTTAGGCAGTTTCCTATACAGGCCACAAAAATGTTGAGGTTTAAGGGTTTAGGGGTGCTAGGACCCCAAAAATCACAACACAAGGTCCTGCCCAAAAGAATTCCACCCAAGCCTTCTTTCAGCCAAGACAAGGTTTATTAGAACATCCATCATATTGGACAAACTCTTAATGAGTCTGAACATTAGTAAGCTATTGGCTAGATTATAAGAATCTAAATGGTGGCTAGATTTTAAGAATCTAAGCCTGATTATGTTTTCTTGCATATTGTCTCTTCCATTAGACTGTGACATCCTTGAGGGCAGGGAATACTTTTGTCTCTCTTTGTATACATAGCACTTAGCCTAGCACCTAGCTCTTAATAAATGGTTGTTAACAAAGTATTATAATTTCTTTAGGAATCTTCTTTTAAGCAAATATTTACACTATGATTAGATTTGCTTACGCTATAAACCTGTTCACTCAGGATCTTTTACTTTTCAGTTCCTTATAAATGCCTTGATTTACTTAGTGAGGCATTGTGGATTTTACTACATTATCCTTCTGTTCTGCTCCTCCACATTGACTTCTCATGTTTATTTAAAATCCTACTTAAATCTTTATCGCCTGGTATGTTTTATTTATCAGTTCTCTTGGCTTTTTTTTTCACCATAAAAGACAGTCTTTTTTTTTTTTGTAACCTCTAATCATGGAGTATTTTATTCCATTTATTTATTCTGTCCTGGATAACTACTTATTTACCTTTCTTGTGTTTCTGTTATTGGCTGTATTTTCAAATCCAATACACTGCTCACATTTTGTTAGGAGGCTAAAAGGAGGGAGGCAGGAATGCTTAATAATGCCTTTCTGTTTAATGTCCATATTTTCTCACTGATCATTTAACAGAGTCATGTAGGGTATAACCTTTTGGTTGTCATCTAGATTTCCTTTGCCTTTGGGTATGTACTTTTCCATTCCATTCTCCAGTTTCTAGTGAGGAGGAAGTGATTTTGCTCGAATCTTCCTTTCCTTTATATCTAAATTATTTTCCTGCTTCAAGAATTTCTATTTATCATTGGAACCACCATAAAACTTTAAGTTTGAGACATAGGTTTAGTTTTTTATTGTCCTCTGGGGGGACTCAGTCTGCTAGTTTCAGTTAGATTTTCAGATGAAGAAACTGGCCCCAGATCAGAAGTGATTTGCCCAAGTCCACTGTAACACAGGAACTCAGCTGCATCTGAGATTTACTGGATTCAGCCAGACTTAAAGGACATGACAGAAGTAGCAAGGGGTTAATATTCTGTTATTCTTGTGGCAGCCAACAAGACAAGGAGTGGGGGCATCTGCCCCTATAGCATCTGCCTAATCATTTTATTCTGGGGGCAGCCAGCCAAGATAGGGTGTAGGTGCATCCTAGCATCTCCCCTACACCATCCACATTCACATTATGCATTCACTGACCAGTGCTTACTTGATTTATAGAGGAGCACACAAGAAGGTAATATTCCAACAATAAGCTCCCATTTTCATTAACTTTGGTTATGTCATGATATTTCAGAATAGGGCAGGCACAGTTTGGTGTTTATGGGCTAAGCTCAAATGTTTACATTATCTATGATTACATAATGATGAGCAAGTGCAGTGAGATTGTATATGGGCCATGATCCTGAGAACTTGTATCAAATTGGATCAATGCCACCTTACACACAGCCACCCAGATCTATTGTCTCTCCCATACATAGCTAGGCTCTATGGGGAATTTCTCCTTGAATGTTTTTTATGAGGACTGGGATGTTACAGCCATCTTCCTCACATTTTGCATCAAGGAGTCTTCTAGCTTTTATGAAACACAGGTTTGGTCACTCTGGAGAGCAATTTGGAGCTAAGCACAAAGGGCTATAAAACTGTGCATACCGTTGACCCAGCAATATTACTTCGAGGTCTGTATACCAAACAGACCATACAAATGGGAAAAGGATCCTTCCTGTATAAAAATATTTATATTGGATCTTTTTGTGGTGGCAAAGAATTGGAAATTGAGAGGTGCCCATCAATCAGTTGTGGAATGGCTGCACAAGTTGTAGTATGTGAATGTAATGGAATACTATGGTGCTACAAGAAATGCTGAGCAGTAGACTTCACAAAAACCTGGAAGGACTTATATGAACTGATGTTGAGTGAAGTGAGCAGAACGAGGAAAACAGTAGATGCAGTAACAATCACATTATGCAATGACTAACTTAGATAGACTTATCTCTTCTTAGCAGTTCAAGAATTTAAGACAACTCTGAAAGACTCATGATGGAAAATGCTGTCCACATCCATAAAAAGAACTGTGGAGTATAAATAACAGGTTGAAGCATATTATTCATTCTCTCTCTCTCTCTCTCTCTCTCTCTCTCTCTCTCTCTCTCTCTCTTCTCTTTCTTTTTGTGGTTAGTCCCATTGGTTCTAATTCTTCTTTACAACAAGACTAATGTGAAAATAGGTTTAATATGCATGTGTATGTTGATCCTATATAAATTTGCATACTGTCTTGGAATGGAAGGAGAGGGGAGATGGGGATAAAATTTGGAACTCAAAACCTTATTGAAGTGAATGTTGAAAACCACAAACAAATTAATTTAAAAAAACACCTCAAGTTTGATGTTCAGTTGGAAAGTTATTACTTGGCTAAATGGAAAATGTTAATTGAGATGAAACTCCTACAGGATAAGATTTAGTCTCTCCTTTCAAGGTTCAGTCCTACATATCAGGAGCTGATAACCTGAACATTTTATTCTGTGTTTAGATTGAATCAAGTTAGGATTCACTGTGAAGTTACAAAAGCCTTCTCTCCATTGTTCAGGTATAAAAGAACTTTCTTCTTGTTGTTGTTTTAATCAACATAAGGGAAGATTGAGAGAAGGTAAGCAACTTACTGACATTCTTTAAATAAAAGTGGAGTCACCAATGACAAGGGAAAGATCCCATTGATGGGCTACCTGGGTGCTTGTACTTGGACCTCATTTCCAAGACCATATTTTTCTCCAGCCTCAAAACACTAACCCTGACAGTTTCCCTCCAGCCCAAGGACCTTATCTCTGCAATAACTCATGAGTGGGCCCAGTATGGCAAACTCTCTCCCTCTGGTACAAGAACAAGTTGATCTCTATAGAATTTCCCTTGTATGAATGGGACGATCTTTTACCAACAGAATTGTCAAATACTGATACACACAGTTCCTGTATACAATCCAGAGTTATAGACGTGAACTCCTGAAAGTTTCTTGTTACAGACATAACGGACTAAAAATATACCCTTTAGGAACCTTCTCTTCTCTTCCCGCTTGCCACAGTTTCCAGTAGTGAATGAAGTAGTTGAATCTTATCACCTAATTAGCACATAATTGACACATAATTCACTCCTTTTCCTATGTAAATTTTAGCATAATTTCTGTTAGGTTCAAAGTTCCTTAAGGAGCTCTGCACACCATGGCAGTTTCCTTGAGAATCCTTGCCCTCTGCAGCTAGATGGTTGTGGGGTGGATAGAGCACTGGCCTTGGATTCAGGAAGACCTGAGTTCAAATCCAGCCTCAGACACATAACACTTACTAGCTGTGTGACCCTGGGCAAGTCACTTAACCCCACTGCCTAATTAAAAAGAGAGAGAGAGAGAGAGAGAGAGAGAGAGAGAGAGAGAGAGAGAGAGAGAGAGAGAGAGAGAGAGAATCCTTGCCTTCTGTATAGCATAACAATAAAACTTTGTCACCTTGACTTAAAAAATGCTTGAGTCTGAGAATTCATTCCAGAGGACCCTGTCCTATATCCAGTCCTTGAGGGATCAAAATCTCTCAGATCTCTATACTATCATAAGAATCTTAACATGTATAGGACTGAAAGGGACCTTAGAATCCATCTAATTCAGTTAGTCTTTTACCAAAGGCATCTGTACTTCAAAACTACACTGGACATAGAAGCAGTAGAGATATTGATGAAATCTCTGCCTCCCTCTAGTAACGATAATAATAATAATAGCTAGCATTTACATACTGCTTTCTATGTACCAGGAACTATACTAAGAGCTTTACAATTGTCCAATTTGATTTTCATAACAACTGTGATGACAGGTAGGTACTATGATTATACTAATTTTACAGGTAAAGGGACTTGACCAGGGTCCCACAGCTAGTAAATATCTGAGTCAGATTTTAAACCTAGATCTTCCTGACTCCAGGACCAGCACTCTATCCTGTGCTCCACCTAGTTGTGATATAGTGGGGTAAGTCAATTCATCTATAAAATGTGAATAATATCTGCGTCACTATCCTACAGCAGTCTTTAAATGGCAGTCTTTAAAAGAAATCACAAAAATGACAAAGGCTAATATATATATTGCTTAACTTACTGCAAACACTAGGTAATCCTTAATTCATTTGTGCTTCAAAATGACCCATGGCACAGGTAAAGAAGCTCAACTTTAAAAGGGAAAAGATTTACATTTGTTACCCTATCCCTTTCCTTGGCTCTGCCAACCCCAGACATGAGTTTACCTGTCTCTGGCCTAGCAGAACACTTTTGCAATGAAGGAAAAGGGATCTCCTGGCACATCTGGGACTTTAATCCTCCACTCTAAAATCTCAGGAGATCTTGACGTAGATACTGTCCAGGTGTGAGAAAAATGGAGGCAGAGGGACAGAAATGCTAGGACCTGAAATGAATTCGGGACCAAAGTGAAAAGGCTAGAACACCCCTAGGCAGGCTGTAGACCCCTAAAAATGAAGCTGCTTTCCTGATTCCAGAGGCCAATGTAGACACAGACTAACCTCACTGGAGAAATTTATAAAAATCATAGTGATCAATGCCAATTAGACCTTGGAAATTTTTCCTGCTTCAGCTGGGCTTTTGACCCCTTAGTAAGCATCAGCCTTCTCTTTGGCCTCCTTTCTTGAAAGAGAGTTCCTATGAAATCTCCCTGCTCTTCAGCTCCCATAGCTCCTTGCTCATTTGGGTACCAAAGTCATATAAACCAAGTCCTAATTGTGGGTGGGGCTGAAGAGGCCCCTGCTTGGTGACATCACATATGTCTTGTATTTAGGTGTGGCATTAGGGAATTGGGCTGTAGAACCTGCAGAATCCACTTCTTGTACTGGGGCATCTATAGCTCCAATCATGCCTCCTTAGTTCTGTTGCCTTGCTTGGCAGTAGAAGCTCCCTTTTCCTGGGGGGACCTGAAGAAAGTTAAATGATGTACATAAACCTGAAGATGAGACTGTATCCATACTAGATTGGTAATGATTCTATTTTGATACTTTAGGTATATGCCCAAAAGTTGAAAGTGGATGATCCCAAGGAAAAGCTAGGTAGTTGGTGCAAGGTTAATAGTGTAACTTGGCTAGCTTACCACATGTGATCCTAGACACCTGGGAATTTCCCTTCCCCCTCCAGCTGCCCCCTCCTAAGTCTTTGTGGCTCCCTCTGTCTTTCCCCAGTTGAACTAATGTTTTCCTCTCCTTTAGTTTCTTTACTTGAAAGTTTTCACAGTGACTCTCCTTTCCTTAGCTCTAATCTCCTTTTCTTCATTCTTTCATATTTCTTGATCTTATTTCACTACTGTCCTGTGAGCAGTTCTGCACTGTTTCAGCACTACTCACAATTTGCCTTCTCCCAAGCCTGACTTACCTCTTCTCTCTACTCTCTTTCAAAACTGAACTTAACTGAACCATCTCTGCATCTAGGTGGAAGGACCAAGCATGTGGGGAGGTCTTCCACAGTATCCTGGGAGTGAAGGATCAGAAGCAGAGGAGTCACTGGAGGAGAGGGAGAAAATACCTGACTTGTACGCTTTAGCCACCCCTTCTTATATTCCATTCCTTCTCTTCCACATATCGAATTATACTGCACAGTACTCTGAAATCGTTAAAGTGGGTCTCTTCTATCAAGAAAATATGACACTGATCCTCAAACTAAAACACAAGGATGCATTTCATGCTAGTGAACATGGATATGCTGATGTTCTGGGAAACCTAATGCTTTAGGACTGGAGTTTCCATCCTTGACTCTGGAATCACACCCAGGCTGAAGGAGAGAAATATATAGCAACTGTGGGTGGGGAGAAAATTGAGGGCAGTAGAGCAGAATGTTTCAGTCCAGCAGGAAATTGAAGTCTAGAAAGAGAAGTTTAGGACACAACAAGGAAGCCTCTGGAAGAATTAAGCCTCTTTCTTGACTCCAGAGAGTTAGGCAGACAGACTCTCCCAGTAGAAACCCTTAACTACTGTAGCAAATCATACAAATCAACCCCAGGCAATTGCTCCAGCCTGAGCCTGGCTACTAGATCCCTTATCAAGGATCTTCCAGCACTTTGACCAGCTTTGCCAGGGGCAGTATTTTGGGATAGCTCTGCCCTTACCTGATTGCAGCTCCTTATTCTCAAGCCAGAACTCAGTACTCCTGTGCAAGAAGGTAGCAAAAAGGAGGCATAGTATAAACGGTAGTCATATGGTCAGTTTGAGTTTCCCATCAGTTGGGAAATGGCTAAATAAAATGTGGCATATGATTTTAGTACAATATTATTATGCTATACCACTTTATAAATTTAATGAACACTGACAAGCATGGAACATTCTAGATGATTTGGTTCATAGCAAGTAAGCAAAGCCAAAAATCAATATACAGAATAAGTACAGAAATAGAAATGGATAGAAAAACTACAAAACAATCAAAAAGAGCTTTGGTAAAATCATAAAGAACAAATATGACTCCAAAGAATGGATAGGAGAAGATGCACTCCCAGGGATGTGGTATATTGCATTTCTTTTGGACTCTTTTGATGTATGAACAATTTGTAAAATCATTTCTCTTCTCTCTTCCTTAAGCGAAAAATGATAGCAGGCAATATGAGAAAGTCTGGTGATGTAAAAAAAGGAAGAAATAGTAATTTAAAATATATTTTAAAAATTCCAGCAGTGAAATTTTGCAAAGCCTATGATGTCTGTGAGGTATAAAATGGAGAACACCATGACACTGAAATCCCCCATAGAGACATCCTAGTGAGCTATAACCTTGTCCCACACTTTCATGTTCCATGTTCCATGTTATAAACAATAACACAGGACTGACAATAATGAAGAGACTTGGAGATGTCCTTCAAAGAGTTACTCGTTACATAGACAAAATATGTTATATTTTCTTTCATAGATTTCCTATCCATTATGTCATTTGATCCCCATATGATCCTCCTGTAGTAGGTTATAGCAGAGTATGGGAAACTGAGGCACAGAGACATTAGGTCCTTTGCCCAAGGCCACATAGTAAAAGCAGGACCTTAGCAAAGGAAAACCAAATCTAGTTGTCTTTGGGTAATTATTCAGGGGCTTTACACAAAGTCTAACTGTGTACGTGTCAAGAGGCAGCTTCAGAAAAGAAAGAAACTAGAAACTCTTCAATACTCAATGAAAGATTAGCATGTAAGTCAATAAGGATGTGATTGAAAACAGAGTTGTTAGAGCTGGCAGGGTATAGAAAGTTGTTGCGTTCTTCTCATCACCAAGAAGGTATCCTAGAAGGAGAAGTTTTCCTGAAAAATTCCATTGAACCAAAACTAAGCTAAGTCACTTAGGCTAAGTGGCTTGATGATCACTGTATTGTAGCCAGGATGTTGCTCTCACTGCCCTCTGGCCATCCAGGCATAACGTCTTCAGACTAGGCTTGTCTGTAATTCACCTGCAATACAGAGACATCAATATAGGGATGTTAGGAATGTAACTCCCATGCTCTTAGCTTTGGTCTCTTTATCTATCCTCCCACCTAGATGGGATAAAATATGTGTTAACATCAGGATATCTCCCTGGAGCCAAACCAAGCATTACCTTCCCCTGATCTCTTCATAAGGCATGATCAGAAGGACAAGAAGGGAGGGAAGGAAAGAGGGGAAAGTGTGTATGTTGCATGTCAATATCCTACCATAATACATTACATAGTGGTTTCTTGATCAGTTCTTGATAAATTGCTTAATGCAATGGAGTATCAGAAACGGTAACCCATTCATTATATTGAGTTTATTTTACATTTTTAATAAAACAATAAAAATTAGGAATTCTCCTCCCTCTAAATTTAAGGATGATGGCATATTGTATCTCTCCTCTGTTGTAATTTCTAAGAGAAAAATGTCATTTCCCATGAAATTGCTCATTAATTTTTTCTCTTCAGTCTTGATATTTATACTTGTAAAATCAAGTGCAGACTAATAATTTTACTCTGAAAGCTTCCCCCTTTTGAAGGATGAAATGTTGGTACAACTAAAAATTACATATTCTACTTTGGGCAGCCATGGAACATTAGACTTTGTCTGAAAAAAATGTCTCCCATCCTGACTCTTTTATACCTCCTAGGCAAGCTTAGGACCAAAACTATTTCCTAAATCTCTCATTTCTTTTCTGTCATCTATACTATAAACTTCATCTCAACTTCTCTCTTAGACATCAAAAATTTCAATAAACCTCTCCTCCTGTCAACTGTAAGTGGAGGAGAATTGAAATATTGTACTCATGGACAACCTCTGTACATAATTTAAGTAGGAGAATATAGGGAATGTCTGGTATGGAAGAGATTTTGAAGAGAAAAGTGGTAATTGCCTAATATGAGGACTTACAGAGGGAAAACAAGTTATCATAATATGGATGGAAATCTTATATAGGAATGGGTTAATGAGTTAAATTTCATTGATATTTAGGAAACAATTTCATCAATTGCTTAAGAAAAATGGCATTATTCTACAGCTGTATGTAGGAATGAATTTGAATGAAGGGGTATATAAGAGATGGCTCGCAAGTTGGGGAAATGAATTCAGTCCCTTCTATGTAGTTTCCTGGAGGAATATTCAGTCAAGGAAATGAGTCCAAAGGAAGAGAGTTTACACACATGGTATATACTGAAGGGTCAAGTTTGTAGGGCATTTGAAGTAAAAATAGAGAATAACTGCATCATATATTTCATGAGTTTAATGTTTCCCTTGAAATGGAAACCTTCAGAAGAATTGTTCTCAACACAAGGTATTTAATGCCTCAAATTTGCAAACCAAAATGCAGTTACTCCATCACAGCAGTAAATTAATGTAATTGGGTTAATTTAGATTTGTGCTCTTAATACTATCTTCCCATAATTGTTAAATTGAAAGATGTATTTCTACCTGGGAACTCTGATGAATATGAATCTTTGACTTCTGATTGAATCCTTTCCCATACAAATCACATGAAAAGAGCTTCTCTCATGCATGAATTCTATGATGATTACGAAGATATGAGAGTTTATAGAAACCCTTCCCATATTCATCACAAAAAATTACAACTTCTCTCTTGTATGGATTCTTCTATTTATTCTATGTGGAGAATTTTTTAACATAATCCCTTTCCAGAATCTTCATGTATATAGGGTTTCTCTCCTGTGTAATGAACTCTTTTGAATGTAAAATGCAAACCCATGGCAGACTCCTTTCCCACATTCATGACATGCATATGGTTTCTCCTCTTTCTGCACCATCTGATGATCATGTAGATTTGCATTATGCCTGAAAGTTTTTCCACAGTCACCACTATCTATGGTTTCTCTCATGTATGGACTCTGTAATGAGTAATTAGATGTATCTTCTGACTGAAAATCTTCCCACATTCATTACAATGGTATAATTTCTCTCCTTTATGCGTTCTGTGATGAGCAACTAGACATTTTTTATGCCTGAAACTCTTCCCACACTCATCACATGTATATGGGTGGACTCTATAATGATTAAATAAATGGTTTTCTTGCTGAAGCTTTTCTCATACTGATCACAAGTATGTGGTTTCTCCCCTGTGTGGACTCTCTGATGAATAAGTAGATTTTTCTTCCAGTTGAAATTCTTCCCACACTCATCACATATGTATGGTTTCTCTCCCGTATGGGCTCTGCGATGAACAAATAGACTTGCCTTATAACTGAAACTCTTCCCACACTCATCACATATATATAGTTTCTCTCTTGTATGTACTGTGTGATGAGTGATTAGACTTATCTTCTGACTGAAACTCTTCCCACACTCATCACAAACATATGGTTTCTCTCCTGTGTGGACTCTGTGATGAATAAGTAGACTTTTCTTCCAAATGAAACTCTTCCCACACTCATCACATATGTATGGTGTATCTCCTGTGTGGATTTTGTGATGACCAACTAGACTTTTGCTATGCCTGAAACTCTTCCCACACTCATCACAGAGGTATGGTTTCTCTCCCTTATGTACTCTGCAATGATCAACTAAACTTGATTTATGACTGAAACTCTTCTCACACTCATCACATATGTAAGGTTTCTCTCCTGTATGGACTCTATGATGAGTAATTAGATTTATTTTCTGACTGAAACTCTTCCCACACTCATCACATGTATATGGTTTCTCTCCTGTGTGGACTCTGAAATGATCAAATAAACTGTTCTTCTGACTGAAACTTTTCCCACATGTATCACATATATATGGTTTTTCTCCTGTGTGGACTCTCTGATGAATAAGTAGACTTTTCTTCCAGTTGAAACTCTTCCCACACTCATCACATACATGAATCTTATCTTCAGTGGAGAATTTTTTATGAATATCTGGTTTTGAGGTATAATTGAGCCTTTTCCCACAATTGTCATGCTTATTAGTTTTCTCTACTTTGTGGTTTCTTATGTTCATAAAGTTGGGATTAGTGAAAGAAATACTTTTCAAATATTGAATATTTTTATTTTTAGAGCATGGGATTTCTTGAGCAGATAAGCCAATGTGATTTCCAAATGGACAATTGCTTATCATCTCCATACCCATAGGTTTCTGAATCACAGCATCACTCTGTTGCTTATTGTGGCAGATTTCCTTTTCCTTGCACTCTTCAGAAGCATATTGTGCCAAGTGAGACATGGTTACCCAGTTATATGCTCAGCACCAGTTTCTGTGGATGAAGGTTTTCTCCATTTTAATCTTTCATTCATATTGACTCCCCCCAATTTTGATAAAGGACAAAACTTCCCCAGGCCTACAACAGTTCATCTTGAAACTACTTGTCTTCAAATTTCCCCTTGAAGATCTGGATAATTTTCATTAAACCTGGAAATATTAATGGATATAATTTCCCAAAATTACAAGCAGAGGTCTACCAACTTTTGCTCTAGATCTCTAGAAGCTTCCTTTAAATATTCATCAAATCATTCTGAGGCATAGAATTAGTAATTGCTACTGTTCCATAACATTATGGTTCCAGGTCCCAGAAGCTGATCCTTGGAGAACAATGTATTTGTTGAAATTTCCAAGTATTTAAATATATTCTCTTTCTCTTCCTTGATGATCTATAGTTTAGAATGTATCCACTTGATTAATCCCCTTGTATATCACATCCAATTTCCTAAAATGAAAACAAATAAGGTGTCAACAATTATAATTTTCATTTACATCTATATAACCTATTCAATCTTCTGAGGTACAATGACAGGGATAAGAAAATCAATAATTACTAATCTAATTCACTTGTATAATTATCATGTATTTATTGTATTCAGTGAATACTGAATGCTAGAGTTGATCAAAAATTAAATATGTGCCCTAAAACCATAATTATAAAATTAATTATAGTATATAAATAATTGTAGCCCATAAATCTAAGTATACTATGGAAAGGAAATAAATATATAAGACAAATTGATAAAAGTTATTCCACTTCTTAAATAAAGAAATTATTTCTAGTGAATGAAAACATCAGCAAAGTCACTTTCAAAGAGGTGATATTTTATATGGGACATGTATTTTTTGGGTATAAGGATAGTTGTAAGATCTTGTATTTTAAATATCATTGAGCAGATACAAGGGTTTTCACACCACGACTAGTGACAGAAGAATCTTTCCCTATATATGTTTCAAAATGGAAATGAAATTGTACCTCTTTGTATTCAGGCACCTAAACCAGCATCTTGCATTCAGGAAATGACTATTAAATGTTGGTTGAATTAAGTTGAAAAAAATGTTCACATGTTAAGTAATGTAATCATGAATATTTTAGAATCTACAAGAAAGTGGGAGGACAAAGAAGAAGCCTGTGAGAGACTTTTCTTTTTCAAGAAGTGGGTAGTAAAGTCAAATCCAGAGTCCTAGCAATGAAAAGAAAAGTAAATGGATAATAACATATTTGGTTCACAGAATGAAGGCAACTGGAGGAGGGCCTGTAAGTAATAAACCATCTCTCATCCTGGTCAACTGTTTTCAGGAAGCATGAGTGAATGAATCAATTACCCTGGAAGATATGATCAGGGAGGTAGGGTCTTCTCCAGGGAAGGATATTTCTAAGTAAAGAGTTAAGAGAAAAGTGTATGAGGTAAAGAGGTCTAGACTTAAGAAGAGTTTGTTAGCTATGGAACATGAGAGGTTCAAGGAGGAACAATGGAACGGGAGCTTCTAGGAGGGTAACAATTGTGGAATAGAACTGTGATGAGAGGATGCAAGCCACTGAGCCTTGTCTGATCCAGGCACAGGCAACTGACATACTGAATACATTCCTTAAGAAACCTTTAGAAACTTTCTTTAAGAAACCTGTAAGGCTTTCCTCAGGCATCAGAGAACTGTCTTAGTTACTACTGGGAGATAAAGTATTTATTTTTTCTGAGGTGACTATGATACAGATGATGTTTAAGTGAGCTTTTTATGCCCTCTTTTAGGATTGGACTTCATGTTTACATACATTTCCTGAGATCTAAGGACTTTAGGATTTAGTAGGATTGTGAAGCCATTAGAAACTGTCCACTCAATTTCCATTTCTGGATGGGGAACTGGCCCCAGTCTGAAGTGCTTTGTCTAAGGCCACACATATACCATCCCTCCCAATACCTTGACTCCTCAGGTCTTTCAGAATATGTTTTATGAAAACTCAGATATACCATTTTCCTTCATATTTCCACCAGAGGACTTTGTGCTTCATATTGAATACAATTTTGATGCCCAGAAGGGCATTTAACACTTGGTTAAATACCCAGTGTTCATTGGGAGGTAACACTTGTGGTGGGAGTTATCAATCACTTTTTCCAAGTTTCAGTCATTAACAGAAGCTAAGAAACTGCAGATACGATTATCAGAGCCTCTAGATAGGATTTGCTGGAAAGTTAAAGAACCTTTCTGTCCATTACTCAAGCCTAGGGTACTTTATTGTTTTGTTTTGTTTTATTTTGTTTTCCACCTAAAGGAAGGTTAAAGGAAGTGCAGGAATTCATTAATACTCCAAATTAAAGGAGTGTCATTAAAGAAGAATAATGGTATCCTAGAACCCCAATATGAATTGTATGGAAAAGTACATCCAAGTCCATATAACTGAGCAGTGTTCTTTTACTAAGGATCCAACTGTATGTACCAGATAGAACCTTCACCTTGGAATTGCAGACAACTTGCTTCAAATGCTGAAAAAAATTCGGTTAATCTTTTTTTTTTTTACTCTCAGTTTTGTCATCTATAAATTGAGAATAATATTGGGACTATCTACCCTACAAGTATTTACAAATAAGCCAGTTTTTACAACAATAAAAAAATGATAAACATGTACTTTTTACCGCTTAATTTACTGCAATACATTTTATAAGTCTTAATTCCTTTAAGCCTGAAAGAATAGTTCCACCATTATTATTACCTCTTTCCCCTCAATATTGAAGTTGGAAAAAAAACTGAGCCTTCAAATTGTGAGATGACATTCACCAGGAAACCAGTAATAAGTGTTAGAAGCAGAACCTAGCCCCTCCTGAACACAAGCCCATCAAGCACTATGCAGCCTACCTTGAACCCCTGTTCTGAGACACAGACGTAATGTTGTTGACTTTTGCTCTCATCCCTTACCTTGAGCTCTGCCAGCCCCTCTTCTGTGCTCACCTGGACTGTCCCTGAAGAAGAGCTTCAGGATGAAAGAGGTGATTCACCAAGATGACTTTGGGGCCTAGTCTGTAATCCTCAGCTCAGCTATGAAAGTCAAGCTGAAGGAAAGAAGTAGAGCTCACCTAATTGCTCTGTGAAGGGAATGGGGAGGTGCTGTGGGGGAGAATACCTGGCTCCTCTGGAAGATTCTGGTCCAGAAAGAACAACTCAGATCACCCAGAGGTAGGCCTTAGACCTCTAAACATGAAGCTGCTTTTTTGACTCCCCAGGAAGACTGACTCAAAATCAACTCCTTTTTAGAAACTCCTAAGAACTGAAGCAATTAACCCCAATCAGTGTGAGGTAGTTTCTCCTGACTAGACTCAGCTTCCTGGTGCCTTATTAAGGCTTGTGGAGCCCTTTGGTCTCCTTTCTTGGGAGCAGGTGATTTTTGTTGTTGTTGTTGTTGTTATTGTTTTCTTTTTTCATGGAATTATTGATAGCCCTTCTCTTCCCTGCCCACAGCTCTTGCTCCCTTGGGTACTGCAGCCAAGAGGTCCTGGTCTTCATTTTGAGTGGTGGTAGGCAGGTCCTTTCATGGAACTGTCACAGGTGTCCTGTATCTAGCTGTCAATTTGGAGAATTGGAATGTAGAACCTTTAGAGGACCCCTCCAACTTACCCAAGTGCATTTGTAGTCCCAGACCATTATTCCCTCCCAGTTCCCTGGACTGCCTTGAAAGTTGAAGTTTCCTTTCTGTGAAGGAGTAAAGAAATTCCAGTGATGTCCATAAATCTAGGGCTTCTGTTTATTCCCTTCTGCATCTACAATGACTCCACTTCAATAAATTCAATAAAAAAAATAGGAGTTGAATGACCCCAAGGAAAATTTATAAGAGTTGTTGTGAGGGTGAATATTATAACCTGGGTAAATGGGGTGTTCAGGAAGGACTATTGCAACATAACTTGAAATATAATATAGTCTTAGATAACTTCAAATCTTCCTTTCTCCCTCAATCCCTACCCCTCAAGTCTTTGTGGCTCCCTATTTCTTTTCCAATTAAATCCATTCCTTTACTATCTCTATGCATTTCTCCATAAACATCTTTAGACTGTACTGTCTGCTCCTCTCCTTAACACTAATCTCCTTTTTATCATTACACCCTGATTTCTTTAACTTTTTTCATTACTGTCTCTTGCTGTTCTACCCTTACTTTTTTTCATTTTTTCAGAATTTACCTTCTCTCACACCAGACTCTTTTTTCCTCTTCACTCCCCTTTCTTTGTTGTCTTTCAAAAGTGAAATGGGGAATTCTGCCTTTATGTATAGCTGAAAGAATAGAGAATATCAGGAAGGCTTCCACCATTTTTGGACTGAAGGATCAGAAGCAAAGGAGTCACTGGAGTAAAGGAAGACAACATCTAACATAAATACTTAACCACCCCCATGATGCATTATTTACTTTTCCTTCCATACCCACTCATGCTAAATGATACTTTGAATTCCCTAAACATGTGCCCTTTCAGTCAAAGCACTGGAAGGCACTGGAGAGCTATGGTTAGATATCAAACCAAAAGATTCATGGATGCATTTCCTAACAAGAAAATTTTCTTCTCTTTTTGTTTTGTTTTGCTTGTCTTTCATATGGCGTATCGGATCAGACTCAGAGTAGTCTATCCACAGCAATGCTACTTGTGGAACAATGAATTGAAATCTGAAAAAAATGAGAAGATAGTAAGAGGGCCAATGCTGAATTCAGTGAATTCAGAGCCCTGAGATGGACAAGAAAGTATCCGAAGGTATAGAGGTGAAAGGGAGGGAGACTAGACTTGTCATTTCATTGGCTAAAATGATCAAGATAAGAAAACTTCTCCTACCAATGCAGGTCTGTAACTTCTCTGAAAATTCTATTCTTAGTTTGAAGGCAAAGTAAAGGGTTGAATGACTTGTCCAGCATCACACAGCCACTACTTGTCACATGCAAGACAGGAATCTAGCTCTTTCTGGTTTTCAGGTAGCATTTTATATATTTTACTACATGACTGTTATATGTATATATAATAATCGATCTATAAATGGTAAAATTTTAAATCCTTTTCGATTGGGAGAGAGAATATAAGTTTCAAACTTAGAAAATATTTTGATATTTTAAATGGGAGGGGAAATGTCTTTTACCAGCCATATAAAATTAAATTCAAAATGCACGGTTTCAAAATAATACTTTTGGAATTAACATTTTGAAAGATGTGACCACTTTCACCAACTGGTGATCCATACAAGGCAGCTTAGGCTATATAAATAAATTGTGCTAGAACTTTTTTTATTTGGAACTATGCACAAAGGGCTATAAAACAGTGCATACTCTTTGTCCCAGCAATACCACTTCTAGGTCTCTATCCCAAAGAGATCATACAAATGGGAAAAGGACACATATGTAGAAAAATATTTATAACAGCTCTTTTTGTGTTGGCAAAGAATTGGAAATTGAGGGAATGTCCATCAGTTGTGGAATGGTTGCACGAGATGTGATATGTAAATGTAATGGAATACTATGTACTACACAAAATGGTGAGCAGCAGACTTTAGAAAAACCTGTAAAGACATATGAACTGATTCTCAGTGAAGTGAGCAGAACCAGGAAAACATAGTACACAGTAACAGTCACATTAGGCAATCGCTAAGTTTGATAGACATCTCTTCTTAGCCTCTCTCCTCTCCTCTCTCTCTCCTCTCTCTCTTTCTTCTCTCTCTCTCTCTTCTCTCTCTCTCTCTCCTCTCTCTCTCTCTCTCTCTCTCTCTCTCTCTTCTCTCTCTCTCTCCTCTCTCTCTCTCTTCTCTCCTCTCTCTCTTTCTCTCTCTCTCTCTCTCCTCTCTCTCTCTCTCTCTCTCTCTCTCTCTCTCTCTCTCTCCTCTCTCTCTCTCTCCCTCTCTCTCTCTCTCTCTCTCTCCCTCTCTCTCTCTTTCTCTTTTTCTCCTTTTTTTGTTTCTTCTTTTTGGTGCTTTCTTCCTTTGGTTCTAATCCTTCTTTACACTTAGACTAATGCAAAAATAGGTTTAATATGAATGTATATGTTGAGCCTATATCATTTTACACACTGTTTTGGGATGGAGAAGGGGGGGGGATGAGGATAAAATTTTAACACAAAATCTTGTGGAAGTTAACATTCAAAACTAAAAACAAATAAATTTTGAAAAAAACAAGCTTGGTGCTAAGTTGGCCAGTTATCATTTGGCTAAATAGAAAATGACAATTGAGCTGAAACTCCTACAGGATAAGATTTAGTCTCTCCTTTCAAGTTTCAGTTCTACAGATCAGGGGCTGATAACCTGAACATTTGACTGTGGATTTAGATTGAATCAAGTTAGGATTCATGGGGAAGTCACAAAAACCTTCTATTTGTTGTTCAGGTATTAAAAGAACTTTCTTGTTGTTGTTGTTGTTTTAATCAACATAAGAGAAGATTGAGGGAAGGTAAGCAACTTACTGACATTCTTTAAATAAAAATGGAGTGACCAATGACAAATGAAAGATCCTATCATAAGAATCTTAACATATATAGGACTGAAAGAGAACTTAAAATCCACCTAATTCAGTTAGTCTTTTATTAAGGGCCTCTACTTCCAAACCAAACTGCACTTGGAGGCAGTAGAAATATGACTGAAATCCCTGCCTCCCTCTAGGAACAATAATAATATTAACTAGTATTTACATACTGCTTTCTATGCGCCAAGTATTGTGCTACAAGCTTTACAATTCTGCAATTTCATTCTCATAACAACTGCGATGAGAGGTAGGTACTATGATTATACTAATTTTACAGGTGAAGGGACTTGCCCAGGGTCCCACATCTAGTAAATATCTGAGTCAAATTTTAAACCTAGATCTTCCTGACTCCAGGCCCAGCCCTCTATCCCCTGTTCCACCTAGTTGTGATATACAAGTCAGTTCATCTTTTTCATTCTCGATGTTGTTTCCTATAAAATAAGAATAATTTGTGCGTGACTATCCTACAGCCATTTACAAATGGCAGTCTTTAAAAAAAATTTCAAAAGCTAATGTATATATTGCTTAACTTAGTGCAAACATTAGGTAATCCTTAATTCATTTGTGCTTCAAAACAACCCCATGGCACTGACAGAGAAACTGAATTTTAAAAGGGAAAAGGATTTATTTCTTACCCCATCCCTTTCCTTGGGCTCTGCCAACCCAAAACCTGAATTTACCTGTCTCTGGCTTAGCAGAGAGCTTTGGAATGAATGAGCAGACATCTCTTGTATACCTGGGACTTTAATCCTCCACTATGAAATCAGAACAGACCTTGAGATGGTTACTGTTGAGACACGAGAGAAATGGAGGCAGAGGGACAGAAATGCTAGAATCTGCATGGATTTGAGACCAAAGTGAAAAAGCCAGAACACCCCTAGGCAGGCTGCAGACCCGTAAAACTGAAGCTGCTTTCCTGACTTCAGAGGCAAAAGTAGACACAGAATGAGTTCACTGGAGAAATTTCTAAAAGTCATAGCCATCAATACCAATTAGACCTTGGAAATTTTTCCTGCCTCAGCTGGGCTTTTGACCCCTTAGTAAGAGTCTGCCTTCTCTTTGGCCTCCTTTCTTGGAAAAGAGTTCATATGAAATCTCCCTGCTCTTCAGCTCCCCCAGCTCCTTGCTCATTGGGGTACCACAGTCATATTAAGCCAGTCCTAAATGTGGGTGGGGGGTGAAGAGGCCCCTGCTTGGTGGCATCACCTATAGCTTGCATTTAGGTGTGGCATTAGGGAATTTGGTTTTAGAACCTGCAGAATCCACTTCTTGCACTGGGGCATCTGTAGTTCCAGTATGATGCCTCCTTAGTTCTCAGGCCTGGCTTGGCAGTAAAAGTTTTCTTGCCTAGGGGGGACTGAAGAAATTTCAATGAGGTACATAAAGTTGAAGATGGGACTGTGTCCCTACTAGATTGGTAATGATTCCATTTTGATACATTAGTGATATGCCCAAAAGTTGAAAGTGGATAATCCTAAGGAAAATCTAGGGAGTTGGTGTAAGCATAATAGTGTAAGGTGGCTAGCTTACAACATGTGATCCCAGACACCTGGGAATTTCCCTTCCCCTCTAGCTACCCCCTCCCAAGTCTTTGTGCCTCCCTCTGTCTTTCCCCAATTGAACTAATATTTCCCTCTCCTTAAGTTTCTTTCCATCAGTGTTTCCACACTGACTCTCCTTTCCTTAGCTCTAATCTCCTTTTCATCATTCCTTTCATATTTCTCTTATTTCACTACTGTCCTGTGAGCAGTTCTGCACTGTTTTCTTCACTACTCACAATTTGCCCTCTCCCAAGCCTGACTTATCTCTTCTCTCTGCTCTCTTTGAAAATTGAACCTAACTGAACCATCTCTGTGTCTAGGTGGAAGGACCAAGCATGTGTGGAGGTCTTCCATGGTATCCTGGGGAGTGAAGGATCAGAAGCACAGGAGTCACTGGAGGTGAGGAAGATAATACGTGACATGTACACTTCAGCCATCCCTCCTTGTATTCCATTCCTTCTCTTCCACATACCCAATTATATTATAAAGTACTCTGAAATCATTAACATGGGTCTCTTCTGTCAAGAAAATATAACACTGGAAATCTTAAGGTAAGATCCCCAAACTAAGACACAAGGATGCATTTCCTGCTAATGAACATTGGTTTTGTATGAAATTCACATGGTACATCTGGTCAGATACAGTTTGGCCACAGCAATGCTAAATGTGGGAAGCTAAACTGAAATACCAAAGAAATAAAGGGATAGCAAGAGAGCCAGATCTGAATTCAATGAGTTTAGAGAACTGAGATGGACAAGAAAAGTACCCTTAGTTATGGAGGTAATAGGGACAGGAAATAGACCTGTGATTTCATTGGTTTATAGACCAACATGAGATAATCTTTCATTCTCAGTTTTATTAGCAGTAATTTATCTGTATTTAATATCTATTTTATTATATTATTTATTATCTTTGCTGCCAGCAATGATTAACTTATATTTTATCCATAAACCACTTTTTAAAACAATAACAAACAAAATAATTATAAAAGCTGACTTGAATACTAAGTGGAATGCCACGAACTTTGTAAAGGTTATTGATGTGTACATAGAAACTTCCCTGTGGAGCAGCTACCATATGTTAAATTAATTAATCATTTCTCAAGTTGAAGAAACTGACCCTCAGAAAGCTGAAGTGACTTGCCCAATATATTGAATACTAGCTACTATATTATGTATTAAATATGAGTCACTGTATTGTGATGCTTTTCCCTACCATCTTCTCCAGGACTCTGCATACATGATTCTGGCTATTCCTCCACCCTTACCCTCTAATGTGCCAGCCCTAAACCAGGGCTCATCTTGCACTGACCTACTATGAATGAACATGGACATAGTGATGTGCTGGGAAACCTAATGCTTTTTGACTGTAGCTTCCATCCCTGACTCTGGAATCAGACTCAGGCTGAAGGAGAAAAATGGATATTGTTGCCGGCGGGGAGGTTGAGAGGTTGTGACCCTTCAAAGACTGAAGTACATGGGTCATCTGGAATGAATTCACAGACTCAAGCATTCTTTAAGCCAAGGTGGCAAAGTTTATTGCTATGCTTTTCAGCGGGCAAGGATTCTTAAAGGATCCTGCAAACTTAGAGAGGTACAGTTAAAGTTTATATAGGATAAAATACAATAAAACATGTGCCAAATATGCTAACGAGGGGATTCAGGGTGAGATTAGGGAGTGGTTAAGGAGTGGTCAGTTCTTAAAAGAACATGCACTTCTTGTACCTACTGCGCAGGCGTTTTACCCCAGAGTTCACTAGGAAAAGCCCACAAGGGGGGCCACATGGAAGTGTGGTTTTAGGCCTGCTGTGTCACTAAGTCCACCAGAGTTCAGGGTAACTGAGAGTTGTCCTGTCTGCCACCAATCAATGTCTTGTTAGACATGATAGATGTAGGGAGTATACATATGTCTTAAGTCTAGAATACAGTTAATGAGGAGCCCAGGATGTAGATAATGAGGTAGGGCAGTAGGATAGTATAGTAGCGGGTAAGAATGTCTTTATGACCCAGTGCAAAGCCAGTTTAAGCTAATAAATCCTTCAGGTGCTGTTTGGAACTGCACCAGGGAGAGAGATAAGGGTCTTGCTGGGGCCCACTCTTGAGTAATTGCTAGGCACGGTGTCCTTGGGCTAGGGAGAAACTGTCAGGGACAGTGTTTCTGAGGCTAGGGAGAAATTGGGGTCCAAGTACAAGCACCCAAGCATAAGCATCCAAGCATCACATCAGATACCACCTGAGGGTGAAGGGTGGGGAGAGAATTGGAGGCAGTGGAGCAGAATGCCTTGGTCCAGCAGGAAATTCAGGTTGAGAAAGAGAAGTTTAGGACACAACAATGAGGGCTCTGGAAGAATTAAGCCTCTTTCTTGACTCCAGAGGTTGAAGCAGACAGACTCTCATAGCAGCAAATCATGCAAATCAACCCCAGGCAATTGTTTCAGCCTGAGCCAGGCTCCTAGATCCCTTATCAAGGGTGCTCCAGCCCTTTGACCTACTTTCCTGGGGGCAGTATTTTGGGCACAGTTCTGCCCTTACCTGATTGCACCTTCTTGCTACTCAAGCCAGAACTCAGTACTCTGGTGCAAGAAAGAGGAGGCATAGTATGAATGGCAGTCATATGGGCAGAAATTGAGTTTCCCATCAGTTGGGAAATGGCTAAATAAAATGTGGCATATGATTTTACTACAATATTATTATGCTGGACCAATTTGTAAATTTAATGAACACAGACAAACCTAGAATATTTTAGATGATTTGATTCAGAGCAAGTAAACAAAGCCAAAAATCAATATACAGAATGAAGAAAAGAAATAAAAATAGATAGAAAAACTACAAAACAATTAAAAAGGCCCTTGGTAAAATCACAAAGAACAAAGATGACTCCAAAGAATGGATATGAGAATATACACTCCCAACCTATTGCTTTACAAAGGACAGGGGTCAAGGGATGTGGTACACTGCATTTCTTTTGGACTCTTGATGTATTGAACAGTTTCTATA
The DNA here is from genome assembly GCF_003287225.1 of Phascolarctos cinereus. Taxonomy (NCBI): domain Eukaryota; kingdom Metazoa; phylum Chordata; class Mammalia; order Diprotodontia; family Phascolarctidae; genus Phascolarctos; species Phascolarctos cinereus. Next base: position 351,507,820 of record NW_027556098.1, read on the forward strand.
AGCATTTCTCTTCTAAAAAAATATAATTTGTTCTGTATGATGTCTCTGTGAGGGGAAGAATGAAAGCAGGCAATATGGGAAAGTCTGGTGATATAAAAAGAAGAAATTGTAATTTTAAAATATATTTTAAAAATTCCAGCAGTGAGATTTCATAAATCCTAGGACGTTTGTGAGGTATAATATGGACAATACCATTGACACTGAAATCCCCCATAGAGACATCCTAGTGAGCTATGACCCTGTCCCATAAGTTCATGTTCCATTTTCCTTGTTCTAAACTGCAACCCAGGACTGACAATATTGAAGAGACCTGGAGATGTCCTTCAAAGAGTTACTCATTATATGGACAAAATGCTTTATATTTTTTTTCATCAATTTCCCATCCATTATGTCATTGGATCCTGATGTAGTAGGTTATAGCAGAGTATGTGAAACTGAGGCACAGAGACTTTAGGGTATTTGCCCAAGGCCACATAGTAAAAGCAGGACCTTAGCAAGTAAAACCACATCTAAGTGTCTTTGGGTAATTATTCAGGGGCTTTACACAAAGTCTAATTGTGTGTGTCAAGAGGCAGCTTCAGAAAAGAAAGAAAATAGAATCTCTTGAATAATCAATGAAAGATTAGCATATACGTCAATAAGGATGTGATTGAAAACTGAGTTGTTAGAGCTGGCAGGGTATAGAAAGTTGTTGCGTTCTTCTCAATCACCAAGAAGGCATCCTAGAAGGGTTTCCTGAAAGATTCCATTGAACCAAAATTTGGAGATAGCTAAATCACTTAGGCTAAGTGGCTTGATAATCACTGTATTGTAGCCAGCATGTTGCTCTCACTGCCCTCTGGCCATTCAGGCATAATCTCTTCAGACTAGGCTTGTCTGTAATTCACCTGCAATACAGAGACATCAATATAGGGATATTAGTAATGTACCTCCCATGGTCTTAGCTTTGGTCTCTTTATCTGTCATCCCACCTAGGTGGGATGAAATATGTGTAGCATCGAGATATCTCCCTTGTCCCAAAACAAGCATTAACTTTCCCTCTTTTCTTCATAAGCCATGATCAGAAGGACAAGGAGGGAGGGAAGGAAAGACAGGAAAGTGTGTATGTTGTATATTGACCTCCTACCATAACATATGTTACATAGTCGTTCCTTGATCAATTCTTGATATATTGCCTAGTGCCAATGGAGTATCTGAAACAGTAACCAATTCCTTATATTGAGTTTATTTTAAAATTTTAATAAAACAATAAAAATTAAGAATTCTCCTCCCTCTAAATTTAAAGATGGTGGCAGATGGTGTCTTAGTATCCACTCCTCTGTTGTAATTTCTAAGAGAAAAATGTCACTTCCCATGAAATTGCTCATTAAGTTTTCCTCTTAAGTACTGATATTAATACTTGTAGAATCAACTACAGATTAATAATTTTATTGTGACAGCTTCCTCCATTTGAAGGATGAAATGTTGCTACATCTAAAAATTACATATTCTCCCCTTGGCAGCCACAAAACCTTGATATATGTCTGAAAAAAATGTCTCCCTTCATGACTCTTTTATACCTCCTAACCTAGCTTAAATCTCTCATTTCTTTTCTCTATCATCTGTACTATAAACTTTATCTCAACTTTTCTCTGTCCTCTCCATCAAATATTTAAATGAACATCTCCTCCTGATTACTGTTAGTGGAGGAGAATTCAAATACTGCATTCATGGACAACCTCTGTACATAATTTAAATGGGAGAGTTCAGGGAATTTCTGGTATTGAAGGGATTTAGAAGAGAAAAATGGTAATTGCCTAATATGAGGACTTATAGAGGGAAAACAAGTTATCATAACATGCATGGAAATTTTTTTTGGAATGGGTTAATGAGTTAAATTTTCATTGATTCCTAGGAAACAATTTCATCAATTCCTTAAGAAAAATGGCATTATTCTACAGCTGAATATAAGAATGAATTTGAATAAAGGGGCACATAAGAGATGGCTCACAAGTTGGGGAAATGAATTCAGTCCCTTCTATGTAGTTTCCTGGAGGAATATTCAGTCAAGGAAATGAGTCCAAAGGAAGAAAGTTTATATACATAGTACATACTGAAGGGTCAAGTTTACAGGGCTTTTGAAGTCAAAATAGAGAATAACTGGATCATATATGATATGAGTTTAATGTTTCCCTTCAAATGGAAACCTTCAAAAAATTGTTCTCAACAAAAGGTATTTAATGCTCACATTTGCAAACCAAATTATTATTACCCCATCACAGTAGTAAATTCATGTAATTGGGATAATTTAGATTTGTGTTCTTAATACTATCTTCCCATAATTGTTCAATTGAAAGACGTGTTTCCACACAGGAACTCTGATGAATATGAATCTTTGACTTCTGATTGAATCCTTTTCCACAAAAGTCACATGAAAAGACCTTCTCTCATGTGTGAACTCTATGATGATTACTAAGAGATAACAGTTTATAGAATCCCTTAACACATGCATCACAAAAATACAACTTCTCTCCTGTATGGATTCTTCTATTTATTCTCCATGGAGATTTTTTTTTAACATAATCCCTTTCCAGAGTCTTCATGTATATAGGGCTTCTCTCCTGCATAATCTCTTTTGAATGTAAAATGCAAACTCGTGGCAGAATCCTTTCCCACATTCATGACATACTTATGGTTTCTCTTCTTTCTGCACCATCTGATCATCATGTAGATTAGTATTATGCCTGAAAGTCTTTCCACAGTCACCATCTATCTACGGTTTCTCTCCTGCATTGACTCTGTGATGAGCAACTAGATTTTTTTTATGCCTGCAACTCTTCCCACACTCATCACATGAATATGGTTTCTTTCTTGTATGCACTCTGTGATGAGAGATGAGAGTTCTCTTCTGACTGAAACTCTTCCCACACTCATCACAAAGGTATGGTTTCTCTCCTGTATGCATTCGGTGATGAGTAATTAGATGTATCTTCTGACTGAAACTCTTCCCACACTCATCACAAAGGTATGGTTTCTCTCCTGTATGCATTCGGTGATGAGTAATTAGATGTATCTTCTGACTGAAACTCTTCCCACACTCATCACATACGTATGGTTTCTCTCCAGTATGGACTCTGTGATGAGTAATTAGATGTATCTTCTGACTGAAACTCTTCCCACACTCATCACAAATGCATGGTTTCTCTCCTTTATGTACTCTGCAATGAAAAAATAAACTTGCCTTTTGACTGAAACCCTTCCCACACTCACCACATACATATGGTTTCTCTCCAGTATGGACTCTGTGATGAGTAATTAGATGTATCTTCTGACTGAAACTCTTCCCACACTCATCACAAATGTATGGTTTCTCTCCTTTATGTACTCTGCAATGAAAAAATAAACTTGCCTTTTGACTGAAACTCTTCCCACACTCACCACATATGTATGGTTTCTCTCCTGTATGGACTCCATGATGAACTAGATTTTTTTTATGCCTGAAACTCTTCCCACACTCATCACAAATGTATGGTTTCTCTCCTGTATGGATTCCGTAATGATTAATAAATGGTTCTTCTGACTGAAACTTTTCCTACATACATCACATATATATGGTTTTTCTCCTGTGTGGACTCTCTGATGAATAAGTAGACTTTTCTTCCAACTGAAACTCTTCCCACACTTATCACATATGTAAAGCTTATCTTCAGTGGAGAATATTTGATTAATATCCAGGTTTGAGGTATAATTGAGCCTTTTCCCATAATTGTCATGCTTATTAGTTCTCTCTACTTTGTGGTTTCTTATGTTCATGAAGTTGGAATTAGTGAAGGAAATACTTTTCAAAGATTGAATATTTTTATTTTTAGACCATGAGATTTCTTGAGCAGATAAGCCAATGTGATTTCCAAATGGACAATTGCTTATCATCTCCATACCCATAGCTTTTAGAGTCACAGCATCACTCTGTTGCTTATTGTAGCAGATTTCCTTTTCCTTGCACTCTTCAGAAGCATATTGTACCAAGTGAGACATGGGTTGCCTAATCTTCTGCTCAGAACCAGTTTCCATGGTTGTAGGTTTTCTTCATTTTAAGCTTTCATTCATATTGACTCCCTACTGATTTTCATGAGGGACAACACTTCCACAGGCTTACCAAGGTTCATCTTGAAAGTCCACTTGTCTTGAAATTTCCTTTGAAGATATGACTAATTTTTAGTGAACCTGGAAATATTATTGGATATATTTTCCCAAAATTGCAAGCAGAGGTCTATCAACTCTAGATCTCTAGACACTTCCCTTAAATATTCATCAAATCATTCTGAGGCATAGAATTAGTAATGGCTACTGTTCCATAACATTATATTTCCAGGTCCCAGAAGCTGCTTCTTGGAGAACAACCTATTTGTTGAGATTTCCAAGTATTTTAATGTATTCTCTTTCTCTTCCTTGATGATCTATATTTTAGAACGTATCCACTTGATTAATCCTCTTGTGTATCACATCCACTTTCCTAAAATGAAAGCAAATAAAGTGTCAACTAGCAATGGTGATTTTCAGTTACTTCTAAGTAACCTATTCAGTCTTCTGAGGTAGAATGACAGGGATAAGAAAATCAATAATTACTGATCTAATTCACTTGCATAATTAACATGTACTTATTGTATTCAGTGAATACTGAATGCTAGAATTGATCAAAAAATAAATACGTGCCCTAAAACCATAATTATAAAACTAATTATGGTATATAAATAACTGTAGCCCATAACTCTAAGTATAATATAGAAAGGAAAGAAATATATAAGACAAATTGATAAAAGTTATTATACTTTTTAAATAAAGAAATTATTTCTAGTGAATGAAAATAGCAGCAAAGTCACTTTCTAAGAGGTGATGTTTGATATGGGACATGTATTTTTTGGGCATAAGGATAGTTGTAAGATCTTGTATTTTAAATATCATTGAGCAAATACAAGGTTTTCACACCAGAACTAGTGATAAAAGAGTCTTTCAGTATATAAGCTTCAAGATGGAAATGAAATTGTACCTTTTTGTATTCAGGCACCTAAACCAGCATCTTGCATTCAGGAAATGATTACTAAATGTTGGTTGAATTAAATTGAAAAAAATGTTCACATGTTAAGTAATGTAATCATGAATATTTTAGAATCTACAAGAAAGTGGGAGGACAAAGAAGAAGCCTGCGAGAGACTTTTATTTTTCAAGAAGTGGGTAGTAAAGTCAAATCCAGAGTCCTAGCAATGAAAAGAAAAGTAAATGGATAATAACATATTTGGTTCACAGAATGAAGGCAACTGGAGGAGGGCCTGTAAGTAATAAAACCATCTCTCATCCTGGTCAACTGTTTTCAGGAAGCATGAGTGAATGAATCAATTACCCTGGAAGATATGATCAGGGAGGTAGGGTCTTCTCCAGGGAAGGATATTTCTAAATAAAGAATTAAGTGAAAAGTGTATGAGGTAAAGAGGTCTAGGTTTAAGAAGAGTTTATTAGCTATGGAGCACGTGGGAACAATGGAATGGGAACTTCTAGGAGGGTAACAATTGTGGAGTAGAACTGTGATGAGAGGATGCAAGCCACTGAGCCTTGTCTGATCCAGGCACAGGCAACTGACATACTGAATACATTCCTTAAGAAACCTTTAGAAACTTTCTTTAAGAAACCTGTAAGGCTTTCCTCAGGCATCAGAGAACTGTCTTAGTTACTACTGGGAGATAAAGTACTTTATTCTTTCTGAGGTGACTATGATACAGATGGTCTTTAAATGAGCTTTTTATGCCCTCTTTTATGATTGCAGCTTCATGTTTACATACATTTCCTGAGATCTAAGGCCTTTAGGATTTAATAGGATTGTGAAACCATTAGAAATTATCCACTCAGTTTCCATTTCTAGATGTGGAAGTAGGCCCCAGTCTGAAGTGATCTGTCTAAGGCCATACATATACCATCCCTCCCAATACCTTGACTCTTTAGGTATTTTAGAATATGTTTTGTGAAAACTAAGACTTGTAAGGTATCTTCCTTCATATTTCCATCAGGGGGATTTGTGCTTCTTATTGAACACAGTTTTGATGCCCAGAAGGGCATTTAACACTTGGTTAAATACCAGTGTTCATTGGGAGGTAACACTTGTGGTGGGAGTTATCAATCACTTTTTCCAAGTTTCAGTCATTAACAGAAGCAAAGAACCTGCAGATTTGACTATCAGAGCCCCTAGATAGGTTTACAGGGAAGTTAAAGAACTTTTCTGTCCATTGCTCAAGCCTAAGGGTACTTGGTTGTTTTGTTTTGTTTTATTTTGTTTTCCACCTAAAGAAAGGTTAAGGGAAGTTCAGGACCTCATTAATACTCCAAATTAAAGTGGTGTCATTAGAAAGAAGAATGATGGTACCTTAAAACCCCAAAATAAATTGTATGGAAAAGTACATCCAAGTCCATTTAGCTGAGCAATGTTATTTTACTAAGGATCCCACTCTATGTACCAGACAGAACCTTCACCTTGGAATTGGAGACAACTTGCTCCAAACCCTGATAAAAAATTCAATTAATCTTTTTTTTCTCTCAGTTTTGTCATCTGTAAATAGAGAATAATATCACGATTATCTACCCTACAAGTATTTACAAATAATCCAGTTTTTGCAAAAATAAAAAAGTGATAAACATTCACCCTTTTACTGCTTAATTTACTGAAATGCATTATATAATTCTTAATTCCTTTAAGCCTGAAAGAATTCCACCATTATTATTACCTCCCTCCTCTCAATAATGAAGTTGGGAAAAAGAAAACTGAGCCTTTAAAGTGCGAAATGTCTTTCACCAGGAAACCAGTAATAAGTGTTGGAAGCAGAACCCAGCCATTCCTAAACACAATCCCAGCATGCACTATGCTGCCTACCTTGACCCCCTGTTCTGAGACTCACACCTCATGTTGCTGACTTTTGCTCCCACCCCTTACCCTGGGCTCCGCCAGCCCCTCTTGTGTACTCACCTGGACAGGCCCTGAAGCAGAGCTTCAGGATGAAAAAGGTGATCCCCCAAGATACCAGTGACTTCAGCATCTAATCTGTAATCCTCAGTTCTTCTATGAAGATCAAGCTGAAGGAAAGAAGTAGAGCTCACCTAGTTGCTCCGTGAAGGGAATGGGGAGGTGCTGTGGGGGAGAATACCTGGCTCCTCTGGGGCACTGTGGTCCAGAAAGTGCAAGTCAGGTCACCCAGAGGTAGGCCTCAGACCTCTAAAGATGAAGCTGCTTTTTTGACTCCCCAGGAAGACTGACTCAAAATCAACTCCTTTTTAGAAACTCCTAAGAACTGAAGCAATTAACCCCAATCAGTGTGAGGTAGTTTCTCCTGACTAGACTCAGCTTCCTGGTGCCTTATTAAGGCTTATGGGAGCCCTTTGGTCTCCTTTCTTGGGAGCAGGTGATTATTAATTTTGGTTTTGGTTTTGTTATTGTTGTTATTGTTTTCTTTTTTTCATGGAATTATTGATAGCCCTTCTCTTCCCTGCCCACAGCTCTTGCTCCCTTGGGTACTGCGGCCAAGAGGTCCTAGTCTTCATTTTGAGTGGTGGTAGGCAGGTCCTTTCATGGAACTGTCACAGGTGTCCTGTATCTAGCTGTCAATTTAGAAAATTGGAAGGTGGAACCTTTAGAGGACCCCTCCAACTTACCCAAGTGCGTTTGTAGTCCCAGACCATTATTCCCTCCCAGTTCCCTGGACTGCCTTGAAAGTTGAAGGTTCCTTTCTGGAGAGTAAAGAAATTCCAGTGATGTCCATAAGTGTGGGGCTGGTGTTGATTCCCTTCTGCCTCTGCAATGACTCTACTTCAATATATTTAAAAAAAAATAGGAGTTGGATGACCCCAAGGAAAATTTATAAGAGTTGTTGTGAGGGTGAATATTATAACCTGGGTAAATGGGGTGTTCAGAAAGGACTATTGCAACATAACTTGAAATATAATATAGTCTTAGATAACTTTAAATCTTCCTTTCTCCCTCAAACCCTGCCCCTCAAGTCTTTGTGGTTCCTTATTTCTTTTCCAAGTAAATCCATCCCTTTACCATCTCTCTGCATTTCTCCATAAACGTCTTTAGACTGTACTGTCTGCTCCTCTCCTTAACTCTAATCTCCTTTTTATCATTACACCCTGATTTCTTTAACTTTTTTCATTACTGTCTCTTGCTGTTCTACCCTTACTGTTTTCATTTCTCAGAATTTACCTTCTCTCACACTAGGCCATATTTTCCCTCTTCCATCCCCTCTGTTTGTTGTCTTTCAAAAGTAAAATGAGGACTTCTACCTTTATTTATAGGTGAAAGATTAGATACTATCACGAGAGCTTCCACCACGTTCTTGAGATTGAACGATCCGATGCAAAGGAGTCACTGGAGTAAAGGAAGACAACATCTAACATAAATACTTTAACCACTCGCTTGCTCCATTTTTACTTGTCCTTCCATACAGACTCATGCTGAAGGGCACTTTGAAATGCCTCAACATGGGTCTCTTCAGTCAAAACACTGGAAGGCACTGGAGATTTTGTGGTTAGATACTGAACCCAAAGATTCATGGATGCATTTCCTAACAGGAAAATTTTCTGCTGTTTTTGTTTTGTTTTGTTTGACTTTCATATGCATATCAGATCAGACTTGTAGTATTCTGTCCACAGCAGTGCTACCTGTGGGATGATAATTGTAATCTCAAAAAAAAAAAATAGAAGACAGTAAGAGGGTCAATGCTGAATTCAGTGAATTCAGCACACTGAGATGGACAAGAAAGCATCCTAAGGTATAGAGGTGAAAGGGAGAGAGACTAGCTTGTCATTTCATTGGCTAAAATGATCAAGATAAGAAAACTCCTCCTACCAATGCAGGTCTACACCTTCCCTGCAAATTCTAGTCTTAGTATGAAGGCAAAGTAAAGGTTGGAATGAATTGTCCAGGATCACACAGCCACTATGTGTCACATGCAAGGCAGGAATCTAGATCTCTCTGGTTTTAGACATAGCATTTTATGTATTTTACAATACGACTTTTATAAATATAATAAATGATGTATAAATGGTAAAATTTGAAATCCTTTTCAATTTGGAGAGAGAGAATATAAGCTTCAAACTTAGAAAATATTTTGATCTTTTAAAGGGGAAGGGACACATATGTTACTATACATATAACAATGAACTTGAAATACATGGTTTGCAAAATAATATTTTTTAAAAATTAACACTTTGATAGGTGTGACCACTTGCACCAACTGGTGATCCATACAAGGCAGCTTAGACTATATAAAGAAATGATGTCATAGCTTTTTTTATTTGGAACTATGCACAAAGGGTTATAAAACAGTGCATGCCCTTTGACCCAGCAATACCACTTCTAGGTCTCTATCCCAAAGAGATCATACAAATGGGAAAATGACACATATGTAGAAAAATATTTATAGGAGCTCTTTTTGCTTTGACAAAGAATTGGAAATTGAGCCAATGCCCATCAGTTGTGGAATGGTTGCACAAGATGTGGTATATAAATGTGATGGGACACTATCGTACTGTAAGAAATGGTGAGCAGCAGACTTCAGAAAAACCTGGAAAGACATATGAACTGATGCTCAATAAAGTGAGCAGAACCAGGAAAACATTGTACACAGTAACAGTCATATTAGGCAATGACTAAGTTTGATAGACATCTCTTCTAAAGGAATACAAGGATCTAAGACAACTCCAAAACACTCATGATGGAAAACGCTGTCCACATCCAGAAAAAGAACTATGGAGTCTTAATGCAGATCAAGCGTATTATTTGTTCTCTCTCTCTTTCTCTCTCTTTCTCTCTCTCTCTCTCTCTCTCTCTCTCTCTCTCTCTCTCTCTCTCTCTCTCTCTCTCTCTCTCTTTCTCTCTCTTTTTTCTTCTTTGTGGTGCTTTCTTCCTTTGGTTCTAATCCTTCTTTATAATAAGACTAATGTGAAAATAGGTTTAATATGCATATATATGTTGAGCCTATATCATTTTACACACTGTTTTGGGATGGAGAAAGGGGAGAGAAGAGGATAAAATTTGTAACACACAATCTTGTGGAAGCGAATGTTCAAAACTAAAAACAAATAAATTAATTTAAAAAAAAGTTTGGTGCCAAGTTGGGCAGTTATCACTTGGCCAAATAGAAAATAATACTTGAGCTGAAACTCCTACAGGATAAGATTTAGTCTCTCCTTTCGAGTTTCAGTTCTACAGATCAGGGGCTGATAACCTGAACATTTGACTCTGTATTTAGTTTGAATCAAGTTAGGATTCACTGGGAAGTAACAAAAGCCTTCTATTTATTGTTCAGGTATTAAAGAACTTTCTTGTTGTTGTTCTTTTAATCCACATGAGAGAAGATTGAGGGAAGGTAAGCAACTTAATGACATTCTTTAAATAAAAGTAGAGTCATCAATGACAAGTGAAAGCTCCTATCATAAGAATCTTAACATGTATAGGACTCAAAGGAACTCAGAATACACCTAATTCAGTTAGTCTTTTACTAAGGGCCTCTACTTCCAAACCACACTGGACTTGGATGCAGTAGAAATATGACTCAATCTGCTTACCTCTGGGAACAAAAATAATAATACCTAGCATTTACATACTTCTTTCTATGTGCCAGGCATTTTACTACAAGCTTTACAACTGCGCAATTTCATTCCCATAACAACTGTGATGAGAGGTACGTACTATGATTATACTAATTTTACAAATGAAGAAACTGAGGCAAGCAGAGGTGCAGGGACTTGCCTAGGGTCCCAGAGATAGTAAATATCTGAGTCAGATTTTAAACCTAGGTCTTCCTGACTCCAGGCCCAGAACTCTATCCCCTGTTCCACCTAGATGTGATATACTGGGCAAGTCAATTCATCTTTTTCATTCTTGATTTTGTTATCTATAAAATTATAATAATATCTGTGTGACTAACCTATAGCCATTTACACCTGGGAATTAAAAAAAAATAACAAAAATGACAAAAGCTAATGTGTATTCTGCTTAAGTTATTGCAAACACTAGGTAATCCTTAATTCTTTTCTGCTTCAAAACAACCACTTGGCTCTGACAGAGAAACTGATCTTTAAAAGGGGAAAGGATTGACATTTCTTACCCCATCCCTTTCCTTGGGCTCTGCCAACCCCAACCTGGGTTTACCTATCTCTGGCTTAGCAGAAGAGCTTTGGAATGAATGAGTAGGCATCTCTTGTACACCTGGGACTTTAATCCTTCACTACCAAATAAGAACAGACCTTCAGATGGACACTGTCCAGATGTGAGAGAAATGGAGGCAGAGGGACAGAAATGCAAGGACCTGCATGGAAATGAGACCAAAGTGAAAAGGCCAGAACACCTCTAGGCAGGCTGCAGACCCCTAAAAATGAAGCTGCTTTCCTGACTTCAGAGGCGAAGGTAGACACAGACTGAGCTCACTGAAGAAATTTCTAAAAGTCATAGCTATCAATACCAATTAGACCTTGGAAATTTTTCCTGCCTCAGCTGGGCTTTTGACCCCTTAGTAAGCATCAGCCTTCTCTTTGGCCTCCTTTCTTGGAAGAGATTTCCTATGAAATCTCCCTGCTCTTCAGCTCCCCCAGCTCCTTGCTAATTTGGGTACCAAAGTCATATAAACCAAGTCCTAATTGTGGGTGGGGCTGAAGAGGCCGCTGCTTGGTGGCATCACATATGTCTTGTATTTAGGTGTGGCATTAGGGAATTGGGCTGTAGAACCTGCAGAATCCACTTCTTGCACTGGGGCATCTGTAGCTCCAACATTATGCCTCCTTAGTTCTGTGCCTGGCTTGGCAGTAGAAGCTCCCTTGTCCTGGGGGGACCTGAAGAAATTTCAATGAGGTACATAAAGTTGAAGATGGGACTGTGTCCCTATTAGATTGGTAATGGCTCCATTTTGATACTTTAGGGATATGCCCAAAGTTCAAAGTGGATGATCCCAAGGAAAAGCTAGGTAGTTGGTGCAAGGTTAATAGTGTAACTTGGCTAGCTTTCAACATAAGATCCCAGAAACCTGGGAATTTCCCTTTCCCTTCCAGCTGCCTGCTCCTAAGTCTTTGTGGTTCCCTCTGTCTTTCCCCAGTTGAACCAATATTTTCCTCTCCTTTAGTTTCTTTCCATCAATGTTTTCACACTTTCCTTAGCTCTAATCTCCTTTTCATCATTCCCTTCATATTTCTTAAGTTTATTTCACTACTGTCCTGTGAGCAGTTCTGCACTCCTCATAATTTGCCCTCTCCCAAGACTGACTTGTCTCTTCTCTCTGCTCTCTTTGAAAATTGAACCTAACTGAACCATCTCTGTGTCTAGGTGGAAGGACCAAGCATGTGTGGAGGTCTTCCATGGTATCCTGGGGAGTGAAGGATCAGAAGCACAGGAGTCACTGGAGGTGAGGAAGATAATACGTGACATGTACACTTCAGCCATCCCTCCTTGTATTCCATTCCTTCTCTTCCACATACCCAATTATATTGTAAAGTACTCTGAAATCATTAACATGGGTCTCTTCTGTCAAGAAAATATAACACTGGAAATCTTAAGGTAAGATCCCCAAACTAAGACACAAGGATGCATTTCCTGCTAATGAACATTGGTTTTGTATGAAATTCACATGGTACATCTGGTCAGATACAGTTTGGCCACAGCAATGCTAAATGTGGGAAGCTAAACTGAAATACCAAAGAAATAAAGGGATAGCAAGAGAGCCAGATCTGAATTCAATGAGTTTAGAGAACTGAGATGGACAAGAAAAGTACCCTTAGTTATGGAGGTAATAGGGACAGGAAATAGACCTGTGATTTCATTGGTTTATAGACCAACATGAGATAATCTTTCATTCTCAGTTTTATTAGCAGTAATTTATCTGTATTTAATATCTATTTTATTATATTATTTATTATCTTTGCTGCCAGCAATGATTAACTTATGTTTTATCCATAAGCCACTTTTTAAAACAATAACAAACAAAAAAATTATAAAAGTTGACTGGAATACTACTTAATGGAATGCCAAGAACTTTCTAAAGATTATTGATGTGTACCTAGAAACTTCCCTGTGGAGCAGGTACCATATGTTAAATTAATTCATCCTTCCTCCCATTTCTCAAGTTGAAGAAACTGACCCTCAGAAAGCTGAAGTGACTTGCCCAATATATCGAATACTAGCTACCATATTATGTATTAAATGTGAGTCACTGTGTTGTGGTGCTTTTCCCTACCATCTGCTCCTGGACTTTGCATACATGATTCTGGCTATTGCTCGAGGCTTATCCTCAAATCTGCCAGGCCTAAACCAGGGCTGATCTGTCTCTGACCCAGTATAAATGAACATGGATATCGTGATGTGCTGGGAAACCTAATGCTTTAGGACTTGAGCTTCCATCCTGACTGTGGAATCAGACTCAGGCTGAAGGAAAGAAATGGATACACCCAGGGGTGAAGGGTGGGGAGAGAATTGGAGGCAGTGGAGCATAATGCCTCAGTCCAGCAGGAAATTCAGGTCTAGAAAGAGAAGTTTAGGGCACAACAGGGCAGGCTCTGGAGAAATTAAGCCTCTTTCTTGACTCCAGAGGTTTAGGCAGACAGACTCTCCTAGTAGAAATTGTTAACTGCAGCAAATCATGCAAATCAACCCCAGGCAATTGTTTCAGCCTGAGCCAGGCTTCTAGATTCCTTATCAAGGATGTTCCAGCACTTTGACCTACTTTCCTAGGGGCAGTATTTTGGGCATAGCTCTGCCCTTACCTGATTGCACCTTCTTGCTACTCAAGCCAGAACTCAGTACTCCTGTGCAAGAATGTAGCAAAGAGGAGGCATGCTATGAATGGCAGTCATATGGTCAGAGTTTGAGTTTCCCATCAGTTGGAAAATGGCTAAATAAAATGTGGCATATGATTTTACTACAATATTATTATGCTGGACCAATTTGTAAATTTAATGAACACAGACAAACCTAGAATATTTTAGATGATTTGATTCAGAGCAAGTAAACAAAGCCAAAAATCAATATACAGAATGAAGAAAAGAAATAGAAATGGATAGAAAAACTACAAAACAATCAAAAAGGCTTTTGGTAAAATCACAAAGAGCAAAGATGACTCCAAAAAATGGATATGAGAAGATACACTCCCAATCTATTGCTTTACAAAGGAGAGGAGTCCAGTGATGTGGTACATTGCCTTTCTTTTGGACTCTTTTGATATATTGAACAATTTGTATAAACATTTCTCTTCTGAAAAAATATAATTTGTTATATGTGATGTCTCTGTGAGGGGAAGAATGTGAGCAGGCAATATGAGAGAGTCTGGTGATATAAAAAAAAGAAGAAATTGTAATTTTAAAATACATTTTAAAAATTTCAGCAGTGAGATTTCACAAAGCCTAGGATGTCTGTGAGGTATTGATGGAGTGCTTGTGCTTGGACCCCAATTTCTCCCTAGCCTCAGAAACACTGTCCCTGACAGTTTCTCCTCAGCCCAAGGACACTGTGCCTAGGAATTACTCATGAGTGGGCCCAACAAGACCTTTATCTCTCTCCTTGGTGCAGTAACAAACACCACCTGAAGGAATTATTAGTTGAAACTGGCTTTGCACTGGGCCATAAAGGTATTCTTACCCACTGGATTATCTATACTACTACCCTACCTCATTATCTACATCCTGGGCCCGTTATTATCTGTATTCTAGACTTAAGACATATACACTCCCTACATCTATCTTGTCAAGACATTGACTGGTGCCAGACTGGACAACTCAAAGTTACCCTTCAACTCTAGTTAACTTAGTGACTTAGCAAGCCTAAAACCACACCCCATGTGGCCCCCTTTATGGACTTTTCTGAGTGAACTCTGGGTAAAGTACCTGCACAGTAGGTACAAGAAGTGCATGTTCCTTTAAGAACTGACCACTCCTTAACCACTCCCTAATCCCACCCTGAATCACCTAGTTAGCATATTTGGCACATGTTTTATTGTATTTTATCCTATATAAACTTTAACTATATCCTCTAAGATCACAGAATCCTTAGAATCCTTGCCCTCTTAAAAAGCATAACAATAAACTTTTTGCCAACTTGACTTAAAGAATGCTTGAGTCTGTAAATTCACTCCAGACAACCCTGTCCTACACTCTAGTCTTTCAGGGGTTACAACCTCTCAGACTGCAAGAGTATAATATGGAGAACACCACTGACACTGAAATCCACCATAGAGACATCCTAGTGAGCTATAACCCTGTTCCATGTTATAAACAATAACACAGAATGACAATAATGAAGAGACCTGGAGATGTCCTTCAAAGAGTTACTCATTACATAGACAAAGTATGTTATATTTTCTTTCATCGATTTCCCATCCATTATGTCATTTGATCTTCATGCTATCCTCATGTAGTATTTTATAACAGAGTATGGGAAACTGAGGCACACAGACTTTAGGTTATTTTCCCAAGGTCACATAATGAAAGCAGGACCTTAGCAAAGGAAAACCAAATCTAGGTGTTCTTGGGTAATTATTCAGTGGCTTTACACAAAGTCTAATTGTGTATGTGTCAAGAGGCAGCTTCAGAAAAGAAAGAAAATAGAAACTCCTGAATAATCAATGAAAGATTAGCATTTAAGTTAATAAGGATGTGAATGAAAACAGAGTTGTTAGAGCTGGCAGGGTATAGAAAGTTGTTGAATTCTTCTCAATCACCAAGAAGGCATCCTAGAAGGGTTTTCTAAAAGATTCCATTGAACCAAAACTTGGAGATAGCTAAGTCACTTGGGCTAAGTGGCTTGATGATCACTGTTTTGTAGCCAGGATGTTGCTCTCACTGCCCTCTGGCCATTCAGGCATAACCTATTAACCTTTTAAGGCTGAAAGAATGCTGATAGACATAGATGAAGATGCAATGCTCATATTGTTGCGTCTAAGAGGTTGTGTCCCCTCAAAGACTAAAGTGCATGACAGGGTCGTCTGGAATGAATTCATAGACTCAAGCATTCTTTAAGTCAAGTTGGCAAAAACTTTATTGGTTCACTTTTAAGAGGGCAAGGATTCTTAAGGATTCTGTGATCCTAGAGGGATACAGTTAAAGTTTATATAGTATAAAGTACAATAAAACATGTGCCAAATATGCTAACTAGGTGATTCAGGGTGGGGTTAAGGAATGGTCAGTTCTTAAAGGAACACGCACTTCTTGTACCTACTGTGCAAGTGTTTTACCCAGAGTTCACTCAGAAAAGCCCACAAGGGGGGCCACATGGAGGTGTGGTTTTAGGCCTGCTAAGTCACTAAGTTAACTAGAGTTCAGGGGCAACTGAGAGTTGTCCAGTCTGCCAACAATCAATGTCTTGTTTGACAAGATAGATGCAGGGAGTATACATATGTCTTAAGTCTAGAATACAAATAATGAGGAGTCCATGATGTGGATAATGAGGTAGGGCAGTAGTATAGATGGTCCAGTGGGTAAGAATGTCTTTATGACCCAGTGCAAAGCCAGTTTAAGCTAATAAATCCTTCAGGTGCTGTTTGAAACTGCACCAGGAGAGAGATAAGGGTCTTGCTAGGGCCCACTCTGAGTAATTGCTAGGCACGGTGTCCTTGGGCTAGGGAGAAACTGTCAGGGACAGTGTTTCTGAGGCTAGGGAGAAATTGGGGTCCAAGTACAAGCACCCAAACATAAGCACCCAAGCACTCCATCAGTATGACCTTCCATAGGGTGACAGAGTTCCACTGAGAAATCTTGGGGTTAAGGAGATACACAAGGCAGCAGAACAATAGAAGGCAACTCTAATCCTAGTTGCAGAGAGTCTGGACAGCTTGCCTACTTACACAACAGCTTCTGAGACTAGTAGAGGTCCTTTAAGATAATTCATTAGAATCACATAATTCCATTAGTTGGTTTCCCAGGGAAAGATTAAATGTGGGATGCCTTATTGGACTCAAAGTGAAAGAGATTGCCTGCCAATCTAAACACAAAACTGATTCACATAATGGGGCAGAACCAGATATGTTAAGAGAAGAAGACACTACTAAACATACCCTGACAACCAAGTCAAATGATGGGAGAGGACTGAACCCATAAGCAACACCTTTTGTACTTAACGCTTCAAACAAAGAGTCTCCTGGGGTGGAGATATATCTCTTGGAACATAGTAATGCTATACTGCTAGCCAGCCTGGATCCCTTAAGATTTCAGATTTAGGCAGACAAAACTATAATTCTAATGAGGATTATGATCAGCCCCATATCTTTCAATAGTACAGCTATAGGGGCAAATAAGTCAGTAGGTTGCAAGAGGATCAGCACTAACTGAACATGGAGAAATCACATTTGTAATGATATGATAATGCTAAAGTCAGGTCAACAAGAATTTATTGAGCATTTACTATGTGCCAGACACGAAGCTAAGCAGCTGAGATACAAAGAAAAGCAAAAATCATTTCCTGCCATTAAGGAACTCATAATCTAATGGGGAAGACAACATGCAAACAAATAGGTAGAATAAAATAAGTAGAATAGGTAGAATAAAGTATAGGTAAAACAGATGGAGGTTTTACATATGTAATGTTTCCCTGGATAATGTGGGCCTCAAATGTATGTATGTGTATGTATGTGTATATGTATATGTTTATATGCATATGTATATGCATATCTGTATATGCCTATATACAAATTTAAAATTTTGCATCTGCGTATATATGTATATATATACAAATACATATACATATAAATGCAAACATCGTATATCATGTTTGAGTATGTTATTATTAAGTAATTAAGTATTATCATTAAGTATGCTTGTTATTTTTTATGTTGTTTTTGCTTTTATATTTGTATTATGTCTTTATTGTAGTTGCATTTGTTTGCATTGGTTTTTTAATTTTTTTTTAATTTTTAGGCAATTGGGGTTAAGTGACTTGCCCAGGGTCACACAGTGCATTAGTTTCTGCTAGCTCCACACTGAGCACAGTGCCTAGGACATAGTAGGTGCTTAATAAATGTTTATTGACTGACTATTAGCTATATGTTATAGTTTTGTCATTTTACTAAAAATATTGTCTAATAATACTTTTGCTGTTGTTCAGTCACTGCAAGTAAGGGGTACCCTTGATAAGAAGGGTGCTAGGAAGGCTGTGGGAGTTGTTGGAATGTTGTGGGAGACTTAACCTCGGAGGAGTGGGAGGGTCAGTGTGCAGTGGCAGAAGTGGCAGCATCCCAGATCAGTCCAGAGACATGGTGGTGATGGAGCAAGCAGCAGCAACCTGAGAGGAACTAATCAAGAAGCAGCAGCCCCCAGAGATAACCCCTCCTTCCCCCTCCCTAACCCACCGGCTCTCCTGAGAAGAAGAGGTTACTGCAGGGGGTGGGGGAGTAGAGCTGGCAATTCAGGTTTTTGTGTGGCAGCCTGGTTAAGAAATGTGTGTCTCCTGCATTGTAAGAAAAAATACAGACAAGCTACTGTCAGTGGAAGCCTGGCTGCAAGAGGCTCAGGCTGATGTATCCTAGGAACAGGAGGAAAGGGCGGCATGTGAAAAAGCCCGAGGATTATTAGACACTGAGACCCAAATTCTTAGAACGTGGATGTTTATTATTCCCTCTGCTCAAGAGGCAGAGTTACCTGATGAGCCAGAGAATGAGCCTGGATTTATAGAAGAGAAAGTGGAGAAGTTCCTTTTAAACTTCTCTGCACTAAAAGAGAAGCCTAGAGTACAGGAAAGGGTTAAAGCTAAGCAGCCACCAGAGACAGAGGAGGAGGACTGACCTGAGAAGTTTCTTTTGAACTTCTCTGAGCCAAGGCCATGACCAGGTTGGAAAAGCCCCTCCTTCTGTGAAGCTGGGGGGAGGATGAGCTGTATCAGAGTTAGGGCAGTGCGGTCCAGAGACAAGAGCCTGGAGCAGGACCCCCCAGAGCAGAATCAGGGAGCTGAGGTAGGGCAAAGCAGCCCCTCCCCCAGGGAGGCAAGCCCTTCACCATGAGCAGGGAGCCATGGAAATTGGGACTCAGCCCCAGGTCAAGATGAAAACTTTTTGGGAAGACAGGAGCACTGAGCATGCTTTCCTATTGTTTCCCTCAGGGATAGGTTGGGACCCAGGGATAGTTTGGGACCCAGGGATGGAGTTGTCCACAATGGCATGGAGAAGTGCCACAGTCCCTGAGGACCCACTCTGTTGGCTTTGTTGTCCAGCTGCCCCCCAGACCTTGTGACTGGAGCTGGAGTGGTGCTTGAACTCACACTGTTTGGGTCATTCAAGCGTTCGAGCACCTGGGAGCACCAGGTGGGAGCTTGCCATGGCAGTGTCCCAAGAGGACTTTCAGGAAGAGGATGGACCCTCCACTTTGACTGAGGGAATTGTAACCTATTGTGGCCTAGGGATGGACTGTGCTGTGTTAAGGGAAGCCCCTGTCCAGTGAGGAGGAGCTGACTGCTCTCCCCAAAGACACTGGTCCCTGAAGAATGTATAAGGGGGAGAATGTGTGCTATGTTACATACTGTGTACCATGTTACATACTGAATGCTATGTCTGTTTTAGGACTTGTGGCCATACTTCTTAGGGAAAAGGCAATTACTTTCTTGTCTGCTTTAGGCTGTGTGGCTGCTCTGGTGGTATGTCATTGTAGAATTTGCTGTGTTTGTGTACACTTGATGCCTGACACAATGTTTATGTTACTGGTATTGTTGCAGTTTATATTGTTGTTATGGATTATGGATGTTGTCCTTTAGTTTCTTGGCTCAAGGGCTCACATCTCCACAGATTGTAAGGGCCAAGGTGTCACCTGTATAGACTGTAAGGACCAAGGTGTCCCCCGTTTAGATTGTAAGGCCAGAATCCTAGGGGGTGGAGTGTAAGTAAGGAGAATTTTGTTATTCTTTTTTAGATAACAGTTTCTAGGATCCATGGCCAAAACAGTTTCTACTGCGACTGTGCAGTAAGATACAGGGATGACATAGCGCAATATTTACTATGATTGGACTATGCTAAGTTATGATAATGTTGCTAAAGTTAACCTGTGAGTTTATTGTTGGCAAATTGCCTTTTTTGTGTGCTTCTCTATAAATCAAGACAGCACTGGTCAGTGAGTGGGGATTTGGGGAATGCACAGGGAAATGTGTGTGTATCTGCCTCAACCAGACTCCATTGAGGCTTAGGGGAACTTAGGGGAACTTAGGGGAGTGCACAAGCTGGAAATGTTGTGCGTGTCTCAACTGGCCATATCGAGATGAAGGGTGATTGCCCTCCTTCTCGCCCACACCTGTCAGAAAGTGTGATTAGAAGATGCTGTAGGAGTTGGTGCTCCTTTTATCAGCAACCCTCTCGAGAAGACTAGACTAGAATAAAGTAAGCTTATTTAACCCTTTATTATGTCCACATTCCTGTCTTCCTATGTGCCCAGATCAAGAGTGAACCTGTAAGAGGCTGGAGTCCTAAAACTCCACTGGCTTCTGTGATATAGTCATGTCTGGCTGTTTATTACCCTGTGGACCATATTGTTCATGGGGTTTTCTTAGCAAGAGTTCTGGAGTGGTTTGCCATTTCCTTTCCAAAGAATTAAGGCAAACAGAGTCTAAGTGACTTGTACAAAAGTCACACAGCTAGTAAGTGTTTGAAGCCAGATTTAAACTCAGGTCTTCCTGACTCCAGGCCTAGAGCTCTTTTCACTAAACCATCCAGCTGCTCCATAATTAGACTACCATGATTTTTTATTGCTATGCATACTTGCTTTTCTTGTGTGGAAATGCATGTATTCTGCGGAAAGGGCTTATAATGTATTCAACAGGTAATTTAGACTTGTTCTAGACATTTTCATACTATTATCACACTCAAAAGTTAGGTTTTCTTCCCTTGTTGTTTTACCATGCTGTTAACTCATATGGATTTTACCAACTCAGATAATTCTCACATTTTAAATATTTTTTTAACTTTTAACTATTTTTTATTTGTGCTCTCATTTCATATATATATATATATATATATACATACACACACATACATATCTATATATACACATATATGTATATATATAATGTGTATATGTGTGTATGTATACATATACATATATTTGTATATGTGTATATATATTTGTATGTGTGTGTGTGTGTATATATGTGTGTGTGTGTATATATATACATATATATATATATATATGTATGTATGTATGTATGTATATATCACATTCATTCCCATACATATTATTTCTCCATTCGACCCCAGGTAATAATCTCTTGGGTTTTTTGTTTTTTAAGTGTGTATTTTTTTTAATTTATTTTAAAAGGAAGGGAAAAAAACAATTCAGCAAAACAGACACATTTACCCTAAGTAATGTTATATTCAGTATTTCACACCCATAGATTCCCATCTCTAGAATGAAAGGAATTTTAACTCTTTTCCCAGATGAAGATTTGTGACACTAACATTGTCAAACAGCTAATGTGGAATTCAGTCAGTTCCTTATCCTGAACAAATCACAGGAAAAAAAATTGTGTGGCAATTATTCTCTAGGTCTAATCTCTGGGTTGAGGTTATGCCTTCATAAATATTCAAAACATATTCTGCACAGTGTGTGTTTATTAAAATGCTTACACATTTGCTTTCCCTCTGATTGGCTTTCTACTATCTTACTGTGATTATTATCATAGCTGCTAAGGAGATTATTAAATTTTTTTGTTCATACTACTGACTTCATTGGTATACAGAACTCAGCAGTTGAGTGCCTGTTCTTCTATTTATACTATATAGAAAATGGGCTGGAGCACCAAGATCTCAAATGACTTGTTCATTCATTATATATTAGAGCTAGGACTTAAACTCAAGTATTCTTTTTTTTTGTTTTGTTTTGTTTTGAGGCAATTGGGGTTAAGTGACTTGCCCAGGGTCACACAGCTAGTAAGTGTCAAGTGTTTGATCTGAGGCCGGATTTGAACTCAGGTCCTCCTGACCTCAGGGCCGATGCTCTATCCACTGCACCACCTAGCTGCCCCTAAACTCAAGTATTCTTGACTTTGATACTGAGACCTCATCTTTAAAAAAAATGTTGCTTCTTGCTAATGGATACAAAATGGTAAAACTCAAATTCAAATTGTCTCTTCCCTTCTTGGCAGCTTTGAGGGGAGGTCTGATGGAGAGGCAAGCTGAAATTATTTGGTGATATCTTATTGATTCTAGTTACTAATTCTCTTCCCTTTCTGCTTCACCATCTACTTCAAAATGTTCTGTTAGACATGGCCAATATCAAAATCTTCTCAGTATACATTAACAACATGTCCTAATGGAGGAGAAGACCTGAACTGCCCTGTCCTGAATTTGCTTTGTCTTTACTCCATAAATGATGGGGTTGAGCATGGGAGGCACCACCACATAGAGGTTGGCCACTAGGATGTGGATGTGCCGGGGAATGGTATTTCCTCCAAAGCGGTGAGCAAAGAAGGAAAAGAAGGCTGGAGTGTAGAACAGGAGGATCACACAGATATGGGAGCCACAGGTGTTAAGAGCCTTAAGCCTGGCAGACCAGGAAGGTATGTTGAAGACAGCATGGAGAATCAACGAATAGGAGACAATGATAAGCAAAACATCCAGACCTGTAGACAACAAGGCCATGGTTAGGCCATAGATGATGTTAACTTTGATG
This sequence comes from Phascolarctos cinereus, assembly GCF_003287225.1. Classification (NCBI taxonomy): domain Eukaryota; kingdom Metazoa; phylum Chordata; class Mammalia; order Diprotodontia; family Phascolarctidae; genus Phascolarctos; species Phascolarctos cinereus. The sequence continues at coordinate 351,530,458 of NW_027556098.1, forward strand.
TTGTCACAGGCCAACCTAGCTATGCCCATGTGTTCACAATAGGAGTGGCGAATGATGTTTTGTCCACAGTAAGTAAGCCGGTACACCAGAAAGATGAAAGGAAAGCAGATGAGAAAACTCCTAACCACAACTGCCACCCCAATCTTCCCAATGACTGAAGGGGTAAGAATGGTGGTATATCTTAGTGGGTAACATATAGCCACATAACGATCAAATGCCATGGCCAGCAGAATGCTGATTCTGCCACAAAGATGAGATGGATGAAAAACATTTGAGCCACACAGCTGCCAAAGGAGATAGTACCATAGTGGAACCAGAAAATGGCTAGCATTTTAGGCACTGTGGTTGTGGAGAGCAAGACATCTGCCAGGGCCAGCATAGAGAGAAGCAGGTACATAGGCTCATGGAGGCTGTGTTCAGTGATGATAAGGATGATCAAGAAGCTATTGCCCATAATGGCTGCAAGGTACATGGAACAAATGGGAACAGAGATCCAAGTGTGTGAGTCCTCCAGTCCTGGGATACCAATCAGAATGTACTTGATGTCTTGGAGGTTGGTATTGTTGAATGCAGAGGACACCATATCTTACTGTCTCCTTTTGCTTGGCAGCTGTAATTAAAATAGGATTGAGTGGTATTTTTTATCAAAATTGCTACCTCAGACATGCTTGATTGGTTCCTTCCTGTGGCATGCCCTACTATTTGTGAGGAAAAGAGAAATCAAGGGATTAGTCTGAATATTGTACCTTCTTTACTTGCCTGGCATTTTCTCTCCCCTTAACTTTGTCTCCTGGGTTTCCTCCATTACCAGCTAGAATCCTATCTTCTGCAAGAAGACTTTCCTGATTCTCTTTAATGCTAGTGCTTCTGTCTGTTGATGATTTCCAATTTATTATATATACATATATATGTGTGTGTGTGTGTGTGTGTGTGTATACATATATGTGTATATATATATATATATATATATATATTTTGTTAATAGTTTTTTTGTTTGTTTGTTTTGTATATTGGCTGCCCTCTCCTCATTACACTGTGAACTCCTTGAAAACAAGGACTTTTTTTCCTGCTTGTTTTTATTTTATTTTGCCTTTATTTGTATCTCCAGCATTTAACACTGTGTTTGGCACAGAGCAGGCATTTATTTTTTATATATTATAAAACAAATATTCAAGATTTATTAATATTTATTAACCGACTGCCTGAAAAAGAGAATGTTTTTGGCTGCTATGGGAAATACTGAACTATGACAGTAAAGACAATTCCTATCTCTTCCCTGTTCTCCAGGCAATGGTCCACCATTTTCCCAGTTATATCACTTCTCTGCTTAAAATCACTCCCATGATTCCAAAATCAAAAGATCAAAGAATCTCAGATCTAGAAGAGGTTTTGAATACTACTGAGTTCAGCCTGTACATGAAGATGAATCCCTCTTTCAATAAACTCAAGTGATCATCTAGACTTCTAGGGAAAGGGAACCTTCTGCTCCCCACTTCTACTCCTACACTTTTGGACACTTCTAATAATTAAGAAGTTTTCCCTGACTCAATTCTAATATCTCTTCCATGAGACAGGTCTTCACATATAAATTTTAAGTGTAAACTAGGTGGCTCAATGTATAGATCTCTGTGCCTGAAATCAGGAAGACCAAAATTCATATCAAGCCTCAGACATTTACTAACTGTGTGACTCTGATCAGGTCACTTATTTCCTCAAATATAAAATGAGGATGGGATAATAATCACACTTACCTCCTAGGACTGTTGTAAGGATCAAGTGAGATAGCATTTTTATAATACCGGTTAGGCACTTAATAAATTCTTGTTTCCTTCCTTCCTATTTAGGCTTAAAACTATATTAAGGCTTTGGGGGGACACTGCATTTACAAATAGCTCTCATATTCTCCCACTTCGCCTTCATCCAATTCTTCCCTTCTACAATCTATACAATTTCAATTTTTCTAATCAGTCTTCCCATATTATAAATTCAAGGCCCTTCAATATTCTGTTTAACCTTTCACTCTCCAAGTTATTGGATTTAGTATAATTTTTTTTCAATTATCAAAAATCTATTTTCTCTCTTAACTTCCTCTATTGAGAAGAAAAAAAAATAATGCTTGTAACAACTATGAATTGTGAAGCAAAGCAAATTTCCACAGCGATCATGTCAAAAATACATATGTCTCATTCTGAACCCTGAATTCTTCCTCTCTGTCAGGTGGTAAGTTCCATCCTACATCATTGATTCTATCAAACCATTGGTCATTTTGTTAAACTTAAGTCTTCAAAGTTTCAAAATTTTTAAAGTCTTTCAAAGTTTCCTAGTTTGTTGTAATGGGGCCCTTGCCAATGAAGGCCCAGTATTGGGAGTATGTATAGGTTACCTGCATGGAGGCTGTGTGAGTCTGCATCTGGATGGAAGGTCATAATGATGTGGAATGAAGGGGCCCAGTTCTCAAGTGGTTATAAGTATTCTATTATGATTTCTTGTCCATTTATTGCTGGGTGAATAGGGGACTTTTGATTTGACTGTTAAGTTAGAACTGAGAGTACATACAAAAGATCCCCATAAAGAAATTTGCTTTCCTTCCTTCCTTTGGTACAAGGTCTTATGTGAGTTCAGAAGTTCAGAAGTGTAAAGGAAGGAAGATAAAATAAATAAGATTCTCTAAATCTCAAATACAATCTTACCTACTAATGGCATACTGGGGGAAAGAGTAAGTGGAGATTACTCCCTCCCTCAATAGTCCTATGGAATTCAGAGAATTGTACCTAAAATCTTATGTTCAGCAATTAAAAAAAAAAGTGAATTTTTCCATCAAGTTCTTTTTGATATTCTCTTAGGTCCAGCTCATCAGACAACTAAAAGCATGTCTTCATCACATGGTATGCAGACAGGAAACATTCACTGAATACCTCTGCATGCTCTGAAGTGGAAGGCCAACCCCCCAATTCCACATCATCATGACCCTCCAGAAGTAGGGTCACCCAGCCTTCATGTGGTAGCCTCACACATGCTCCAGGGAAAGGGTCATCATTTACCAATCTCCCATTATAGTATCAAAGTCCTTCATAAAATGTGATGTGATAATGAACTCAATGCTCCAAATATAGTCTGAACAGGGCAGAGTAAAGAGGGACCCTCACCTCCCTATTCCTGAAAACCAGTCTAAGGTAGCATGACATTTTGTTAGATGTCTTGGGCTACCATATCAGACTATTGACTCATTTGGAGGTTTCCACCCTATACCTAAAATTATCTCACAATCTCTTAGACCTTCTTTAAGCATCTCCTGCAGTCTCACAGGGTTACAATAGAAAGAGTTCAAGATGAAGTGTCAAAGGACATGAGTTCATATCCAGCTCAACCACTTCCTAACAGTATGACCTTGGGAAAGTCACTTAATTTCTCTAACCCTCATTTTTTCCTTCTATAAAATGAGAGGGTTGTACTGGGTGAACTCTAAGGATTCTTTGAGTTCTAAAGCTATGATGAAATAAAATGAAAAATCTGAGGGTCATCAGAGATGATTTGATACAATCAGTACTCGAGCAAGAATCCTCTCTACAAAGTCCCCAAATTGTGATCTTCCAGCCTGTGCTTAAATACCTTCATTGTAGGAGATGCTGACTTCACAAAGCAGCCCTGTCACACTGTTAAATATCTTTACTTGTTAGGAAGATCCATTTTTGTTATAAGGACAAAATCTTTCTTCCTGTAATTTTTTTTAAAGCAAGAGATGTTCAATTAAATAGCATAGTAAAATAAGTAACAAGAAAGATTATTTCCATTCCCCATAGCACAAAGGGTATAGTCTCCCACATATCACCATACCACCAGTGGGAGAGGGGACACACAAAGGGAAAATGCATGACCATGGAACATGAGTGGATAGAGAGCACACATAAAGGAGCTCACACATAGAAAATGTGCATGGCCTGGGCTTACACTTCTGACAGACACTTCTGCTTTCCCTGTTACAGAGCCATTGATAACTTCTGGTGATGCCATCAGTTAAGAGACTTACTCCACTGATATGGGGTCCTCTGATGCTCTCATTTTTCTGCTATGCTACTCTTTCCTGGCATTTCCACTACGGTGCTCTGTCCTCTGCTGCTCTGGGCTTTAGCTACTACAGCCTCTTCTCCCATCAGTTCCTGTCAACTCTTATAGCTTACAGCTCAGTAACTATTTAACATTTTTGTGATTTCAAATCACAATCAACTAGAAATAGAAGGCCTTAGGTATTTTTAAGTCTTTCTTTTTCATTTTTTTATCTGCTGTTACTCACTCATGATACAGCAATCTGAGTGATATTCTAAAGTTTCTTTCATTTTCTATTGTACCTCTAAGTTGATAGTAATTTTGACCAGTGCATCCTAGTTCTGCAATCTGCAGTCAGATAGATTAAATCTGTTTTTTAATCCTCATGCAAGCCCTTCAGCTATTTGAAAACAGTGCTCATGTTTTCCCCTCTGCCTTCTCTTCTCCAAAGTAAGCATTTCCATTTACCTCATTGTGCCATGGAACTGATTGCCCATCTCCATTTTCATTGCCTTCCTCTGGATCTGCTCAAACTTGGCACTATTTTTACACAAAGCTTTTTTTTTCATTTTCCTTGCTTCTCTGCCCACCAACTCTTGGGAAGAGGAGAAAGGCAGGATGAACACAGATACACTGCCTTCTCTTCCTCAATTGTTTTCTCCCCCCGCCCAGAATTTCATAATTAGATAAATATAATTAAGGTGGCCATGAATCATGTGTGAAAAAGGCAAAATATCAGTTTTTCCTACTATTGTCAGATGCTTTATTTCCTGTCAGAAGGTACCTCTGTCACTCCCTCTCACCCCAGTTCTCCTATTTCTAATGTGGGTCATTGAATGCCTATGGTCCTCGGTTGCTGTGGAAGGCCAGCCCTCCTCTGGCTTTCCTGTTCCTTGACTGCCACGTTCCTTTTTATTTCTCTCCATCACACCTAAAACAAAGTCTATGACTTCTCCCCACACCTTGCTGCCTGACTAAGAACACATCTCTGAAGAGCAATGGCCTGTCTTGCCTGTATCGTGGGTGAAAAGAGAGTCAGAGTGGTCAGCCCAGGGAGTCAAAAAGGAGAGAATATACAGAAACCAGGGAATGTGTTGTTTATACCCCTTGTCTGGCTCTCCCTCAGGTCCTTACCTTGTCCTAGAGGATTAATCATCTTCATTCTCTCTATTCAGAAATAGATCGTGAAGACATAGTCACGGATATTTAATTCCATAACTATTTTTTTCTCTTTAGCATATTCTTTACATTTCTATATGGTCAGGTTCCACCATAAAGAATGACTTAATAACAATAGATGCTCAGATAAAATATCCCTCCTGACAAATAAACATATTCTCATACCCAAACCACCGCAGGAATAAGGACATCCAATTATTGTTATATGAGAGAGCACACTGGTACACGATGAAAATATGACACACACACACCACTTTACCCCTCCTTTCCAGCCCATCCCCACCAGACAGGATGACTGGAGGAACAGGAAAAATAGCTTTGGGAGGACTGGAGTCATGTGATAAAACATTTTCCCCCAAGTATATCTAACTTTTTAATCTCTTCTCATTTGCTCAATGAATCACGGGGTCACAATCTGCAGGTATATGCAGGCCAATACAAAGGAAGCAGTTAACTAGCATTTATGTAGCACTATAAAATTTGCTAAGAGCTATACGTACCTTATTTCATTTGATCTATTTCTTTTTTTTTAACTCTGATCAATTTAATGACCAACTAAATATCTAGAGAACTTATTTTATTTTTTTTAGTTTTCAATATTCATTTTTATAAGGTTTTAAGTTGCATTTTTTTCTCTCTCCCTCCCCAACCCCTCCCCATGATGGCAAGCAATCTGATATAAGCTATAATCATGTACAATCATATTAAAATATTTCCACATTTCTCATGTTGTGAAAGAAGAATCAGAACAAAAGGGGAAAACCACAAGAAAGAAAAAAAGTGAGAATAGTATGTTTTGATCTGCATTCAGACTCTATAGTTCTTTCTCTGGATGTGGATAGCATTTTCCATCATGAGTCATTTGGAATTATCTTAGATCATTGGATTGCTGAGAGGATCTAAGTCTATCAAAGTTCATCATCACACCATGTTGCTGTTACTGTGTATAATGTTCTGGTTCTGCTCATTTCACTTAGCATCAGTTCATGTAAGTCTTTCCAGGTTTTTCTGAAATCTGCCTGAAATCATCATTTTTTATAATACAAGAGTATTCCATTATATTTATATACCACAATCTGTTCAGCCATTCCCCAATTAATGGGCATCCTGTCAATTTTCAATTCTTTGCCACCACAAAAAAAAAAGAGCTTCTATAAATATTTTTTTCTCTTTTTATGATCTCTTTGAGATACAGACCTAGTATTGGTATTGCTGGATCAAAGGGTTTGCACAGTTTTATAGCCTTTTGGGCATAGTTCCAAATTGTTCTCCACAATGGTTGGATCAGTTCACAACTCCACAAACAATGCTTTAGTGTTCTAATTTTCTCACATCTTCTCCAACAATTATCATTTCCCTTTTCTGTTATATTAGGCAATTCGATAGGTATGAGGTGGTACCTGAAAGTTGTTTAAATTTGCATTTCTCTGATGGATAGTGATTTTCAGCTTTTTTTATGTGACTATAGATAGCTTTAATTCTTTCATCAGAAAACTGCTTGTTCATATCCTTTGACTATTTTTCAATAGGGGAATGACTTGTATTCTTATAAATTTAACTCAGTTCTCTATATATTTTAGAAATGGGGCCTTTATCAGAAACACTGGCAGTAAAAGTTGTTTCCCAGTTTTCTGTTTCCCTTCTAATCTTGGTTACATTGGCTTTGTTTGTGCAAAACTTTTTTAATTTAATGTAATCAAAACTATCCATTTTGTATTTTATAATGTTCTCTATCTTTTGTTTGGTCATAAACTCCTCCATTCTCCTTATATCTGACAAGTGACCTGTTCCTTGCTCTCCTAATTTGCTTGTGGTATCATCCTTTATGTCTAAGTCATGTACCCATTTTGAGCTTACTTAGTACACGGTTTAAGATGTGGGTCTATGCCTAGTTTCTGCCATACTATTTTCCAGTTTTCCCAGCAGCTTTTGTCAAATAGTGAGTTCTTATCCCAGAAACTGATGTCTTCGGGTTTATCAAATAGTAGATTACTATAGTCACTGAGTGCTCCATCTTATGTACCTAACCTATTACACTGATCCACCCCTCTATGATTAACCAATAACAAGTTTTGATCATTGCCACTTTATAATAACTTTTTTTTAACCAGTTTCAGATCTGGTACAGCTAGGCCACCTTCCTTTGCATTTTTTTTTCATTAATTTCCTTGATATTCTTAACCTTTTGTTCTTCAAGATGAATAGTTATTACTTTTCCTAGCTCTACAAAATAATTTTTGGTAGTTTGATTGGTATTATATTGAATAAGTAAATTAATTTAAGTAAAATTGTTATTTTATTATGTTAGCTTGGCCTACCATGAGCAATTAATATTTTTCTAATTATTTAGATTTGACTCTATTTGTGTGAAAAGTGCTTTGTAATTGTGCTTATGTGGTTCCTGGGTTTATCTTGGCAGGTAGACTCCCAAAAATTTTATATTGTCTACAGCTATTTTTAATGGAATTTATCTATCTCTTGCTGCTGGCTTTTGTTAGTAATATATAGATATGCTAATGATTTGTGTGGGTTTATTTTATATCCTGCAACTTTGCTATTAATTATTTCAAGTAGTTTTTCAGTTGATTCTCTAGGATTCTCTAAGTATATCATCTGCAAAGAGTTATAGTTTTATTTTTTTTATTGCCTGTTCTAATTCCTTGAATTTCTTTTTCTTCTCTTATTGCTAAAGCTAACATTTCTAGTACAATACTAAATAATAGAGATAATAATGGGCATCCTTGCTTCAACTCTTATCTTATTGGGAAAGCTTCTAGCTTATCCCCATTACATAAAATGCTTGTTGATTTACATAGATACTACTTATCATTTTTAGGAAAACTCCATTTATTCCTATGTTCTCTAGTGCTTTTAATAGGAAAGGGTGATGTATTTTGTCAAAAGCTTTTTCTGTATTTATTGAGATAATCATATGATTTCTATTAGTTTTGTTATTTATATCATCAATTATGCTAATAGTTTTTCTAATATTGGCCCTGCATTTTTGGTATAAATCCCACCTAGTCATACTGTAGTATCCTCATGATAAAGTCCTGCAGTTGATTTGCTAAAATTTTATTTAAATATTTTTTCCACCAATATTCATTACAGAATTTGGTAAATAATTTTCTTTTTCTGTTTTGGCTCTTCCTGATTTAGGTATTGACAACATATTTGTGGTATAAAAAGAAATTGGTAGAACTTCGCCTATTTTTCCAAATAATTTATAAAATACTGGAATTAATTGTTCTTTAAATGTTTGGTAGAATTCACTTGTAAATCCATCTGACCCTGGGGATTTTTTCTTAGAGAGTTTATTGATGGCTTGTTCAATTTCTTTTTCTAAAATGGTGTTAAGTATTTTATTTCCTCTTCTGCTAATATGAGCAATTTATATTTTTGTAATTATTCTTCCATTTCACTTAGATTGTCAGATTTATTGGCATGCAGTTGGTCAAAATAGCTCCTAGTTATTGTTTTAATTTCCTATACATTGGTGGTGAATGTACCCTTTCATTTTTGATACTGTTTATTTGGTTTTCTTCTTTCTTTTTTTCTAAATAAAATTAACCAAAGGTTTATCTATTTTATTATTTTTTTCATAAAACCAACTCTTAGTTTTATTGATTAGTTAAATGGTTTTCTTATTTTCATTTCTATTTATCTCTCTTTTGATTTTCAGGATTTCTAATTTGGTATTTAAAAGGGGATTTTTAATTTGTTGCTTTTCTAGCTTTTTCAGTTGCATTACAAATTCATTGATTTCCCTTTCTCCATTTTTATTCATGAAAGCATTTATAGATATAAAATTTCCCCTAAAAATTGCTTTGGCTGCTTCCCATAAGTTTTGGTATGTTATCTCATTATTGTTGTTCTCTTTGATGAAATTACTGATTGTTTCCATGATTTTTTATTTAACCCATTCATTCTTAAGATTAGATCATTTAGTTTTCAATTAATTTTTAGTCTACTTTTCCATGGCCCTTTAATACATGTAATTTTTATTGCATTATGATCTAAAAAGGATGCCTTTAATATTTATGCCTTCCTGCATTGGACTGTGAGGTTTTTATGCCTTAATGCATGGTCAGTTTTCGTGTAGGTAATGTATTGCTGAGAAAAATATATATTCCTTTCTATTCCCATTCAATTTTCTAAAGAGGTGTACCATATCTAACTTTTCTAAAATTCTATTTACTTCCTTAACTTTTTTCTTATTTATTTTGTGGTTAGATTTATGTAGTTCAGAGAGGGGAAGTTGAGGTCCCCCACTAGTATAGTTTTGCTCTCTATTTCCTCCTGTAACTTCCTGAACTTCTCCTCTAAGAATTTGGATACTATACCACTTGGTGCATATTTGTTTAGTATTGATATTATTTCATAACTTGTGGTACCTTTTAGCAAGTTGTAGTTTCCTTCTTCATCTCTTTTAATTAGGTCTAGTTTTGCTTTTGCTTTCTCAGAGATCAGGATTGCCACCCTTGTTTTGTTTTTACTTCAGCTGAAGCATAATATATTCTGCTCCAGCCTTTTACCTTTACTCTGTGTGTATCTCTGTGCTTCAAATGTATTTCTTTTTAACAACATATTGTGGAATTATGGTTTTTAATCCACTCTGCTATCCACTTCCATTTTATTGGGGAGTTCATGTCATTCACATTCACAGTTATGATTATTAACTGTGTATTTCCCTCAATCCTATTTTCCCCTCTGTTTATATTTTTCTCTCTCCTTTCACCCTGTTCCTCCTCACCAATGTTTTGCATCTGACCACCACTTCCCTAATTCTGCCCTCCTTTCTATCAGCTCCGCTCCTTTTTATTTCTACTTTCTCCTCCTACTTCCGTATAGGGTAAAAAATTTCTATACCCAGCTGAGTGTGTATCTTACTCTTTGATTCAAATCCAATGAGAGTAAGGTTCAAACAATGCTCATCCTCCCTTCTTTCCCTCTGCTGTAATAGATTTTTTGTGCCGCTTCATGTGATATAATTTACTCTACTTTGCATCCCATTTCTTCTTCTCCTAATACAATATTTTTCACCCCTTATTTTTTTATATCATCACATCAAAGTCAACTTATCCCCCACATTCTGTCTATGTATACACCTTCTAACTTCCCTAATAAAGATACAGTTCTCAAGAGTTACAAGTAACATTTTCCCATGTAATGATGTAAACACTTTAACCTTATTGAATAACATTTTTTCCTCTTTCCTATTTACCTTTTTTATGCTTCTCTTGACTCTTGTACTTGAAAACTGAATTTTCTGTTCATCTCTGGTCTTTTCATCAGGAAGGATTAAAAGTCCCCTCTTTCATTAAATTTCCATCTTTTCCCCTAAAAGATTATGCTCAATTTTCCTGGATAGTTGCTTCTTGGTTGTAATCCAAGCTCCTTTGCTTTTCAGAATATCATATTCCAAGCCCTCCAATCTTTTAATGTAGAAACTGTTAGATCCCATGTAATTCTAATGATGGTTAGGATTCATATTTGAATTCTTTCTTTCTGGCTGCATGCAGTATTTTCTTCTTGACCTGATAATTCTGGAATTTGGCTAGAATATTCCTTGGAGTTTTCAATTTGGGGTCTCTTTCAGGAGGTAATCAGTGGAATCTTTCAGTGACAATTTTACCCTTTGGTTCTAGAATATCTGATCAGTTTTCTTTGACAATTTCTTGAAAGATTCCATCCAGGCTCTTTTTTGGATCTTGGCTTTCAAATAGCACAATAATTCTTAAATTATCTCTCCTGGATGTATTTTCCAAATCACTTCTTTTTCCAGTGAGGTATTTTGCATTTTCTTGTAGTTTTTTTTCATTCCTTTGACTTTATTTGACTGATTCTTCATATCTCATATAGTCATTAGCTTCTACTTGCCCAGTTCTTATTTTTAAGAAAGTATTTTCTTCAGTTAGGTTTTGTACCTACTTCTCCATTTGGCCAATTCTACTTTTTAAGGAGTGTTTTCTTCAGTGTGTTTTTTTTCTATTTTGCCAATTGTGTATTACAAGGAACTTTTTTATTCAGTCATTTTTTATCTTTCCTTTTTTAGCTGTTAACTCTCTCTTATATACCTCTCATTTCTCTTCCCAATTGTTCTTCTACCTCTCTTATTTGACTTTTTAAATCCTTTTTGAACTCTTCCAAGAAGACTTTTTAGGCTTGAGACCAATTCATATTCCCCTTTAAGTTTTCATATGTAAGTATTATTACATTGTTGTCCTCTTCTGAGTTTGTGTTTTGATCTTCCCTGTCATCATAGTAACTTTCTATGTTCAAGGTTTTCTTTTACTTCTTGCTTATTTTCTGCCTATTTCATGGCTTTTATACTTGAGCTCTATTCCTGGGGCACAGAGCTTCTTGTACTTGGAGCCAGGGGCCTGGTCACTGGCTTTGTGCTCTGGCTCAGGTGCCAGTGGCTTGCCCACTATGCTGGTGTGGCCTGGCCTAACTGCACCTATTTTCTGGTTTCCAGGGCTGGCACTTTGCCTTCTGTGCTGGGGCTGGGTTCCTCATGCTGGCCTGCTGTGCCACCAGCCTTTTGATCCAGGACTGATGGACCTCAGTTTCTGATCTTTGCTGTGGCTAAGATCCTCTGGCTGGCTTGCCCAGACACCATCTGAATTGTGCTGTTCTCCCCTATTACCCAAGTGAGACACACCTTTCCTGAAGTCCTTGGTTATCTTAAGCTGTAAAATTGTTTCACTCTGTCTTGTAAGTTCTGTCTCTACAGAATCTATTTAGAGGCTTGATTTAATGTTGTTTCCAAGGGAAACTGGGTAGAGCTCAGGCAACTTCCTGGCTTCTCTCTGCCATCTTGGCTCTGCCCCCAGAGGACTTATGATCCATATGATCAATTTCAAGGGTGCTTTTCTTCAGCTGTTTAGCTCCCCTTCCAAACAATCCCTGATGCCCCTTTCTTCCTCTAAACTATCAGGGGTTCTGGCATCCCTTAGAACTCTTGGACTACCTTGAGAACTATTAAAAATGGTGAAAGATGTCTAAAGCTACACTTAAGGTATACTCTGACCCTAAATGAAGGAATTAGTGTCATTTGAACTCCATCCTTATTGCAATGTTCTATATGTAGTACAGTACATTTTCTCACCATAGAATGCTAAAAGTTAAAAATGCCATCTAGTATTTGCCACAGGTAGTGTCTAACATGCAACCATGTTAAAGTAATAAAGTTATAATAAGGTAGTGTTTTGTTAAATAATGTTCTTAGTTTTGGAGTCAGAAAGACTCTAGATACAAAAAGCAAAACATTTCCTGTCGTAAAAGTGCTTATGCAAAATAGGGCAAAGCAATACATTTAATGAAGTGGTAACCAGGGAGGAGTATTTTCCTCTGAGAAATCACAAGAATACTGATTGGAGTCACATGGCAATTGGTTGACATAAACTTTCAATTTCCAGAAACCGATACATTGATGGGATTGATTACTATTCCCAGAGTAAGTGGTGGAAAGGGTATGAAACTCGGGCCACTCACTTGCCATGAAAGTGGCTAGAGAATAATATAGGGGGCCTGGTGTTGTGGTTTCAAGGTGTACTATGGCAGTACCATCTCAAATATTTAGTCAGATTACCTCTAATCTAAATGTAGGCATTTGTTGAGGATTGATGCCCCTCAGAAACAGGCTAGGTTCCAAGAGGAACCAGCAACTTCAGAGAAAGCAAGATGAGTATTTATTGGGTAAAGATGTAATTACATGACAGAAATTATGAATATTAAAAAGGCATGGGGGGATTTGTTAAGGGATTAGGTAATGGGGAGGGGTCCCTTCTATGGTTCAGTGGTCAAACATCCTGGTGGTATTGCCTTCCAACTGGGTAGATATTGTGGTCCCTTCTGGTCAAGATGGATATTTAGGTATTATGATCCTATCTTGGACTAAATGGAAGAAGTGACTGTGGTTGCATACAAGGACACATCTATTCAAATATGTGAATGGAATCTGGGGGCAGTGGCTAGCTAAGGGCAGTGGCTGTATTGATTCTGGGGGACTGTGGTGTGGTTAAGGCCAGATTGTGTGGTTAATTCAGGACATGCCCGCTGTTCAGTGGGGCCCATAAGGAAGAATATTGGGACTGGGGCAGCTTATTAGGATTCCATCACTAGGACCTCCTAGTGATGGACACAGTGAATTCTTAGCTTTCAGGAGAGCGAGGCTTCAAGGTTATGACCCAGAGTGCTGGGTCGGAATTAGTCAGTGTCAGAGCTACATGGCCTGAAGACAGCCAGAGTAGGTGAATAATACGAAATTACATACTGTAACACAAAGGGATTGGAAATGGGCTAGACCCTCACTCAATTTTCCTTTTTATTTATCTCTTCATCATAGAGGATTAGAATGCTAAAGTAGGAAATCAAAAGATAATTGAAATAACCACCAAATTTGGAGAACAAAATGAAGCATGGTAGAGACTAATAGAGTTTTGTCAAGATAACTCACTGGTCATAACAAATGCTCTTTTTCAACAACCCAACAGCCAACTCTACACACAAACATCACCAGATGGTCAATTTCAAAGTCAGATTAATTATATATTTTGCAGTCAAAGGTAGAGAAGCACTTTATAGTCAGTTAAAACAAGATCTGGAGATAAGTATGGCTCAGATCAGGAGCTTATTGCAAAATTCAGACAAGTTGAAGAAAGTAGGGAAAATCATCAGACCAAATAGGTATGACCTAAATAACACTCCTCATGAATATGAAGTGGAGGTGATGAATAGATTAAAGGGATTGGATCTGGTAGCTAGGGTGCCTGAATAACTATGGACACAGGTTTGCAACATTGTACAGGAGGCATCAACAAAAAACATCCCAAAGAAAAAGAAGAGCAAGAAAACAAAATTGATGTCTAATGAGGCTTTGCAAATAGCTGAAAAAAAGAAGGAAAGTTAAAGTTAAAAGAGAAAAGGAAAGACATATTCAACTGAATACAGAATTCCAGAGAATAGCAAGGAGAGATATGAAAATTTTCTTAAACGAACAATGCAAAGAAATAGAAGAAAACAACAATGTGAAAGACAAGATCTTTTCAAGAAAATTAGAAATGCCAAGGGAAAGTTTCGTGCAAAAATGGGCATAAATGATAGAAATTTAACAGAAGAAGAGATTAAGAAAAGGTGGCAAGAATACACAAAAGAACTATATAAGAAAGATCTTAACATAGTCAGTAACCACAACCACAATGTTGTGGTTGCTGGTCTAGAGCCAGACGCCCTGGTGACTGAAATTAAGTGGGCCTTAGGAAGGATTGATAACTGTGAGGCTAGTGAATGTGACAGAATTCCAGATATTTAAAATCCTACAAGATGATACTCTTAAAGTGCTTCACTCAATACTGTATTTCACTGCATAATCATTGCACCTTGTTTTTGTAGTCCAAAAATTGGTTTGTAACCTTTCATTATAGAATTGTCACATGGTATAATTCTGTTCATCACGCTGCTTAAAAGGTAAACAGAGCAGAAATGTATTTGCCCATGACATATGGATATGCATTTATCTCTCATTCATTGAAAGCCATGAGCCTAGAATTCTCAACACATGCACATTGTCACTATTCAATTTAACATATATATTCAAATTTAACATAAATGCAAGTATTCCATGCATCCTAACCTTGCACCAAAGATACTTTAGCAAGAAATGATTTTTAAGTAATACCAACACAAATTTTTAAAAGTTTCACATAATGGTCATACCTCACTTTTTTGCAAAAGTATTTGGCATAATATCTGCAATGATTATGCAGTGAAATATGGTGTGCTAGCAAATTTAGAAAACTCAACAGTGAACACTAGATTGGGAAAAAAATCAGTTTACATCCTAATCCTAAGGAACAATAATTCCAAAAATGTTCAAATTACTGAACAGTTGTGCTCTTATATGCTAGCCAGGTTGGGTTTAAAATTCTCCAAGCTAGGCTTCAGCAATGTGTGAACTGAGAAGTCCAGGTTGGTTTTAAATGAGGCAGAGGAACCAGATACCAAATTACCAACATTTGCTGAATTGTGGAAAAAGCAAGGGAGTTCCAGAAAAAAATCTACTTTTGCTTCATTAACTGCACTAAAGCCTTTGACTGTGTGGATCACAACAAAATGTGTCAAGTCCTCAGAGATGGGAATACCTAGTCATCTTAATTGTCTCCTGAGGAATTTGTATGCAGACCAAGAAGCAAAAGTTAGAACTGAACATGGGATAACTACTTAGTCTGAGACTGGAAAAGGAGTTTGACAAGGCTGTATATTGGCACCTTATTTTATTTAACTTAGGATGAATCAAAAGCCAGAATTAAGATTGCCTGAAGAAATATCAACAATCTCAGATATGCAGATGGTACCACACTGATGGCAGAAAGTGAAAAGAAATTAAGAAGTCTCTTCATAAGGGTAAAAGAGGAGAGTGTAAAAGCTAGATTGAAGCTTAACATAAAAAAAAAAAATCTTAGCAACTGCTTTCATCACTTCCTGGCAAACAGAGAGAGAAGAAATGGAAAGTGTCATATTTTATGATCTTGGGCTCAAAAATCCCTGCAGCCAATGCAAAGATCATTGCAGCCATGAAATTAAAAAAATGCTTGTTCCTTGGAAGGAAAGGTATGGCTAACCTGGACAGCATGACACTGAAAAGCGAAGACATCCATTTTTTCTCCTTTTCCCCACTTTGAAAGATGTCTTGATCTGCAAATCCCTGTGTAGAAGCAAATGCATATCCATTTCTTCATGAGCACAGTAACCTCAGTCAGTAATGGAGAAGAAAAATGGCACTGTTGTTGTATAGTTCAATCATCCAGACTTTTAAATCCCCAGAGGCATAGAAATGTATCAGTATCCCCCAATCTAAGGATGAACAATTGACTTTTTACATGCAATATCCTTGTGAGTGTGCTCAAAGGGTTCTACAATCTTTAGTGGAGCATCACTCATTTCTGGAAGTACTACCCCCATCTCTCTATGTTACAATCTTTCATTTAAAAAAAAATAAATTGGCACCTTTTATTTGAATATTTTGATGATTTTCATAATAGAGGGAGAAAGAGGAAGCAGTTCAAATCACTGTCAATTACTCAACTACCACTTCACCGCAGACCCCAATGGAGACAACCCAAGAAAATAATCTGCAAAAGCCCTGGGAATAACAATGCTCCACAGGCCACTAGGCCTGCTTCCAACCCATCCCCTGAAGTGATCATTGAAGGGAAAGAGCGCTACTGGAAGAATCTCCCATCCTTACTACCAGTAGTTCCAACTGCTGACCAATTGATGAAAGGCAGGTAAATCCAAGCAGCCTGAGAAGCATACTCCAGGCCAATGGCCCTGCATCTAGCCTGGCCTCTGGAGTCATTATTCAAGGAAATAACCACCATGGAGATGCAAGGTGGCAACTATGTCTTTGACAGCTACCAATGACCTATAAAAGAAAGTTCTCACCACTAATGTCCATGGGACTATCCAGTGATTTAACATCAGAAACAAGTGGGGTTTTTGCACTCCTCATACCTTTCCATCTGACTTTAGCTGAAACTTCATAGATATTTGTCTTCCACCTTTGAATTTGACCTCCTTGAGAGCAAATGCTGTCTAGTTTTCAATTTTTATCCTCAACGTTTGATACAACTCTTCCACATATGAAGTGCTTAATGAATGCTTTTTCATTCATTCATCCATCCATCCATTTATTCCTAACTTTTACTCCAAGTATAATGTGTAAGCCTAAAATTATCTGTAGTACTTTCTCATGGACTTTCATTCATGAAACAGATATAAACACACTTGCCTCTAAACCTCTTATCCCTGACCTCAGCTAATTGTGATGTCATGTTTTGAATTCATATCAAGTTTATAGTATTTATTATTATTATTATTATTATATTTTGACAAATTTTATTGGTTCTCTTTTTATTATTCATTTTTTTAATATGTCCTTCCACGTCATTCCCCATCGAATCATTCCTTGTAACAAAGATCAAAATTTTTAAAAAGGTAGAGGGGAAAAAAAGAAAATTAATTAAGACATTAAGAGGGTCTGACAGTATATTCCAAATTTCACACCCATAGGCCACCATCTCTGTAATGACTAGAGGAAAGCTCAGTTTCTCAAAGGCTAGAGCCTTTTCTTCTAAAATTACCTTTCTATAGGTTTCCTATATGTGCCTGTTTATTTATATATTTTCTCTCACAATAGAATGTAGATTTCGCGAGATCACAGACTGTTTTTGCCCTTCTTTGTACCCCTATGACTTATCACAGTATCTTGGACATTATAAGCACTTATAAATATTTGTTCACTGAGATGTCAACTCTTTTTCAAGGTTGAGCTTTGTGATCATCACATTTTAATGTAGTGGGATCCCAACCGGTTCTTAATCCTGGGTAAATCACTAAACAGGGGTAAGGAGCCATGGGTTCAGTCTCTGGGCTGATGTTGTGTAACTTTAAGTATTCAGAAAATGTTCTGGGAAATGCATGGCTTATTTATCTCTGCAGCTTCTACCATCTTAGAGTGTTCACTAGCAAAGGTGTTAATGAGATTTTGTTTTTGTCCATATATATGATTTCATTGATGCAAGAAACTATAGAATATCAGCAAATGTTCTGAAATTTATAGTCTTTTTGGAAACTTCCTGTAGCACTAAGATATTAAGTGACTTGTCCAGTCAGTATGCAGGTCAGAGCTGGGATTTGAGTCAGATTAGTGATTCACTATTCATTATATCATGTTGATTTCACTGATTGAAAGAAAGGAGGTAAAGCTGAAATTTAAATTGCTTTTCCCTACTTGAGGAGAGATGTAATGAGGGATATGCTGGAGCCAGCTTGAATTAACTGTAACTGATTGTTAAATTTTCAACACAAGCATTTACACCTGAGAAACCAAAAGTTCTGCAAATCCAGGCTTGATGTATTGTTTGGTTGATTATAAGAAAGCGGTGGAGATTACATTAATAACGCAGATTAAACTTTAAAATGTGATATATTTTTTTCCAGAAAACCAGTTGTTAAGCATTTACCAGCATACCACTGTCTGTGATAGAGAAGCATGAAACTGTTTGCTGTTGCTTTATGGATTTTATTTGTTTAGTCTCTTTCACTCTCCACTTTACCACCTAATTAAAATATTCTGTCAGGCATGGCCAGTATTATAATCTTTCATAGTATATTAGCAACATGTTCTAATGGAGGAGAAGACCTGAACTGCCCTGTCCTGAATTTGCTTTGTCTTTACTCCATAAATGATGGGGTTGAGCATGGGAGGCACCACCACATAGAGGTTGGCCACTAGGATATGGACGTGCCGGGGAATGGTATTTCCTCCAAAGCGGTGAGCAAAGAAGGAAAAGAAGGCTGGAGTATAGAACATGAGGATCACACAGATATGGGAGCCACAGGTGTTAAGAGCCTTAAGCCTGGCAGACCAGGAAGGTATGTTGAAGACAGCATGGAGGATCAATGAATAGGAAATAATGATGAGCAAGACATCCAGTCCTGTGGACACCAGGGCTATGGTCAGGCCATAAATGATGTTAACTTTGATGTTGTCACAGGCCAACCTAGCTATGCCCATGTGTTCACAATAGGAGTGGCGAATGATGTTTTGTCCACAATAAGTAAGCCTGTATATCAGAAAGATGAAAGGAAAGCAGATGAGAAAACCCCTAACCACAGCTGCTACCCCAATCTTTCCAATGACTGAAGGGGTAAGAATGGTGGTATATCTTAGTGGGTAACAAATAGCCACATAGCGATCAAATGCCATGGCCAGTAGAATGGCTGATTCTGCTGCAAAGATGCAGTGAATGAAGAACATTTGGGCCACACAGCTGCCAAAGGAGATAGATCCAGAATGGAACCAGAAAATGGCCAGCATTTTGGGTGCTGTGGTTGTGGAGAGCAGGACATCTGTCAGGGCCAGCATAGAGAGAAACAAGTACATAGGCTCATGGAGGCTGTGGTCAGTGATATAAGGAAAATTAAGAAGCTATTGCCCATAATGGCTACAAGGTACATTGAACAAATTGGAACAGAGATCCAAGTATGTGAGTCCTCCATTCCTGGGATACCAATCAGAATGTACTTGATGTTTTGGAGGTTGGTGTCATTTTGTGGAGAGGACACATATTCAACCATCTCCTTTATACCTTGCCGCCGCAATGAAATGAAATAAGGTTGATGACTCAGTAGTGCTGTGCAGGGTGGTTGGTTGATTGATTCCTTTTTGTGGCATGCCCTACTACTTGAGAGGAAGAAAGAAACCAAGGTATTAATCTGAATGTTGTCTTTTTTTTAAATTAACCATTTTTTTCTTTTATCTTTTCTTTTTATTTCTTTTTGAATATTTTATCTTTCCCTAATTACATATAAAAATATTTTTAATATTAATTTTAAAAAGTTTTGATTCCAAATTCTATCATTCCCCTGCCTCCTCGCTGAGATAGTAAGCAAAACGGATATAGGTTATACATGTGCAATCATGTAAAACATTTCTATATTAGTCATTTTGTGGAAGAAAACTGAAAAAGGAAGGAAAGAAAAAGAAAGAAAGAAAGAAAGAAAGAAAGAAAGAAAGAAAGAAAGAAAGAAAGAAAGAAAGAAAGAAAGAAAAGAAAGAAAGAAAGAAAAAAGAGAAAAAGAGAGAAAGAGAGAAAGAGGGAGAGAGAGAGAGAGGGAGAGGGAGAGAAAGGAAGGAAGGAAGGAAGGAAGGAAGGAAGGAAGGAAGGAAGGAAGGAAGGAAGGAAGGAAGGAAGGAAGGAAGGAAGGAAGGAAGGAAGGAAGGAAGGAAGGAAAGAAGGAAGAAAGAAAGAAAGAAAGAAAGAAAGAAAGAAAGAAAGAAAGAAAGAAAGAAAGAAAGAAAGAAAGAAAGAAAGAAAGAAAGAAAGAAAGGAAAAAGAATATGCTTTGGCCTGTCAGACACTATCAATTCTTTCTCCTCCTTTAAAATGGATGCTTATGGCTATAAAAGTAGATATTTAACTATGACTGTAAAATGAAGCTACCTAATTGACCAGGCATTATTCTGCCCTTTCCTTAGTGGTGTCATTCCTTTGTCCAAAAATATTTCCATGACTCCAAAATTATGAAATCATGTAACCTAGAAGGGTAATGGACCACTGAGTCCAAGCTGGATTTTAATAAGAACCTCTCTACCACAAATGCAACACATCACCATCCAGCAATTGCTTGAAGATAAAGAAGGTGACTTTACTAATTTCCAAAGTAATCCATTTGTACTTTACAGAAGCTCCCATTATTAGACAGTTTTTGGTTTTATGAAGCCTAAATTTTATTCCAGTCTAAACTCTCCTCTATAACAATTACATTTACATCTACAAACTCCAACTGTTCTCCATGTTAAACATACCTAGTCCCTTCAAACAATCCTCACGTGTTGTTACCTTGAGACCCTTCACTATCTTGGTTGCCCTGTTCTTTTGAGCTTAGCAGAACCCCAGTGCTTCGGATAAGTTCCACACAGGGCAGAGTAAAGGGACTTTCATCTCCTTATTTCTGAAATCTATGCTTCTCTTAATGCAGCTTTAGATTTTGTTAGCTTCCTTGACTACCATACTACATTCTTGACACATTTTTACCTTCCTACTCTACATACTCAACATTATCTCATCCTTCCTGCACATTCCCTAAGCTCTGGGGAAATTCTAGCACTCACTATAGGTGTCCCATGATATTATATTTGCATTCCTTCCTGCATTTTGTTCTCTATAGCTGGAATGCCTTCTGCCTGCCCTAGAGCTCTGGCTCCTTCAGCCGCTGGGGTCTGAGTCTCTGGGAAGAGGACTAGGCCCTTAAGGGAGTATAAGAATTTGCATCTGGGCTGATAGTGTAAGATACAGCCCCAAAGTAACATCATCTGCTTCTTTATTTCCTACCCATTAAAATGCAGCCTAAAAATGCCACATGTGTGAAACCTTCTTACCAGCTGGTCATAACCTTTTCCTTCTGGGTTCTCCTAGCACTCTTTTATAGTACCTCTCTAATACACTTATAACCTGTTGTGATAGATGTAGATACACACACACACATGCACACATATGTGTGTGTGCATGTGTGTGTAGTATATGTATATATATATAAATATATTTTATGTTTATGTACAATATTAAAACTTTTGTTATATATTTATTTGTATATGTCCTTTATCTCCTTCCCCTACCCCACAATTACTCTGAATATTCAATTACTTAGTAGACTGGACCCAATTTAAACACATTAGTGTTCACAATGTAGGTATTAAACACAGAAGAAGTATTTTATAAATATTTATTAAGTTGAATTGAAGCTTACCAGAACAATATTGATGGCCCTAATGCAAAGGGGCAAAAAAATTCACATACACATATATATATATGAATACATATACATAAATATTCATATACATGAATACATATATAAACACGTGTATGTGGGGGTGCATATGCTCCTATATAACACCGGGAAGCTCTGTATAGGAGAATTTAGCAGCGTTTACAGATGAGAAAAAATAGGGAATATAAAGAAATAATATTGGGAAACACCATCTCTGATCTAAATTAACCTTCCACATAGTGATTGAAGCTTAAGAACATAAACTAATTAAAATCTGTAATAAGAATGGTTCTTTAGATGCTTGTAATACAGGGAGTCTTAGTGAGAATGTGATGAGAAATTCCCTAGACCAGGAGGTGACTATAGAGAGCCATACTGTCCTCTCTTTCTAGCAACCTCTCAGCAAATACTTAAATCTCTTCCCATGATACTCTACAACAAAGTCAGGAATGTTTGTGAATTGAGGGATGGAGAGGATATAAGATATTATACAAAGAAGAGATACAAGATATTATCCACTGATCCTTTGGAGATGTGGGAGGTCCATAGGTGTGAAATATGGTCTATATTTGCAGATTTTTTTTTTGATATCTTGATCAGTTTTGCTGAATTTTTTCTCTTCTGCTTTAAAAAAAACTGCATGGACTGCCTCTCTGAGATGAAGGAGGGGAAAAAATACAAGAGGAAATTTAGGTGATGTCAAAAAAAGTATTGTAAAAATTTATTTTTAAAATGTTGAGTGAGGTGAATGAGCTTTGTTCTTTTGGAATTCAAGGTATCTAGAGGGCATTATCAAGTCATTAAGGAGTGTTAATAAAATCACACAAAACCAATCCATATCCAAATCAAAGATTAATTTCAATTAATTAAATTCAATAAATTTTCAAAAGTTCAAATGAACTTTCAAAGTTCAAGAAAAGTCACTCTAGCAAGAGAATGAATAGGTTATTCTTCTGTTGTTAATTAGAATTGTTGTGGTCTAGGGGTGCTGGGAACCCCACAGTGCAAGGGTACAGGGCACTAGTCTGCCTTGAAAGAATTCAACCACTCAAGCCTTCCAGTCCAAGTAAAGAGTTTATTTGTGACACCAAAACAAGTGGGCCAGACTCCTAGTGAGTCTGCACATTTGAGAGGGACAAGACTGGAATTTTTATAGGGAAAAAGATTGCGGGAAGATTTGGATTGGATTAAGGAGAGACAAGTAGCCTGGGGTGGTCTG
This sequence comes from Phascolarctos cinereus, assembly GCF_003287225.1. NCBI lineage: Eukaryota > Metazoa > Chordata > Mammalia > Diprotodontia > Phascolarctidae > Phascolarctos > Phascolarctos cinereus. The sequence continues at coordinate 351,553,238 of NW_027556098.1, forward strand.
GAGATAATAGAGAAAGGGGTTTGGACTGGATTAAGGAGTGTCAAGTAAACTAATTAAGTAATCTAGGTAGGTCAGGGTAGGCTAGATGCCTTGCATAGAGGCTATGTTTCATGTCAGAAGGCACCTCTGTCACCACCCCTCACATCAGCTCCTCAATTCCTCATAAGAGTCACTGAATGCCTTTGATTCCAGCCATAGATATTCTGTAGGCCCAGTCTTCCTCTGGCTTTCCTCCTCCTTGCTGCAACCCTTTTCTCCTGTTTCTCTCCACTCTACCTGAAACAAAATCTATGACCCTCCCCGTACCTTTGTTGCCTGACTAAGAAAAATTCCCTAAAGAGCACTGGCTCGCCTTACCTGTGCCATGGATGAAGAAAGAGGCAGAGAGGTCAGTCAGGGAAGGAATCAAAAAGAAGTGAATTTCAGAATCCAGTTATTTTTTTTCTTTATACCATCTGCCTGCTTCTCCCTCAGGGCCTCACTCAGCCCCTGGGGATGGATTTTCTTTTCTCTCCCTGCTCAAAATTGGATTTGGGAGTCTGAGTCTCAAGGGTTTAAATCCATAAACATTTCTTCTTTTTCTTTACATTTGTACATGTTCTCGTCCCACTGATAAATATTAACTTAATGACCACAGATTCCCATATTAAATACTCCTGCTCACAAACAAATGAGTTTATATACAGACCACCACAATAACAAAAATATTCATACAGTCATGACAAATGTAAACATACACTGACACAGGATGAAAAGATGACCCACCCTCACTAGAACTAGAAGTATGGGGTAATGAGGGATGATGATATGAAACAAAATAGTTTTCAATTTTTTATGCCTAATTTTTAATCCCTTGTCATTTGCCAAATGAATCACGGACCACAATTAGTAGGTATACGCAAAACAAGACTTTACATTCTCTGACATCCTTTGTTTTCTCTATTCTTTCAAGAGCTCAGAAATCTCCCAGAAATCTTGAATGGACTGGAAAATTAGTGGAAAAAAAAATCAAAAATGGTGAAAAATTTCTTTGAAAGAATCAAGTATCATTATTTGACTTCTCCTGATTACGAAAATGCCTCAGATACAACATCAGCATTTAGTTCTTTCTCACCATAGACTTAAAATTAAAAAAAAAATACACCAACCTAGCTATTTCCAAAGATCATATCCAACATGAATTAAAGAATGTTGTTATGTTGAGTAGCATCCCTAATCTTGGAGACCTAGATTAGAGTCTGAGACCCACGAATACCTCTGTAACACTATATAAATCACTCAGGTTTTCCGAACCTCATTTCCAAATTAAGAAACTAGTTTCTGAGACAGCAGTTACTCATTTGAATGCTGAGAGGGGTGAGAGGGGTGGGTAACACACTATCCTTCAGTGATTTGTATATGAAGAATTAAAGAAATTTTAGATTGTGTTTTTGAGAAACATGGAAATTAGCACTGCCTGAATTGTGACCCAGCTGGCCAGTTCCAGTTGGGCAACTCAGTTCATCCCCTCCCCTCCCCTCCCCTTCTTTCCTCTCTTCTCCTCTCCTCAATCCCTACCAGAAAGTGTTCTGCCCAAAGGAAGGTAAATTTTGATGGCTGAAAGCTGATTAACTTGGGGTTTACTGACTAGATCTCCCTTTCAAAGACCAAGCCTTAAACCCAATTCACTCTGGATCTCATGGTTTGGACAATAGGTCCCTGCCCAAGCACCACTTAATGGTTATTTTTTTTGGCTCAAAGCCAATGTAAATAGTAACTGTTTCTCTTTTGGCCGGCAGCCCTGAGAGTCTTCCCTTCCCAGTTTCATTTTTTTTTTTATTAAAGGTGCCATCCCTTGACTTACTTCTTAAAGAGGCCTATTCAGTGAATGGGTATTGCCTCACTCAAAGTGAGAACTTGAAAAGACCTTATCTTAAAAGGGCCAAGGTCTCCCATTGCATCCTGGGCCATCTCCAGTAGATCTGATCACTATCTGGCCACTGGACCCAGATGGCTTTGGAGGAGAAAATCAGGCTGGTGACTTTGCACAGCCCTCCCTCACTCAAATCAAAGTCAATTGCAAGTCATGTCATCATCTCCCTGATATCATGATCCTCTTCAAGAGAGAAGGACAAAACCACAACCTGACACTATGATCACCTGTCCTTGGTCAACAGGCCTTAGAATGAACTTGGACTCATTTAGACACTCAGAGGTGTCTACAAAATACCACTCCCTAGATATAACCCATTAACATACCTAAACATACCCTCTCCCACACAAAGGTTTGGCCTATGCGGAGAACCAGAGAGTAGATCTTTTAAAAAAAAGCTATAGAAGATCATGTCCACTATTAGTCAAGAGCAAACCCAAAATCTAAACAGGTTTTTAGAAAGAATTTTATTAAGCTGTGAAGCCAAAGGGGAGCCAGAAAAATATTCATAGTTGGGTTCCTCCTCAGACTTTGTGGATTTTACATTATATAGAGCTTAAACAAGGGTGCAAGGCCAAGAAGCTGAGTAAACTACATGTAGGCAGTTTCCACAAAGAGGCAATTTCCAGATAAGGCATGTAGGTTGCTGCGTATGTATATCCACAGATAAGTCTAAGTATTCAATAAAACTTGTTCATGTTCAGTCATTTTTCAGTTGTGTCCAACTGTTTGTGAACTGAGTTAGAGTTTTCTTGGCAAAGATATAAAGGTAGTTTTCAGTTCCTTCTCCAGCTTATTTTTCAGATAAAGAAACTGGGCAATCAGGGTCAAGTGATTTGGCCAGGGTCACCAAGCTAGTAAGTGTCTGATGCTGAATTTGAACTCAGGTCTTCCTGATTCCTGGCCCAGCTCTCTATATTCAGTGCCACCTAGTTGCCCAGAGGGCATAGTACTTAATCATGTGAAACCGGAATAGATAAACCCTGAGTTGTCTTTCTGCACTGGGATTATATAGTTCTGTCATTCTATTCAGTACAACCTATAACTCTGCCCAATAGAGGCATGTGACTAATACCTTTAACACTTGTACTAGTAGTTGAAGCTAAGGTCAAGTCAAGTAAATTCCTAATCTTTCCTTACTTCATTTCACTTCCCATCAACTGCTCACTCATCTCCTAAAAATGAATCCTTTCATCATCTCCATTCTCTCCTTTCAGAGTCATATCCTTTTTGACACTTTTTTTTTCAATTGTCAATTGCTCCCTTGTTTGAACTCTATATAATGTAAAATCCACAAAGGCTTGGAGGGAACTCAGCTATGCATATTTTTTTTTTCTGATTCTTCCCCTGGCTATAAATGTTTGCTCCCTTGTTTAAACTCTATATAATGTAAAATCCACAAAGGCTTGGAGGGAACTCAGCTATGCATTTTTTTTTCTGATTCTTCCCCTGGCTATAAATGTTTGACAATTGAAAAAAAAAAGTGTGAAAAAGGATATGACTCTGAAAGAAGAGAATGGAGATGATGAAAAATGTGGGAGAGAGAGGTAATATGGAAAATTCAAAACAAATGGAAACAAGGGATTCACTTTTGAGAGATGAGTGAGTAGTTGACAAGAGGCTGAGTATACAATGTGTAGGCAGTTTTTTTTTTTAATATTCGTGTAAGTTGCTTGGCATATATGACAACAGATAAATATTCAATAAAACTTGGACCAAGCAGAGACACAAGCTTAGAGTGAGGTCCCAAGACAAAACCTAGGTGGGTTCTAAATAGCAATCTCTGGGTCCCTTGCAGGGTGTCTGGAGTCAGTAGGACCTACATATGCTATACATTCTAGGATAAGCAATATCTTGCCATACAAAGCTACATTCAAACAGTATAATAAATAATAAAGTTTTCTCCCTCAACAAATGGTTTGGTGTGGTTTAATGGACAGAGTAATGGTTTGGAGTGAAAAGACCTAGTTTTGATATAGGGGTAGCTGACATTTAGAAGGAAAACAATATCTTTTCTATTTGATAATGGTATAGCAGGAGAAATGGAAAGAGGGACATACTTTGCCTTCAATTTAAGAAAAATTATCCAAGAATAAGATCTTAAAAAAAAAAAAAGGTTTGATGACCAGCCAGAACAGTCATGAATTCTCAGTCATTAAAGGTTTCTAAATGGAGTGTAGATTGCTCTTTTTCAGTTCTTTTTCAGTCATGCCCAACTCTTTGTGACCCCATTTGTGGTTTTCTTGGCAAATATAAAGGAGTGTTTTGCCATTTCCTTCTCCAGCTGATTTTACAGATGACTTACCTGAGGCAAATACAGTTAAGTGACTAGCCTAGGGTCACTCAGCTAGGAAGTGTCTGAGACCAGATTTGAACTCAGGAAGATGATACTTCTTGACTCCAAATCCACTTAGGCACCTAGCTGTCCAGAGAGCAGATTCCCTGATCACATTGACATGGGAATGGATAAACTCTGAGTCTTTTTTCTGCACTGGAATTATATGATTCTGTCAGTACATTCCAGTACAACCTACAACTCTGTCTGAGAGAAGCTTGTGACTTATACCTCTAACATTTGCACTACTGGCTGAAGCTAAGATCAAGTCCAGTAAGATCCTAATATTTGTTTACTTCATTCCACCTCCCATCAACTGCTCATTCATCTCCCCAAAAAGGACACCTTTGTCTCCATCTGTTTTGGATTCTCCATATTACCTCTCCCACATTTTTCATCATCTACATTCTCTCCTTTCAAAGTCATCTTCTTTTTCATGCTTTTTTTGACAATCAAGTATTTTTTTCCTCTTTTTCACTTCCTACTTTGCCATTGACAAATAGAGAAATAAAGCAAAAAAACAAAAAGAAGACTCTTGCAAAAAGAAAAAAAAACATACATAGCTAAGCAATGCAATTACCCATATTGGTTTTGTTAAAAAAAAAAAATGTCTTTTCACACTTCACTACAGATGCTCTCTTTTCCTAAAGACATCTGTCCCAGCAATGTTTTGTCCTTACATTGGTAATATTTTCCAAAACATGTGTGCATATTCAGGTAATTACATTCAATGTAATACGCATGAAATAAATGTTGTATCTTAATAGGTACTCCTATCAGAGAGAGGAAAATTTAAGTAGGTTGCCATTAATGGGAGACATAAAGAAAGAGAAGTAATGGATTTTGTTACTGATAAGGTTAAATCACTCTAGTAGACAGAAAATGCAAATGCTCAATGAATCAAGAGCTTTTTACTATGTATTGCAATAGGAAATTTAAATGAATACAACAAAATATAACCTTACCTACTGCAGCAGAAGGAGAAAAGAACTAGGAAGTAAATTTGGAAGGCTCCAATATAGATGTCAATATTGTGCCAGGTTTTGAAGGAGGGGAGTGATGTGGCTTGGTATAATGGAGGAAAGTAAGGGACACTTCTTTTGCTTATAGGCGTGCCCCAATCCCATGAGAGGGAGAAAAACCTAGCTGATAACTAAAGTAACTGGGCAAGGCAGGCAAGTGCCCTCATGTATGCACAGTTCCTCTTTATCACTTGAGCCCCTTCTCTATTTCCTATATAATAAAGAAAATCAGGATTTCTTTACATCCAAGAGCTCTATCCAATGGAATTCCATCATGCATGTGGTGGAGAGCTTGGACTCAGAAATAGAGAAATGTGCTAGTATGACTTGATTGAGCCCTGAAGGGTTGAATGCCTCTGAGACCTCTCAGTACAGAGGATGATGAGGATATTCTAGCTCTCACAGGGTGACATTGCCTTTACTGCTGATGATTATGGTAAAGTTGGAAAACAAACTAATGTTTAATAAGAGTAGTGAATGAACAAAGAGGGAGGTAGATGATTTATGTTTCTTTGGTTCTCTGCTGGAGTAACCATTTTAAGAACTTATACTTTGAAACTCAAATATGTTACACAAATATTTGTGGAGTGTATGCTATTACGCCCTTGGCCACATCAAGTTGTGTTTATTATCCCCTTTCTTTAAAGATCATCCATAAGGGTCATTTGGCAATCATGTAACATTGCTAAAAGTTGGAATCAGAGTATCCTAAAAACCTTTCTGCAGTCATTCATGCTTGTGGCCACTTTGTATCAGCAACCCACATAAAATCTGATTCTGCTGTTGCATATTTTCCCCAGAGGATTATCTCAGAAGCATTGTAAGTTTTAACAGTCACCCCTCTGATGAGAGACTTGCTAATTTCATGATCCTGTTGGAGCACATTCTGTCTAGCCATTCAGTACTCAAGTTGTCCCATAGACAATGTTAATGGAAAGGCTAAATGAACACAACAATGACTTTACTTACTACTCTTATTACTACTACAAAATATATTTAAAAAAAATTAAAATATATACCTTATCTTCACACAACACTAGAGTGACTCAGTACCTTTGCCCTGAGAAAAGCCTTTGTATCCTGCTTCGAATCTGCTGGGTCTTGACACTATAGATGATTGGGTTCATCAAGGGTGGAAGGAGAATATAAACATTACCCATAAGAACATGTACTACAGGGGAGAGATGCTTGCCAAAACGGTGTACCATAGTTAGGCTGATGATGGGGATGTAAAAGACAAGGACAGCACAGATGTGGGAGACACAAGTCTGGAAAGATTTGACTCTTTCATCCCGAGATGCAATAGCCAAGACAGATTTCAGAATTAGAACATAAGATGCAAGGATAAGGACAGAGTCTAACAATAGGGTGCAAATTACGAGCCCCAGTGCATAGAAGCTGTTGAAGTGAATGTCAGAGCAACTCAAGCGAAGCAGGTCCTGGTGCAGACAGAAAGAGTGAGAGAGAACATGGGGCCGGCAGTAATGGAAGAACTTAAGGCGAATGATGGCAGGAGTGATAAAGAGGAAGCTCCTAATTATAATGGCTACCCCTATCTTGATTATCCTGGCAGCTGTCAAGATAGAGGAGTAGCGCAGTGGGTTGCAGATTGCAATGTAACGATCAAAAGACATGGCAAGGAGGACAGAAGATTCCATAAAAGACAGACCATGAATGAAGTAAGATTGGCCAATACAGACATCCAAACTGATTTCACTGATGAGCCCCCACAGGATTCCCAACACTGTGTGCATGGTGGACAGCCCCATGCACAGGTCAGTGAGGGCCAGCATGGCTAGGAAATAGAACATGGGCTCATGCAGACTCTGTTCAGTCCGGATCACATGGAGTATCGTGCAATTCCCAAGGAGAACCATGGCATAGATGAAGGAGAAAGGGATGGCAATCCACACATATGACTGTTCCAGGCCAGGGAAGCCTGTGAGGAGGAAGGTGGAGGCACTGAAGTTGTGCCCAGGTTGAGTAGACATGAGTGTAGAATGCCCTTTTTAAGTAAGATCAAGGAATATTTCCATGTCAAAAAATCTTCATTCCTTCAATTTAAAACCTTTTGCCTGTAATTTTGGAATATCATACACAATTCTTCCTGAAAGATATCCTGGGTGACATAATTAAGCAGCTATATAAGAAAAAAAATATTGTTTTCCAGGAGAAAGAGGCCACATCACCAGTTGACTAGACCAAGGTATTGTTGTATTTCGTGTGGCCGAGAATTCAATGTCAGCATGCTAGCCTCAAATCTTCTTTCTGGGAATCAGAATGTGAAAAAAGAGTCTGGGCTAGGACAGTTGTTTAGAGAAGTTCTGGTATCAGTGATGATTTTGCTCAGATCTGAATAGGGTAGGACAGCTTGGCAATTGGAATTGCACTATATAAAAAGAGTCCTTTTTCTCTTCTGTGTATTTGTAATATGTGGGAATACATAAGATGTTAGCCTCAGAGGAGGCCCCTTTCACCTCTAAATGGTTTGTCTTCCTATCCCAGGATCTCTCTCCTTTTGTCACATTGGTTAACTAACCCAATATACACCTACTTTCTGTCGTTTCCAATATCAGAGCCTGCAGTTTCTTTTCCTTATTGTTCTTCATGGTCAGGATGGCAGTAGGGGAGGATTTATGTAGATCCTCATTGACCCCTGGGCTCCAGCAGGAGTGCCTGTCTCCTGGGATAAATATCTCATCTCTGGATTTCTGAAGCTAAGAGCATGATGCAACTCCTTGGTCTCTGACCTAGGTCTCAGCTCATTCATTTAGACATTCACTATTATAAGGAAAAGTGCAATGACTGTGATGTCAGAGGTCCTGGGTTCAAAACATTTACTACCTGTGTGATCTTGGGCAAGTCTCTTAGCCTCTGTGATCCTTAGTTTCCTCATATGTAAAATAAGGGTGTTGAACTAAGTGAATGACCTCTGAGATCTCTTCCTGCTCTACTGTTATGATCCTATCATCATTGAAATCTTTCATTTGCTTTCTAGGTAATTATTGAAGCATTACATATGAGCCACAGTTGAGTTAGGGTTTCAAAAAGCCTTTTGAATTTTGTGTGGAAAACACTGTGGATACAAAGAGAAAAATTAAACCATTCACTGCAAAGGGTAATCACAGAATGATCCAATTTGATACCATGTATAACATGCACTCCCAATTTGTCCTTAGAAATATAGTCTATGTGTCTTTCAAAAACTGATTTTCATGTTAGAAATTATACTTTTGCTTATTTAAAAAAGAGCAGAACCTGAGTTCAAATCCAGTCTCATACATAACACTTCTTAGCTGTGTGACTCTGGGCAAGTCACTTAACCCCAGTTGCCTCACAAAAAAACAAAGCACAAATGTTTCCAAACTGATTTCATTTCCCTCATGTGTGTATGTGTGTGTCCATGCTTGCACACTTATCTCATTTATTAGAGGTTAGCAGTATAGAATACCTTTGGACTCAAGACTGAAAATGACATTGGTCAAAGTTATGTTATTTTTTTTCATGTTCATTTTATTCACATTAGAGCTATTATTGTATAAATATTCACCTAAATCTACTTAAATTACTCTGCACTTTTTTATAGTCTTCCTTAAGTTTCTCTGAATTCCTAACATTTATTATTTCTTACACAACAGCTACAATCTCATACATTCATCAGTTTATTCACTTCTTCAACAAGTGATGGACACTCAGTTTGGTTTTCAGATTTTTGCTATATCCACAATATTCTGTCATAAATATTTTGGGACCTATGAGATCTATCCCCTCTGTCTTTGTGCTCCTTGGGTTAGGGCCAGTATCAGTATTGCTGAGTTAAGCACATTTAGTGATTTTTTTTTCCAATGTAGCTGTTGTTCAATGTATTTTCCAGAATGGTGGACTCATTTATAACTAAAAATGTGTTAGTGGGTGTATCTTTCCAAAGCCTTTCCAGAATTTGTGATTTTTGACTTTGCCAGTCTGATATATTCAAGGTAAAACCACAGTTATTTCAATTTGCATTTCTTTTATAAGTACTTTGGAGTATTCTTTCATACTGTTGTTAATAAATTGTATTCCTTCTTTTGCAAACAGATTATTCATTTTCTTTGGCCATTTGTCTTTGGGAAATTTTCCATATTCTTATATATTTATATAAATGCTACAACTATTTTGAATAGCTGAGCGTTATCCAACATATTTTCTGTGAATATATTTTTCCTATGAGTTAATTTCCTTTCTCATTCTATCTGAATTAATTTTGTTTACATAAAATATTTTAAATTGTATTCAACTAAAATTGTTTTTCTTTTCATACTCACATTTCTCCCTAATTTATTTAAGAAGTTCTCCCTATCCATAGTTGCAAAAAGTACTTACAAGCATTCTCCAATTAAAAACAACAACAACATCAACATTATCATTGTATTAAGTCACATATCTATTTGGAGCTTATTGTAGTTTATCATGTAAGGTATTGATCTAAATCTATTTTTTTACAAACTACTTTCTAGTTTTTCCTGTAATAATACTAATAATAACTATAACTAGCACTTTACACTGTTTACAATATACCGGGAACTCGGCTAAGTGCTTTAAAATTTTCTTATTTTATCCTCAAAAATTATGGGAGGTAGGTACCATTTTACAAATGACAAAATTGAAGTAAACCCAGCTTAAGTGACTTACCCAGGGTCACATTGTTAGTAAGTTTCTGATGCATTATTATAGCTTGAGTCTTCCAGACTCCAGACCCAGAACTGTTGGTGTACTTTGAGATTCAAATATATCAAACAAATGTTTCTTACATATTTGCTATTTTATCTTCATTTTACAGATTAAGAAACTGAAGTTCAGAGAGGTTTTGACTTGCCCCAGGATCAAAAAGTTAGTGACAAAATCAGAAATAAGATCTTCTAACTCTCCAATCCAAGTTCTTTGTGATCCTCAAGAAGGTGTTAACTGGGATTGGTTTAGGGCAAGTGGCTCTTCTTAAGCCTTAAGAGTCTCTCTTGATCATTTGCAAATTCATTCATGCATTAGACATTAATTCAAGGAATACTGAAGTGCCTAGCAGGTGTGAGCCCTCATATTCTGTCTCTGTGACTTCTGTGCTTATCTCTGCCCTGCACCATACCCTCCAATCCCAGCAGATGGGAATCAGCTCCTGGAACTACCCCAGTGAGTTTTGGCTTTATTCTAAAATGCAACTAAAGCAAAAGGAGAAACTTGATATAACTCTGATATAACTCCTCTCCCTTGTGCTCATTTCCAAGGCCTCAGAGGACTAAGAACAAAGAAACGAAAAGGCAGGTCTGGCTCTTTATTTCTGTTCCACTGTATATTACCAGGTCCCTCAATTCTAGCAGTTTTTCCTGAATTCCATACAACACTAACCACAAGATGTTTTGGTCAATTCATCATTCCCTCATTTCAATGACAAGCTTTTTTTTCTTTACTAATTTATTTCTTAATATATTTAATTCCAGGCAGCAACAATAGATCTGTTTGTTTTTAAGTAGTTATATTCACTATAACAGGCTGCAGAGGTAAAACCTAGCTATTGTTTTGTTTCTGTTTCTCAAGGACATGGGAGAATGAACAAAACTTTTAATGCAGCATTGCACCCAATGACAATTAGATACAAAGGAGTAGTCAAATGTCACCAAGTTGTCAAGTTGGCGTTTTATTGACATATTATCTTACCTGCTCAGTGTTATTACTTTAGTCCTTAAACCTCCCCTAAATAGCATTTTCAAACTAAGATGTTCAGGGAGATGCATGATTAAACTCTTTCCAGTACACAAGTGTACTTCCTGACATTCATGTTTCCCAGACATCAGATTAAATCCTTCTAAAATTCTTCTGTTTGGGCTGCCCAGCCCTCTGGATGGGAGAATGTCATGGAACAAGCATTTAAGTGCCAACTAGGTGCCAGGCTTTGTGCTAAGCATTCTACAAATATTACTTCACTTGATCCTCACAACAACCTATGAGGCAGGTGTGATTCTCATGATTTTACAGTTGAAGAAACTGAGGCAGATGGAGGCTAAATGATATGCCCAGCATCACAGAACTAGTAAGTGTGGCAGAAGAAAGATAAAATTACTGAGAAACAAAGGTTTGAGCTTCTGAGTTTATTGATGTATTAAGTGTATGTACTGATTGCATAACAAATCAGGACCAGGCCTCCTTAGCTTTGGCGCTGGACCCCAAATACAGTGGGAGACAGATTTTTACGCATTAAAAATATTTAATCAAAGAAAACCAATTAATTAAAAGACAACATTTAGCAGAGTACAAACCAGGATACAAAATGGGGTGAATTGATTTCTAGTTGGAGTAAACATTAGTGACTTTCTAAGGTTGGAGGCTGAGAGGGATCAGGTGTCCCACTCCCCCACCCAAGGGTCTGTATTCAATCAAAAGAACATGGAAACAAGAATTGATTGACCAGTACAGGACCAGTTTACAGATAAGACATATGGGTTTCTTGAGATGTATAATTGTGAGAAAACTAGCATCAGTCTTCAGATCTGACCAGGTTGCCAGTCAGCACAACCTAGATCCTTTGGTAAGGGTCTCTAAGAAACAAGTAGAGATGATTCAGCTTCCCAGCCATACAGGGCTATGTTCAAACAGTACAATAAGGTTTTCTCACAATTCTCATAATTAAAAAAAAACCATTTTCTCACAAGACAGAAATTGGGTTAGACCTATAATTGAATAGAAGGGAACCTGAACTAGCTTCAGAATTGCATCATAACAGGATTCAATGTGGATCATATGATTCCCACATTCCCTCATAAATCAGGTCTTCCTGAATCCAGGCCAGTATTCTATTCATTGAACTATATAGTTGCCTTATCTTTCTGATTCTGAGAGTCAGGAAATGCATCTGATTTGGCAGACAAAGCTAGATTGTGAATAGCTTAGTTTTCTTTCAGAGAAAACCACCTTTGGATTCTGCTACGGATCTGCTGGGTCTTGACACCATAGATGATGGGGTTCATCAGCGGTGGGAAGAGAATGTAGATGTTGCCCATGAGGACATGTACCACTGGAGAGAGGTGCTTCCCAAAGCGGTGTACCATGGTCAGACCAATGATAGGTATGTAGAAGACCAGGACAGCACAGATGTGGGAGACACAGGTTTGGAAGGACTTTAGCCTCTCCTCTTGGGATGCAATAGCCAAGACAGAATGCAGAATCAGGATGTAAGAGATAAGGATTAGCAGAGAGTCTAACAATAGAATGCAGATCACCAGGGCCAGGGCATAGAAACTATTGAAATGGATGTCAGAACAAGCCAATCGCAGAAGGTCCTGGTGCAGACAGAAGGAGTGGGAAAGAATGTGGGGGCAGCAGTAATCAAAAAACTTTAGGCGGATAATGGGAGGGGTGATAAATAGAAAACTCCTGACTATAACAGCCACTCCAATTTGAATGATCCTGGTATTGGTCAGGATTGCTGTATACCTCAGTGGGTTGCAGATTGCAATATAGCGGTCAAAGCACATAGCAAGTAGTACAGATGACTCCATGCAAGAGAGTCCGTGGATGAAATAGGTCTGGATGATACAGGCATCAAGGCTGATCTCTTGAATGAGCCCCCACAGGATGCCCAATACTGTGTGCACAGTAGACAGCCCCATGCACAGATCAGTGAGGGCCAGCATAGCCAGGAAATAGAACATGGGCTCATGCAGACTCGGGTCAGTCCGAATCACATGAAGGATCATGCAATTCCCCAAGAGAACCATGGTGTAGATGGAAAAGAAGGGGATGGAGATCCAGGCATATGATTGTTCAAGTCCTGGTAAGCCAGTAAAGAAGAAATGTGAGGATGTAATATTGGGACTAGTCAGAGCAGACATCAATGAACACAGATGACTATAGAGTTAGGTCAGTGATTACTTCTTTTGGGAGCTGGCCCTTAGTTCATATTATTTTTACACTTTCTGGCAGAAAGGAAAAGAAAAGATGTTATAAAAATCAATAGAAACATGATCAATATATAAAAATATATCAATATATAACAAATAAGATATGTAAACATGAGCTACGTGGAAAAGTTCAGAAACTGAATAAAAAAGACATATAACTTCCCTAGAGTTGGGGGATACATTACCTGCCTGTTTCTCTCTAATCCAGGAGGTTTTCCCTTTTGATGCCAAGATTCCAACTCCCATGTCCTTGATATGAATCTTCATCCTGAAAATCAGAGAGAACATAAGCTCATGGTCTCGAGTCAGAGTAACTATGAATGTTGTGATGAATATGAAGTATGAGAGACATAATTTCTAGTCAAAGATGAATTATGGAGGCATTTCAACATTTAAATACTCTTGGAAAGTAGATGTTCCCAACAAGCAGAAATCAACTCTGATTGGTTAACAATTAATGAGAGAATGAATAGTATAATGAGAGGTGGGCTTATTCTAATGAGGGTCTGGGAACACAACTTTGATTATGTCACTCTTGGACAAAGAGATTATTTCTACACCTAGACTGATCTCATCTCTGTCAATTTAGACAAATGACTCCTAACTCCACTCAGACCATTTATATAGTTGACCAATGGATCAGAATTTACCTAGATTAGATTCTCTTTCTAAGGTCCTCTAGTTTGGTGGGGTCCCACCCAAGATCCAGTCTCATCATCAGCCCTGCCTTTAACAAGGACTAGGCTTTCAATGAGGAATTAAAAAGAGGGAGAAAAAAAAACAACGGTGGATCCTAATTTAATAACTGATTATTAATATAAAGGAGAAATAATAATTTCTCTCAATGTCTAGAAAGTCAGGGTAATGGTGAAAAATCTTACGAGGAAGTATAGTTTAGAAGACGGGACACAGGCTGTTGGGGAAAAAAAAAGACTTTTGTTTTGTTTGGTGTATCTGGAATATTTGTCTTCCCGTGAGATCTCTGAGTATCAGAATAGAAAGATGTGGTTGTCAGAGGAAACCTTTTTCATACACTGTCATCATCTCTGGTCTATGTTGAGCTCTCTCTTCCACTGTCTTCACTCACCGAACCTGAATCAATTACTTACTGCATAGGCTTCTGTTTTCCCTGATTCCCAATACTGGGACCCGAAGGAAAGCTCTCTCCTTTTCATAGCATCAGGAAAAAGGAAGGTAGGATAGTTGGATTTATGTATGACACTGTTATCAAATGAATCCAGGGAGGACATCTACTGTCTTGGGACAATCAACTCATTTTTGTTCTTCTGAAGCCAGGGGAATATGCTCTAACTCCCCAATCTTGAGTTCAGCTGTGATAACGATTTAATAATTCCATTCACTCAAAAACTATTTATTTGCTCCAAAAAAAGGAAATAAGGGAAATATCAGCATCTGCCTTCATATATCTATCTATCTATCTATCTAGATAGATAGATAGATAGATAGATAGATGTATATATTATTAAACTAATAATTATTTATTTGTCTGCTTTCCTATAATTACAAATTTTTTTCAAAAATAATCTGCATGAATTGAGGGAATTCTTGATGAAAGTATGATAAGGGAAAGAGAGGCTTTTGGAAAAAAATAGTCCAGGGAAGGCCACATCTTGGCGGCCATATAATTGACTGAAAAGGTGTAGAAAATATGACAAAAGGGTAGTTCAAAGGGCATATGCATAAGACTCTCCTCATTGGTGAGAATTGATTATTCAAGGCTCCTCACCTCTAAGAAAAGTGGAGTTGTCAGTAGTCTGGGAGAGAAGAGAAAGCCAGGTCTGGATTCCAACTTCAAGAGAGAAGACACTCAGTTCCAGAAGTTATTGGAAGAAGATAGCCATGTTTTCTCTTGTCCCTCACAAAGGCAAGGAACATTAAATAATCAGTCTCCACCAAATGAGAAAAATGTTCATTTTTCATGGGTAGACTGAGTTGATATAATAAAAATGACAATTCTACATGTCAATTTATTTATTCAGTGCCATACCAATCAAACTATCAAAAATTATTTTATAGAGATAGAAAAAAATAATAAAATTTATCTGGAAGAACAAAATCTCAAGGATATCAAGGGAATAAATAAAAAAACAATGTGAAAGAAGGTGGTCTAGGTATACCAGATCTCAAACTGTATTATAAAGGTGTAACTATCAAAACAATCTGGTACTGGCTAAGAAATAGAGTGGTAGATCAGTGGAATAGATTAGGTACAAATTACATTATAGTGCATGACCATAGTAATATACGCTATGATATATACTATGGTAAACCCTAAGATTCAAACTTTTGGAATGAAACTCGTGATTTGACAAAAACTACTAGGAAAATTGGAAAACATTATGATAGAAACTAGGTATAGACCAACAACTCACACTACTACAAAATAAGGTCAAACTGGGTACATGATTTACACATAAAAGGTGATAGCTTATGCAAATTAAGAGAGCCTGGAATAGTTTATGTCAGATTTACCAATAAGGGAAGAATTTAGAACCAAAGAAGATATAGGGAGCACTGGAAAATGTAAAACTGATCATTTTGATTACATAAAACAAAAATATTTTTGTATAAACAAAACCAATGTAACCAAAATTATAAGGAAAGCAGAAAAGTGGGAAAATATTCTTACACATGACTGAAGGACAGGAGAAACACAGAAGAAATAGCATGACCTATAGAGATAAACAAAAGAGAATTGCATTTCAAAGTTGGGGCTGTGAGATTTACATTTCAAAGATACATTTGGAGAGTTTACAATAGCAATCTATTTACTGTACCACCCAGCTGCCTTGTATGAACTGATTTAGAGTGAAGTGAACAGAACTAGAGAATGAGAGTAAACCAAGAGAGGGCACAATATCCCTGCTTCAGCCTAAGGCTGAATTTACTTCTACCAGTGTCTTTGGTATGTTGTTGGGTTTGGAGTCAGGAAGACCTGGATTTTAATTCCATTGTAGATATTTATTAGCCATGTGACTCCACACACAATCACCTCTATGTTTTCAATTTCCTCATTTCTAAAGCAGAATAACAGGTGTAGTACTTAGTGAAAGGATCCAATGAAATAATGAATGTTTGTAAAACCCGATAACTGCCAGTTATTGCTATTATGTCTTCTAGCTTCTTTTAAGATTTTATTCCAATAATCATTAACTCTCCTATGTACCTTTAAACTCTTCACTTCTACTTGTTCCTTCCCACCTTTCAAAAAACAGCTCAGGATTACTCTTCCTCTCTTTTAAAGTCTTCCTCTGAGCCATTTCACCCATTCCATTCTTTTGCAGGTGAAGATAAGATGGTAAAATGCCCACATTTGCCACCAGGGGGCAATAGAAGTACACTAAAGTCTACTTCCTGCCTGAATCTGCCAGTAATAGGAAGGACATACTTAATAAACAATTATTAAACTCCTACTATGTGGCAAGCACTATGCTAGATATCTGTGAAGAATCATCATATCCAGAACTTGATGGCAGAATATTAGAAACTAAAATGAACCTTGGAGACAATGTAGTGAAACCCTTTTACTTTATATAATAGAACAAAACAGTGAGCCTCAGAAGCATAAAGAGACAGCATGGTAAGTGGTTGGGAGAAGATTTGCTTCCCTGGCTTCCCTTAACATCCAGAAGCTCAGAACAATTCTTTCTCACTCATCTCCAAGAAGGAAAAAAAGCAAAAGCTTCAATGGAGAGGACAGATCACTCTTTTGTTATGTACACTCAGTTCTCCAGCTCAGAAACTCAAGATTCTTCAGTGTCCCAGCCAAGGAGACATTTGTTACCCACTAGGTATCAGCCTTTTGGTCACTTATGATTAGAAGTAGATCCTCTAAGCTGGTATATGTTCGATTGGTTGCAGATAGGGAATATTTGTGTATGCTCTGTATAACCCACCAGGAAGGGGCAGATTTGAGCATGCTCTAAGGACTCATTGATCAGTCCTCCATTACAATTAGTTTACCTAATTTTACAAACAAGGGGATGGAAGCTCAAAGAAAGCAACAGATTTGTTCAACATCACAAAGTTAATTTCTTTGTAACAGAGCTGAAACTCAAAGCTAAATCTCATGATGCCTAGATTGTCAAAAACTGTTATTTCACCAAATAAGAATGACTTTCATTTTTAGATCTGTGTACTTATATCTCAATAGGTCGCCCCACCTACATTCCCTTTAGGAAATGGTTATGTAACCCCTTTGCAGGTCTGTGAAGTTCCTTGTATTCTGTCAATGGACATGGTTCTCCCCTTTAAATATATGCAGACAGCTTTCAGGACTCCCACTCACTCCCCAGAAGTCTTTCCTGTTCTGGTATAAAGATCCCTACTGGAAATGACAGTGATGACTTAGTTTTCCATTTCCTTCTGTTTTTAACTTTAAAAATATAAACTTAGTAACCAACAAAAATCATAACTATTAAAATGTACAAACAAGATTTTTATGAATATATATGAATTTTTATAATTCTGTTTTTAGCAGTTTATTAAAATTTTGCTTGCTAACTTTAATAAGATTCATTTTTCCCAAGGTATTCATATTTATTACTAGAGCATGTGATATGATTTTCTTACAGCTGGGAGATGTGAGGTACTTAACCTTCCTGCATAATTATAACTGTAATAAAGAAACTTAATAAAGATTTATAGGAACTACAAGTTAAATTAAGGGATGAGAAAGATGGGTACATTAGGAGAAGGAGAAAGGGAGAGGGAAGAAATTATCTCACATAAAAGAAGTGTAAAAGGAAGACCTTTTAGAGTGAAAGGGAAGATTGGGGGGTGCAGTGGTAGGCAATGCATAAACCTTATTCTCATCAGAATTGACTCAGAGGGAATAACATAAATACTCAGGTGCATACAAATATCTCTTACCCAAAAGGGAAGCAGGAGAGGAATAGCATAAGAGAAGGTATGTGGGTAGGGAATAGAGAGGGGAGGTAGAAATAAGGGTAGATTAAGAAAGGTACTCACTACTTCAATTGTCAATTTCACTGACACATAATTGAGCAAAATAACTCCTAAAAATTGCTTTAATTTCATCTCCATGGGTGCTAAATCAACTCTTTTCATTTTTTATACTAGTAATTTGCTTTTCTTCTTCTTTTTAATCAAATTGATCAATGGTTCATTTTTTTTCATAAAACTAGTTCCTTGTTTTAGTTATTAGCTCAACTTTTTTTTTTTTGCTTTACTTTCAATTTTATTAATCTCTCCTTTTATTTTCAGGATTTCTACTTCGGTATTTAATTGTTGTTTTTCTAGCTTTTTTTTTTCAGTTACATGTCCCAACTCATTAATCAATTCTCTCTCTCTTCTTTTATTGATGTATGCATTTAGAGATACACATTTTCACCTTGGTGCTGCTGTGATTGCATCACACAAATTTTGGAATGTTGTCTCATTATTGTCATTCTCTTTAATGAAACTACTGATTGTTTCTATGACGTGTTCTATGACTCACTCATTCTTTAGGATTATATTATTTGGTTTCCAATTAACCTTTAATCTATGCTTCCATTGCCCTTTAGTAAACATGATTTGTATTGCACTATTGTCTTAAAAGTATGCATTTAATATTTCTGCTTTTTTACATTGGATGTAAGGTTCTTGTACCTTAATATATGGTCAATTTTTGCGAAGGTGCAATGTATTGCTGAGAAAAAGGTATACTCCTTTCTATTCCAATTCAGTTTTCTCTGGAGGTCTATCGTATCTGACTTTTCTAAGATTCTGATCACTTTCTTGACTTCTTTTTTATTTATTTTATGGTTAGATTTATCTAGCTCTGGAAGAGGAAAGTTAAGGTACTTTAATAGTGTAGTTTTGCTATCTATGTCCTCTGGCATTTCATGTAATTTGTCCTTTAAGAATTCAGATGCTAGGCCATTTGGTGCATATATGTTTCAATTTGATATTGCTTCATTGTTTATGTAGCTTTTTAGCAACATAAAGTTCCCCTGCTTATCCCTTTTATTTAGGTCTACTTTTCCTTTGGTTTTCTGTGATTGCTACTCCTGAGTTTCTTATTTCAGCTGAAGCACAATAGGTTCTATTCTAGCCCCTTATTTTAATGTTGTATATATCTCTCTGTTTCCAATGTATTTTTGTAAACAGCATGTTGTTGGATGCTGGTTTCTAATCCATTCTGCAATCCACTTCCATTTTATGGATGGCTTCATCTCATCCACATTCACTGTTATTATTACTAATTGTGCATTTCCAGTCATCCTATTTTCTTCTGTTTATCTTCTCTCTTCTCCCTCTTCTCTCTCTCTCTCTCTCTCTCTCCTCTCTCTCTCTCTCTCTCTCTCTCTCTCTCTCTCTCTCTCACTCATCCTTCCTTTACAATCTGTTTTGTTTCTGACCACTCCCTTATTTTATCTGTCCTCCCTTTTATTACTTACCCCAACTATTCCTCCCTTTTTAAAAATTCTCTTTCCCTCCTACTTTCCAATTGGGTAAGAGAGAGTTCCATTACCCATAGAGTATAAGAATCAGATAAGATATGCTTTTCAAGCTTTCTCCCCCTCCACTATAAAAGCTCTTCCTTATTTGCCTTTTTTATGTGAGATTATTTCCCCCATTCTTCTTCTCCCTTCCTCCTTTTCCCAGGGCATTTTTCTTTCTCACCTATCTGTTTTCTTTTTACATCATCATAATATAATTAAGCCACTCTTGCACCCTCTTTCCATATAGAATCCTTCTAAATGAACCAATGATAATAAAGTTTTTAGAAGTCTGCTTGTATTATCATCTCATATAGAGAGGTAAATAGTTCTTTCATGTTTACCTGTCTATGATTCTCTTGAGTCTTTTATTTGAAAGTCAAGTTTTCTATTTAGCTCTGATCTTTTAATTAGAAATGCTTGAAATTCCTATATTTCATTAAATATCCATTTTTTACCCTTGTATACTCAGTTTTGCTGAGTACGTTAATCTTGGTTGTAATCCCAGATGTCTTACCTTTTGCAGTATCATATTTCAATCCCTCTGCTGAGTTAATGTGGTAGATGGTAATTCTCCTGTGATCCTGACAGTGGCTCTACAGTACTTGAATTGTTTTCTTTATGGCTGTTTGAAGGATTTTCTCTTTCACCTGAGAGCTCTGGAATTTGACTATAATATTTCTGGGAATTTTCATTTTGGGATCTCTTTCAGATGACATCAGGTAGATTTTTTCAATTTCTATTTTACCCTCTGGTTCTAGGATATCAGGGCAGTTTTCCTTGACAACTTCTTGAAATAAGATGTCTAGGCTATTTCTTTGATTATAGTCTTAGGTAATTCAATAATTCTCAAATTATCTGTCCTGAATGTATTTTCCTGGTCAGTTGTTTCTGTAATGAGATTTTTCACATTTTATTGTATTTTTTTTTTCATTCTTTTGATTTTATTTTATTGTTTCTTGATTTCTCATCAATTCATTATCTCCCACGTGCTCAATTCTAATTTGGAAGGAATTATTTTTTTCAGTGAACTTTTGTACCTCTTTTTTTCCATTTGGTCAATTCTATTTTTGTTGTTATTTTCTTTAATATTTTTGTGCTTTTTAAAAAAACCAAAATGTTAATTTTCTTGTCATAATTTCCTTCTTTTGCTTTCATTTCTTTACCAATTGTTTTATCCTCTAACACTCTTATTAGATTTTGAAATAACTTTTTAGCTCTTCTGGGAATTCTTGTTTGATTTGTGTATAATTCGCAATTTTTTTTCTTTGAGTCTTTTTTTGTAGATGTTTTGACTTCCTTGTCTTCTTCTGACTATGTATCTTGATCTTCCCTGTCACCATAGCAGCTTTTTTATGGTCAGGTTGTGTTGTTGTTGTTGTTTGTTCATTTTTCTACACTATATCTTGATTTGGAACTTTAAGATAATATTGGGCTCTATGTTCAGTTTGGGGGAAGGGGCAAGAACACTGTCTCAAGCTTCAGACTTTTTTTTTTTGCACTGCTGTTTTCAGAGGTAGTTCTGGGCATTTGGAAGTTTTCAGTGCTTCCCAAATGAAGTCACCTGGAGAGGGGTGTGGTCAATGCTGTCTTGATCTGCACTGTGGTCCTTACCCAAGAAGAGACCCTGATCTCTTAGGATTGCAATAAATACTGTCCCTCAGTGCCCCTCCTCTCATGGGATTTGAAAAGATACAGTTCCTCAGGGTCCTTTTTCCCTTGGGACTGGATATGATACTTCCCCTCAGGCCTTCCATTCCCTCTTGACTGAAGAGTTTCCTCTCTCCTTTGACCCAGAGTGGCAAGGGAGTTGCCTAACAGTGTCTTTTCCTACATCCAGTGTTAGCACAGGGTTACTCTCTAATCTGTTTCTGACTAAATGCCACATCCCCTTACCATCTCTGGCTTGAGAAGCTGCTGCTGCTTGTGTCACCACAACTTAATCTGATTACTAGTGTTTCATTCACATGGGCTATGGGTTAGCCTTCTTCCCCATCTCACAGATCTCTCTTTCTGACCCCTATGTTGTTTTGGACTGGAAGAAGGTCTCACTTTGACCTTTTGTTGGCTCTGCCACTCCAGAATTTGTTTGATATCTTACTTGAGGAATCAGAGGACATGAGTTCATATCCCAGCTCTGCCCCTTCCTACCATTCTGAATTTAAGAAAGTCACTTATTCTCTCTGGGCCTCAGTTTCTTCATCTGTAAGATGAGGGGCTTGTATGAGATAAATTCAATATATTCTTTGAGCTCTAAAGGTATGATTTAATAAAATGTAAATGTTGAAGATCATCAGAGATAATTTGATAAAATCAATACTTGATCAGGAATCTTCTCTACAAAATCCCCAAATTGTGATCTTCCAGCCTATACTTAAATACCTTCACTGATGGGAGACTCAGTGACTCTACAAAGCAGTTCCAATGCATTGTTGAATAGCTCTAATTATTAGGAAGCTCTTTTTTCCCTATTAGGAGAAAAAAAACCAAATAATTTTTTTCCCTGTAACTTTTACCCTTTGATCCTAGTCCTTCCAAATGTAGCCAAACAGACCAAAGCCGATCCTTCATCCTGGTGGCAGTGATTCACCTATTTTAATGCAGTGCTCATGTCTCCCCATGCATTCTTTTCTACAAGTTAAACATTCTTATTTCTATCAGTCGTAGTTGATTTTACATCCTTTCTTTTTCTTGCCCTACTCTGCATCTGCTCAAACCTGCCAATGTTTTTACAAAATTTTATTTTGTTTGTTTTTTTCCTTGCCCCTGAGTCCACCACCTACCTGGAAGAGAAGTAAGGCAGGGTAAACATACATATACTGCCTTCTCTTCTTCACTTGTTTGTATGGGAAGTACAATTAGATCTGGGCTCAGTGTGCTCTCAAGACATATAATATCAAAAAAGAAAATCAGTTTTCCATGCTATGTTTCTGTGTTTCATGACAGTAGGCACTTCTGTCACCACCTTTCACATCAGCCCCTCCATTCCTAATGAGGGTCTCTGAATGCCTGTGATTCCAGCCAGAGATGTTCTATAGACCCAGCTTCTCATCTGGTTTTCCTGCTCCTTATTGCTACCCCTCTCTTCCGACTTCTCTTCCCCTGGCCAGAGACAAACTCCAGGAACCTTCCCCACAAAGTTGTTACCTGACTAAGCACATTCCCTTGCAGGGCACAGGCCTGCCTTACCTGGGCCATGGATGAAGAGAGAGGCAGACAGGTCAGTCAGAAAATAATCAAAAAGGAGTAAACGTACAGAATCCAAGAAATGTGTGGTTTATGGCCCCTGCCTGGCTCTTTCTCAAGGCCTCACTCAACCCTAGGGGATGAGGTATCTTTAATCTCCCTGCTCAGAACTGGATCATGAAGGTAGAGTCTAATAGGTTTAAATACATAAACATTCCTCCTTTTCTGCTTTTCTAAGTGTTCTTATCCCAATGATAAATGTTAACTTAATGACCATAGATTCACATGTTAAGTACCCCTGCTCACAAAGAAATATATTCATGCACAGGCCAGCGCAGTAGCAAAAATATTCTTACAGTCATGATAAATTGGAACATATACTGATACAGTATGAAAATATTGTACCCCTCACTAGGACTAGAAGCATGGAGCAATGAGGGATGGTGGGATGTGGCAAAACAATTTTCAAATTTGTATGCCTAATTTTTTAATGACTTGCCATTTGCCAGATGATTCACGAACCCGCAATTAGTAGGTATACACAGATCAAGACTTTCCTCAGCAGTTCAACTTCCTTCCAACTCTGACATCCTTCCCTCTCCCTAAACTGTCAGGAGCTCAGGAATCTCCCAGAAGTCATGCACAGGTCAAAAAATTAGTGAAATAATCAAATAAGGTAAAAAAAATCCTAAAGTTGCCTTTAATGGAGGGATCGAGTAGCATTGTTTGACTTCTCTCCTCCAAGTTTTATAAAAATGTCTTAAATACAATATCGTCATTTAGTCAGTAGCAGTTTTGAAAGGGGATCCAACATGACAACATATAAAAGGTATCATCATGTTGTGTAACATCCCTCATCTCGGAGTGAGAAAGACCTAGGTTAGAGTTGAGCCTCAAGAATACCTGTGTAATACTAGATAAATAATTTAGATGCTCTGAGCCACATTTCTAAATTAAGGTTAACGTTTAAGCTACCTACTTCACAGGGTAGTTGTGCAGAAAATGTAATCCTTAAAGTTCTGCATAATATGAATTGTCATTTTGGGGCCAGACTGGGACCTCTGTTGCCACATTGTCCTGGCAATCTTCCCTGATACCCTTGGCTGGCAATTATGTCATCCTCTTCCAGGGTCTGTTTTTACTTTATTTTAACTCTGTATATTCATCTCATTCTAACAAGACTAATAATTATATGTATAGAAGGTAGTGACCGATTCATCACTTGTCTGACCATGTCTATGCTAGAGAAAAGCAGTTGCTGAGTAAAGTCTGCATTGACAATTCACTTGTCTGTGATATCGTTCTACTAGTTCTAAGAGAATGTATTACTGATATTAAATCTGACTAGTTTCTGAGACAGAAGTTGCTCATTTGAATGTAGTAAGTTGTAGAATACTGGGAGGGGTAAGGGGGTGGACAACACCTTCAGTGATGTGCGTGTGAAGAATTCAAGAGATTTTAGATTGGTTATTTGAGAAACACAGAAACTAACACTGTTTTATGATTATGAGACAAATGTAATTTAGCAGTTATATACAGAAGATGAAAATGTATTCACTAACCATGAATTAAAATGGAATCATTCCCAGAGAAGATTCATAATCTGAATGCATAAAGGTAAGAGAGCAATTAAAGGATAGAGTTCACAACTGCATTAAAGAATCTGTGCATGTCTGTCTTTTCTCTTTCTCCCTGCCAGGCAGATTGATTGGCTAATTGGAGCCTCTCTGATACCTTCTGCTTCTGAGCAGAAAAAGTGGAAAAAAGATAATACATTCTTCTCTACTATGAGCTACTATGATGAACAAGAAAGAATAAAGTATAAGCTCGGCTCTCTATTGTTATTTTCTATTGATAAGAAGAATTCTAGATAAAAGATACGTCTTTGCCTTCTCTCATCTTATTTTTGAGAAGTAAAAAAGATAAACAAGAAACCTGAAAAGGAGCAGATTTAGAAAATCTTTAGCCAGTTTTAGGATACTGGTCATCAACTTTTCATGAAGTACAACACTATTTTATGTGTGACACGCATGAGCTCAGCTTGAAGCCAGAAAGGATGAATACCATGGCTGTTGCTGAGGTGTCAGAAGAGCTGAGCAGAGGAACAGTGTGGAATGAGAGAAGTGATTCAGTGCATTAATTAGTGCCCAGTGAGGTGTTAGTAAAACCAAGTGTGTACCAACTCATCTGAAGAATGGAACCATCAGTGTAACAGAAAACCTCTATTCATCAAGGAACTTCAATGGCCAGCTGCTGAGACAGAAAAAGATCCTGGAGTTTACAGTTCCAGAGGTGTAAATTATGTCAAACTAATGGGTTTTCTTGTGTTTCTGTGCTAATTTTGTTTATGTACCTATTCTTCCCCTCAGATACTGAGTGCATTGCTGGGACAGAATGACCCAGATTTATGTGTAGACTGTGCTGTAGTTATTATCCTTGTGTTGACTTTATATGACTAGCTGTCCATATCCTCCTACCTTTCTAGACAATTGCTCCCAAGAACTCTGATTTCCCTCCTCTTGCTCATTTTACAAGTGAGAAAACTGAGGCAAACAGAGTTTAAGTGACTTGCCCAGGGTCACACAGCTACTAAGTGTCTGGGGCCAGATTTAAACTCAGGAAGATGAGTCTTCCTGATTACGGACCAGGCACCCCATCTACTATGGCACCTAGTTGACCCCAGTACCTTTATGAGATAGGCACCCCACACAAAAACTAAATTACTATGTTATCACATCTTTACCGTTTCAGTAATGTGTGCCCTGTCCCCTTGATAGATACCAAGCACAGCTATACTAGACAAAAAAGCCTAAGAGAAAGAGACAGACAGTGGAATTTCCTCAGTTCCTTCATTAAAATAGATAATAACTCATACTTATGTAGCACTTTAAAATTCACAAAGCCAATTTCCATTAAAACTCTATGAAGTACATACTACAAGAAATATTATCCTGGGGCAGCTAGGTGGCACAGTGGATAGAGCACCGGCCCTGAAGTCAGAATGACCTGAATTCAAATGCGACCTCGGGCCAGTCACTTAACCCCAATTGCCTTAAAAAATGTTATTTTTGTTTTAAATATAGGTAAATTGAGACTTATAGAAATGAAGTTGAGTATGTACAGTCAAAGTCTAGTAAGTATAAAAACTAAGATATAAAATGGTATTAGCGAAGTAGGGCAAATGATGTGAAGCTATATTTATATGTCCACATTGTCCCTAAATTCCTTAACTATGTTCTGTATGCTATTTTTAAAAAAGAAGAAATACATTGTAGAAAGATTTCCACATTTAGCAGGATAGATGAGGTCAAACTCATTTGACTCGTTCCTCTCTTTAATATGATAATCCCCAAGGTCTAGTGTAATCCAAAGTATGATTATTCAGTTTCTCTCTAATGAAGCAGGGGTATTGTCCAATGACACCGGTCTTGATAGCCATGTTCAGCATGTTTGGCTGATGCAATCTCCATGTGGACTTTGGAGTAATGTCCCTAATTGGTACAGTGTCTACAAAATACTTACCACCACACAGATATAACCCACTAACATACTAAACATACCCCTTCACACACATAGGCTTGAACCATATGGAGACCAGAAAGTAGATCTTTGGAAGAAGAGCTACAGAAGAGCATGGCCACTATCAGTCAATAACAAAGCCAAAAATCTATACAGGTTTTTAGAAAGAATTTTATTAAGTTGTACAGGCAAAGAAAGAGCTAGAAACAAATATGCATAGCTGAGCTCCCCCTCAGCCTTTGTGGATTTTACATTATATTGAGTTCAAACAAGGGGATAAAGACAAGAAACTGAGTATACGGCATGTTGGCAGGGTTTTTTTTTTTTAATATGCATGTAGATAATGCATGTAAATTGCTTGGTGTATGTATTTATATGAATATAAATAGTCAGTAATCTTGGAACATTTAGGGGCAGCTAAGTGGTGCAGTGGATAGAGAACCAGCTCTGAAGTCAGGAGGACCTGAGTTCAAATCCAGCCTCAGACCAAACACTTGATACTTACTAGCTGTATGACCCTGGGCAAGTCACTTAACCCCAATTGCCTAAAAATTAGAAAAAAATATATTCAATAAAACTTAGACAAAGCAAAAACACAAGCTTAGAGTGAGGTCCCAAGACAAAACCAGGATGGGTTCCAAATCTCTGGGTCCCTTGCAGGGTGTCTGAGGTCAACAGGACCTACATATGCTTCTGATCTAGTTTAAGCAATATCTTGCCATACAAGGCTACATTCAAACAATGTAATAAGTAATAATTTTCTCCCACAACAAATTACTTGGTATGGTTTAATGGGTAGAGTATTTGCTTGGAGTCAAAAGACTTAGTTTTGAATCCTGGTTCTTCCACTTACTGTCAAATGTATTTTCCATCAAGTCACCTTCCATCCCCAAGTATCATGGCTAACATTTATGTACATGAAGGGTTGGACTAGATGATCCCATTCAGTTCCATAGCCTTTAATCCTGTGATCTGTACCAATGAAGCCTGTGCTTATTATGGTTGGATTCTAGATCCTTGTAATTACTGAAGTATTGACATTCTGGAGTATGTGCCAATGAAGGGACTGGAAACCAGACTACATGAGCATCAGTTTGGGAGAATTAGAGATATTGGCCTAGCTGATAGCTGTCTTTAGATGCAGGGATAGCTGACATTTAGAAGGAAAATAGTATCTTTTCTATTTGATCATGGTATAGCAGGAGAAATGGGAAGGACATACTTTACCTTCAATGTAGGAAAAATTGTCCAAGAACAAGATCTTTAAAAATACTTGGTGACCAGCCAGAACAGTGACGAATTCTCAGACATTAGGGGTTTCCAAACAAAGGGTAAATCACTGTTGGTCAGTTCTTTTTAAGTCATGCCCAATGCTTTGTGATCCCATTTGTGGTTTTCTTGGCAAATATAATGGAGTGTTTTGCCATTTCCTTCTTCAGTTCATTTTACATATGTGTTAACTGAGGCAAATAGGGTTAAGTGACTAGCCCAGGGCCACTCAGCTAGGAACTGTCTGAGGCCAGATTTGAAGTCAAGAAGATGAGTCTTCTTGACTCCAAATCCACTTAGCCACCTAGCTGCCCAGACAGTAGTTACCTGATCACATTGAAACTGGAATGAAAAAACTGTGAGTCCTCTTTCCTCACTGGGATTATGATTCTGTCATTTTTTTTTTTATCCAGTACAAACTAAAGCTCTGTTTGAGAGAGGCTTGTGATTAATCCTTTAAAATTTGCACTACTGGCTGAAGCTGAGGTCAAGTCCAATAAGTTCCTAATATTTGCTTATTTCATTCTACCTCCCATCAATCATTCACTCATCTATCCAAAATGCCTCCATCTGTTTTTGACTTCTCCATATTACCTCTCTGTTTCTGACTTCCACATTTTTCATCATCTCCATTCTCTCCTTTCAAAGTCATATTTTTTTCACACCTTTTTTGATAATTAAATATTTATTTTTTCCTCCTTCTCAACCCTTTCTTTGCCATGGACAAATAGAGAAATTAAAAAAGAACTCTTGCCAAAAAAAAAAAACCACATTGAGCAAAGCAATTTCCCATATTCACCTTGTCAAAAATAATGTGTCCTTTCACGCTTTCACTTTAGATGCTTTCTGGCCTTAACACTTCTATCTCAGCACTGTTTTGTCCTTTCAATGGTAATAGTTTCCAAAACACATTTGCATGCTTAAGTAATTGCCTTCAATGTAATGCATATGAAATAAATGCTGTATCTTAACAGGTACTCCTGGCAGAGACAGAAAAAATTAAGTATGTTGCCTTTAATGGGAGACATAAAGAAAGAGAAGTAATGGATTTTGTTACTGATAAGGTTAAATCACTCTAGTAGACAGAAAATGCAAATGCTCAATGAATCAAGAGCTTTTTACTATGTATTGCAATAGGAAATTTAAATGAATACAACAAAATATAACACTATCGTCTGCTGCCGAAGGAGAAAA
This sequence comes from Phascolarctos cinereus, assembly GCF_003287225.1. Taxonomy (NCBI): domain Eukaryota; kingdom Metazoa; phylum Chordata; class Mammalia; order Diprotodontia; family Phascolarctidae; genus Phascolarctos; species Phascolarctos cinereus. The sequence continues at coordinate 351,582,070 of NW_027556098.1, forward strand.
GAACTAGGAAATAAATTTGGAAGGCTCCAATACAGAGGTCAATATTGTGCCAGGTTTTGAAGGAGGGGAGTGATGTGGCTTGGTATAATGGAGGAAAGTAAGGGACACTTCTTTTGCTTATAGGCGTGCCCCAATCCCATGAGAGGGAGAAAAACCTAGCTGATAACTAACGTAACTGGGCAAGGCAGGCAAGTGCCCTCATGTATGCACAGTTCCTCTTTATCACTTGAGCCCCTTCTCTATTCCCTATATAATAAAGAAAATCAGAATTTCTTTACATCCAAGAGCTCTATCCAATGGAGTTCCCGCATGCATCTGGTGGAGAGCTTGGACCCAGAAATAGAGAAATGTGCTAGTATAATTTTGATTGAGCCCTGAAGAGTTGAATGCCTCTGAGACCTCTCAGCACAGAGGATGATGAGGATATTCTAGCTCTCACAGGGTGACATTGCCGTTATGGCTGATGATTATGGTAAAGTTGGAAAACAAACTAATGTTTAATAAGAGTAGTGAATGAACAAAGAGGGAGGTAGATAACTTACATCTCTGTGGTTCTCTACTGGAGTAAGCATTTTAAGAACTTATACTTTGAGACTCAAATATGTTACACAAATATTTTTGGAGTGTATACTATTATGCCTTTGGCCACATCAAGTTGTGTTTATTATCCCCTTCCTTTTAAGGTTATCCATAAGGGTCATTTGGCAATCATGTAACATTGCTGAAAGTTGGAATCAGAGTATACTAAAAACTTTTCTGCAGTCATTCATGCTTGTGGCCACTTTGTATCAGCAACCCACATAAAATCTGATTCTGCTGTTGCGTATTTCCCCCAGGTGATTTTCTCAGAAGCACTGTATGTCTTAACAGTCACCCTCATATGAGACTTGCTAATTTCATGATCCTGTTGGAGCACATTCTCTCTAGCCCTTCAGTATTCAAGTTGTCCCATAGACAATGTTAATGGAAAGAGTAAATGAACAAAACAACAACTTTACTACTCTTACTATAAAATATTAAAAAAATTTTTAAAAATATATACCTTATCTTCACACAGCACTAGAGTGACTCAGTACCTTTGCCCTGAGAAAAGCCTTTGTATCCTGCTTCGAATCTGCTGGGTCTTGACACTATAGATGATTGGGTTCATCAAGGGTGGAAGGAGAATATAAACATTACCCATAAGAACATGTACTACAGGGGAGAGATGCTTGCCAAAACGGTGTACCATAGTTAGGCTGATGATGGGGATGTAAAAGACAAGGACAGCACAGATGTGGGAGACACAAGTCTGGAAAGATTTGACTCTTTCATCCCGAGATGCAATAGCCAAGACAGATTTCAGAATTAGGACATAAGACACAAGGATAAGGACAGAATCTAACATCAGAGTGCAAATCACGAGCCCCAGTGCATAGAAGCTATTGAAACAAATGTCAGAGCAGGTCAAGCGGAGCAGGTCTTGGTGCAGACAGAAGGAGTGAGAGAGAACATGGGGCCGGCAGTAATGGAAGAACTTAAGGCGGATGATGACAGGGGTGATAAAGAGGAAGCTCCTAATTATGATGGCTATTCCCATCTTGATTATCCTGACATCAGTCAAGATAGAGGAGTAGCGCAGTGGGTTGCAGATTGCAATGTAACGATCAAAGGACATGGCAAGGAGGACAGAAGATTCCATAAAAGACAGACCATGAATGAAGTAAGATTGGCCAATACAGGCATCCAAACTGATTTCACTGATGAGCCCCCACAGGATTCCCAACACTGTGTGCACAGTGGACAGCCCCATGCACAGGTCAGTGAGGGCCAGCATGGCTAGGAAATAGAACATGGGCTCATGCAGACTCTGTTCAGTCCGGATCACATGGAGTATCATGGAATTCCCAAGGAGAACCATGGTATAGATGGAGGAGAAGGGGATGGCAATCCACATATATGACTGTTCCAGGCCAGGAAAGCCTGTGAGGAGGAAGGTGGAGGCACTGAAGTTGTGCCCAGGTTGAGTAGACATGAGTGTAGAATGCCTTTTTTAAGTAAGATTAAGGAATATGTCCATGTCAAAAAGTCTTCATTCCTTCAATTTGAAACAACCTTTTGCCTGTAATTTTGGAATAGCATTCACAATTCTTCCTGAAAGATATCCTGGGTGACATAATTAAGCAGCTGTATCAGAAAAAAAATATTTTCCAGGGGAAAGAGGCCACACTACCAGCTGACTGGTTCAGGGGATTATTGATTTTGATGTAGCCAAGACTTCAATGTCATCATGCCAGCCTCAAATTTTCTTTCTGGGAACCAGAGAGAATGTGAAAAATAAATGCTCTGGGCTAGAGCAGCTGTTTAGAGAGGTCCTGGTGTGAGTGATGATTTTGCTCAGATGCTGGATGGGGTGGGGGGAAGTAGTAGCTAGAAAGATGGAATTGCACTGCAGGAAATGAGTCCTTGCTATCTTCAGTGTATCTGGTATATGTGGGAATATGTACAATGTAAGACTCAGATGAGGCCCCTTTTCACCTCTAAGTTGTTTGTCTTCCTACCCCAGGATCTCTCTCCTTTTGTCTGTGCTCACCAATGTCACATTGGTTAACTCACCCAACATACACCTACTTTCTGTTGTTTCCAGTATCAGAGCCTGCAGGTTCTTTTCCTTATTGCTCTTCGTGGTTAGGATGGCAGGAGGGGAGGATTCATGCAGGATCTCATTGGCCCCTGGGCTCCAGCAGGAGTGCCCTGTCTCCTGGGATAAATATCTCATCTCAGTTTCTGAAGTTAAGAGCATGATGCAACTCCCTGGCCTCTGACCTAGGTCCCAGCTCATTCATTTAGACATTCACTATGACAAGGGAAAGAGCAATGACTGTGATGTCAGAGGTCCTGGGTTCAAAATATTTACTACCTTTGTGATCTTGGGCAAGTCTCTTAGCCTCTGTAATCCTTAGTTTCCTTATGTATAAAATAAGGGTGTTGAACTAAGTGAATGGCCTCTGAGATCTCTTCCTGCTCAATAATTATTATCTTATTGTTAGTGAAATCTTTCATTTGCTTACTAGTAGTCATCGAGGGGTTACATGAGAGGCAAGGCATAATTGGTTTAGGGGTTCAAAAAGCCTTAAAATTTTTTATGTGAAAAACACTGTGGATATAAAGAGAAAAATTACATCGTTTACTTCAAGGACTTAGCATAGAATGATCCAATTTGATACCATTTATAACATACACTCCCAATTTATCTCCCGAAATACATTCCATGTGTCTTAGGAAAGCTGATTTTCATGTTTGAAATTATACTTTTGCTCGTTTAAAAAAAAAGGAGAAATATTTCTGTACTGATATCATTTCCCTTTATGTGTATATGGTTGGACAATTTGTCTTTGGGAAATTGTCCTTACTTTTATATATTCATATGAAAGCCACGTGTAATTTGTTTAGCTGACCATTACCAGATATATTTGCTGTGAAAGTTTTTTTTTCCTCATGAGATAATTTCTCTTCTTATTCTATCTGAACTTAATTTGTTTATGTAAAAGATTTAAAAAAAATATTTAGCTGGGGGCATTCAGGGGGTCCTGGTGTTGGTGTTTGCCTTCTCCACCTCCTGGGATTCAGGATCTTTCCCTCATATGCTGAGGTGGGGCTTTCAGCTCACTTGCTGACACACTTCTTGTTCTGTACTGCTCCACTTCCCCCAAGGCAAGAGGGTCCTTTCCCATTAATCCCTTAAGCTACCTGGACTACTGGACTGCTGCAACCTGTCTTTATTCTGGTTCAGCTGTTCCAGTGTTTTTTCCTGGGGAAATATTTTCTGGGCTTTCAGAGGTTAATAAGGGACAGTAAGAGCAACTTACTTCTTACTCCGCCATCTTGGATCCCAGAAGTGGAACTCAATGTCCTAACTCTCAAATCTAAGTTCTTTCTAATGGTCAATAAGGTGGTACTGGAATTGGTTAAGTGGTTGTTCTTAAGTGTTGAGAGTCTCTCTTGATCATTGGCAAATTAATTTATGCATTAAATTCAAAGGATACTGAAGTGTCTAGTGGATGTGAACCCTCATATTCTGTCTCTGTCACTCCTGTGCTCATAGCTGCCCTGTACCATCCTCTCCAATCCCAGCAGCTGGAAATTGGCTCCTGGAACTAGCCCAGAGAGTTTTGGCTTAGCTCTAAAATAGAGCTAAAGCAACAAGAGAAACTTCACACAACTGTGCTGACTCGTCTCCCTCTTGCCCCTTTCCAGGGCCTCTAAGGACCAAGGACAAAGAAATTGGAAGCCAGGTCTGGCCCTTCTCTTCTCATTCCACTAGGATATTACCATGTCCCTCAATTCTAGCAGTTTTTTTTTCCTGAATACCATACAATAGTAACCACCAGATTTCTTTGCAAATTCATCATTCTCTCATTTTCATGACAAGTTTTTTGGTTTTTTTTTCCTAATTCATTCTTAATACACTTAACTCCAGGCAGCAACAATATGTTTGCTTATTTGTTTTTCAGGAGTTACTATATGCATCACAGCAGGTTGTCTAGGCAAAACCCATTTATTGTTATCTCAAGGACAGGAGAATATAGACAAAAAATTTAATATGGTACTACACCCAACGATAATTAGATACAAAGGCACAGTCAAGTGGCACCAAGTTGACAAATTGACATTTAATCAGTGCATTATTTTATCTTCTCAGTATTATTACTTTGGTCTTTAAACACCCTAAATAGAATTTTCAAGCCAAGAGGTTCAGGGAAACGCATGATTAAAGTCTTTCCAGTACACATGTATTCTTCCCAACATTGATATTTCCCATACGTCAGATTGAGTTCTTCTAAAATTCTTCTATTTGGGCTTCCAAGTTCTTTAGATGGAAGAAGATAAGGGAACAACCATTTATTTAATGCCTAGTATGTGCCAGGCATCTTGGTAATCATATTACAAATATTATCTCATTCGACCCTCACAACAATCCTGTGTAATTATTATCATGATTTTACAGGTGAGGAAACTGAGGCAGACAGAGGTTAAATAACTTCTCTAGAGTCATAGAAGTTGTATCTTGAGGCCAAATTGAACTCAGGTCTTCCTGACTCTAAGTCCAGTGCTCTATTCTCTGAGCTGTACAGTCTTCTTATCTTTCTGATTTGAACAGTCAGGAGATAGTTCTGATTTGACAGAGACATATTGTGAATAACTCAGTCTTTTTTTAGGAAAAAGTGAGACAACAACACCTTTGGATTCTTCTGCAGATCTGCTAGGTCTTGACACTATGGATGATGTGCTTCATTGGGGTAGGAACAGGATGTAGGTGTTGCCAATGAGGACATGTACCTGAAAGAACCAAACTGACTCAATTTTGTGTCATCACTGACATTCTGCATAGTTGCTTTAGTTGAACTTTTGTTTCCTGAGTTAACATTCAGTTTTCCTGCAAATCACATCATTTCAGTGAAATCATTCATTATTGAACCGTTAAGTGTCTTGTATAATACAGGTCGACACATCCAATCAGAATCCCCTGACCTCTGGAAAGTTCCTAAATGTAAAAATAGTAAATGTTCTTTTATTATAAAAATTATTGTGAAACTTTCTTTAGACTTCTTAATTACTGATGGCTTTGAATCATGTCTTTGCTAATAAATTACATGAGCTCAGACTTTGCCTTCTCAGTCATTCTATTTTACCTGATACAGTTTTGATGGTAGTGGTGAGGTCAAGGTGAGACCTGGACCTAGTGGGATCTTACCAAGGAATCCCCTGAGACCACCCTTGTGGATTTTTCTGAGACTTCTTTGTGGAAAGCTGCTCTGGAGGTCAGAGTCCCCTTTGATCTCAAATCTCTTGAGCTAAAGTAAACCCAAACTAGGGACTATAAGGGAAGCTTCATAAGGTCCCCATCTGTCAGACTGTGAACCTCTGAGAGAATAGGCAGGCCTCCACTTGATTGAGGAAATTGTGTTCTTCTCTCTTAGTGATTAATGGCATGTAATAGCAATATTCTGAAAGAGACTCCTTTGGAGCAATTTTTAATTGCATGGGACCAGGGCTAGCTCCTAGTGAAACTAGAAATGACTAAGAAATATATAATTAGTTTATGTGGAATTTATTCTAAAACTCCTAGAAATTCAGCTGATAAATTGCTGGGTCCCAGTTTGGCCCCTTTGATTGTTTTGTAAATTAAAAGCTTTGAGATTAATTTTAGAAAATGGTGCACACTAAACTTTTTGATTAAAAATTTCCAGTGGGAGATTAAAAAAAAAACCTAGACAACAAATGATTTTCTGTGTCTGTCTTATTGTATTATTTGTGTCTTGTACACAGGCTTTCTTCTGAGGCCTGCTCAGGCAAAGTAGGAGGAAGGAAAATTATTTTTCTTTAGAAAAAAAGTCTCTCTCTCTCTCTCTCTCTCTCTCTCTCTCTCTCTCTCTCTCTCTCTCTCTCTCTCTCTCTCTCTCTCTCTCTTTCTCTCTCTCTCTCTCTCTTCTCTCTCACTCCCTTTCTAAACTCTGGCCAAGGGGATGGAGCCAAGATGGCTGAGTGAAAGCAGTGACTTGCTTGAGCTCTTCCCCAAACCCCTCCAAACACCTATAACAAATGGCTCTAAACAAATTCTAAAGCAGCAGAATCCACAAAAAGACAAAGTGAAACAAATTTCCAGCCCAAGACAACCTGGATGGTTGATCAGAAAGGTATATCACGCTGGGCTGGAAAAAGAGCACAGTTCAGCATGGGCACGCAGGCCCCAGCAAACCTGGAGCAGGCCTCAGAAGACTGAATTGCAGGCAGCTGTAGCAGTTTCCAAACCTCTCAACCCATGAATGCCAAAGACAACTTAGAAGGTCAGTGGGAAAAGTCTGTTTCTGTGGTGAGACAGAAGCTAGGTCTCAGCCCCAGTTCCCAAACACAGCCCTGGGGCAGTGGATGCCTCCTGAGCTTCTGGGCCACAGACTGAGGGGGAATCAAGTGGCTGATCAGAGGGGGACTGCAGGGATCTCTTTGCCTGTGCTGAGGCAGGGATCTCTTGCTTTACCCAAGTTTGGATCTGGGTCACAGTTCTCAGTGGCGGTCCTGGGGTGAGGAGGAGCACTGGCGGGTGAAGCTTGCAGTGGCTGTAGAGAGAAATCTTCCTCACAGTTCTAAGACAGAAAAGAGTGCTTGTGGCCACTCATAGACCACAGCACAGGCCAGGAAACAAGTAAACACCTCGCCCCCTATCATACCACCCTGGAAGAACTGAAAATTTGCTGTTCCCTAGAAGTATCTCTGAAAACAGCTGTGCAAACCCCCGAAGCTTGGGACAGAGCATTCTCCACATTGGAAGCAGACCTCTACCTTAATAAAGAGTTTATAACTAAAGTAATTGGCTGGGATCACGAGCAAACCTCACAAGAAGTGTCAGACCAAAAAATTTTTTTTTGGTAACAAAGAAGATCAAAACATACAACCAGAAGACAACAAAGTCACATCTCCTACATCTAAACTCAGGCCAAGTTAGAAGACAAACAAGAGAAACAGATAAGAAGGAATCTTTGTTGCCAGTCTGCAGAAATGTGTGGCATTGTAAACTAATTAGTGATTAAATCTGTGGTTGAAATGTAATTTCTCTACTGCGAATTTCCAAAATGTGGTTTGAATGTTTTTATAAATGCCAAAACATTTTAGTGAATTTTGGGGGTAATACTCTGTGGAATTGTTTAAGGAAAATAAGAGTAAAACATAGTGAAAGTTACATGGGAACATTACTTAGGCTTTTTGTCATTCTTTCCCTGTAGAGTGAAAGATTTATTGTTTAATGTAAGGGGGGAAGGTTATTTCACTAATTCCTTAATAGGATGGTCCTTCACATGGAAGATGGTCATCTACCCAAAAACCAGTGTGGCTTCAGAAAGCACAGAGAAATGGTCAATATGATGTTTGCTGCCTGACAACTCCAAGAGAAATGCCAGGAGCAGAACAGAGGTCTGTATACTACTAAGGCCTTTGGTACTGTCAATCATGAAGGCTTGCAGAAAATTATGGCAAAATTTGGTTGCATGGAGAAGTTCATCAGGACTGTTTATTGGTTTCATGATGGCATGCCAGCATGGGTTCTGGATAATGAACAATGCCCTCATGCTTTCCCAGTCACCAATGAAGTGAAACAAGGCTATGTGCTTGTTCCCACACTTTTTAGCATGATACTCTGTAATGTTATCAGATGCTTTCAACAAGGATGAAAATGGCATAAAGGTCACCTACTGTACTGATGGTAAATTATTCAACTTGAAAGGATTACAAGCCAAGACTAAAGTAGAAGAAGAGCTGGTGCTTGACTTTTTTGATCTCGCACTAGGGCAGGCTCTGAGACTGAGATACAAAGAAGTATGGATAGGTTCTCTGCTGTTTTTGCTAATTTTGGCCTAACACCACAAAAACGCAGGCTCTCCCTAAGCCAGCACCACACACCATCCATATGTGAAAATATCTGTTATAGCAAATGGAGAAATATTGAATGTTCTGAATAAGTTCACATGACTTGGATGTATACTTTCCAGGGATGTCTGCATAGATAATGAGCTTGACACATCTATTACCGGAATTAGCTCAGAGTTTGAGAGGTTCAGAATAAAAGTGTGAGACAGAAGTATTAGACTTCCTACCAAACTGAAGGTTTACAGAGCTGTAGTGCTGACCTCGTTGTTGCATGCTTGTGAAACCTGGACAGTACACCAGAAACATGCTAGGAAACTGAATCATTTCTATTTGAATTGTCTTAGGAAAATTCTGAAAGTCAACTGGCAAGGTAAGGTACCAGACACTGCCATACTTTCTCAAGATAAGCTGCCAAACATTCAAACTCTACTGTAGGAAGCACAACTCTGAGGGGCTGCCCATATTGTTTGGATGCCCAACATGTATTTGCCTAAAAGACTTTTTTATAGATAACTCACATAAGGCAAACACTCATGTGGAGATCAGAAGGAGTGATACAAGGATACAAGGACACTCTCAAGATCTCTATGAAGAACTTTGAAATTGATTGCCCGACACTGAAAGACACTGGCAAAGGACTGAGCAGCATGGCATATCTGCATCAAAGAAGGCACTATGTTTTATGAGAAAATCTGTAGTAGTTCAAAAGAAACGTGAGATGTACGAATTTAGAAACATCTTTACTCCAAATGCTCATAGGTACTATTTGTGCCTGACCTGTGGTAGAGCCTTCTGAGCTCTCATTGGTCTGATCAGCACAGCTGGACACACTGTAGCTTGACTCCAACATAATATTATTTTGGTACTCTTTGAGAATGAAGGATGACAACCAACCAATTAATCATATTGGCTAATATAACAGAAAAAAATGATAAAGTTGGGGGGGATGTGGGAAAATTCAGATGCTAACGCACTATTGGTGGAGTCATGAACTAATCCAGCCATTCTGGAGAGCAATTTGGAACTATGTCCAAAGGGTAATCAAACTGTGCATGCCCTGCAATACCACTACTAGATCTGTATCCCAAAGAGATCCAAAGAAATAGGGAAAAAGGTCTATTTGTACAAAAATATTTATAGCAGCTCTTTTTGTGGTAGGAAAGAGTTGTAAACAAGGGGATGTCCATCAATTGGGGAATGGCTGAACAATCTGGAATATGAACGTAATGGAATACTGTTGTATTATAAGAAATGATGAGTAGGCAGATTTCAGAAAAGCCTGGAAAAAACTTGCATAAATTGTTGTAAACTGAAGTGAGCAGAACCAGGAGAAGACTGTTATACAGTAACAGCAGCATTTAAGTGATGATCAACTATGATAGACTCAGTTCTTCTCAGCAGTATAGAGATCCAAGACAATTCCAAAGGACTTAATGATGAAAATGCTATCCACATCTAGAGAAATAACTTAATGCTGATCAAAGCATACTATTTTTATTTTCATTGTGTGTGTTTTCTTTTGACCTGTTTCTTCTTTCACAACATAACTAATATGGAAACGTTTTACATGATTGCACATATATAACCTGTATCAGTTTGGTTACTGTCTTAGAGAAGGGAGCAGTAAGGGAGGGAGGCAGCAAATTTGGAACTCAAGTTTTAAAAAAAGGAATGTTAAAAATTTTCTTTATATGTAATTGGAAAAAATAAAATGCTATTAAAATATCTGAGGCTCCTACTAGCAGGTGATACAGAGTACTTCAATGAATACTCCTACAAAATATTCTTTATGTAACTGAAGGAAGAAAAAAATGGCAAGAAATTAATTGCTCACATTTGGGCCATTTTAATATGATAAAAATTATTTTTAAAAACTACCTTCATCAATTTATTGATTTAATGTCCTACTAAGCAAATAACAATAATGGGGAGGAAATAATCTCATTGAATTTATAAGTAACTGCTAACAGGTAACTATTGCTGAATAATACTCTTACAATGCAGAGATTCTAGAAGTAAAATCTAGGTTTTATTTTGCTTAAGCTCAGGTTCAGAACTCAGAAAACAAAACAAAACAAAGCAAAACAACTTTTAACCACAATTAAGTTTCCAACAAAATTTACATATTTTCCAATCATGTCAGAAAGACACAGAAATAATTTTTGATCATACAGTAAGCTCACACATCCTCAGGCCATTTAAGTTGGGTTTTTTTTTTTAAGGCTTAAACAGAATCATATTTTCATAATCCTCAATGGAAGCAAATTTAGTTAAACAGATATCATAAGTAAACTAAGTCAAGTTATAGATTAAACTACGGTTAGAGGTTTTATAATGGGCTTATTGAGAAGGGAAGTTTACATGCCATAAGTTTGAGATCCTTTCACAAGTAAAGTAAATCAAATTACTTTAGGAAACCTTTACTCTTTTTGACTTTTTTTTTAATCTCAGGAATGTTTGAGATCTTTGCTAAATTTTAACAGCCCATGGGACGGATTTCAGCCAGCTCAGCCAGCTCTTCTAACTAGGAGAAATGGCCGTGAACCCTAAATAATAAAGATTAATAAAAACAAAATCAAAATTTTCTTACGACATTACCAAAGGACTTTTGCTTTTTTTTTTGGTGAAGCAATCGGGGTTAAGTAACTTGCTCAGGGTCCTACAGTTAGTAAGGGTCAAATGTCTGAGGCCAGATTTGAACTCAGGTCCTCCTGACTCCAAGGCTGGAGCTCTATCCACTGTGCCACCTAGCTTCCCCCAAAGGACTTCTTTAGATAACTAAGTAAAATCATAGTAAAATTAATCTTTACATTGAAGAATCTCAAAGGATATCATGAAAATAAGAGGAAGAAAAGGAGCCTATCAATACTGTGTATTAATAACACCTGTTGTACTTACAGGATTAGTGAGAGGATCCAATTAGATAATAAATGTAAAATGATTTATATACACCTTGAATTCATTATCTCATTGAATTTATAAACCTGTTGTTGTTGGGTCATGTCTGACTCTTCATGATGTGGTTTGCCATTTCCATCTTAAGCTCATTTTACAGATGAGGAAGTTGAGGCAAACATAGGAAAGTGACTTGCCTAAGGTCACACAACTAGTAAGTGTCTGAGGATGGATTTGAACTGGTCTCCCTGACTCCAAACTGTATCTGACTCCAAGGCTGTATCTACCACACTACCTAGTTGTCCTAATTTGTAAACTTGAAATTCTATAAATTGCTATTATGCCTTCTAGCTTCTTTTAAGATTTTGTTTCAGTAATCATCTCCTCCCTCATGTACTTTTAAATACCTCCTTTCTACCTGTTCCTTCCCACCTTATAATAAACAGTTCAGGGTTACCCCTTCTTCCAAGCCTTCTACCTGCTCCATTCCTTCGCAGATGATGAGAAAATAAAACTCCCACATTTACCACCAGGGGGCAATAGAAGTACATCAAAGTCTACTTTATTCTTGACTATCAGTGTGAGGGACAAGATATAGTCAATAAACATTTATTTACCACATACTACGTAACAGACACTATGCTAATTACTTATGAAGAATGATCGTATCCAAAACCTGATGACAGAGTATTAGACCATAAGATGAACGTTGGAGACAATCTAGTGAAACCTTTTTATTTTATATAGTAGAACAAAACAGTGACCCGCAGAAGAATGAAAAGACACATAGTAATTGGTTGGGAGAAGACTCGTTTTTCCTGTTTACCATCCAGCAGCTCAAAGCAATTCTTCCTCACTTACCACCAGGAGGGAAAAGAAGCAAAAGGTCCATCGGAGAGGACAGATCACTCTTTTGCTATGTACATTCAGTTCTCCTGCTCAAGAGTCATTAGTGACCCAGCCAAAGAGACATTTGTCACCTACTAGTACCATCCCTTTAGTCACTCATGATTAAAAGTAGATCCTCCAAACCGGCACATGTTAGATTGGTTGGAGGTAGGGAATATTTATGTATACTCTATATAACCCACCAGGAAAGGGCAGATTTGAGCACGCTCTAAGGATTCCTTTACCAGTCCTCCATTACAATTAGTTCACCTCATTTTACAAACAAGGGTACTGAACCTCAAAGAAGGTGATAGATTTACTCAACATTACACAGTTAATTATTAGGTAGCAGAGCTGGGACTCAAAGGTAAGTCTCATGATGCCTAGATTGTCAAAACTGTTATTTCATGAACAGTGACCTGCATTTTTGGATCTGTATTCTTCTGTCTCAATAGGTCTCCCCACCTACATTCACTTTAGGACATGACTATGTAGTCTCTTGGGAGGTCTATGAAGTACCTGATACTCTCTCAATGGACATGGTTCTTCTCTTTAAATACATACAGACAGCTTTCAGGACTCCCACCCACTCCTGAAAGTCTTTCCTTTTCTAGGATAAAGATCACTAGTGGAAATGACAATAATGGCTTAGTTTTTCATTTTCTTCTTTTTTTTTACTTTAAAAATGTTAGCTTAGTAACCAATAACAAAAAATAAAAACCATGAAAATGTACTAAAAAGAATTTTTATGAGTATATATGAAATTTTAAAATTCTGTCATTAAAAAGTATGCTAATTTCAGTAAGGTTCAAATTTTTCCCAAGGTTTTCATATCTATTAGCAGAGCATGTGAAAGGATTATCTTATAGATGGGGGATGACAGCACTTAATCTCCCCGCACAATTATAAACCTTGGACTTAAAGAGTTACAGACCTGAAACTTGAGTGAACATGATTCAATGGCAGGCCTTGACCACGAGGGGGTGGAGTGGAGCTTCCAAGGCACATCTCTAAAGAACTGAGGGCGTTATTTAAAGAACAGCTGTTGTCTGTCTTGGTTTGACAACATCTGGAGTGTTTAGTTCAGTCATGGACACCAAATTTTATGAAGCATATGGATAAGCTGTGGAGTAGAGCATGGTCATTTTGACAAGGGGACTTGAGACCATGCCATATGAAGATGTATTGAGGAAACTGGAGTGTCCATCCTGGAGACAAGACTTGGGAAACAAAAGAGCTGTCCTTAGGTATATGAAAGTCAAAAAGAAGGATTAGATGTGTCTGGCTTAGCCCAAGAGGGTAGCTAGAGAAACAATAGGTGGGAAAAGCAGAAAGAAAGATTTTTTGCTCCACCTAACAATTAGAACCTTCCCTCTGAAAAAAAAAAAAAAGGCGTGGTCTATGTTAGAGATGAATGAATTCTCCCTCCCAGATTTCAAGCTGAGGCAGAGTAATCACTTATGGGGAACACTATGCAAGCTACTCCTGCTCAATTGCAGGTTGCTCTATACGAGGTCTATTCTAAGGTCCCTTCCAAACCTGGGATTTTGTGAGTCTATAAAACTCATAGTCCACTGAAATTTCATGGCATCTTAGAGGGCATCTAGTCCACGTCATCTTAGAGGTGTACACATGGAGGCCCTGGGACTGAAAAGATAAATAAGATAATCTTGGAAGCCTTGGTCATCCCTTCCCCATCTAACCCCTCACGTGGCCAGATTCCTACCTCATGTCCTTGCTCTCCCAACCTGACATGTGCCTTCTTAGATTTAGAACTTTTCTCTCAATTCTTATAGGAGCCCATCACCATCATCATTATCATAGCCAGTATTTATATAGCCCTTTTTAGATTCAAACACAGTGATGCCAAAAGTTTCTCTAATTTAATCCTCACCAACAACCTTCTCTCTCCCCCTCTCTCTGCTAGGGCCCTCAAGGTAATGAGAATCATCCCTCCCACAATTTACACTTACCTTACACACATACAGTGATAAAGTCTGAGCTCTGAAGACAATCAACCAGTGAGAGAAAGAAACTCTTGTGTTTGGGGGAGGGAATAAACAACCAGAATTAACTGCAGAGAATGGAAGACTGGTTATAGCCTGAAAACTTTGAGGAGTAATGATGTTACAAATACGAATAATCACTCTGTATCCACTGAGGACATGCATATATATGACAGCGAGAGAGACTGAAGTTAAAAATTGGGATGAACTTCCTTATCGCAAGAGTTGTGAAAATCTAGTTGAGCCATTCATGTTTGTAAGCCCAGTTTGTTTGATAAAAATGAACCTTTTCCCTCACCTTTTCCTGGCCTCCAAAAAATACAGGATGCAATGCTGGAACAGCTAAGATAATAACTGGGTAGAAAAGTCTCAGGGAGAAGATGTGGTGATGGGAATAAATGAAGTGAAAGTTACTTTAGGTCTCTCCTACATCATTACTCTCCCTCTCCCTACCTGATGATGTAGATGGCATGTATATAGGACTTTAAGGTTTGTAAAGCAATTTATATATTTTCTAATTTTATCCTCACAACAATCCTATGAGATAAGGCCATTATTTTTTACATTTTACAGATGAGGCAACTCAGACTGAGACTGGTTAAGTGATGTGCCCAAGGTCATTCACCCAGTAAGAGTCTGGAAAAGAATTTTAATTCAGAGCTTCCTAAGCCAGAAACAATCCACTACACCATCCAGTTGCCTTATGATATTTTCAAACTCAGTCAGGAGCTGGGAAATAAAGGGATCTAGCAGGTCAGTGGGTTGCCTTATTGGTTGTGCACTTTGAGAAGTGCCTGTTGTTTAGGTAAGAGGGAGAAGGAGCAGTGTGAAACACTGGGAGAGTCAGAGTAGGTCAGAAGCTCAGTGCCTGTGGTGAATCTCTGGGGCAGAGAGAAGAACAGGTCTTCCATGGGAGCAGTACTAGACACAGAGCTCTTAGATAAACATTCCTTATTGCTCCCATGTAGATATCTCTTTCATTTTAGCTGTAAAGCAAGAAAGGATGCCGCCTGGCAATCTCAATAAGTGAGTTTTCTGATGAGCAAGGACTAGAACTGGCCTACAGGAGTTGCTGATCCTAGCAGAAATTGGGAAGACAGGGGCATGGATATGTGGTACTAGATCCAAAAGCTATTTCTTTTTTTTTAGTATTATTTTCAGATTAAATAGAATTTTATTTTCCCCCCAATTACATACCAAGAAAATTTTTAGCATTCATTTTTACAAGACTTTGAGTTCCAAATTTTTCTCCCCTCCCTTCCCTTCCCTCTCCCCAAGATGGCAAGCAATCTGATATACATTATACCTGTGTAATCATGTAAACAAAAGGGGAAAGTCACAAAAAAATGAAACAACAAAAAAGTGAAAATAGTATGCTTCAATCTAAATTAAGAGTCCATCAGTTCTTTGTCTGGATATGGATAGCATTTTCCATCGTAAGTCCTTTGGAATTGTCTTGGATCATTGTGTTGCTGAGAAGAACTAA
This sequence comes from Phascolarctos cinereus, assembly GCF_003287225.1. NCBI lineage: Eukaryota > Metazoa > Chordata > Mammalia > Diprotodontia > Phascolarctidae > Phascolarctos > Phascolarctos cinereus. Next base: position 351,597,745 of record NW_027556098.1, read on the forward strand.
GTCATTCATAGTTGATCATCATGCAATGTTGTTGTTACTGTGTACAATGTCTCTTGGTTCTATTCACTTCACTCAGCATCACCTCGCGTAAGTCTTTCCAGGTTTTTCTGAAATCTGTCTACTCATCATCTATTATAGCAAACACTATTCCATTACATTCATATGCCACAACTTGTTCAGACATTCCCCAACTGATGGGCATTCCTTGAATTTTCAACTCTTTGCCATTGCAGAAAGAGTTGCTATTTTTGTGCATGTAGGTCCTTTTCACTTTTTTATGACCAGTTTGGTGGTATTGCTGGATCAAAGGGTATGCACATTTTGATTGACCTTTGGGCATAGTTCCAAATTACTCTCCGGAATGCTTGGGTCAGTTCATCACTCCCCCAGCAATGCATCGGTGTACCAATTTTCCCTCATCTTCTCCAACATTTATCATTTTCCTTTTCTGTCATATTAGCCAATCAGACTGGTGTGAGGTGGTACCTCAGAGTTGTTTTAATTTGCATTTCTCTAATCAATAGTGATTTAGAACATTTTTTCATATGACTAAAGATACCTTTAATTTCTTCATCTGAAAACTGCCTGTTCATATCCTTTGACACTTTTTTCAGCTGGGGAATGCCTTATATTCTGATAAATTTGACTCAGTTCTCCATGTATTTGAGAAATGAGGTCTTCATCAGAGACACTTGCTGTAAATAAAGTTTCCCCTGCTCATTATTTCTTATAGCACAGTAGTATTATGTCACAATCACATACCACAACTTGTTCAGCCATTCTCCAAGTGATGAGCATCACCTCGAATTTCAAGTCTTTGCCCCTACAAAAAGATGTACTATAAATATTTTTGTATAACTAGGTAGTTTTCCTTTTTCTTTTATCTCTTTGAGATGTAGACAAAACAGTGAAATTGCTGGGTCAAAGGATATGTACAATGTTATAGCCACTTTGGCATAGTTTCAAATTGTTCCCCAAAATGGTTTGACTAGGGCACCTAGGTGGTACAGTGGATAGAGCACCAGCCTGGAAGTCAGGAGGACCTGAGTTTAAATACAGCCTCAGACACCTGACACTAGCTGTGTGACCCTGGGCAAGTCACTTAACCTCATTATCCAGCCAAAGAAAAAACAAAAAAAAAAAACAAACAAAAAGAAAAGCAACATGTGGGAAAAAAAAAAGAGCCAAGCAAAATAGTTTGACTAGTTCACAGCTCCAACAGAGCATTAGTGTCTCAATTTTTCCCCATCACCTCTGGCATTTGTCATTTTCCTTTTCTGTCCTATTAGTCAATCTAATAGGTGTAAGGTGATATCTCACATATTTAAATGCGCATTTCTCTAATCAGATTTTTAGAGCATGTTTTACATGTGACTTTAGGCAGCTGTTATTTCTTATTCTAAAAACTCCCTGTTCATAACCTTTGACCACTTACCAATTGGGGAATGGCTCTTCTTTTATATAAATTTATATAAATTCCCTATATAGTTGAGAAATAAGACTTTATCATAAAAACTTGTTATACATCCCCGCCCCACCCCGTATTTTCCTGTTTTCCTTCTAATTTTGATTGCATTATTTTTGTTTGTACAAAAGCTTTTTAATTTCATGCAATCAGAATTTTATATTTTACTTCCTATGATCCTCTCTATTTTTTGCTCTTCCTTTATCCATAAATCTGACAGTTACATTTTCCCATGCTCCCCTACTTTGCTTATAATATCACTCTTTATGTCTAAATCATACGCACATTTTTACTTTATCACAGTACACAATGTAAAGTGATAGTCTGTGCCTAGTTTTTGCCCTACAGCTTTCCACTTTTCCCAACAATATTTCTCAAATGGTGAGTTCTTACTCAAAAGCTTGGATCTTTGAGTTTATCTAACACTAGATTACTATGGGTATTTTGTACTATATATTGTGTACCTCATCTATTTCACTGATTAACCTCTCTCTTTCTTAGTAAGTCTCACCCTACCCATGAGCAATTAATATTTTCCAGTTGTTTAGATCTGTTTTATTTGTGTGAAAAAAAAAACTTTCGTAATTGTGTTCATATAATCCCTGGGTTTATCTTGGCAGGTAGACTCTTAAGTATTTTATAATGTCTGTAGTTATTTTAAATGGAATTTCTCTTTCTCCTTCTTACTGCTGGGTTTTGTTGGTGGTATATAAAAATGCTGATGATTTCTGTAAATTTATTTTATATCCTGCAATTTTCTTGAATTTGTTCATTCTTTCAACTAGGTTTTTAGTTAATTCTCTAGGGTACTCTAAGTAAGCCATCACACCTGCAAAGAGTGAGAGTTTTGTTTCCTCATTGCTATTTTTATTTTTTTAATTTATTTTCCTTGTCTTATTGCTATAGCTAGCATTTCTAGTTCATTGTTGAATAACAGTGATGACAATGGACATCTTTGCTTCACCCTTGATCTTAAGTTTATCCCCCTACAGAAAATGTTTGCTCTTGGTTCTAGATACTGCCTACTATTTTAAGAAAGCCTGCATTTATCCCTATGATTTCTAGTGTTTTTAACAGGAATGGCTGTCGTATTGTGTTGAAGTCTTTTCTGCATATATTGATATATAATCATATATTTGTTTGTTATTAATGTGGTTAATTTTGCTGACAATTTTTCCTAATATTAAACCAGCCCTAAATTCTTCATATAAATCCCACCTGGTCACATTGTCTGGTCTTTGTGAGATATTGCTGTAATTTCCTTGTTAGTATTCTATTGAAAATTTTTGCACCAGTAATCATTAAGGAAAGTGGTCTATAGTTTTCTTTCCGTTTTTACTCTCCCTAGTTTAGGTATCAAAACTATATTTGTGTCATAAAAGCAATATGATGGTACTCTTCACCTATTTTTTTCTCAAATATTTATGCACCATTGGGACTATTGCTCCTTAAATGTTTGGTAGAATTAATTTGTAAATCCATCTGTTTCTGGGGATTTTTTCTTAGAGAGCTTAATTATGGCTTTTTCAATTTCTTTCTCTCAGATAGGGTTATTTAAGTAGTCTATTTCCTCTTCTATTAATCTGGGCAGTTTATAGTTTTATAAATATTTATCCATTTCATTTAGATTGTCACTTTTACTGACATATAATTGAGCAAAATAATTCTAAATAATCACTTTAATTTTATCTTCATTTTAGGGTCATATTTACCTTTTTAATTTTCATACTAGCTGCTTTTCTTTTCTTTTTTTAAATCAAATTAACCAATGGTTTATTAACTTTTTTCATAAACCAGCTCCTAGCTTTATTTATTAGTTCAACTTTTTTTTATTTTAAATTCTATTCATCTCTCTTTTGATTTTCAGGATTTTCAGTTTGATGTTTAATTGGTCATTTTAAATTTTAAATTTAATTTTTAATTATTTTTTCTAGTTTTTTTAATTGCATGGCCAATTTATTCACCATCTGTTGTTTTTTTTTCTTTTATTGATGTGCATGTTAGAGAAATAAATTTTCCCCTAAGCAGTGCTTTGACTATATCCTTCAAATTTTGGAAGGTTGTCTCATTGTCATCATTCTCTTTAATAAAATTATCTTTTTTTATGGTTTGTTCTTTGACCCATTCATTCTTTAGGATTAGATTATTTACGTCCCAATTAATTTTTAATCTATGTTTCTGTGGTCCTTTATTAAATATAATTCTTAGTGAAATCATCTGAAAATGGTACATTTAATATTTCTGTTTTTCTGCATTTTGTTGTGAAGTTTTGATGTCCTAATATATGAGCAAGTTTTGTGAAGGTGCCACGTACAGTTTAGAAAAAGGGATACTCCTTTCTATTCCCATTCAATTTTCTCCACAGGTCTATCATATCTAATTTTTCTAAGATTCTATTCATGTCCTTAACACCTTTTAAAATTGATTTTATTGTTAAACTTATCTAGCTCTGGGAAGTGAAAGTTGAGTTTCCCGCACTAGTATGGTTTTATGTATATTTCCTCCTATAATTCATTTAACTTTGCCTTTAAAAATTTGGATGTGATGTCATTTGATGAATGTATGTTTAGTATTGATATTACTTCATTGTCTAGGTTGCCTTTTAGTAAGATATAGTTTTCCTGCTTATCCTTTTTAATTAGGTCTATTTTGCTTTGTGTGTGATTGCTACCCCTGCCTTTTTTCAATTTAGCTGAAGCATAATAGATTCTGTTCCAGCCCTTTATTTTAACTCTGTGTGTGTCTCTGTTTAAAGCGTGTTTCTTGTAAGCAATGTATTGATGGAATCTGGTTTCTAGTCTCAGGACTAAAAGAAACACTCCAGATGTTGTCAAACCAACAAAGGTGACACAGGGAGGTAACTGAAGCAGGAGTAATTTTAGAGCTCACAAATCAGAGATGGGAAGTGGCCCTGGCAACTGGTCTGAAAGAGTGTACAGGAGACCCTGGCTAGCAAAGGAGTTGAGAAGCACCATGTTAAGCTTCAGGCTTTTTTTTTACAAATGCTGTATTCAAAGCTAAGGGCATACGATCCAATCCAAGAGATGTGTCCACTGCTCTCCTGGTCTGCACTCTGATTCTTATCCAGGAACAGCCCCTCTTCCCTTGGGACCAGAATTGATGCTGTTCCTCAGGATCCCTGATCCCTCTTGACCAAAAGCAATACTGCCTCTTAAGGTTTCCACTTCCTCTTGACTGAAAGTGCTCCTCTCCTCCCTTGAACTATGACTCAGAAGTGGGTATAGGCAAGGGAATTGCCCAATACTTGCCCCTCAAGGCTCTCACTCCCTCTTCAACAAAAGTTCTCCTCTCTGCCCTTGAACTAGCAGGTATAAGCTATGTAGCTGCCAAATAGAGTCTGGTCCTACATCCAGTGCTAGCACAGGGGTCTCCTGTAAACTCTTTCAGACCAGTTGCCAGATCCCCTTACTGTCTCTGATTAGCAAGCTCTAACATTACTCCTGCTTCAGTCACCACCCTGTGTCATCTTTGTTGGTTTGGCAACATCTGCAGTGTTCTGTTTAGTCCTGGGCACCAAATTTTTTCAAGGATATTGATAAGTTGTAGAGGTGACTGTCTATTTTGATGAAGGAATTTGAGACCATGTCACTTGAGGATTTGTTGAAGGAACCAGGATATTTAGCCAGCAGGCAAGACTTAGGAGAACAAGATGACTATTCTTAGACATATAAAGAATAAAAGAAATATTAATCTAATCCGGCTTAGCTCTAGAGGAGAGATAGACAAGCAATAGATGAGAGCTGCAAACTGGTAGATTTTTGCCCCACCTAAAAATTAGACCTTTCCAAAAAGGGAATGGTCTGTGCTAGAGATTAGTGAATTCTCTTTCACTAGAGGATTTCAAGTAGAGGCCAAGTATCCACTTGTGAGGGATTATATACAAGGCACTCTTGCTTATTTACAAGTTGATCTGTATGATTCTGAGGTCCCTTCCAAACCTGAGATTTGTGATTCTCTGAATCTCATAGTCCATTGAAATTTCATGGCATCTTAGAGGTTGTCTAGTCCAACCATGCCATTTTAGAAGTATATGAATGTAGGCCCTAGGATTGCAAAGATAAATAAGGCAGTGTGTGAATTGATCTTCATTTCCATACCTGGATATATAGATTCTTCTGTTTTGTGCCATTTTTCTTCCCAAACCTGCTTTGTCACATCTTAGGTTAGACCTATGCATTCATTCTTTAAGGGGTTCTGTAGTAGTAGTGATAGTATAGTAGTAGTAGTAGTAATAGTAGTAGTGGTAGTAGTAGTAGTAGTAGTAGTAGTAGTAGTAGTAGTAGTAGTAGTAGTAGTAGTTCTAGTAGTACTAGTAGTAGTAGCAGCAGCAGTAGCAGCAGCAGTAGTAGTAGAGGTAATCATGGTTGTGGCAATAATAGTGGTAATTGTAGTAGTGGTGGTGATGGTAGTAGTAGTAGGTGTTGTTAGAATTCATATAGATTATAAACTCCATGGGGAAAAGGACTGTCTTTTGCCTCTTTCTGCATCCTCAGGGCTTAGCACAGTGCCTGGCACAAATGTTTATTGATTGATATAGCACTTTAAAGTTCCCAAAGCATGTGACATATATTGTCTCATTTTATCCTCCCAACAACCCTCTTCCTCTCCCACCTCTGTCCACCAGGGCTGACAAGATCGCTGATGATCACTCCTCTCTAAATAAACAACTTCCTCAAAATAAGGCCTGAACAAAAAAGACGATCAGCAAGTGAAGGATGGGAATCCCTTTGTTTGGAATAACTAAAATAAATAAACAGCTAGAACTTATTGCAGAATTAGAAGACTGAATATAGATTCAAGGTTTAAAGAAGCAATTAGGTGACATAGTATGAAGAATCATTCTCTGTCTCCACTGGCAAGGGTTTATGTCACAACAGGAAGGAATGAAGTTAAAAATTGAGATGACATTCCTTACTGCATGTTTTAAAGACCCACATGAGCTTTTTGTGTTTGTAACTCCAATCTGTTTTATGAGGATGATCTTTTCCCTCACCTCACATGAATTGGCATCTGGGAGCCACTGAGGCAATAATTGGGTGGAATACTTTCAGACAAAAAAGGCTGGTGCTATAGACCTATGTGGTTCTATAGCACTTTAAGGTTTGCAAAATGCTTTACATGTTTTCTCATTCTGTCTTCACAGCAACCCTGTGAGGTAGGTGCTGTTATCTCCAGGATGAGAGAGGTTAAATGACTTTCCCAGAGTCATATAGCTGGTATATGTCTGAGGCAGGATTTGAACTCAGGTCTTTCTGATTCTAAGTGCAAAACTCTATCTACTATATCGTTTATTTGCTTTGTTATATTTTTAAACTGGGCCAGGGATTAGGAAGCAAAGGGATCTGGTGGAAGGTCAGTAGGTTGCCTCGCTGGCTATGTGCTTTGAGAAGTGGCCAGGCCCCTGGACAAGAGAGGGAAGGAGCAATGTGAACCCCTGAGACAGTCAGGACAGGTCCAAATGTCTCCTCAGAGTTCCCAGGAACTCAAGCCTATGGTGAATCTCTGGAGCAGGGAGGGGGAAGCCCTCTTAGATAAATACTCCCTGCTCCTCCCATGTGGATATCTCTTCCATTCTAACTGCAAAGCAGGAAAGGGTGCTACCCAGGAGTCTCAGAGAGCGAGTCTTCTTAGAAGTAAGAACTAGGCTTGGACTATAGGAATTGCTGACCTTAGCAGAAATAGGAAGTAGTTAAGAATAAACATTGGGTCCTAGATCCAGAAGTTGTCTCTTGAAGGTCAGTGTCTTACTTGGTGTGGGTAGGGGGGAAAAGAAGAAGAAAACTCATTATTGGGTCATCCTCCATACCCTTACTTTGTGGAAGAGGGGGAAGCTTTGCTGTTCAGTTGTTTCCAGCTCTTTGTGATCCCATTTGGGTTTTTCTTGGCAAAGATACTGTAGTGGTTTACCATTTCCTTCTCCAGTTCATTTTATAGATGAGAAAACTGAGGCAAATAGGCTTAAGTGACTCGTACAGGGTCACACAGCTAGTAAGTTTCTGAGTCCAGATTTGAACTCAAGAAGATGAGTCTTCCTGATTGCTAGCCTAGTGCGTTATCCACTGTGCCACTTAGCTGTTCTCTCCCACCACTGCCCCAACCAAAAAAGAAAACAAAAAGTCTAATGGAGTAGAAAAGTCCCTTACCTCTTAGCTGTACACTGTGGGCAATTCACAGCCCTTCCCTGGCCAATTTAAGTATCTGTGAAAAGATGTTTGGAATAAATAATCCTTCAGGTGCTTTCCAGTTCTGATGTTCCACAATTTGATGATTCATTCCCCATCAAAGATGCACCGGGTCTTTGAGTTGAGGCTGGAGTCTGCTACTCAGCTTAATATGAGCATTTAGAATATCTAATCTTTATCTTCCTGATCTTTGAAGGATTCTGGGGATAAGGTCAGCTGTGGGTGGACAAAGAAAGGGGAATGTTAAGCATCTTGCTGAGATTTAATTTTATTCCATTTCTTGTAGGTGAAAATAGTTCCCTGCCTTGCTCTCTTGAACAATTTTGCATGCTTATCCTCCTATGTATTGTCCATTCTCTTCTATGCCTCCTTCCCCTATAAACTCTGCTTCATGCTCCTCTCCACTCCCAAACTGTGCTCCCTTTTCTATTTTCCTCTGGGGGGAAGCTGTCCAGGCTCAGCTCTGTCTTTACGTAGCGATGCACATTAATCTAACCTGATGATGATGGTGGTGGTGATGATGATAGCTCACATTCACAGAGTGCTGTAAGGGCGCAAAATATTTTAAATTTATTATTCTTCTTGATCCTCATAATAATCTGGTAAAACAGGTAGTATTATTATCCTCATTTTACAGGTGAGGAAATTTTGGCCAAGAGAAATTAAATAACTTGCCCAAAATCATCTGGCTAGTATGTATCTGAAGTAGGGAAATGACCTTGTATACATTTGGCTCTATCACCAACAGAACATCCACCATATCATTGAAACTGGGGGACAAATAGGGAGATAGGGAGACAAAAGTGGTCCTCTGAAAAAAAAAAGTGGTCCTCTGGGTCCTCACTTCACTGGCCTAGGCTTATTTCTCCTCACTCTGTAGATCTAAGCTCTCCCTCCAAACCCTATCTATCTTGAGGCCCCAGAGAGGCTATATTTCTCTAACTCTGCTTATCAGTTCAAGTCACAACCTCTACCATCCATCCCAAAACAAGTGCCCTTGGCCACATGTGCTTTCCTCATGAAGACTGGGCTTGACTGAGCATTGGACTGAGTGCCATCAAGGACAGTTCCTTGATTGAAGCTTTCTCTTTCCACAGGGGTAAACCCAAGGATCTCTGTGCCTCCCTGCTTTTAGTTAGTGTGTCTTTATCAACTCCACTCTAAGTAGCTGCTTTTCATCATTAGTCTCTCCTTATGTACCTCTCTAGTCTTTCTCTATTTGTCTTTGTTCCAGGCAGTAAAAGCCAACTACACTCAGGCTCAGGAGTAAACAATACAAATTTGATGAGTAGTGGGTTTTTGGAAGTGGTAGCAAGAAAAAAGAGCAAGCCAATTGCAAACTAGAGGAAAAACACTCATAGAGAATGTGGCTAATAAGAAGTCTGGGAACCCAGTGGTGCACCAAATGTTTCGGGTTTTTTTTCTTTCTTTCTAAATATATTTAATATTTTGGTTTCCCCAAATTGCACATAAAAACAATTTTTAGCATTTATTTTTAAAATTTTTGATTTCCAAATTCTCACTCCCTTTCTCCCTCCCCTCATCCCTCAGTAAAAGGGCACACAATTTGATATAGGTCATACATGTGCAGTCATGAAAATATCTTTCCATATTTGTCATTTTATGAAAGAAAACAAAGACCAAAAAAAAGCAAGAAAAGTAAATAGTCTTTTTAAGAAAAAGTATGTTTTGATCTCCATTTGGACTCTATCAGTTTCTCTGGATATGGATACTGTTTTTCATCATGAGTCCTTCAGAATTATTTTGAGTCATTGTATTGCTGAGAAAAGTCAAGTCATTTGTAGTTCTGCATTGTACGATACTGCTGTTACTGTGTACAATGTTCACCTGGCTCTGTCCATTCATTTTGCATCAGTTCATGTAAGTTTTTCCAGGTTTTTCCAAGAGCATCCTGCTCATTATTTCTGATGGTATAATAGTATTCCATCACAATCATACACTACAACTTGTTTAGCCATTCCTCAATTGATAGATATCCCCTCAATTTCCAATACTTTGCCACCACTAAAGGTGCTGCAATAAATATTTTTTGTCCATATAGGTCCTTTCCTTTTTTAAAATTTCTTTGGGATACAGGCCTAGTAGTGGTATGTCTGGGTCAAAGGGTATGCACAGTTTGATTACTCTTTGGGCATAGTTCCAAATTGCTCTGCATAATGGTTAAATTAGCCTTCCCTAAGCCACCCTTTTAGTACATCCCTCTTTCTCTTATCCCCTTCCCTTCCTACTTTTCTGTAGGGTGAGATATATCATTATAGCTGACTGAGTATGAATGTTATTCCCTTTTGGAGTCAATTCCAATGAAAATAAATATCAAGTCTCCCCCATTTTCCTCTTCACTGCAAATATATATATATATATATATATATATATATATGTATGTATATATATATATGTATGTATGTATATATATATGTATGTATGTATGTATGTATGTATGTATGTATGTATATATATATATATATATATATATACACTGATTTTATGTGAGATGATTTACCCCATTCTACCTTTCTTGTTCCCCTTCTCCCAGTATATTTCTCTTGCTCACTCCTTAATTTTATTTTTTAGATATCATCCCATCACATTCACCTCACACCTGTACCCTTATTTATAGTCCTTCTAACTGCTCTAATACTGAGAAAATTCTTAAGAGTTATAAGTATCAGCTTCCCATGTAGGAATGGAAACAACTTAACCTTACTGAATCCCTTATGATTTTGCTTCCCTGTTTAACTTTTTATGATTCTTGAATTTTGTATTTGAAAGACAAATTTCCTATTCAGCTTTGGTCTTTTAACCAGGAATGCTTGAAAGTCTTCTATTTCAATAAATGTTCATTTTTCCCCTGAAGGATTATATTCAGTTTTGCTGGGTGGGTAATACTTGGTTGTTACCCTGGCTCCTTTGCACTTTGGAATATCATATTCCAAGTCCTTTGATCTTTTAATGTACAAGCTGTTAAATCCTGTGTTATCTTGACTGTGGCTTCATGTTATCTGAATTGTTTGTTTTCGTTTTTGTTTTTCCTGGATGCTTGTAATATTTTCTCCTTGAGAACTCTGAAATTTGGTTATGATATTTCTGGAAATTTTTATTTTCAGACTTCTTCAGGAGATATTCATATGAATTCTTTCAATTTTTATTTTATCCTCTGGTTTTAGGACATCAGGTCAGTTTTCCTTGAAAATTTCTTGAAATATGATGTCTGGACTCATTTTTTTTTTGGTCAAGGTTTTCAGGTAGTCCAGTAATCACTTGTTTTTGTGGTGAGATATTTTACATTTTCTTACATTTTTTTTCTTTCTTTTGACTTTCTTTTATTGCTTCTTGATGTCTCATGGAGCCATTAGCTTACATTTGTGTAATTCTAATGTTTAAAGAATGATTTTTTTTTCAGTGAGTTTTTGTACCTCCTTTCCTTTTTGGCCAATTCTGCTTTTCAAGGCACTCTTCTCTTCATTGGATTTTTGTACATCTTTTCCCGCCCATTTGGCCAATACTCCCTTTTAAAAAGTTCTTCTCATTAGTGGATTTTTGTGACTTTTTTTTTCTAACCATTTGGCCTATTCTGTTTTTGTTTTTAAGATGTGAATTTTTTTTTAGTATTTTTTAAGGTTTCTTTTCATCACTCATTTCTTTTTTCATTTTTTCCTCTCCCTCTGTTATTTGATTTTTAAAACCTTTGAGCTCTTCCAGGAATTATTTTTGGGCCTGAGACCAATTCACATTTTTCTTTAAGGCTTTGGATGTAGCAGTTTTGACTTTATTGTCTTCTTCTGAGTTTGTGTTTTGCTCTTCCCTGTCACCATAGTAACTTTCTGTGGTCAGGATATTTTTCTGTTGTTTGATCATTTTTCATCTCTTTCTTGACTTTTAACTTTATGTGAAAGTTGGACAGGTTCTGCTCCTGAGGTGGAGGGAATGCTGTCCCAAGCTTCAGGGTTTTTTCATGCAGCTTATCTCAGAGCTAGTTTTGGGTGTTTGTAAGTTTTCAGTTCTTCCAAGTTAATATGATCTAAGAAGAGGTGTATTTACTACTGTCCTGGACTGTGTCTTGTCTGTAAGTGACCACAAGCACTCTTTCGCACTCTGGAACTGTGACCAACATCTCTGTGGTTACAAGCTTTGATGTGCTAGTGATCCACTTTGCCCTAGGACTATGACCCAGGACTTTGACCTGGATCTGCATGTGGGCAATCCACAGAGTCCTGCACCCAGTGCCAGCAAAAGGACCCTTGTAATCTCCTTCTAACTAGTTGTCTCAACCCCTCACCATCTGTGCGCTGAGATCACTGGAAATATCTCACCACAGAAACAACTAATTACTGGACTGCCTGCTGCTGGTTTGCTGGGGAGGCCTCTGCTGGTACTGCCTACACTGGACTGTGCTGCACTCACCCTGGTGAGACAGACCTTTCCTACCAATGTTTTCAGTTGCCCTGGACTTGAAAATTGTTTTACCTAATCATGTTGTGGGTTCTTCCCCTCCAGAATTTGTTTCAAAGCTTTATTTTAAAAAGTTATTTGGAGAGGAATTTGGGAGAGTTCAGTCAAGTCCTTGCTTTTTCTCTGCCACTTTGGTTCCCATAAAATATTCCTAAAGGGGTATAATCAGAATAGGCTAAATTACTAAAGGCTACTTGATTTTGCACAAGGTTAATAAGGTAATGAAGGAATACAGACTGGCAGGAACTGAGCTTACTTACTGGAAGACTCTACTGAAGTGAACATGGGCTAATATTTTACAAAAATATAAGGATGAATCTGTCTCTCTCCAGCAGGAGCTTGTTCTGAGAAGAAATTACAAATAGGCTCCAGTTGGATGAACCTACTACCCGATCAGCCTGTTCTGTCCTTCAATTCATCAGTGCACTGGCTGTGGACATGCTTCCCTTCATGGTGTCCTAGTCTAAAGGTTCTCCCAATCTTCTTTCAAGAAACTTCATGAATTCTGTATCCAGGATCTCTTTCATGGCTCATTTCCTCTTTGTCTTCTTCCCTTGGGGGTCTCTGAGCTAATGAAACTGCACTACCACTCTATGGACAAATATTTAGAGTTATGTAAAAAGGCTAAGAGAAAAGAGACAATACATCTCACTGGGGGCAGTTTTGAGATATATGACTTTCCAACTGTGAAGTGATCCTGACTAGCAAGCTCTCTTCTACCCATTCCAGCCAGTTAGTGCACACCTCTAGCTCCATAATTCCTACTCTCCAATTAGATGTGACCACAGTCTCCATACCATTATAGTCTCAGGGACACCCCCAGGGAGCAGGATGATGTACATAAGGACAGCCCCTTCTTGTACCAGTGTTAAGTTCACATCACATTCTGATGGCAGGAACTTAGCTCTAGGACTTTAGGCATTTAACTCCTTGACCACTTTTCTTTCTCCTCTACTTTGGCCTATTAGAAGTACTAAATCAGGGAAATCACCTTTTGTGTTCATTCACCTTCAAGTATTTGAAGGATTGTAATGTGGTACAAATACTGGACTTATTCTTCCTGACCTCAGAGGGTAGAACTAGGAGCTAAGGATAGAAATTGCAGAGAGACAGATTTCGTTTTGACATAAGGTAAACTTTCCATCAATAAGAATCATCTAACTGTGGAAGAGGCTGCTTTGGAGAGCAGTGGGTTCATTGGAGGGTCCCAATTAGAGGTGGACAACCACTTGTCCCACACACAATAGTGTTCATCTTTGATGCGGTGCAAGTTGGTCTAGATGACCTCTGAAGTACCTTTTAACTTCGAGTTTTTATGATTCTAAGAAGTTATTCTATCCTTTGTTAGCAAGTGGATATTTGCAAAGTTCCTCTACAAATCTGACATCATGTCCAGTGCACTGGGTATCAATTCTAGTTCTCTTAGCTTTCTGCTTACAGGTTTCCCTGGCCTGGAGTGGGCTTACCACTGGATCTCTATCCCTGTCTCTCTGTATACCTGGCTGCCCCAATGGGCAATGCCATAATCCTCCACATTGTCCGTACTGATCTGTCCCTGCACCAGCCAATGTATTACTTCCTGGCAATGCTGGCAAGTACAGACATAGGCCTGTGTGTGTCTACCATGCCCACAGTGCTGGGAATTCTGTGGCTTGATTTCCATGGCATCCACCTCTATGCCTGTGTCCTCCAGCTCTATGTTGTCCATTCCTTCTCTTTCATGGAATCAGCCATGCTCTTTGCCATGGCCTATTACTGCTTTGTTGCTATCACCAACCCACTGAGGTATCCCACCATGCTCACCAGCTCCCAGGTAGTGAAGATCACAGTAGTACTAGGGCTCTGGAGCACCATGCTTATCATACCTCCAGTCTTACGGCTACTCTGGTTCTCCTATTGCCACCATAATACCTCTCCCATTCTTACTGCTTGCATCAGGATATGATCCGCCTTTCCTGCTCCAATACACAATTCAACAGTTTCTATGCCTTGACTGTCATCTTACTCTCCATGGGGTCAGACTTTCTCTTCATCCTGCTCTCCTATGTCATGATCTTTCACTCTGTTTTGGCCATTGGTTCCCATAAGGAGCAGCTCAAGGCCCTTAATACTTGTGTGTCCCACATCCTAGCTGTTCTGTGCTTCTATATCCCAGTGCTGGGCCTTTCAATCTTGCGCCGTTTGCTAGGCATTCCTCACCCATCATACACATAGTGATGGGCAACGTGTACATCCTCTTTCCACCTCTGATGAATCCTGTCATCTACAGCGTCAGGATCCAACAGATCCTCAGGGCTATTATCAGGATCATCTCTTTGAGACAGGCCAGATAATTGTAGAGTCTCTTCAGCTCAGAGGATACCATTCAAAGCAGTCGTTTAGTGAACTATAGTAATAAAATTTTAAAAAAAAACAACTTTTTTTTCTCATGAACCTTGACTTCATTCTTCCATAAATATAGATGTACTTTGTTGAGAAGAGAATAACAGATGTCCTGCATAGCCACAAAGAGGTAGTCAGGGTACACAGAGAAAACACATAGGTCCTGCACACATGAATGGATGGAAAATTCATATTTCTAACATTGCAAAGCAACTTATTAATGTCTTCTAGTGATTTCATTTAATTATTTTCTTCTGGGTGTGCTCTCCATCTGTCATTGCTTTCTGCTGCTCTTACTGGGTATCACATTTTGGCTATAGTTGGTACCCAAGTATCTTACTGTTTTAAGGTTTACCAACACACCATCCAACTTCCACTAGGACTATTAAGATTAGTAGGACTTTCCCTTGCAGGAAAAGCTATTGATCTGTTAATCAGCTCATTCAACCACTTCTCCCATTCACTGAGGAGTTCTATGGTTGGTTGGTTGGTTTGTTCATTGTTGTTTTAGCATACTTCTGCCCTTCAGGGAAGGATCTCCATTCTTTTCTATAAGATTTTTCAGTGTCTCATAGAACCTAAGTTATAGTCTTTAACTACAGTGCTATTCTGAGCACCATCTACTACTCTCTCCTCTATCCACAGTGGTATACTATGGTTAGTAAGCCTCTCCCCATTGAGAGGAAGACTATATACATCTTTAGGAACTTCTTGCAGCCAATAGTTAATGACACTTCTCTTCTTAATCAATTTGCTAGAAAAAGTAGCAGGTACCCAGGCTAAGATCACATCCTATTCTTTGAACTCCTTTCTCATCTACCAGTTCCTTTGACTCTCTCAATTCAGCTCCAGTCTGACTTATTGTTGGACACTCTTCTTAGTTCTTATACCTTCTCATACACCTTTATTATAAGGATCTGGAAGAATATGGCAAGAAACCGCTTTTTATCTTACCCGTTATGTTCCTCTATCGTATACAAATGGCAATGTTTATGCAATTTGGAAAGACTGAAAAAAAGTGACTTTTATGCCATTTCCCTCCACAAAAAACAATTACAGTCTGGCCTTTCTCAATATTCTGTCTACATAAAACTATTAAGCAGTAGAACATTAAACACAACTCCTCAATTACTGCAATGCAGAAGCCCTTTCAAGTTGACTCCTCCTAGTTCAAGCTATTCAACCAGTTCTGAATGTTATCTAGTTGTGTGATTGTGTGACCCACATTTTTTCAGTCTTCCCAAATACATAATGAAAAACTATTAATGCTTTGTTAAAATCTGGATCAGCTATATCCCCAGCAATCCTCTAATCTATTAGTTTAGCAACCTGGTCAAAAAACAAAGTAATGTTAGTATGGTATGGCCCTTTCTTGAGAAAGACATACCATCTATTTTTGATTAATGCTTCTTTTTCTAGATGTTCCCTAACCATCCTTTTATTAATATATTTTAGAATTTTGCCAAAGATCAAATTGAAGCTCACTGAAGCATGCCACATGGAAACTAGGTAATGTGCCTAGAATCAGAGGTAGAGAACCTGTGGCCTCAAGGCCACATGTGGCCTTCTAGGTCCTTGGGTGCAGCCTTTTGACTGAGTCCAAGTTTTACGGAACAAATAATCCTTGTATTAAGGGGATTTGTTGTGTGAAGTTTGGATTCAGTCAAAGGGCCACATTTGAGGACCTAGAGGGCCACATATGGCCTTGAGGCCACAGGTTCCCCACCCCTGGCCTAGTTTGATCATTTTTACATCTCCCATTTACAATCATCTTTCAAAAATCATTGACTGACAGTGGAATAGCAATTGCATTTATACAACCATTCAGAAACAAGTAAAAAAAATTACAGAATTTTCTGGGTCACTTATCTAGACACTACTTTCTCTTTCCTTACTTATCTGAAATGTCAAGTTGTTTTTATCCACATTTATTCAGTACTTTCCTATCCAATGATAATGCTCCTTGGCAGAGAAAATGGACATAATTCAATAGTTGAACAGATTGATTTCCTTTGTTGCCAGCCAATCTCATCCCATCCAGTTTTAGCAGCAATTCTATATATTTATATCTATCTATCTATCTATCTATCTATCTATCTATCTATCTATCTATCTGTCTGTCTGTCTGTCTGTCTGTCTGTCTGTCTGTCTGTCTATCTATCTATCTATCTAGCCCTACCACTTTGTTGTTCTTAGCATTTCTCTCTAGCTTCAGCTGGCTCACTATATACTTTAGATCTATCTCCTAATAGCATTGTTCTAGGACCATATCATGCTTTTGTGTTTATCTGCTATCACCCATTTGCTTTTATCTACTATGCATGAATTTTTATATGTTGATCATTGATTTCCTGATGTAAATTGTCTCTTTAGATGATTCTCTCTCTCTCTCTCTCTCTCTCTCTCTCTCTCTCTCTCTCTCTAATTCCTGTTGGAAACTTTTTCCTTACCTGTCTTTACAACTTTATTCTTCGGACTTTCACTTTCCTCATAGCCTAACTTCTCCAAAAGTTTGACCAATGGATCTGCTTTAAGCTAAAGGTGAGTCTTTAGTGGAGTGGCTCAGGGCTTTTTTGTTGACTGTTCAGTCCAATATTTTTATCTGTGAATTAGATGGAAGTATAAATGACTAGCTTATAACATTTTCAGGTTATATAATGTTGGAAATGGTCAAAATGATAAATTATATATCTTTTTTTCTTTAAATTGTCATGTGTTATAGAAGCTAGTTTTCTGGGCTTGGAGACAGGTAATCTGTTGTCACTTACTTGCTATATGGCCATTGACAAATTGCCTAACTTTTCTGAACCTCCATTTCCTCAAGACTAATATGATCTTAATAATACTCTATGACTTAAATTATAGAGTTGTCATATGGCTCAAAAGAAATTATGTACATAAAATGCCTCACAAACTTTAAAGAACTAAAGAAATATCATCATTATTAATGTTATTATTGTCATTGTTCCATTATTATTGTATTGGTCTTCAAAATTTCTTGTTTAGCTGGATATATGGCTGAAATTTAATAGACATTAAATTATGTTGAATTTAAATGAAATAAATTTAATTAAAAGTTAGCTTAATCGACATAAAGGTGAATTTCTGCACTTGAGTTGAAAAAGCACAATGCAACAGCAAAATGATGGTTGTCATGGCAGAATACCTCTAGATCAAGTCATAGTCATAAACACATAGATACAGACATGTTTTCTACATATGTATATATTTGAATATGTAAATGCATATATATATATACACATATTTTTATACATATATGCACTTATTTTTCTGTATGCATGTATGTACTTGCAAACACAAAAATGGGCAGGTATGTGTGTGTATTCTGAATGATAATCAGTTTGCCCACCAGGAACAATGTGAAGAAGTTATATATAATGGGCATATTAATTTGATGACTTCCCCATTCAATTTCATGGGATTGCAGGACATGCACCTTGGTCAGAGAAGGTCCATGAATCCTCACCCCTTGCAGTGGATAATGTCTCTGGTCACTTTCAGTGACTGGGATTGAGGATGGACAGTGGTAAGATGAAATGACCCCCTCTGTTGTCTACAAGAGTGAGCTGTGAAATGACCCACCTCTTTTGCCTTTTTTCTTTTTACAGATTCTTTCCACCTTGGACTTTCAGTTCATAGTACTGCAAGGGCGTGCTCCTCTACCCTAAGAGCAAAAAAGGATGACTTATAGGAGAAGCTTCATGCAAGAATTTTGCATTTGCTTAAATGAGCCTGAGACTTACGTCTCTGGGTTTCTAATCACTTCCTATTTTCTTTTCTAAGCATAAGTCAAAAACTAAGGATCTTGAGACTGAACACTTCCAGTCTTGGAGCCACCTTGAGGGTAATCCCACATTCAACAGTTACAGAGACTGAGTGTTCCTGAGTTCTGTTCAGGAGGATAATTTCCTTAATGGTGTGATCCTCAGAAGAGAAAAGGACCACCAATAGGAGATACTATAGCTGGAAAATTAAAGCCTATCCACAGAGGGCCAGGAGGCCTTTCTGATATCATTGTGAGTTGCTTGGGCAGAACACGCTCATCAAGAATGGGAAATATTTGTTCAGCAGTCTCACAAATCACCTTTGATTCCTAGGGAGAGGATAATAAGTATAAATATCTATTTGAGGGGTTTATTATTTATTTATTTATTTGCCTGTAAGTGCCCATGAGTCCTTTGTATATTATGATTTTGCATAGTGGATAAAATAAAAATGGTCTCATACCTAATACTCATATTATAGTCTGAGAACCCTTTGTGATCTCCGAGTCTTTCTCAGGCAATCTGTGAGGTGAAAATAACAACAATAACAAACTTTAATTTCTAATACATTAAATATAATAAATATAATCCACATAAATAAAAGCTTTTTAGGCATACTTAGTAGTCTTTTAGTGTTAGGAGTGTTGAAATCAGAAAGTTTGAGAATTGCTGTTTTAGAGCAAACAGGTGGGATATAACCCAAGAGAGGCTGACTCCACCTTGGCATCTGGTCCCCAGGATCAAACCTGGTCCATGTAAATCCAGAGTCATGGAGAGGGCAAGGATAACAGACTGGTGCATCCAGTGGGCAACAGATGGAAAGATTTATTCTCTATACAAAGAAAAATGTTACTAACAATTAAAGATTTCCCAAAGGAAAGTAGCCTGCCTCAGGAAACAATAACATTTGGGTCCCTTGAGATTTTCACGCCAAGGCTGGAAGGGCACTTATTGGATGTGTTTGTAGAAGGGATTCTTGTTCCAATGAAGACAGGCCCAGCTGGCCTCTGAGGCCCATTCTACTTAGGAAAGTCTCTAATTCTATGATATACAAGATGAGAGAAGCATGTCTAGAAAGCAGGGCTCTTGAAACAGAGGTTTAAATGTGATTTTAGGTTCAATGAATAAGGAAAGAATATCAAGAATGCAAGAGCTGAGAGGCCTGTTGAATTCTCCCCTGTTCAAACTGCATCCAGAGTGGAGTGTTCACTTCTAGGCACCATATTTTATGAAGGACATTATTGAAATGTGTCAAGAGGAGGTCATAATGATAGGGACTTGACATTACTCCAATAAAGTGAATAAAGAGTATTCATCAGGAGAAAAGGCCAAAAGTAGACAAGACAGCTGTCTTCAGATATTTGAACAGTTGACATGTGGAAAGGAGATTAGACTTGTTCTGCTTGGTCCCAGAGGGTATAAGTAGGATCAGTGGGTGGCCATTGCAAAGAGGCAATATTTGCATCAATACAAAGAAGAAAAAAAATCTAATACTTAGAGAGTTCCAAAAGTGACATATGCTACAATGGGGAATCAAGAATTCACTATCACTAGAGGTCACCAGATGGTAACCACTGTGTAACCACTGCCCAGGAATTTTGTAGAGGATGGAAATGAATTAAGAAGTGGATAAGTTAGATGACTTCTATGATACCTTCTAGATCTAGTATCCTCTTTTCATTATGCTTCAGGTTCTACTTTCCTCTCAAAATCTTTATCTGGGGGCAACTAGGTGGCACAGTGGATAGAGCACCCGCCCTGCAGTCAGGAGGACCTGAGTTCAAATCCAGCCTCAGACACATAATATTTCCTAGCTGTGTGACTCTAGCAAGTCACTTAACCCTAATTGCCTCACCAAAAAAAAAAAAATCTTTCCCTGCCCATAATCCATCTTGTTCATTCCTCAAACACTGAACAAACATCTCATTGGCACGTTGTGCCATGCTCCATCTGCTATCTCAAAGTTGTCTCTTCGGAGACAGTTATAACTATCCCTCCCAACTCTCTCTCACTTCCCTCTAGCTAAAATTTCTATCAGTTGTAATAATATAGCCCCTCCAAGGAGCTTACCTGGAGGAGCCTAGAACTAATCATGGACTGACCCATGAAGTTTGAAGGAAACCTTAGGGGCTATCTAATACAATTGTAACTGAGCAAGAAGGGCTAAATCTTTTTTTTTTAATTTTTTTAAACCACAACTGTAACTGCTTCTTCTCTTTCTACCACACCAAGATAGGAAAAATCAATATCTCTCAACATAATCTCTCCTTTCAATTCCCTCTCAGCCTGCAGAGAATATGAATTCCTATTTTTATGTCAGTTTATTAGTTCTTTTTATTCAACATGCGTTCCTTTACTACATATCTACTTACTATCCACCCAGGACTGTGAGTCTGTGTCAGAGTGGAAATCTTGGAGGCAAATTCTTTATGTCAACCTGACAGCTCCCTGCTCCTGGGTTTAATTTGCATTCTTCAATAGATTAAATATATACCTCTGTAATGGCAGCATGACACAAGTTCTTCAGGCCTTTATCTTATATAACAGCTAGCAGGACAAGTCCAGCAGTAGACATCCACATTGACCATGATGGGGAGAAGAGAGATGGAATTTGGAGTAAAAGGCTAGGTGGCAAAGGGTCTGTGAAAGGAAGATGGAGGGATATAAAATCATTGGCCAGTGGTGGGAGTGGGAAGGGGTGGTGATTGTAGCTTGTGGGATGGGAGAGGATTTGTGAAAGGGAAAAGGAGAAAAGGAATGTGTATAAGCATGTTCATTCATCTGCAGACTATGATGTCCATACCCCAGTGGATAAAACCTTGGACTCAGGGCAGGCATTTCTCCATAAAAGAGATAAGGGACTAAAATATCCAGAAAGAAGGAATCAGTTTCCTTAGTCCCCTAGAGCCATAATTGAATGGGATAGCCATAGAAAGAATGAATCTGATCCAAAGGATGGCCTAGAGGCAGGGTTAGGACTAAATTACCTTCCAAGACTTATAAGGCTTATCTAAGTAGAGCTGCTTGTGATACATTCCTTCCCCACCTCCCCAACCGATGCCACCCTTCATCCCCACCCCTTTAAGCTGTTTAGAGACTAAAAGCCACAAAGCAGTCTTTGAGGCTGAGGAAACAATGAAAAAGAAAAGAGATTCAAGGGACTGGGAAGACAAGCTTCTTGAAATATATGGCTCTTTTCCTCACTCTGATTATCCCAATTTTGGGGGACAGAATACTTCAGGAGACTGGAAAAGACCAAAGGAGAGAGCAAGAGAGGCTGAGCCATGCATCTAAGTTACAAAATCTACTTAATGTTGGTGACTATTTATGGGCCATAAGAGCTGAGCCATTTCCACCTCCTTATTGTCCCTACTGCCCCAGAATAAAATCAGATCAGCCTGAGAGAGAAGAGGGAGCTCCAGATACTCTGGATTGAAGGTGGAGATATTGGCTAGTAGGGCACTAGGGGATTTTTCAAAAGCTGTCTCTTAGGGTCAGAAAACTTTGGGAATCCAGGTTACAAGGATTGTGGGAAATACTACCCTCAGCTTTTCATTCTTTCACTGGCTTACTCATTCCAGCAATATTTACTGGGTAAGGGCTTTTGTCTTTGGTAGAATGTGGAGAGGTACTCAGGGGAGGGAGAGGTGTCCTGCCCACAGGGCTACAAATCTGGCATTGACTCCCTTTGGATTGTCTATCAGGAACTCTCACAACCTGCTCCCTATACCAGCTTCAGTGAACTGGAACCATTTGAACATGAAGAGTACAAGGCAAATGGATGCCTCTTGCTCCCTCCCTTAACATCCCTGTCTCCTTAGTTTCCCCAAGGTTTCATTTCTCATGGTCTCTGGTTCTTCCTCCCCCATGTTTCTATATCTTTTCTCTTCCCTCCAATTCTCCTTTTCCATCTTCCCCCATTTACCCACTCCACCAAAATGAAATGCAAAGCAAATAGAAAGGAAAGAAAACTACATGAAGCTCATTGGACTGAATGCAGTTTATTGGTCAGGGGCTATGCTCACAGGGCCAGGCCCCATTCATTCCATGTGCAGAAGATGGACTACATGGAACACAGGGGACTCAGCTGGCTGGAGGCCCCCACATGGGCAGGGGCTTAGTGGTACTTGTGTGCCAAGGCATTGGCCACACCAGCCACCAGTTTCTGCCAGGCAACCTGATGCTCAGGGGTGAATTCCTTGCCAAAGTGCTCAGCCAGGCAGATCACAATGATGTTTCCCAGGAGCTGTGGAAGAGATAGACAGAGGGACATAATGAACCTTTGAAAAGAGGAATCTATCCAAACTTCCTAGGCAATCCATTTGTATTCCACTTCACCCCCATATCCAGCCTTGTTTCCTGGGTCATATTCACCCAATAGGTTTCCAATTGTAGAGCATGGTCCTTTTTCTTCACAATGCCCCACTGAATTCTCCACATCCCCCACTGTCCTCCAGGTCCTGATCTTCCTTTCTACTATTCTCCAGATATTTCTCCATCATTTATTAGCTAATTTCTCATTAAATAGAAGTATCCTTTTCTCTTCATAAATTCTCCCCTTACCCCATTCCCCACCTCCCATCCCTGACTTTATTTCTGTGTCCTTTAGCAAACATCAGTGGAATCTTTGAGACCTACATGATCCCCAGAGGGGAGAGATGCAGGATTGAAGGGGAAACTAAAAAACCTGATAAACCTAATGAACTGGCAAGGGAAAGGCAAAGTAGGGAGGGAGATGGAGAAAGAGGAAAAGGAGGAAAACTAAGAGAAAAGTGGTAAGAGATAGAAAAGTAAATATAAAAAAGAAAAGGAATTTCATTAGGGGTGAATGAGAAATGAAGGAAGGGGAGAGAGGTTGAAAAGGATGAAGTAGAAAGAAAAGATAGTATATAAGGCATATAGGAAAGAAGGCTACAGAGAGGGTGGAAGGAAGGAAGGTGAGGGAGTAGGGAGGCAGGATGTGGAGAGATATTAGAATAAAAAAGAGTGAAGGAGAGATCAAAACAGAAAGGAGAGATAAAAAAAGAGAGTGTGTATTAAAGAAGGGTATGGGGGGATAAGAGAGAGGAAAGAAATTAAGTAAAACTAGAGATAGGAGCACAAGATGTTCCTACAAGCCTTTGAGGAGTCCCTACTTACTGGGCCATTTGTCCCCTCCTGAGCTCTGCCCCAACCCTTCCTCCTGAGCCACTTACCCTTCAGGACCCTGTGGGGGCAAAACTCTGACTAACAATTTTGATGTCCATAGGAAGCAGCATATGGAGGGCAATAGCCCAATATGAGGGCTCAGTGTGGCATACTTGGAAGAGCCCCGGATTTGGAGTCAGAGGGCATGGATTCAAATAGCACATTGCTCATGCACTGTCTGTGTGGCTCCAGACATGTTATTTAGCAGGTCTCAGTTTCAGGTTCCTCAAGTGCAAAATAAAGGCAGAGGATTTCTGAAATCTTTTCTAGCTTTCAATCTGTGATCCTGTGAACTTGTAATTCATCACATGAAACTAATATGAGAAATAATTAAGGAAAAATTAACAAAACATTTCAGTAGCTCCTAAATTTAACTAACTACTCTTGTAAACTAAGCCCTGGACTCAGTTGCTTTTACATGGTAGAAGGAATTGTACATATTTAATATGTCTTGTTTAAATATCAATGCCATGAGGCAAAGCCTCTGTCACCTGCCCTAGTTAGAGCTTTGTGTGGGGGCAATCCTCCTATTGGAGCGGCCCCAGAACTTACCCTGAAGTTCTCAGGGTCCACATGCAATTTGTCACAGTGGAGCTCACTCAGCTTGGCAAAGGTGGTCTTCAGGTGGTCCAGGTTATTGATGGCATCACCAAAGGCAACCAGCACCTTAGCACCATGGGCAAGGACCTTAGGATTTGACATGACAGCCTTGGCGTTGGACAGGTCACCAAAATGGTCAAAAAACCTGGAGGTCCAGGGGTAGACGATGAGCAGCCTTTGGGGAAGAGAAAGAAAGGAGGAGGTGAAGTTTATGCTGTTCCATGACCAGCCATAGCCCCATTACCTGCCCTTCTCCTTCACCCCTCCTTCATAGCCTCTGGTACTTACCTCCCAAGAGCCTCACCACCAGTCTGTTCAATATTCACCTTACCCCACAGGGAGGTGATGTGGCCCTTCTCATCACTACTCAGATGCACCATTTTGACAGGTTTGTGAGTTTGCTTGTAAACAAAGATGTGTCAAAAGCAGTGTGATGCCTCAGCTGTCTCAGTTCTGCCTTTTATCCCTCTCCTCAAAGCCTTGCCCTTTAGGCTTCTGGCCACTATTGGCTCTGGTCAGGGTGTGGCTAACCTGGAATGAAGCCAATGGAAGAGAGGGTGGTGCATGTGTTGGGGGTAGAGGGTTGGGAGGTGATGGAATCCTGTCTGTTAGCTCAGTCACCAGAATGGAGTGGCACTTCAAGGTTTGCGACTCTCTCAAAGCACTGGCCTGAAACAGAACTCACCTCTTATTTCCTGTCCCCTTCTAGGTTAGATATTGATAGCAAACATATTATGGACTGTTATAGCACAGCTAAAAACTATTTTTCCTTAAAATTTGGTAATATTCCCTTGCTACCTTCTCTTTGCCCCTGTATGCTTCTCCCCATGGTTTACTTCTTAATCTCAAGGCAGTTGGATATAGTGAAAGGTACAGGTGGCCCAGGCAGAACACTTGCCAGCTAGGTGACCATGGTCAAATTAATTAGCCTTTCTGAGCCTCATCTTCCTAATCTGGCAAAATGGGATAAATATGTGGTGTTCTACTTACTTCTCAAGATTGTTATGAGTATCAAATAAAAAAATACACACACGAGTTTTCAGATTAACTTTCACCGAAAAAAGGTCTTGAAGTTTATTTTTTTTTCTAGTTCCAACCTGTGATTTCATGGGGGAAGGGAAATGTCCTTTCTTTGGCTCCTGAGATTCTTCATTGCCTCTGAGGTTACCTGCCATCTACTCTTTCCATCTCACCAATTCTTTTTCTCTTTCCTTCCTTTCCCTCTTCCTCTGTCTCCCTACTTTTCCTTTCCCTGTAATGGAATCTTAATAAAGCCCCAATATTCTAACTTTCTTACAAGCCTCACTGAACAGCAGACAGGTCTTGATTTAACCTCACAATCTGACTTTAACCACACCAAAGGCCCTCACACTCAATCATAGACCTCACTGAACAGCAGCCCCACTGCCCCTACCTAGCCATGGTCCCTCCCAACTCCCTATCTTAACTTCCTCACATATGCCTCACTGCCCCACTAAAATAGCAGGCATGTCCATGTGATGGGACCCCAGCCACTGCCTCCAGCTAGACGCTGCTAATCTCATCTATCTAATCTCAGACAGCAGATAGCCAGCTAATCAGAAAGTATCATCAGGATGCCTGAGCAGCATGTGGACCCCTAAACAATAGAAGGGACTTTTCCTAAGTAGGCCCCCGCACAGTGATAGCAAAAGCTCTCCTTTAGTTGAATTTATGATGTAGAGGTTTATTATAATACCATTATCATATAATAATGCTCCCCCCACTGGGTTTTTCTGTATGCATTGTAGGTAATTGCATGTGCAGTTCCATTAAGGATGGGACCCCTCCCCTATTACCTAATCCCTTGACAAATTCCTCTTGCCTTTTTAATATTCGTAATTTCTATTGTGTAATTAACATTGTGACACTATAAAATTGCTTGTCTTGTGTTAGTAAGTTACTGATTCCTCTTGGAACACAGCCCACTGGAGAGTGTCACCCTCAATAAATGCCTTCACTTGAATTGGAGGTGGTCTGAGTCTGAATTCTTTTGAGACACTCTCACAACACACCATGAAACCACAACATTTTTTCTGTCCCTGGGTGGTCAGAGTCTCTGATTAAGACCCCCTCCAATCCAAGGTAAGCCTATCTTTTTTTCCCATTCTCTCAACTGGGAGGTCCTTCAAGCACCTAGGAAGTCCTGACTGAATTGTTTGGGCTCTAGCATCCAGGGGCCCTTGTGGATGGCAATTGCCTCTAGATAGAGGACACTTCATTTGGGAACTTTTCAGGGAGTTCTTTCTGAACTAATTTTTCTTCATCCCTTCCAGTAGGATGCCACTTGAGGAAATGAGAGGGGATTCTCTTAGGCTTACTGGCATTCAGTCTTACTTCCCATCCCACAGGACTAATAAGTTATAACAGAGCCTGGCCTCAATATAATCTAGAGGACCAAGAAAAGTTATCATTGTCTGTGCTTTCTGTTTGTATTTGTCTGCTCTGTGTCTCTGTGAAAATCTCTGAGTCTGCCATCTTGTAAGATTTAAAATGCAGCCAGCCAGAAAAGAAAAAAAAAGTCTGATGGCTGTACCTGGACTGGAAAGATTGACGAGCATCTCTTCAAAAGAAAATAAACAACTTGGTAAAAACTTTCTCACTCTCTACATTCCCGGACTCTGGCCAAATTCTGGATGTGGAAGGACAGACAGAAAAGAAAAAAAGGAAGGAAAAACCCTTTCCCCTCAGACCTAAGGGGGGAAAAAAGGTCATTTCACTCATCAAAGAGAAGCAGGTTTCAAGGCTGCACTTTGGAATAGGACTAGCACTTTACCCTTTCCTGAGTCACAGAAAGAGAAAAGATTTGTGTGAATTGGCACACAACCAAAGGTAAAACTAAAATAAAACATACTCTAAAGTGTGATAATTGGGGTACATTTGAGTAAAATATAGTATTACAGTTAGTATTAAAATCCTAACCCCAGATTCTGCATAATACCATTTGGAATATAAATCCAATAATTTAATTCATTCTGGTTACATTTTAAGTTAAATGTTGTCTTTATTGATTTGATGATTAAGATAAGCTAGAATTTATTATATTATGTGGTGTAAAACAAATTGGGAAAATGCATATATCTGAAAAAAGAGACACCTCAGAACTTAAGCCTTGAGCCCTTTGGTACCAGTGGCAAAGAGTCTAGGTGCCACTTGAACTTTTTCCAGACTTCCAACTCACCTGGTCTGAAAGGCTTAATGCTCACTCTTGCCCCATTAAGGGACCAGCCTTTGATAATGGCTCATATTGTCTTTGGCCTGCTGTTTGGTCCTTAGGTTAGAGACTGGCTCAGTAAAATCCTGTTAACATTAATCGGTGTAAAGGACGGAGGAAGACGTGCAGGTGAAGTTTATTTGAAAAATTCTTAAGATTCTTCTTGTCATCATAGCTCTGACATACTAAGGGTACAGTGAAAAGTTACAGCCAAAAACATCTTAGCAGATTTTGTTAACCCCTCTCATCTGGGAGGGGTTCAGATCAGATTAAGATCAGATTAAGAAAAGAGGGTGCTGGAGAGTGGTAGAGAACTTGAGTCACCCTCCCCCCACCTGGTGAAACATGCTGTTCAGACTCCCCAGCAGCTGCAAGCAGCCCCAGCCTCAGCAGTGTCTGCAACTGTGGAGAGAGGAGGAAGGGAGTTGGGCCAGAGCAGTATGATACAAGAAGCCAGCCAGCCTCTGCACTTGGTATGCCTTATCTTCTATCAATAATATTTATGTGTGATGATTTGGAAATGCAATTAATATCATCTGAAGTCTACTGTTTGTGTTATTATGGTATTTCTAAATTGTATCATAAAGTCCTTGGGTTTATTAAACAGTAGATTACTATAGTCATTGACTATTATGTCTTGTGTATCTAACCTGTTCCACTGATCTACCAGTCTATTTCTTAGTCCCTGATTGCTGCTTTATAATACAGTTTTAGGTCTGGTACAGTTAGGCCACCCTTGTATTTCTTTTCATTAATTCCTTTGATATTCTTGACTTTTTATTCTTCCAGATAAATTTTGTTATTATTTTTATAGTCCTATAAAATAATTTTTGACAGCTTGGTATGGTACTAAATAAATAAGTTTATTTAGGTAAACTTACCAATTTTTATATTAGCTCAGCCTACCCATGAGCAGCTGATATTTTTTTCCAATTATTTAGATCTAACTTTAGTTACATGAAATGTGGTGTTGTTTTTTTTCTTTTTTAATTGTATTTATATAGATCCTGAGTTTGTATTGGCAGGTAGACTCCCAAATATGTGATGTTGTCTACAGTTATTTTAAAGAGAAAATCTGTTTCTATCTCTTGCTACTGGGCTTTATTAGCAGTGTATAGAAATATTGATGATTTCTGTGGGTTTATTTTATATCCTGCAGCTTTGCTAAATTTGTTTATTATTTTAAGTAGGTTTTTTTTGATTCTCTAGGATTCTCCAAGTATACTATCATATCATCAGCAAAGAGTGGTAGCTTTGTTTCTTCTTTGCCTATTCTAATTCCTTCCATTTCTTTTTCTTATTGTTAAAGATAACATTTCTAGTACAATATTGAATAACAGTGATAATAATGGGCATCCTTGTTTCATCCCTGATCTTACTGGAAATGCTTCTAGCTTAACCTCATCACATGTTATGCTTGCTGATGGTTTTAGATAGATAGTACTTATCATTTTAAGGAAAACTCCATTAAAATCCTCTACTCTCTAGTGTTTTTAATAGGGATGGATGTTGTGTTTTGTCAAAAGCTTTTTCTGCATCTATGGAGATGATCATGAGGTTTCTGTTAGTTTTGTTATTGATATGATCAATTATGTTGATAGTTTTCCTAACCAACCCTATATTCCCGGTATAAATCCCACCTGGTCATAGTGTATTATCCTCGTGATAAATTGGTGTAATCTCTTTGCTAATATTTTATTTTAAAATTTTGCATCAATATTCATTAGGGAAATTGGCCTATAATTTTCTTTCCCTGTTTTGGCTCTTCCCAGTTTAGGTATCAGCACCATATTTGTATCATAAAAAGAATTTGGTAGGACTCCTTTGCCTATTTTTCCCAATTCTTTATATAGTATTGGAATTAATTGTTATTTAAATGTTTCATAGAATTCACTTGTAAATCCATCTGGCCCTGGAGATATTTTTCCTTAGGGAGGTCATTAATGACTTGTTCAATTTGTTTTTCTAAAATGGAGTTACTTAAGTATTTTATTTCCTCTTCTGTCAATCTGGGCAATTTATACTTTCGTAAATATTCATCCATTATACTTAGATTGTCAGATTTATTGGTAGAAAGTTGAACAAAATAGCTCCTAATTCATGTCTTTGATTTTCTCTTCATTGTTGGTGAATTTACCCTTTTCATTTTTGATACTGGTAATTTCGTTTTCTTCTTTGTTTTTAAACAAATTAACCAAAGGCTTGTGTGTTTTATTGTTTTGTTTTTCTTCATAAAACCAGCTCTTAGTTTTATTTATTAGTTCAATAATTTTCTTAATTTCAATTTTATTAATCTCTCCTTTGGCTTTCAGAATTTCTAACTTGGTATTTAATTAGGGATTTTTAATTTGGATTTTTTTTTTAGCATTTTTACATGCCCAATTCATTGATCTCCTCTTTCTCTGTTTTATTTATGTAAGTATTTATAGATACAAAATTTCCCCTAAAAATTGCTTTTGCTGCATCCCATAAGTTTTGGTATGTTGTCTCATTTTTGTTTTCCTCTTTGATGATGTTATTGATTGTTTCTATGATTTATTATTTGACCTACTCATTCTTTAGGGTTAGATTATTTAATTTCCAATTAATTTTAGTCTATCTTTCCATAGCCATTTATTACACATAATTTTTAGTGCATCATGATCTGAAAAGGATGTATGTTTCTGCCTTTCTGCACTAAATTGTATGATTTTTATGCCCTAATGCATGGTCAATTTTTGTGTAAGTGCTGTGTATTATGGGGGGGGAGGGTATATTCCTTTCTATTCCCATTCAGTTTTCTCCAGAGGTCTATCGTATCTAACTTTTCTAAAATTCTATTCACCTCCGTAACTTCTTTCTTGTTTATTTTATATTTAGATTTATCTAGTTCAGAGAGTAGAAGTTTGAGGTCCACCACTAGAATAGTTTTGTTATTTCTTCTTATTACTCACTTAATTTCTTCTCTACGACTTTAGATGTTATACCACTTGTTACATATGCTTAATATTGATATTACTTCATTGTCTATGGTACCTTTCAGCAAGATGTGGTTTCCTTTCTTATCTCTTTTAATTAGATCTATTTTTCCTTTGGCTTTGTCTGAGATTAGGATTGCTACCCCTGCTGTTGTTTTTTTTTTTTATTTCAGCTGAAGCATAATATATTCTGCTCCATTCTTTTCTTTTACCTTTGCTCTATGTATGTCTCTCTGCTTCAAATCTGTTTCTTATAAACAACATATTGTAGTATTATGGTTTCTAATCCACTCTGCTATCCACTTGGGATTTATGGGAGAGTTCATCCCATTCACATTCACAGTAATGATTACTAACTATGTCTTTCTCTCCATCCTATTTTCTCCCCTGTTTATAATTTTCTCTCTCCTTTCACCCTTACCCTCCTCACTAATGTTTTACTTCTAACCACTGCCTCCCTTAATCTGTCCTCCCTTTTATCAGTGCCCCCCTCCCTTTTCTTCCTACTTTTCCCTACTCCCTTTTATGTTCTAATGGAATATTTCCTTCAATGAGGAAATTTTTTTCTACAGAAAAATTTTCATCCATGAAACTCCATTAAAGACTATGGTTTATTTGTAGGAATGCCAATGATATTTAAGTAACAACTAACAATGACAGCGGTCCAAACTGAAATGGTCTGTCTCTGCAAATAGAGGATTCTCTCTTCAGGAGTTCGTAATTGAAGGCTAAATGATTAATACCAAGTGTCCCGTAGAAACTAGCTGGTGGAGGTATATTATAACAGGTTATTAGAATAAGGAAGACAATTAAATGAAAGAAATGAAAAAGAAAGGAAAGATGAAGGGAAAAGGGGCAAGTAAGGAAAATAAGTGGTCTAGTTTCCATTGTAAACAAGGAAGATCTCTTAAGCCACAGGGCAAATTATCGCTTCCCTGCTTCAGTAGTAATCCTCACTCCTGAGCCCCTTCCCCTGTCCTTTCCAGAACTCTTTGGCAACCCTGAAGGAAGGGTCTCAGAACCTTTGTGTCAAAGTGAACATCCCCAGGACTTACCCTGAAGTTCTCAGAGTCCATATGCAGCTTATTACGATGAAGTTCACTCAGATAGGCAAAAGCACACTTACAGTTGTTCAGGTTCTTGACAGCAGCACCGAAGGTGGTCAGCATCATCTTGCCATGGGCAAAGACTTTAACATGTTATACAACAAACTTGGCAGAGATATGTCACTAAAACAGCCCAAAAGCCTGGAATTCCAGGGGTAGACAAACAACAACCTGTGGAAGAGGACCAAAATGGAAGTGGGAAGCTTATTATTCCATCCCCCTTCTCCTGCTTTTCTCTCTATTCTCTATCCTTTGTCTCCTGCCCCCTAGCCCTGGACCTACCTGGCCAAGGCTTCATCAACCACTGAGCCCACATCCACTTTGGGCCACAGGTTGGTGATGGAAAAGTATGCCATCACTTTTCCTCAGCAGTCAGTTGAACTATGGTGCATATATAACAAGCTTTGGACAGCAAAGCCTTCTCTAAACCTCAGTGATTTTTGGCCTGCCACTTCTGTCTTTTATTTCTGCCGAGGACTTTTTTCTTAGGATCCCTGGTTTAGTGTATGGGCTATAGAAGTTGGGGAGATGGCAAAGATGAGAAAGTTTGTGGGATGGCTTAGAGGAGATGCCTTTCTTTCTGTATAGACAATTCTCTGCCTTATCTGCTATATTCCCCCATCCCTGCCAAGAATCTGAGGATGCTTTTGGACAAAGTGCTTTCTTGTTATTTCTTAGCTCTCTTCTCAGACTGAGTAGTTGAAGGTGAGACCTAACTTGTGATCTTCAGCAATTGGGAGGAAGGTGGTATGCTTAATAGTAATAGAAGAGTTAAGAGATGAGAATTTTTGTTTGTTTGTTTTCCTTCAGTTTGTTTTGGGGGGGGAGGAATTCATTGTTGGACATTTGAGTTTGGAGGTCTGAGTTGAAATTTGACATCCAGTTCATTTGGCATTAAGAGATAGGAGACTTGATCTCAGGATGAGAGGGTAGGGCTGGATTATCTCTTAGAAATTTAGTTCTAGTTGAGGTTTGCTCTTATTGTATGTCTGGTGTGATTAGCAGTGTGCTTTGAAGACAGTAAGGAAAGTGCTGGGTATAGACACTGTACAGGCAGGCCAAATATATGACCTTTAGAGACATGTCTTCCTGGTTTCCTCTCTTGATCTGAACAAATTAATTCACTGGCTATTACCTAATCTGTTCTTTTGCCAGGATGCATTATACTGACTGTCAACAAATTTCTTCCCTCCTCTCTCTTAATCTTCAAACTTCCCCTTAGTCCAAGTGTACTTATTCTTCTCCAATGTCCCTTCAGTTTTGTTCAGTCAAATGCCTTACAGCTTGATCTAATCAAATCACACTTTAAACTCTGTAAAGCATTTGAACCTGTAGCTAGTAGTGCTTTCTTTGAGGCAGATATTCCTACCTCTGAAACACATTAAAACCTTTCCATCCCTTAATAGATAGCCTTAAGGAATAGTCATGGGTTGTGTGTGTGTGTGTGTGTGTGTGTGTGTGTGTGTGTGTGTGTGTGTGTGTGTGTAACAAAACCTGTCACTTCACATGACCAAAGAATTATCCAATCTCCCAAGTTGGAAGGGGCCTCAGAGGTCACCTAGTCCAACCCGAACCTGATCATGGATCCCTTCCAGAGCAAGTGCTCATCTAGTCTTCAACTGCAGAGTTCCTTCATGGAGAATCCCCTATCTGCAGAGGTAGAGCATTCCGCCTTAGACTGCTCTCATTGTTAATTGTTTCTTAAATCTCATTGCCATTCCTTTAAATGAACCAGAATCTTCCCTGCAATTTGTATCCTTTGCTTCTCTTTGCATTTTCTTAGGCCAACCATAAAACCTATCCCTTTTCCTTCAGAGGCCCTTCAAAATACTCCCCACTGAGTCTTCCCTTCTCCTAAGTTCTCCCCAGTTCTTTCAACCCATCTTCAGACACCACTGTCTCCCATCCCTTCATCAGCTTGTTCAGCCTCCTCTCTAATTGCCTCAAATTGTCCTCTTCAGATGCTTCAAACCGCCAATGTTCTTCCTAAAATGTGGCACTCTTACCTGAACACAAACTTCCAACTTTATACATTCATAGCTCTAGAGCTAGAATAATCTAATCAGAGAACTACAGAATTTTCTAATTAGAAGATATTCAGCAGCCATCTAGACCAACCCATACTGAAATAAAAGAAAATCCCTGCTCCAGTATCCATGACAAATCTAACATCTACTTGAAGAACTTGAATGAGTAGATCCTCTCCTACTCCCAGAAGCAGTTCATTCTACTTCTGAACAGATGTCATTGT
The DNA here is from genome assembly GCF_003287225.1 of Phascolarctos cinereus. Classification (NCBI taxonomy): domain Eukaryota; kingdom Metazoa; phylum Chordata; class Mammalia; order Diprotodontia; family Phascolarctidae; genus Phascolarctos; species Phascolarctos cinereus. The sequence continues at coordinate 351,631,383 of NW_027556098.1, forward strand.
TAGAAAAAATGTCTTCACATCAAAACAGAAATTTCCATTTTGAAACATCTACCTATTTTTCTGCTTTTTCCTCTTGGTGTCACACAGAACAAGACTAATGTCTCTTCCATATGATAGCCCTTCAAATAAAGGAAGACAATTATCCTCTTTCCTCCACCCCCGGCCGAGTTTTCTTAGGAAGACTGAAGTTCAAATCCGGCCTCAGACAGCTGTGTGACCCTGGGCAAGTCACTTAGCTTCTGTTTGCCTCAGTTTCTTCAACTGTAAAATGAGGGTAATAATAATAGCACCTCCCTCACAGGGTTGTTGTGATTATTAAATAAGATAATATTTGTAAAATGGTTAGCACAGTACCTGTCATGTATTAGGTGCTATATAAATACTTATTCCCTTCCCTTCTTTTCCCTTTTCTTTCCTTTTCCTTCTTCTCTTGGATAAAGATCTCCAGCCTTTTCAGATCATTCTTTTAAGGCTCAGATGCAAGACCCTTAAGATTCATGTTGCCCTCCTCCAGGTTCTCTCTAGTTTGCCTGTGTTCCTCTTGAACAGTGGTGTCCAGAAGCCAGAGGCAGCATGGAGCAGTAGAAAGAGTGGTGTATTTTTATTGGATGCCCTAAGTTTGAATCCTCCTATCTGTGTGGTCTTTAGTAAGTTACAACTTCTCTGGATCACATTTTTTTTTTGTAGAAGGTGTAGGAAGTGACTACAAGAGCTCTAACGTCCCTTCAGCTTTAAATCTATGATCCCTTAATCAATGATACAAATATGGTTATGAGGGTAGAGTACAGCAGGGCTGTCACCTCTTTACTCCTAGAGCTTATGTCTCACTTTAATGAAGTCCAAGATTATGTTATCTTTTTTTGTTGTTTTTTGGACTGTCATACCACACTGATGACTTTTGTTGTTTAGTTGTTTCAGTCATGTCCAAAATTTTGTGACCTAATTTTGGGTTTTCTTGGCAGAGATATAGGAGTGGTTTGCCATTTCCTTCACCATCTCATTGTACTGATGAGGAAACTGAAACAAACAAGGTTAAGTGACTTGTCATAGAGCTAATGTGTGTGTGAGGTCATATATGAACTCAGGGAGATGAGTATTTCTGACTCCAGGCCCTGTGTTCTATCCACTGTGCCACCTATACCTTACTGAGCTTGAAATTCACTAAAACCTTCAGATTCCTTCTTTTTTTTCTTTTGTAATTCTAAGACAAACTTCTGTTTAACTATGCCTACCTCACCATGCACTTGGGAAGTTGTATTTTATTAACCCAAGTTTAAGACTTTAAATTTATTTCAAAGAGGATTCTGGTAAGATAGCAGAGTAGGTCAGAAAAGTCCAAGTTCTCAAGATTTTCCCCCACAAAAGAGATAAAATAGTGCCCCATGGTGAAAAAAAGTGTGGGTAAAAATAAATAAGAAAAGGGGCACAACAGGGATCCTCCTGGAACAATCCAAGAAGATCTAAAGAAAAATCCCAGGACTGGGTCTGCTCCCTGTAAAGGGTATACACCTCAGGATAGGGACCACTAAAATGACAATCGGCAACCCCTGGGGTTAGCTGGGTTGGGCGGCTGCCTCAGCCCAGGCCACAGGAACTTTTACCCTGGCACAGTGAGGGGAGTTGGGCATCCGAGCCAGGGACGATTGAGGGAACCTCTGATGACAAGGAATGCCAAACCCAGCTGTTCTGTGGGGAGCAGCGGAGAGAGAAGGAGCCAGCACACAGCCACGGTGACTGCAGCAGCAGTGAGGCAGGGATGCCACTGGCTGTGGGCACTTACAGGAGGCTGGAAGTTTGGCTTTGGTTCCAGGCTGCAGGAGAGAACTAATGATCTAAGGCCAGAGGCACCATGCTCCGTATTCTAGGACTAGAGGTGATTACAAAATATAAGCTATTACTTAAAAAAAAAATGCATAGGCAACGGAGAATGAATGCAACCATAGAAAGTTATGGGAATAGAGAAGACCAGGGCTCATCTTCAGAGGAGGATACTAAAGCAAAGAAACCCTCTCCTAACCCAAAGAGTAACATCAAATGGTCACCTGCCCAAAAATAATTTATAGAAGAACTTAAAAAGACTTTAAAAATCAAATGAGAGAGATTGAGGAAAAAGAAGAAGAAGAAGAAGAAGAAGAAGAAGAAGAAGAAGAAGAAGAAGAACAAGAACAAGAACAAGAACAAGAACAAGAAGAAGAACAAGAACAAGAACAAGAACAAGAACAAGAACAAGAAGAACAACAAGAACAAGAAGAACAACAACAAGAACAACAACAAGAAGAAGAACAACAAGAACAACAAGAAGAAGAAGAACAACAACAACAACAACAAGAACAAGAAGAACAAGAACAAGAACAAGAAGAACAAGATGAAGAAGAAGAACAGGAAGAACAAGATGAAGAAGAAGAACAGGAAGAACAAGATGAAGAAGAAGAACAAGAAGAAGAACAAGAACAAGAAGATTTCAAGAAAAAACAAGATTTTGAAAAGAAAGTCAACCAATTATAAAAGGAGATCCAGAATATTAAGAAAGAAAATGATAATTTGAAAATTAGAACTGGGCAAAGGGAAGCCAGAGAAGTTATGAGATTAAGGAATAATAAAACAAAATATAAAGAATGAAAAAATAGAAGAGAAAGTGAAACATCTTATAAGAAAAACAACTACCTATAGAACAGATCAAGAAGAGAAAACATAAGAATAATCAGACTACCTGAAAAACTATTATCAGAAAAAGAATCTTGATATGATAATACAAGAAATAATTAAAGAAAATTGTCCAGAAGCATTAGAACAAGTGGGGAAAATAGAAATTAAAACAGAAACTCCATCAATCACCACTTGAAAGCAAAGATCCTATGAGGTAAACTCATAGGAATATTGAAGTCAAATTTTGAAAACCCCAGCTCAAGGATAAAATATTAAGAGCAATGGGGAAGAAAAAGTGATTTAAATATGATGGTGCCACAATTAGAATCACACAAGACCTAGCAGCAGAGACACTAAAGGACCACAGGTCTTAGAACACTATGTATTGAAGAGCAAAAGAACTGGAGTTCTGGCCAAAAATATCATGCCAAGCAAAGGCAAGCATAATCCTGAATGAAAAAAAAATAGACATTTGAACAACTGTCAGAATTTCAGGACGTTGTTTAAAAAAAAAAACCTGAACTTAATAGAAGATTTGACATATAAGAATCAAGAGAAACATAAGGTACATACCAAAGACTGATTACAAGGGATTCAATATGACAGACCATTTACCTTTTATATAAGTAAAATGTCAAACATATGTCTAAGATGTCCTTAGTAATTGGGTAGTTTGTAAGAAAGATTGGGGTAGACCTAAAGATGATATGACTTTAAAAAGTAAAACCATTTAGAAACAGCTAAAAAAAAGTGATTATTTTAAATAAATGAAGTACAAGAGAAAGAATGGACACAGAGGAATTAGATCAGGGAGGAGGGCTGGTAATTCTGGTAACCTACTTTTATTGGGAACTTTTAAGAGGGAACTATGCATATATTACCTAGAAGAGTATAAAAGTCTTCTAAATTCAGAACAAATAAAATGGTAAGGGGATATGGAGGGGAAAGATGATAAGGAGGGACCTCTAAAGGGGAGGGGAAGGGTTTATGGAAGGGTGCTTAGATCAGTGGGAATGGAGGATAGGGGAGGGATCCTTGGAGGGGGGTTAGGCTAAGTAAAAGGAGGGCAAGGTAGCGGGTAGAAGAAAAGTGGAAAAGTCAGGAAGCATAGGAAATAAGAGATATGCAGAAACATAAAAACAAAGATCAGGAGTAGAATTTGTTAGGGAAAGTATATGTCTATATAGATACATATGCATGTATGTGTGTATATGTATATGTGTGTGTATATATCTATATCTCTCTATAAATATATCCATATTTAATTGTAGCTGTGGGGAGCAGGGGAGAGGAAGAGGGAAAAAAACAAAGTAAAAAGCATAGCACAGTACAAAATAAAACTTATAGGAAGCAAAGAAAAGATGGACAGCTTTCAATACAACATATAATTTCAAGAGGCTTTCTTGAAATGAAAATTTATTGCTATGTATTTTGAATCCTCTCTTATGTTCTGCTGTGCACAAGTCATGCTTTTTTTTTTCCTTTTCTTACTTTGTACTTAAGTTTCAATATTTAAGTTCATGACATGTTTATTTTCTGTTCTCTATTCTGTATTTGAGCTCTGGTATTTGAATCTAAAACAAAAAAAATGAATTTATCTCTACTAAATGTTGTCTCATTAGATTCAACTCAGTTCTCTAGAGTCTCAAGACATTTTTTTTAACATTTTTGATCCACACTCTGTCATCTTTTGAGTTAACTGTCCCTACCAAGTTATAAACAAACAGGGCCAAGCACTGCTTCCTGGGACATTCTACTGGAGTTTTCCTCCCAAGGAGACTTTAAACCATTATGATTGCCCTTGGAATCCAAACATTTAGCCCATTCTGAATTCATCTATTTGTTCAATAGACATTTCTCTACTTTTTCCACACAAGTCACATGAAATTCTTTGTTAAATCCCTAGCTCAAATCTAGGTAACCAATATCTACAGCATTTCCCTGGTCTAAGACTTCAGTGATCCTGCCAATAAAGGAAATGAGGAAACTGCAATGAACTTTTCTAGGTGAAATTGTGCTGGCTTTTTGTAATAACCTTCCATTTTTCTATTTTGACTATCCATAATAAAACTTTTCCCAAGCAGGAATTGAAGTGAAATTCACTGTGAATGTTAAAACAGGATTTACCATTCTCTAGTCTTTTGGTATTTCTGTTTTCAGTTTTCTTTGAAATATCACTGATAATGGTTCAATACTTACATTCTAGATTTTTCAACACTGGAAGATATGATTCAGGTGGACTTGAATTCAATATGAGCAGCTAGATCTTCTCTTACTTTCTTCCTACTTAAATGTCAATATCAACTCCATTAGCTATTTCAGTTATTCCCTTCACAACCCAAAAGTCAGACAAAAAATTAGAATCAAGTAGCTCTTTCTTCTCTGCATTGCCAATGATCAGTCTTCTCCACACTGAGCTTTTTTAGTCTTATCCTTTATCTCATTCTTCTCTTTTCCCCAAAAGACCTCACTATTATTGTTGTTGTTGTTGTTAGTATCCTTAGCTTTCCTCATCACCCTCAGTACATTCTGAACTTTAGATCTCAATGGCACTATTCTTATAGGACCAAGCCATGGTTTTTTTGCTTTGTTTTATTTTTTTCTTTCTTTTTCTATTACTTGTCTTTGCTTTCATGTTATGCATATATATTTTTTAAAATATGCTAGTAAACTCTCTGAGTATGCATATCTATCTATTCAGACCACTCTTTTTTCCTTCTCAATAGAAAAGATTTCCTTTGTGTCTTTAAAACTTCATTTCTAAAAATTTCCCTTTCCTCCTGAACTGACCACACCTGAATTTTAATCCTGAATTTCCTTCATAGGAGGCCTTTTAAATCGACTTTCCCCCAAACTGAAGATATCATATGAGATTACGCCCAAATTGCCTCCTTGGTCTTCTCCTTTTCTCCTTGCCACTCTCACATTAACCATGGGCTCCCTCCTTACCACCTATAAGTGTGCCTGAGCCGCCTTCCTCTTTAAGAAGGCTTTACTTGCCAGGTAGACATAGTGATCCATGTCTGCAATCCCTACTGTTAGGGAGACTGAGAATGCTGCTTCACTTGAACTCAGGAGTTCTGAGCCACAGAGAAACTAAAGCCAATCATGTGTCCCCACTAAGTTCAGCGCCAAGATGATGAACCGCTGACACTAGGTTGTCTAACAGCTTGGGGGGACAGGCCCAAGACAGAAAAGGAGCAGGTCAAAGCTTCCATGGGACAGCTGCGCTTTGGGCCTAAGCGAGATAGGAAGAGTCAGGGTCAAACAAACAGCAAGAGCACCAACAACAAACCTCTTTATTTTACCCATTACTTATTGAAACTGAAATGTTAGATGTTTATATATATAAACACACACACACATACATATTATATATATATATATCATATTATATATATATATATGTATATATATATATATATATATATATACATATACATGTATATATAAAGAGAGAGAGAGAGAGAGAGAGTCTAACTCCTAGAAAAGGTAACCTCTACATATTACCTCCATTTCCTAGTTTCCCACTCACTTCTCCTCCTTTAATTGTCCAGCTTCCAACTCTGTCACTTGACTAAACCTATTATACATAAGGTTACCAATGGCTCTAAATTTCTAACTCCAGTGGTCTTAATCACAAACTTCTTAACCTCTCTGCAGCATGTAACACTATTGACCACCCCTATTCCTGGATACCTCCTGTTCCCCTTTTGCTGCCAGTTTGTTTTCTATCCTGCTTTCTCATAGTTCTCTCACTTTAGTTCAGCAGCTATCTCCACTAAACCCACTAGATGAACATAATCCAAAGGGGCAGGACTAGATCACCTTCTGAGACTTCTTCTTTTCTTTTTTTTTTCTTTGCTTTTTGGTGAGGCAATCAGGGTTAAATGACTTACCCAAGATCACACAGCTAGTGTCAAGTGTCTGAGGGTGGATTTGAACTCAGGTCTTCCAGACTCCAAGGCCAGAGCTCTATCCACTGCACCAGCTAGCCTCCCCTACCTTCCAAGATTTCTAAGGCTTACCTGATGGGAGCTGCTTGTGATGCATGCCTTCCCCACATCCCCAACCTGACACCACTGTGCATCCCCACCCCTTTCAGTCGCCTAGGGACTAAAAGCCATGAAGCAGTCTCTCTGAGCTGAGGAAGCAGTAAAAAAGAGAAGCGATTCAAGGGACTGGGGAGACAGGCTTCTTGAAATATATGGCTCTTTTCCTCACTCTGATTAACCCAATTTTGGAGGGTAAGATACTTCAGGAGACAGTGGAAAAGACCAAGGGAGAGAGCAAGAGCGACTGAGCCACACACCTAAGCTTCCAGAAACTACTTAGTGGTGGTGACTATCTATGGGCCATAAGAGCTGAGGTATTTCCACCTCCTTATTGTCCCCTACTGCCCCAGAATAAAATCTCCTGAGATAGGAGAGAGAACTCCAGACACTCTGGATTGAAGGTGGAGATATTGGCTAGTAGGGCACTAGGGGATTTTTCAAAAGCTGTCTCTTAGGGTCAGAAAACTTTGGGAATCCAGGTTACAAGGATTGTGGGAAATACTACCCTCAGCTTTTCATTCTTTGACTGGCTTACTCATTCCAGCAATATTTACTGGGTAAGGGCTTTTGTCTTTGGTAGAATGTGGAGAGGTACTCAGGGGAGGGAGAGGTGTCCTGCCCACAGGGCCACAAATCTGGCATTGACTCCCTTTGGATTTTCTATCAGGAACTCTCACAACCTGCTCCCTATACCAGTTTCAGTGAACTGGAACCATTAGTTTGAACATGAAGAGTACAAGGCAAATGGATGTCTCTTGCCCTGTCTCTTAAGGTCCCTGTCTCCTTAGTTTCCCCAATTTTTCATCTCCCATGGCCTCTGGTTCTTCTTCTGACCCCCCCCATGTTTCTGTATCTTTTCTCTCCCCTCCAATTCTCCTTTTCCATCTTCCCCCATTTACCCACTCCACCAAAATGAGATGCAAAGCAAATAGAAAAGGAAAGAAAACTACATGAAGCTCATTGGACTGAATGCAGTTTATTGGTCAGGGGCTATGCTCACAGGGCCAGGCCCCATTCATTCCATGTGCAGAAGATGGACTACATGGAACACAGGGGACTCAGCTGGCTGGAGGCCCCCACATGGGCAGGGGCTTAGTGGTACTTGTGTGCCAAGGCATTGGCCACACCAGCCACCAGTTTCTGCCAGGCAACCTGATGCTCAAGGGTGAATTCCTTGCCAAAGTGCTCAGCCAGGCAGATCACAATGATGTTTCCCAGGAGCTGTGGAAGAGATAGACAGAGGGACATAATGAACCTTTGAAAAGAGGAATCTATCCAAACTTCCTAGGCAATCCATTTGTATTCCACTTCACCCCCATATCCAGCCTTGTTTCCTGGGTCATATTCACCCAATAGGTTTCCAATTGTAGAGCATGGTCCTTTTTCTTCACAATGCCCCACTGAATTCTCACATCCCCCACTGTCCTCCAGGTCCTGATCTTCCTTTCTACTATTCTCCAGATATTTCTCCATCATTTATTAGTTAATTTCTCATTAAATAGAAGTATCCTTTTCTCTTCATAAATTCTCCCCTTACCCCATTCCCCACCTCCCATCCCTGACTTTATTTCTGTGTCCTTTAGCAAACATCAGTGGAATCTTTGAGACCTACATGATCCCCAGAGGGGAGAGATGCAGGATTGAAGGGGAAACTAAAAAACCTGATAAACCTAATGAACTGGCAAGGGAAAGGCAAAGTAGGGAGGGAGATGGAGAAAGAGGAAAAGGAGGAAAACTAAGAGAAAAGTGGTAAGTGATAGAAAAGTAAATATAAAAAAGAAAAGGAATTTCATTAGGGGTGAATGAGAAATGAAGGAAGGGGAGAGAGGTTGAAAAGGATGACAGTAGAAAGAAAAGATAGTATATAAGGCATATAGGAAAGAAGGCTACAGAGAGGGTGGAAGGAAGGAAGGTGAGGGAGTAGGGAGGCAGGATGTGGAGAGATATTAGAATAAAAAAGAGTGAAGGAGAGATCAAAACAGAAAGGAGAGATAAAAAAAGAGAGTGTATATTAAAGAAGGGTATGGGGGGATAAGAGAGAGAGAGGAAAGAAATTAAGTAAAACTAGAGATAGGAGCACAAGATGTTCCTACAAGCCTTTGAGGAGTCCCTACTTACTGGGCCATTTGTCCCCTCCTGAACTCTGCCCCAACCCTTCCTCCTGAGCCACTTACCCTTCAGGACCCTGTGGGGGCAAAACTCTGACTAACAATTTTGATGTCCATAGGAAGCAGCATATGGAGGGCAATAGCCCAATATGAGGGCTCAGTGTGGCATACTGGGAAGAGCCCCGGATTTGGAGTCAGAGGGCATGGATTCAAATAGCACATTGCTCATGCACTGTCTGTGTGTCTCCAGACATGCTATTTAGCAGGTCTCAGTTTCAGGTTCCTCAAGTGCAAAATAAAGGCAGAGGATTTCTGAAATCTTTTCTAGCTTTCAATCTGTGATCCTGTGAACTTGTAATTCATCACATGAAACTAATATGAGAAATAATTAAGGAAAAATTAACAAAACATTTCAGTAGCTTCTAAATTTAACTAACTACTCTTGTAAACTAAGCCCTGGACTCAGTTGCTTTTACATGGTAGAAGGAATTGTACATATTTAATATGTCTTGTTTAAATATCAATGCCATGAGGCAAAGCCTCTGTCACCTGCCCTAGTTAGAGCTTTGTGTGGGGGCAATCCTCCTATTGGAGCGGCCCCAGAACTTACCCTGAAGTTCTCAGGGTCCACATGCAATTTGTCACAGTGGAGCTCACTCAGCTTGGCAAAGGTGGTCTTCAGGTGGTCCAGGTTATTGATGGCATCACCAAAGGCAACCAGCACCTTAGCACCATGGGCAAGGACCTTAGGATTTGACATGACAGCCTTGGCGTTGGACAGGTCACCAAAATGGTCAAAAAACCTGGAGGTCCAGGGGTAGACGATGAGCAGCCTTTGGGGAAGAGAAAGAAAGGAGGAGGTGAAGTTTATGCTGTTCCATGACCAGCCATAGCCCCATTACCTGCCCTTCTCCTTCACCCCTCCTTCATAGCCTCTGGTACTTACCTCCCAAGAGCCTCACCACCAGTCTGTTCAATATTCACCTTACCCCACAGGGAGGTGATGTGGCCCTTCTCGTCACTACTCAGATGCACCATTTTGACAGGTTTGTGAGTTTGCTTGTAAACAAAGATGTGTCAAAAGCAGTGTGATGCCTCAGCTGTCTCAGTTCTGCCTTTTATCCCTCTCCTCAAAGCCTTGCCCTTTAGGCTTCTGGCCATCTATTGGCTCTGGTCAGGGTGTGGCTAACCTGGAATGAAGCCAATGGAAGAGAGGGTGGTGCATGTGTTGGGGGTGGAGGGTTGGGAGATGATGGACTCCTTAGCTCAGTTCCCAGGCTTGATTGGCACCACCTTAAGGTTTGGGAGCCTTTCAAAGCACTGGCCTGAGACACAACTCTTCCTTTATCTCTTGGCACCTTCTAGGTTAGATATTGATAGCAAAACATATTATGGACTGTCATAACACAGCTAAAAACCATTTTCTGAATATTTGCTAATGTTCCCTTTCTGCCTTCTCTTTGCCCCTGTATGCTTCTCCCCATGGTTTACTTCTTAATCTCAAGGCAGTTGGATATAGTGAAAGGTACAGGTGGCCCAGTCAGAAGACTTGCTAGCTGGGTGATTCATGGTCAAGTTAATTAGCCTTTCTGAGCCTCAGCTTCCTAATCTGGCAAAATGCAGATAAATAAGTGGTGTTCTACTTACTTCCCAGGGTTGTTATGAGGATCAAACCAGAAAATATACACATGTGAGTTTTGGGATTAACTTTCACCCAAAATATGCCTTACAATTCAATTTTTTTTTCCTAGTTTCAATCTATGATTTCAAGGGAGAAGAGAGATGTCCTTTCTTGGACTCCAGAGATTCTTTGTCTCCTCTGAAGTCACCTGCCATCTATGCTTTCCATCTCATCAATTCTTTCACCCTTTCTTGTCTTTCTCTCTTTGTCTCCCTACTTTTCCTTTCCCTGGCTAAATCATTAGGTTTATCAAGTTTTTAGTTTTCCCTTCAATCCTTGCAGGAGAGATAATCCTTGGCAGATAAATTATGAAGTTCTTACTCATTTCATCATACATTTAGAGCATTTTAGACCTCTCATTTGGTCTGGTCAAATAACCCTACTTCCCAGAGGATTTTGGTCCAGGATCATTTTCTCTGATTCTTAAGCAGGTTTCTGTCTCTCCCTGGCCTTCAACACAATCTATTTTTTTTCCCATAGCTTGCCTGAGAACTCTTTTCTAAGCTGAAACCTTTTCTGCTGACAACTCCTTTCTTGATAGCCTACCCCAAGGGAGCCTATTACATGAATAAGATGAGACCTAAGGTCCTTTCCTCCTTTGAGACTCTCAAAGTCTTCCTTGGGGCAGGTAGAGAGGCTGAACAAGCACCCCTGCCCCTTTGCTCAAATACCCAGGCCAATCAATGAAGGCACTCTGAGCTCTCAGCTCTTAACAATAATATGAGACCTAAAATATAAACAAACAGCTATGTGCAAATATTTGGGTCCATTTCCTTACCCTCCCAACTTTTGGGTCCTGGTTTTAAGATATTCTCTAGTTTACCTTAAGGCTTGAATTGGCCCTGAGCCTTCTGTACCCCTAGATTATCCCTGTGTCTAGAATAGGGAAGCTCTTACCACCCTACCCCACTCAAGCTGACTCAGCTCTCTCTCCTCCCAAATAGTCTCACAATACCTAGAATTCCACCTCCTCAAGAAACCATTTTTAAAAATTACTAATCAGAAGAGGTGATAAACCTTCCCTCCCCTGCCCACTCCTTTCTTTTTTCAAATATGAAATTCAAAAAATTACCCTCCCTCAAAATCTATAGCTCTTTGACTACTCTTCCACAATTATTTACTATGTTTTTTCAGCATTATATCACTGCAGCATTCTGGCTATATGTCTTAGCATATTTGTTTCATAGTGGCACCCCTGAAGGTAAGCCTTAAGTGTGTTTCTGTTAGACTAAAAAGCTCTTCTAAGCAAAGTCTAAGCAGCCGTATCAGATTAAGCAATCCTGAGGACAGATTTTATGTCTTCAAGGAGGAAACCCCTGCAATCAGGGTATGTGTATTTGTGACACATTGGGGCCAACAGGGTCAGAGCCTGAGTCTGCACTACCCTTGTCCTACAGAGGACCTTAATGCAGGTTCTATAGTCTGCCAGGGTCTCTGTCAAATTTATACTGCTTTAATAGTACAACCCCCCCATTTAATACATGGGGAAACTGAGACCTAGAGAAGAGAAAATACTTGCTTAAGTTCACCTAATTTAAGCCCAGGATAGAGCCAAGACTAGAATGACAATAATTGACATTGATAGATCACTTTACAGTTTTCAAAACACTGCATAAATTTTCATATTTCCCCCATCTAACCACTCTGCGATGTTGGTGCTACAGATAGTATTGGCTTCATTTTTCAGATGAGGAAACTGAGGCTTATAGGGGTTAAGGAACTTTACCATACTCACATGGATAGTTCTTTCTAAGGCAGGATTTGAACCCATGTCTTTCTGATTGTCTCAGTTCGATGTTTCCTACACAAGGCTACCTTTCCAGGCCTCTACCTACAGACCCTGTGCTTTTCACCATCCTGGTCTGCCTTTTTAAGGAAACTCTATAATTCTTTCTAGCTCATCTAGAGTGTAAAAAATTTCCTTTTCTCCTTAGTTCTGCCAGATTAAATGTGAGATATTATCAGGGTATTTTTTGTGGGGCTAGGAAATGAGGAAAACCAAAAGGTTAAAAATAGTGAGTTTACACAGTAGAAATCTTATCATAAAGCCAAGTCTTGACACGAGAGTTGGGCTGAACTTGGAGAGTCATGAAGATTTATCAGCATCAAACAAGAAAACTTGATTTTAAAAAAAAGTAAATATAAGGTAATTTCCTGAGGTTGCAGGTGAGTGGGGGAAGGGTAGGGGATTAGGCAATAGCTATTGAAGTCCAGAAAAGTTTTATAGGAAATTACCTCAAATTCAGCTTTGAAGGAAGCTAGGGATGCTAAGAGGCAGAGGTAAATAGGTGGTAACTTCCAGGTATCAGGGACTGCCATATACAAAAGCACAGAGGCAGGATATAGAATATGGTGGGTGAAAAATAACAAGTAAACCAGTTTGGATGAAAGGGAGTAAGTGTAATAAGCCTGGAAAGACAGATTGAAGCCAGAGGGTGAAGGGCTTTAAACACCGAACAGAAGAATTTCTATTTTATCTGAGAGGCAATTTAGCATGAATAGAATTTTCTAAGTGGGAATAGCATTCTGATAGCTGTATGGACAATGGGTTGGAATGTGGGGGAAGGGAAGGTTCAGAGGCTAATTAAGAAACCACTGCAAGTGAGAAGTGATGAAAATACAAGGTAACCCCTGGGATTAAGTAACGAAGATGAATACACAAGGTAACCCTAAACTATGGTGGTGATGGTTTGAGCAGAGAGAAATGGGCTAATGCCTGAGCTAATACACCATAAGAAGTCTGAATGGCAGGGGCCCAGAACTTACAAAATTTGTCAAATGTTTGGATGTAAGTTAGGAGGGAGATAGAAGAGTCACACATAATTTCTAGGTTGCAAACTTTAGTTATAAGAAAGATACTGGTGCCCTGAACAGTAACTAGGAAGTTAGGAAGAGGAGTCAATTCAAAGGGAAAGATCATGAATTCTCTTTGAGCATTATGTCTAGATTTCTCTTTTGTCCCCATCGTATCCTACCTTAAATTATAACTTTTTGGTATACTTTTCTTATTCTCCTGGTTTCTTTCCAATGCCTTCCCATCCTGGGTTATCTTGTATCTGCCTTTTATGTGCCATATATATACTTGTATATGCACACATTGTTTCCTCTTATAGAATGTAAGCTCCCTGAAGGCAGGGGCTTTGTATCCCCAGTGCCTAGCACAGTGGCTGGCACATAGAAGGTGCTGAACAATGCTTGCTGATCCATTGACTCGTCCCAACCTAGGTCACTTGGAGAGGAAGGCTATGGCCCTGGGTGTTTGTGTAAACAACTTTAAGCTGGACAGTGTTCCTGTCCTAATGTTGCAGTCTAGGGGTTCTGGCAAGCCCAAAATACAAGGAGATAGGGTGCAGGCCTGCTTGAAAGAATTCAACCACTCAAACCTTTTTTCAATCCAAGTAGAGAGTTTTGTGATGCCAATAGAAGTGAGACAGACTTCTAGTGAGTCTGTGCAATTGATGAGGGTAAGATTGATATTTTATACAGAAAGAAGGTGGGAAGATCTGGATGGGATTAAGGAGTGGCAGATAACCTGGGATGGGGCCAGGTGCAGACAATGGAAGGAGTTAAGTGGTAGGAGAGCCCCAGTGAAAGGGCAGTTAAAAGGATTGTTGCCAGGGATGGTTCAGGTGCTTCAAGGGAACACCAGTGATCTGGGTTCTGGGGCTTTGGGATCCAAGTCCCAAAGACATGGTCTTTTTCTTCTGGGGGTCCATCATTAGCACCCCATCACTAGCACTTGCAAATCATCACTTATTGCTTTCCTCCTCCCCTGACCCAAGTGATGACCTCCACCTTTCCTGAAGGAGTGAGTTACAGTGGGAGTCAGAGGGCCTGTGTTGAACTTGGTAACTCTGCTATATTCTGGCAATGTGACCTCATATTCCCAATCTATGTTTTTTTTTTATTTTTCCCTAGTCTGTAAAATGAAGAATTTGGATTCATTTTCCCCTCAAGGCCCTGCCAGTTCTGGGATTACATGATAATCTGTCATGGACCACTATTCTGATTCACAGTAGTAATGAGAAGCAAGTTGCTTGTTTTCTCTTTTCTTCTAGTAGTCCTTCCCTAATTTCAGTGAGTTCTCTCTGTCAACAGATCTCCACTGAATATTCTGTGACACATATCTTTAGTACGCCCTTCTTCTCAAGTTTCAGTGGACTGAAAAGTATTGATCAATAGCGTTACATGTATTCTTATCCTACAACTCCCACTGCATGTGAGGGTTAGATCCCTCTGACTACAGGTGATTCAGGGGCCTTTGACCTTGAGGAGGACAGAAGGTGTTTAGTGGACAGTTGAAGATTATCTGGACTCTGTGTGTGTGTGTGTGTGTGTGTGTGTGTGTGTGTGTGTGTGTGAACCTGGTCCTGTGATTACCTCTTTGCTTCTTCCTCCTCCTCAGGTTCCTTATTTCTCAACCTGGCTATAGGAGCCTCCCTAACTTAATGGAGGAGGCTTCAGAGCTCAGAGACACCAGAGCTCCCAAGCTGTCAGCAGTCGTGTGATGACAGAGTCAGTAACAAACTGTTGGATCCAAGGAAAGAGTTCTTCCCTCTTCCTCTGCTCCAGCAAGATCCCTAGAAATACAGAGTGATCTAGACAGTCTGAGAGTTAAAAGCATTGGGGTCACTCTTTCTTCATGCATGGATCAGGGCTTTGGAGTAGGGACATAACTTAGGGCAGAGTTGGGGAACCTGCAGCCTCAAGGACATATGTGGACCTCTAGGTCCTCAAGTGAGGCCCTTTGACCAAATCCAAACTTCACAGAACAAATTCCCTTAATAAAAGGATTTGTTCTGTAAAACTTGGAATCAGTCAAAAGGCCACACCGGAGAACCTACAACAGCCACATGTGGCCTGGAGGCTGAAGTTCCCCACCTCTGACCTAGGGGTATGAAGCTGCGAGGAAACATCAGTGGGCCTTCTTAAAACTAAATACTTCCCATCACATTGAACTAAGACATTTTACAAGTGGTAGGAGAATGAAAGAGGGCTTTATTACTAAAGGTGAGGAATAAAAGCTCTTAGTGTTCCAACTATTGCCTATCCAGAATCCATGACTATTTTTTTCCCATTTCTATTCAAAAGAGGATTCTCTTGAGCACTTAAAGTTTAATTAGGACCTTCTGTCTTCTTCCAAGTATTTCCCAAGGCTTCTGTCTCTTCTGGGGGTCCTTATACCCATGCCCTAGGCATTTGATTTTTCCATCTTGCCATCATTTGTTCACTCTCAAGAATACGTGGGCAGGTGAGTTTCAGAAAGACAAACAATTGAATTAAGAATGCTGAGCTAAAAGTCGTTCATTAGTCAAGGGTTGTGTCAGCAGACTGCCAGCAATATTCTGCCCAGTTACAGGTTATAGGCTCTGGAGTCTAATGAGGCCTCAGTAAAAGAAAGCTACTCCTATATCCCTCCAAAGATGCATTGGCTCATGGTTACTTGCAAGCTGAGCACTGTCCACACCAACCACAAATTTCTGCCAGGTGGCCTGAACCTCAGGGGTAAACTCTTTGCCAAGATACTTCTCCAGTACAATTATCAGGACATTTCCTAGGAAGTATGGAAGAGATGGAGGGTCAAGTCACAGAGGCCTGGAGAGCAAAATTCTATAGTCAGGCCTTATCTAAAAGGAAGACATTCCTATCCCACCCCCTTCTCTCAAATAGCTCTCTCTCTCTCTCTCTCTTTCTCTCTCTCTCTCTCTCTCTCTCTCTCTGTATATGTATGTGTGTGTGTGTGTGTGTGTGTGTGTGTGTGTGTATCTCTGTGTGTGTCTGTTTTATCTCACATTTATAAATGCCAGATGTTAGAGTAGCCATTGGACCACAACCTCTTTTCCTTTTTCCATAACATATTCCCAGACTTGCTTCCTGCTTTCATGATGCTGCTTCTCCTTTCTCTTAAAACTTCTGCCTGTTTCCCAGATAGATTTATGAAACCTTAGAGTTGAAGGGAACCTCAGAAATTAGCTAGTCCTACCCCCCAACCATTTGTCATCTGGATGGTACTTTAGAACTCTGAGTGATAGATAAGCCAGCTCAGCCCACTGCTGGTCAGCCCAAAACTTCAGAATATTCTTCCTGCTATTGACTCTACATCTGCTTTCCTGTAAATTTTTCCCCTTTGGTTCCAGTTCTGCTCTCAGGGTCTCTTCACAACCTTCCTAGCTCTTCCCATATTGATACTTCCAAACTGTCTCTCATCTTTGCCTGAAGGCCACTGAAGAGGTATGGTACATCCCAGGAGACCCTTGGAAGAGCAGTCCTACCTACTTGAGCTTTTTTTCCCCCAAGTATCAAAAATAACTCTGTAGGCCTCACTCTGAAGTCCTCAGGGTCCACATTCAGCTCACTCAGTTTAACAAAGGTACCCTTGAGGTTGTTTGGGTTCTTGTTACTACCTTATTACCATGGACATGGATATCAGGGTTGTTTATGACAGCTTTGAGAGGGGATATGTTATTGAAGGACTGAAAAAAGCCTCTGGGTCCAAAGGTAGATGATCAGAAATCTGTTATTACTAAACAGTGATTGGACCTTGCCCCTTTTCCCCTGCTATTTAACCTTTACCTGGGTACTGGTCACAGATACCTATGAGGCCAAGTTGTCAGGGTCTAGAATTTCTACATCCAGCTTGTCCCAAATATTTTTCATTAAAAACTTCCTAGAAGTCTGGTTGAAGCATGGTGGTGCCTTTGTAAGTTTGCTCTTGAGCAACAGTGTATCAATGGCAAAGAGATATGAGTGTTATAAGTATATGGATCCCTGAAGACCAATGATTTTGGCTAAGGCATAGATTATGGGAGGTAGGGCTAGAGCAAAGCCGGGGGGAATTGCTTAGGGGGGAATTGCTTAGAGGGGGCTCTTTAGCTGTGTGTCAGTATATCAAAACCAGATTTTTAGTTCAACTGAAAAATATTAAGGAAATAAATATTTCTCTAGTCTAAAATCCTTTCCAAACTTATCTGAAAAAGAACACTTTAACAATAACTTTTTAAAAATTGGATTTTAGTGGAGGAAATTATTTCTAGATAATTTTGATTAAGGACTGAAAAAGTTTCTTTTCTTTAGGTAATTCTTGAAAGGACTGTATCATGGAGAAAAACTATTTTTACTATTTTCATTTCTACTAAATAGGAACTCTTAATATGCTTCTATATCTCTATAGAAACTCCCAGCTTTATCTGTTACACACCCTGTTCCTCCTCACCTAGAAGTCTTCAGGTGAGCAAATGATACCCTCCCTCCTTATTTCTCATCCCTCTTCACATAGTGAGTCATTGATAATAGCAGCACTGTGCTGAGGCCCCATCTCCTAAGTATAACAGAAGTTGATAAACTAAATTCACTTGTGTGCATAAAGAACCTATAAAGAACCCCTCTTAGGAAAAAAGGGAAATTGCTCTTTTTTCTTTCTTTTTTTTTTTAAATTTGGTCTCCTTTCTCTTTCTTTGTCTTTGTCTCATGGGCTATCTCCTTGTCTCTGTCTCTGTCTTTCTGTCTCTCTGTGCCTCTTTGTGTTGTTCTGTCTCTGTATCTCTCTTTCTTTGTCTCTCTCTCTCTCTCTCAATCTCCTCCCAGTCTTCTTTCCTCTTCCCTACCTCCCACTCCTCTTTTTCTCCCCTCTGTGGTCTAGTACAATATATATCTATACATATACACATATACATACTTTTACACATATACATATATACACACCCATACATATATGCTTTTAAAATATATACTGCTTTTGTAGTATAGATTTTTCAAAAGTATAAAATCATTTTCCATATATTAGTAATTCTTTTCTTCAATTTAATTGTTCAAAAGATTTAATGTTTATATAGGCATCCCTCCTCTGGAGCTGATTGCAACCTCTCTATATATTCTAACACTGCTTTTAGCAGTTGCTAAGGCCAAAGATATCTTTTTACTTTACAGAATCACAAAATGTCACTTCTTGAAGGGAACTGGGAGACCACCCAATACAAACTATGTTTTGTATTCTCCACTATATGTCAGTAAAGAATCATCTAGTCTCCCCTAGAGATCTTCCTTCCCTCTCCCAAAAAAAGAGAGAGACCTTCTCTCAGAATAATGTTTTTAAATAACATAAAATGCATAAGATTACAAAGAAAATCAATTTTATTGAAATGCAGTTATCAAGATATATAAAAAAAAACTAATTCAGGGACCCCAGATTAGGATCCCCTAATCTGTTTTACTTTGAGACAACTGTAATTATTACATCATTTCACTTATATTTAGCTGAAATATTTCTCTTTGCTACTTTTGTACTTTTCCCTATTAAACCAAAGAGACAAAGGCTGAGTCCATTTTCCCCAGAAAAGCCCTTTTTTATTTGAAAGCAATTGTCATATCCTCTGAACAATTCTCTTATCTAGCTTGAACAGCTCCAGAGCTTTCCACTGATTCTCAGGTCACAATATTCTAATGCTCTTGGTTGTCCACTAATGAATATAATTTAATTGGGAGGGGGCTTTTATCAGCAAAACCCTGAAGTGTCTCCTCTCCATTGCTACTATCCAGATTTGTACACTGACTCCCAGAAAGCAAGTTCCCTTCCTACAGACACTTACCTCTGTTGAAACAAACAAACAAACAAAAAGAAAAAAACAACAACCCCAAAACACAACTGCAAGCTGCTTATTTTTCAGGTTGAGCAGAAATTGCCTAAGAAGAAAGTGAACTGGGGAAAGGTTCCTGACAGCTAATATCTTCTGACCTCCATCACCACCAAACCACTGGTGAAAATGTTGAAGCGTGATCTTTTCTGATTTCCATATTTTCCCTTAAAACCAAATCACCTCATTAAGTTATTGTAGGGATGGCCCCACCAGAAGAGCTGTCATGAGTAGGAAAGGAACAGGACTGAATAGAATGAGGGGACAAATGTCCAAGGTATGTTGTCTACTCCACCATTTAATCCATTCAACTAACCTTTATTAAGTGCCTCCTCCATGCGAGGCACAGTACCATTTACTTGGGATATGTACTTAAAATAAACCTTGTCCCTGCCCTTAATTATACCCAGGAAATGAATCACAAATAGGTAAGTACAGAAATGAAAATTTGTGGAGGAGTAAAGAAACATGGAATGAGAGGATGATGGCCAGTTTAGGGTACCTTAGTTAATGACAGATTATTTGTTTGGGACCCCTCTTTTGAATCACAGTAATAGAGAGGAATCTTATTAGCTTTCTCCTTTCTCCTGATTCCCTTTCTCTAATGTTACTGAGTGTTCCTCCTAATATCCTTCTATCTATGGGTCTTCCTTCTCTTAATACTGCTTATCTTGAGGCCCTGTAGGCTTCCTCAGGATTTAAATGGATAACAGAATTAGAAGGAGTAAACAGTGTATCATAGACTCACTACACAGCTCTCAGCTTTTGTTAAGGTTAGGGGTTCATGCCTGGAAGATATCCAGATGCTGTCTGCATAGATTGTTCCCATGGACCACAGACATGGAGTAAATAAGGACCAGTTAAGGAGGTTTTTCTGGGTTGAGTGCATTAGTGTGTGCATGTGTACTTGTGTGTGTATGTGTGTGTGTGTGTAACAAAAACCTGTGACTTCATAGGATCAAAGAATTATCCGGTCTCCGAAGTTGGAAAGGGTATCAGTCACCTAGTCCAACCTGTAACTGAGCAGGGATCCCTTGCAGAGCAAGTGGTCATCTGGCCTTCAGTTGCAGGGTTCCTTCATGGAGAATCCCCTATCTGCAGAGGCACACCATTCCACCTTGGACTGCTCCCATTGTTCATTGTTACTTAAATCTCATTGCTGTTCCTTTAAATGAACCAGAATCTTCCCTGCAATTTATACCCATTGCTTCTCTTTGTATTTTCTGAGGCCAAGATTAAAACCTATCCCTTTTCCTTCAATGGCCCTTCAGAATACTTGTAGACAATAACCTTATCCCCACTGAGTCTTCCCTTCTCCTAAGTTCTCCTCAGTTCTTTCAACCCATCTTCAGACACCATGGTCTCCCATCCCTTCATCAGCTTGTTCAGCCTCCTCTCTAATTGCCTCAAATTGTCCTCTTCAGATGCTTCAAACTGCCAATGTTCTTCCTAAAATGTGGCCCTCTTACCTGAACACAATCTTCCAACTTTATACATTCGTAGCTCTAGAGCTAGAATAATCTAATTGGAGAACTACAGAATTTTCTAATTAGAAGGGTATTCAGTAGCCATCTAGACCAACCCATACTGAAATAAAAGAAAATCCCTGCTCCAGTATCCATGACAAATCTAACTTCTACTTGAAGAACTTTGATCAGTAGGGACTCTCGTACTGCCAGAAGCAATTCATTCTACTTCTGGACAGATCTCATTGTTAGAAAAAAAAATGTCTTCACATCAAGACAGAAATTTCAATTTTGAAACATCTACCTATTTTTCTGATTCTTCCCCTTTGGGTCATACAGAACAAGGCTAATGTCTCTTCCACATGATAGCCTTTAAAATGCGGGAAGACAATTACCTTCCCCTCCTTCATTACAGGTCCAGTTTTCTTTGAAAGACCTAAGTTCAAATCTGGCTTCAGACACTTGCTAACTCTATGACCCTGGGCAAGTCACTTAACATCTGTTTGCCTCAGTTTCTTCAACTGTAAAATTAGGATAATAATATTAGCACCTCCCTGACAGGGTTATTATGAGTACTAAATGAGATAATATTTATAAAATTTTTACCACAGTACCTGTTTTGTTAATTCAAGTTTAAGATTTTAAATTTATCTCTACCAAATTTCATCTTATTAGATTCATCTCAGTGCTCTAGGGTCTCAAGACTCTTTTTTAAAATTTTTTTACATTTTTAATCCCTACTCTATGATCCTTTTTGTTAACTGTCATAAACCAAACAGGGCCAAGTATTTCTTCCTTGGACATTCTATTGGAGTCTTCCTCCCAAGGAGACTTTAAACCATTGATGATTGCCCTTGGAATCCAAACATTTATCTAGTTCTGGATTCATCTATTTGTTCAATAGACATCTCTCTCTCTTTTCCATACAAATCACCTGAAATTCTTTGTCAAATCCCTAGCTCATATCCAGGTAACAAATATATACAGCATTCCCCTGGTCTAAGTCTTTAGTGACTCTGCCAATAAAGGAAATGAGGAAACCCTGCAATGAACTTTTCCAGATGAAATTGTGCTGACTCTTTGTGATGACCTCTTCCATTTCTCTATTTTGACTGACCATTTATTTAATCCATAATATAATTTTTCCCAGGCAGAAACTGAAGTGAAATTCACCAGGCTATAGGTCATTTCCCTCTTGTGAATGTTAAAACAGGATTTACCATTCTCCAGTCTTTTGGTACTTTTGTTCTCAGTTACCTTTGAAATATCACTGATAGTGGCTCAGTACTTATATTCTAGATCTTTCAACACTGGAAGATATGATTCAGGTGAACCCGAATTCAATAAGAACAGCTAAGTCTTCTCTTACTTTCTCTCTATATTAATGTGAACATCAGCTCCATCAGCTATTTCAGTTATTCCCTTCACAACCCAAAAGTCAGAAGTAAAATTAGAATCACACAAGTCTTCCTTTTCTGCATTGCCAGTAATCAGTCTTCTCCACACTGAACTTTAGTTTTATCTTTTATCTCATTTTCCTCTTTTCCACAACAGACCTTATCAGTATTATTATCATTATAATTAGTAGTAGTAGTAGTAGTAGTAGTAGTAGTAGTAGTAGTAGTATCCTTAACTTTCCTCATCACCCTCAGTACATTCTGACTTTTAGCTCCCATGACACTATTCTTATGGGACCATTCCATTTTTTTTATTCCTTTCCTATTATCTTTTTTTAATGTTACATCCATATTTTTAGATATGCTAGTGAGCTCTCTGAGCATACATATCTATCTATTCAGACCACTCTCTTTTTTCCTTCTCATTAGAAAAAATTTCTTTTGTTTCTTTAAAATTTCATTTCTAGAAAATTCCCATTTGTCCTGAACTGACTGCACCTGAATTCTAATCCTGAATTTCCTTCATATGAAGCCTTTTAAATCTAGTTTCCTCCAAACTGGGTATATCATATCATTTTATGCCCAGATTGCCTCCTTGATCTTTCCTTCTCCTTCTCTCATAGTAAATCTCTCCTCATCTATGGGCTTCCTCCTTACCACCTACAAATGTGCCCAGGCCTCCTTCATCTTTAAGAAGTCTTTATTTGCCAGGTGGACGTAGTGACCCATGTCTGCAATTCCTGCTGCGAGGAAGACTGAGAATGGTGGACCATTTGAACTCAGGAATTCTAATCTATAGAGAAGCTAAAGTCAATCATGTTTCCCCACTAAGTTCAACACCAATATGATGAACGGTTGTCTAACGGCATGGGAGGAATTGGTCCAGGCCAGAAGAAGAGCAGGTCAAAGCTTCCACGGGATGGCTGCACTTTGAGTCTGAGCAAGATAAGAAGATTCAGGGTCAAACAAACAACAACAGCCACAACAATAAACCTCTTTGCTTTCCCCATTATTTATTGAAACTGAAATACTATATCTTTTTTTTAAAATGTCAGACTCCTGGAAAGACTAACCTACACATATTACCTCCATTTCCTAGCTTCCCACTCACTTCTTAGCCTTTTATTGTCCAGCTTCCAACTTTGTCACTTAACTAAACCTATTATATTTGAAGTTACCAATGCCTCTAAATTGCTAAATCCAATTACCTTAACCACATCCTACTTAAAAATCTCTCTTCAGCATTTAACACTGTTGACCACCCTCTATTCCTGGATACCCCCACTTCCCTGTTTTCTGACAGTTTGTTTTTTACCCTACTCTCTCCTAGTTCTTCTCTTATTTTAATTCAGTAGCTATGTGGAGAATGGATCAAAGAGAATAGAGAAAGGAAGGAGGGAAACTGATTAGTAATCTGTTCCAGTAATCCAGAGTCGTTTGGGTGTGAGTGGAGAGAGAGTGACAGATATGAAGACAGTCTGTAGAGATAAGATTGACAAGACTGTCAAGTGATTAGATATGTCGGATGAGTGTGATTGAAGAATTGAGGCTGCCTTCAAGTTTGTGAACCTAGGTAACTATTGAGAGAGATGGAGCCTCGGACAGAAAAAAAAAGTAAAGTTAGAAGAGGGGTGGGTTTGGGGAGGAAAGTGAGTTCCCTTGGGAACCTCTCTGTAAAATAGTAATAATAATCATAACTATAGTACATTGCATTTACATAGCAGTTTAAGGCTCCTGTAAAAATAAAGAATATCTTCAGTGTGAAAAGAAGGAAGTAAAATGTTCTAAAAAGAATAAGGTGACACCAATCAGCATCAGGAGATTGGAAAGTGGGAGGAAGTCACACAAAGGAAGCAGCAGCAAAGAAGGACCATAGAAGAAAAATGGGCTAAAAAAAAAAAGATATTTAACATATTTCTTGAAGAGGAGGTAATTGTATGCTCTGTGGAAAAACAGTTACTTATTTTTGAAGGAATGATAAAGTGGATACATGTGTGTTGTAAGGTGAAAGGTCATCAAGTCAAAGCCTGAAGAAGAAAAGAATAGTCACGTTTCCTGCTGACAGGTACTGAGGCAGCTAGCTGTCTACATGATAACAATGCTAAAATGGTCTGTTACCTTCCCAGAACATGATTCAATACATGATTGAAAACTGATGACTACTACTCATGTCAGTGTTCCATGGGTTCACAAGATACTCTAGAATGAACCTAGAAAATATGAGATTTTGGACAAGAAAATGAAGCTGAAAGGTAAATAATGTATATTTCATCAGTTTTGCCATAACAGGCAAAGGATACAGAAGAGAAAAGGATATTTGAGAAGTGAACATCTGTTTAAGAAGGCAGTATCTGAGATTGGCATTTGAATTCTGCACCACGGTTTAGATTAATCCCTGTCCTTTTCTTAACCCAGCCAACATGTCTTTCCTTATAGGCCACAGCCTCCTGTAGCTTAAGTCCTTGTTCCAAGTACAAGAGGACCATTAGATCAACTTTGGGATGAAATTGTGAACATTTGGTCAACCCAATAATTCCTCTTTATCCCATTCTACCTCTTTCAGGAAATAAAAAGATTTATAAACGAACTCTCACATCCTTTAAAAAAAGAATATATTAATAGGCTCCTGGCTAGGGATGGAATATTCCTAATGAGGGTTGGTAAAAATGTATATTTCTAATGTTACAAATTTAATAAAATAATTTTAAACTGAAAATAGAGAAGGATACAGCTTATGAATATACAGAAGTCTATGTAGAATTTAGTTTCTACAATGTAGGAAGATCAGTTGAGATACCCAGAAATAAGCAGAAGACAAAATGCAAAGAAAAAGACAGTGGTAAAATTCATGGTCTCCAAAGTCTAAATATTAATATATAAGATTATGTAACAAATATGATGAACTAGAAGTCCTAATGCAAGAAGTTATCACTGAGAGTTAGTGGGATGAAACTCACTACTGAATTATGGTTTGAGTTTATCTGTTTGATTCAAAAGATTCAGTATAGTTACATGAGGCAGGGTTAGTTTTCTATATTAGAAGATATACGTATATGACAAATCAAGAAAAGGTGGGGGGCAGCATTCTGGGGAACATTTTGATGAAGAACAATGGAGGTAAAAACAGAAGCAGTTTTGTTATGAAAACATCTTACAGAACACCTAAACACAAAGAGAAAACATTAGGAAACAGAGCACAAGGTAGGGATGGTGGATTTCAATTATTGAGATATCTCCTGGAACTCTCTCTTTGCCAAAAGCAATTCAAATTCTTGAATTACTTTAATGAAAATTTCCTACTTCAAAAAGTGGAGGAACTATGAAGGAGGTAATCTTTTCTAATTCATACCACTAGAGAGAAAAAAATTGCTTAGGTTAAAATTACAGAAAATGGGAGAAGTGATCAGTCCTTTGGATTTTGTGAAATAAACTATATAAAGCTAAGCATAGTCCAACAAGAACCCTAGATTTTCAGAGAGCAGATTTCAAAGGGATCTGGGAGAAAATTAATAGGATAATAACAATTAAGAAAGAATAAAATGACCTGAAAAATGAAATGTCTCTCTCATCTGAAGA
Organism: Phascolarctos cinereus; assembly: GCF_003287225.1. Lineage (NCBI taxonomy): Eukaryota > Metazoa > Chordata > Mammalia > Diprotodontia > Phascolarctidae > Phascolarctos > Phascolarctos cinereus. The sequence continues at coordinate 351,656,942 of NW_027556098.1, forward strand.
CACAGAGAAATAATTCTGATATGGAAGAAATTGGGGGAGGTGCCTAAAGAAACAGTACTCAAAGATCTCAACACCAAATTTAAAGTTGGAAGAGATATGCAGAGAAGATGGAAGGAAGGGAAGGTAATAGAGTATAGAAGGAAGATGATAGAGGTAATAGAAGGTGGTACAGTACTTTCACCTGTCAAGGGTGCTAATAATTGGAATAAGCTGAGGAAAGGAAAGCAAAGCAAAAGGGGGGGAAATTGGAGTTATATTGGGGAAAAGTGATGAACAATGAAAGGAATATAACCATTGACCATGGTGTATCAGTTGATGATAACTGACAACAGAAAGAAATCAGAGCTGCTCAATTATTTTCCCCTTCTATTTTCTTTTACAAAAAGAATGGAAATATGAACAAAAAAGATAGAACAAAAATGTTGAATAAAGTTTTTTTCCATGCAGTGCCAGACAAACTACAACCTCAGGTACTAAAAGAATGGGAAAATATGATGATCAGTAATAATTATAAGATGGTGGAGAAAGAACACAAGACCAACAAGATGGCTTAACAGTTGACTTTAGCAGCCCTCAGAAATCAAAAAAACCTCAGAAAAAGATACAGAGTAGTTACAGCTGAATCCACTAGATTAGAAGGAAGAAACTCCACACATGTAAAACCCTAATAGAATAACATTGGATAACTTAAATAAAGAGAGCTCCCTCTCACCATTGACCCCTCCCCTGCTACTCCCCATCTTGCTAAAACCAAGTAAACAAGCACGTTTATGACTCAGGATCTGCGGTAGGCATCCTTGCCCTGCCTCCCATGACTAATGTGGAACTTATTCATACTGAAACACCACCCCACAAATGTGACAATTATCGACTTGGTGCCCCTTCAGGAAAAGAAAGGGGAAAACAACTGAAAGAGAGAGGGACAATCAGAAAGTGAGTTCAAGTGAAAGGTGTGGACAGTGCAGAACTACTGCATACAAAAGAAATAATATTCACTGCCAAAGGAAAGAGGGCTGCAAATCCTTGGGGGAGGGGAGTCCTCCATTCTACCCAGGACCGACCACAGATAAGGATTCCACAGATTGACTTTCACTTACCAAAAGCCAGGAAGCTGATAACAACAAGAATGTCCAGTCTTTGGGGAACTGGGCAGCAGTGGAAGAAACCAGAGACATGGGGCTAGAAATAAGAAATATTGAAAAACCAAGATTTCATAAGAAAAAAAAAAAGAATAAAACCTAGGTCACGATTAGAAAAAATAACAGAGAATATGGAAAAGAAAAAAGGAAAAAAATGAATAAAACTTCCAAGAGAAGTCCTAGCATAGTGAAGTGAATATTAGAATGTGAAAGAAATTGCACTAAGATTACTTGATGAAAAAGATAATTTGGCAGACTTCCCAGAGATCTTGGAACAGTAGCCAGAAACTCCAGTAAGATTCCCAAGAGAAATAAAACTCCCAAAGAGGAAATTAGAAGTGAATTTAGATCAGAAATCAGAGCTCTTGATGCAGATAAAAAAAATACACCAACAGAACAGTAGGAAAAATTGAATACAAAAGGGAAAGTCTCATCAAAGGTTAGTAGCAGAATGAGAACAGAGATAAAGACAGAGAAAAACAGAAACAGAGAGAGACAGAGAGTAATAAATTTAAAATTTAAAAATACAAGATTTGAAGAAATTTTTTGCAGAAGAAAAGCTAAAGGCAAAAGATTAGAACAGATGAATTCTATACAAACCAAAGGAGCTGATATTGAAGATAGGATGCATAATACGTTTCCAAGAAGAAAATTACAAATCAAAAAACTTCAATGGCATACTACAAGAAATAATTAAGATGAGAAAACTTCCCGTTATTTCTGAATACTAACAATGTAGCTCTGATCAACAGATCCAGTGCTTATACAGTGTCTGGTATATAGTAGATACTTTAAGAAGTGTTTATTGATTGATTGTTTCCATAGAATACAAAGATTACCATTAGAAAAAACAAAAGAACACTTTCCAAATTTGAACGCATGTATTAGTTAAGTTCTACAATTAATCACAAGATGTTCAGATATGAATGAAAACCTATTTAATAACCCACAATTTTTCAAATCACAAAAAAATCAGAAAAAATCAAGATATTATATATTCCAAAGGAGTCAAGCTATAACCCAAAATAATATGTTCTGAATACCTGAACTTATTCATAAACAAAATAATATGACAAAGGAAAGAATTTGAGAGATTCCTCCAAATTCCCCAGCCACCAAAACATAAGAAAACTAAACATATTTAATTAACAAGAAAATGCTAAGTAAAGAAACTAGTTTTCTTATATGTATATGCTATTGATTTTTTTAAAGACTGACAAGATGTGAAAGAAAGAAGACAAAGGGGGAAAATGGAACCCAAAGGAGTAAAAATTTAGAGACAATTTAAAGAACTTGGGAAAAGAAAGGTTGAAGATTTTGGAGAATTTAAAGAACCTGGAGAAATAATGATTGAAGTGTTGTTTTAAAACCCTGTGGGCCAAATGCTCTGGTCCCCATAACTGAACAAATGTCTTTTATAGGAAGGGATAACAGAGTAGGAAATTGCTTGAACAGAATGTGGGGGGAGATAAGTGACAGAAGATAATGGGTGATAGACCTTTACCATGACAAAAGGTGAATAGTGAAGGAATGGTGATTTCTATTGTTTCCATCAATAATGGAAGCTGTGATCATACAGGATAAAAGCAATGGAAGAAGGTACTGGAATATAGGAGTGGAGGAAAAGGGAACTGTCACCCAGAAATCAAAAGAAAAAGATCCTACAAAAGGACATTCCTATGGGAGAGTGAACACACTGTGCATATGTAGGGGAGTAGGGAGTAGAAAGGGACACAATGAAACCGATAGTGGCTATAAACTCCTTGAAGTTGGGTACTGTGTCTGAATTACCCTAAATGCTGATGACATATGAACAGATGAGGTGCCATATTGTCTTGGGCAGCTTTTCTCATGATCTTCTCCTCCTCCAATTTCTTGCACCATAAATGATGTGAGGATGGTCGTGAAGGAGGGATCTTTAGGGAAGCAGGAAGAACAGAACTTTCAGGAGCTGTTTGGAGAGGATAGCTCAGACCAGCTAATATCATATGATTCTAAAACCCTCACTTCCCTCCCAATTAGATTGCAACCTCCTCAAGGGCAAGGGCTGCTTTTGCCTCTTTTTGTATCTCCAGACTTAGCATGGTACCTGACACATAGTAGGTGCTTAACAAATGTTTACTGATTGATTAATTGGTAAACTCCACATCCTAGCATTAAAACTCTGTCACTGCTTGCCCACATCCAACTTGCCCAACCTTATTTCCCAGCACTTCTAGTTAGGCCTCTGTTCCAAACAGGCCTTTGTTCCTTTGTCCCTTAGATACACCAGATTCATTCCTCACCTTTGAATGAGTATGAAGGAAGGAGTGGGACAAAGGACTTTTCAGATTAGGGTCTTCTCCTCCCATCCCAATCTATGTTACCATCTCCCAATAAAGATAATTAAAAGTAAAAGACAATGACAATGGATTGCCAGGCTAAAAGCACTTTATTGGTCAAGGGCTGGGACTGCAAGGCAGTGTGTACGCCATTGCTCCCCTCCCTACATGCAAATGTTGGGCCCCCATTTGCCCACAGACCCCCATCACAGACAGGTCTATATTTAGTGGTACTTGTGCGCCAAGGCACTGGCCACACCAGTCACCAGCTTCTGCCAAGCAGCGTGCACTTCAGGAGTAAACTCCTTGCCGAAATGAATGGCCAGAACTACAACCAGTACATTCCCGAGGAGCTGCAGGAGAGAAAGAGAAAGAGGAGCTCAGGGACCTTATAAGGAGAAAGCTCCAGCCAGAACACCTGGGAAGTCTACCCATGTTCTCCTACCCATGTCCAAAACTGTTCCCAGCTCACCTATCATGGAGTAGGATATCATCTGTCCTTTTTGTCCTTAATTCTTCCCTTCTAAAGGAACCTATCTCTTCCTCTCCAGCTCCTCCTGTCCCCAGACCCACATAAGTGTCCCATGATCCTCGCGCCCAGCTCCATTTCTTCCCTACTCTATTCTCTTGGGTTCCTCTTGTCTGCCTCTTCCTACTTCAAAACACTTTTCTCTCTGCCACCACATGCTGCCTCCTAACCCTAAACATAGCACTAAGTTCACAGCACTAAGATAAGGGCCTTGGCAGGCCTAACTCAGACCTGAAAAGAGCTAATTGAGGGCGGGAGGGGGAGGTTGGAAGGGAAAGGAAAAGAGAGAATGATCAGTGGGAAGAAAAAGATAAGGAACATGAGAAGAGGAAAGGGTGAAAAAGAGAATGAAGATAAAGAAGAAAAAATAATAATACTATGTTAATGACACTCCATAGAGACAAATAGAATCCTAGAATTATAGAAAGGATATAGAGGAAGTCTAGTCCAACCCCCTATTTTATAGCTGAGGAAAGTGAGACTCAGAAGGATTGAGTGACTTTCATAAGATCACATAGCTAGTCAGGAGAGCCTGCATTTGAACCTAATACTCCTCAATCCAAAATCAAGACTTAGTAGTTAGTGCAAACAATGTGACTGCCAGTTTCAAAACACAATAAATTAAGGCTTAGCAATATCTTTGCAAGCTTAAGAGATGGCGAAGCTCCCATTGGTACTGACCAGAGTTGGGGTTTAGAGTAGGGATGGAAGGTTATGACAGAGAAGCAAAGCTCCACAAAAAGCACAAAGTAGAAGAAAAACAATTAAACGAGAACCCCAAGTCAATCCACTTTTCAAAAGCAAAAAGGCTAGTGGAGAACTAGGTATCCAGTGAAGAGTATGAATGTGTGGGATAGTTATAGAGAGAGAGAAAAGGGGGGAGTTGAAGACAAATTGAAAAAGAATGATCAATGGAAAATTGAAAGGAGGGTAAGAGAAGTATTGGGAGAAGGAGAGAAAAAGGAGAGAAAGAAGGACTGAAAAAGAAGCAATGAGGGCAAGAAAAAGGAGTGTATGAACAAAAGAGGGGCACAGAGAGCCGTTAAGAGATAGAAAGAAGAAGTAAAGCTATAGATGGAAAACAGATCCCCTAAAATATTTGAGGTCATCAATGACAAGCTTGGGGTATCCTGCTTTATTCTGGCCGTGGTGCTTTTGAGCACTCAGCCACTTCAGGACCCTGTGGCAACAGTAATAAAGCTTAGTCTGACTATCACTAGCTTGCTAAGCCACAGAGCCCAAGACTTACCCTGAAGTTCTCAGGATCCACATGTAGTTTGTCACAGTGCAGCTCACTCAGTTTGGAGAAGGTAGCCTTGAGGTTGTCCAGGTTCTTGACAGCCTCACCCAAGGAGGTCAGCACCTTCTTGCCATGGGCCTTGATCTTGGGGTTCCCCAGGATAGCAGAAGCAGAAGACAAGTTGCCAAAGGAATCAAAGAACCTCTGGGTCCAGGGGTAGACAACCAGCAGCCTATAGGGGAAGGGAAAAAATAAGTCCAAATGTATAGGAGAGCCTTCTAGAAGTTGTCAGATTCCCTTAGGGCCAGTCTGTGGCCCCTAGGCTTGATTTCATTCCCTACCTCTGCTACTTACCTGCCTAAAGCTTCTCCACCAGTCTCTTCCACATTGACCTTGCCCCACACGTTAGTGATGGCAGCCTTCTCCTCAGCTGTGAAATGCACCATGATATTGGTCTTCGTGAGTTTGCTTGTCAACACTGATGTGTGTCAAAAGCAGGTTGATGTGGCAACAGGTCCTCAGCTGCCTTTTATTTCCAGCCCTTGGCCCCCTGGCCCCTTGCTCTCCCCAGACCTCTGAAGTTATTGGTCAGAGTTCCTTGGGAGTGGAGCCAATGACAAGAGTGGTCGTTATCAGTACTGGACACTCAGTTGGTCAGTGTCTGTGTCTTTGGAGACCTGTAGGGGGTCTCCTTCCCTCCTTGGACACTAATTCTCTAATCCAAATTATAGTGTCCTCATGTCAGTAGAATTCATGTAAGTGTACAAGACACAATAGTAAATGATTACAGTAATCTATTATTTGATAAACCCAAAGACTCCAGCTTCTGGATGAAGAACTCATTATTTGACAAAAAATGCTGGGAAAACTGGAAAATAGTATGACAGAAACTAGGCATAGACCAACTTCTTACACTGTATACCAAGATAAGGTCAAAATGGGTATATGATTAAGATGCAAAGGGTGATACCATAAGCAAATTAGGAGAGCAAAGAATAGTTTACTTGTCAGATCTATGGAGAAGGGAAGAATTTATGACCAAACAAGAGACAGGGAACATTATGAAATACAAAATGGATAATTTTAATTATGCGGAATTAAAAAGGTTTTTTACAGATAAAACCAACACAACCAAGATTAGAAGGAAAACAGAAATGGGAAACAATTTTTATAGCAAGTGTTTCTGATAAAGGCCTCATTTCTCAAATATATAGAGAACTGAGTCTCTAAGAATACAAATCATTCCCCAAGTGATAAATGGTCAAAGGATATGAACAGGCAGTTTTCAGATAAAGAAATTAAAGCTATCTTTAGTCATATGAAAAAATGTTCTAAATCACTATTGATTAGAGACATGCAAATTAAAACAACTCTGAAGTACCACCTCACATCTATCAGATTGGCTAATGTGAAAGAAAAGGAAAATGATAAATGTTGGAGATGGGGGAAAATTAGGACACTAATGCATTGTTGGTACAGTTGTGAACTGATCCAACCATTCTGGAGAGCAATTTGTACCTATGCCCAAAGGGCAATCAAACTGTGCATACTCTTTGATCCACCAATACCACCACCAGGTGTGTATCCCAAAAAGATCACAAAAAAAGGAAAAGGACCCATATGCACAAAAATATTTATAGCAGCTCTTCTTGTGGTGTCAAAGAGTTGGAAATTGAAGGAATGCCCATCCATTGAGGAATGGCTGAAGAAGTTGTGATATATGTGGTATATGAATATAATGTGCTATAAGAAATGATAAGCTGGCAGATTTCAGAAAAATCTGGAAAACCTTACATGGACTGATGCTGAGTGAAGTGAGTGGAAGCAGAACATTATACACAGTAACAGCAACATTAAGCAATGATCAACTATGATAAATTTGGCTCTTCTCAGCAATCCAATGATCCAAGAAAATTCCAAAAAAACTCATGATGGAAAATGCCATTCACATCCAGAGAAAGAACTATGGAGTCTGAATGCAGATCAAAGCACATGCTATTTTCACTTTTTTTTGGCTTTTGTTTTTTGTGGCTTTTCCCTTTTCTTCTGTTTCTTCTTTCACAACATAACTAATGGGGAAATATGTTTACGTAATTGCACATATACAACCTATATCAAGTTGCTTGCAGTCTTGGGGAGGGGAAATGGGAGGGAGGGAGAAAAAATTTGAAACTCAAAATCTTATAAAAAATGAATGTTGAAAACTAGCTTTACATGTAATTGGAAAAAATAAAATATTATTTACCAAAAAATGTTTCCCTCTGGTTCACCCTCTATTGACTAGATTTCATCCTCCACCAAAAGATCAGTAGGTTTCGGTGGGGCTGAGGCCCTCTACCCAGGTTAAGGTAAAAGTGAAAGGAAGGTAACCAAATGAAAGGGGAAAGTGCTAAAGCTAGAGAAAAGTATGAGGGTCAGTCAACTCAGCTGCAATGGATATGGGGACAGTAGAATACACTAAAAAAAAAAAGAAATTAACTCTTTATTAACAGAAAGGAAACAACTAGTTATAAATGTAGCAGTCATTTCTGAGCTATACAATCCAATTATCTATTATTCAGAGCAAAAGACGAAGTAAATACCAAATACCAAAGGGTAAAGATAAAGATGGAAAAATCTTATAAGGAAATTTAAACATCAAATATTCATTAGATTTTTGTTAGCATTACTAGTCACATAGCTGGTAACAGAGACAGTTTTAAACCCACATCTCAACCTCCAAATTGAGTGTTCTTACCAATGATGGCTGAGATTATTTCTGAATTTCTTTAACTTATTTATTGCTGACTACATTTCTCTAGGAAATATTAATAATTATAGTTAATTTCTACCCAGTTCCCATTTGTCAGAGAAGACATCCTACTTAAAGAGGTCCCTAGTTTCTTAGAGTACCCAAAGGACCCCTTGTGATCTTCCTTCTCCCCTAAGAATTTCCATTTCTCCTCCTTCCACATCTTCTAGCCTCACTTCTTCCTTCCATAATCAAAGGATTACTTGCTTCAACTGAGAGACAAAGAAAAAGAATGGATCCCTGCAATGAAAAACATCACAGAGCAGTTGGGGAAACAATATTTAAAATCATAAAATATTGAAAAATAATACAGAACACATTGTTTCAAACATTAGAATATGAGGTTTAAATTCCAAAGTTTAAAGGAAGAAAGAGATCCCAGGGAGAATTGATGTAGGCTATAAGGCAACTCCAGGGTCAGCCTGTTGTATTTTCTGCCATATTTGCTGAACTTGGGGACTCCTTCCTGGTGGCTCTAGTCTCTCTGTCTCTCCCTCTCTTTTCATCTCTTTGTATTTCTGTCTCTGTCTCTGTCTCTCTGTCTCCCTCCCTGACCCCTCCCTCCTCTCTCTCTCTCCCTCTCCCTCTTACTCCTTCTCTCCTTTTCCCTCTCTTTCTTCACTCCCTTGTCTCCCTATGTCTGAGTTCTTTATCTCTGTATATCTCTTTCTCTGTCTCCATGTGTAAAATTTTAAGAGGTTTTATTCTTCAGAGTACATCTGTGCCGAGAGTCTTCTCAATGGACAGAGGGTGACAAGAAACCCCAGCCTTGTCTAACTCATAGATCTGTCACCTTATAGAGCCCTCTGCCCAGACCCTTATAAAGAATGGGCCTTTCTTTACCTAACTCTTTTGTGTTTCCTTCCCGCCATCAGCACATACACACATTCCTTTGTCCTTTACCTCTCCAATCTCCAAACCAAGACCTCTTTGTTGTCCTAATCTCTTGAAATTAAGGAAAAAACAGGTGTTTTCTATCAGTTTCCCTAAAATCTCCTTCCCCACCTTCCCCCAAACCTCAGTATACAACATCATCCCCTGGAGCCCTGGGGTTAGATCAGTCCTTGATCTGCAGTTTCCCAGGAGGGAACTTCTTTGACAAAACAAACACAACCACAAAGAGCACTTCTGTCTATAGTGATTTGAGGTTATGGTCTTTTCTCCACAACGACCCTGTGAGATAGATGCAAGTTTTTTTGCCCTCCTTTTACAGATCAGGAAATGAGCCTCAGAAAAGCTAAATGACTTCTCCTGTGTCAAATTACCCATAAGTGTTGGATACAGGATTCAAATCCTCATCACGCTGCCTCTTCCTACTCTTTCTTACCCTGGCTCCCTCCATCCTACTTCCTTCCCATTGTCAATGAATAAAGCATGCCAACCTACGGCAAAAGTCCTTGCCAATCTAGATTTACCCTTCTAGCCTGATTTTGCATTAATCTTCTTCTGCCCTTTGTTTTGTACAAATCTATCTCCTGATTGTTCCCTGGACTCAAAACTCTGTCTCCCATCTCAAAGCCATTCTCTAAGCACAGAACACATTTCCTCTCTATTTCTGTATCCATTAAGCCTGTCCTGATTCCTCCCAGAGATTAGTCCCCTCTCCCTCCTCAAATTTCTTTGTTTAACTGGATAGATGTTATTGTATGGAGTGGAATGTAAGCCTCTTGTGGATGGGAACTGCTTCATGGGATGATGGATTTAGAGCTGAAAGGAATCTTAGAGATCAAGTTCACAACCCTTCCCTTCATTCTAAAAATGGGGAAACTGAGGCCCACAGAGTTGTCAGACAAATAGTAAATGCTAGATCTGGGATTCAAACCCAGGTTCTCCAACTCCAAATCCAGTGTGTTTTCCTTTGCACCATGTTACCTACTCATTTCCAGTGCGTAAAAGAGTGCTTAATATAGTGTGGTGTTGATTAAATCTTTACTGAATTGGTTTCTTGGATACTTGGATCTCATTTTGTTTTGCTTGTTTTGTGAGTTACCCTCAGGACCCTGGTTTAATCAATTTCTTTTCCACCTGGGTCATTTAGAAATACTTGCTTCCCTCCCAGGTCTACAGTTTAACCCTCAACTCTCCTCAGGGACTGCTGAAGAGCTCAGTCATTCCCTCATATTTATCTAAATGGCTATCCACTGGTAATTGAGGAGGCTCTTTGGACCCTCTTTAACCTTCTTAAAGGAACAGAAAATAATCCCATGCTCTTTCACATGTGAGTGTTTGGCAGTTGAGTTTCTTGAATTATTCAGGTGAGGGTCCATTGCATGGAGACTGAATTGGAAATCCCCAAAAGTCCATGATATAAGGACTAAGAACAATAGGTGTCAACCTTTGAAACTCTGATCAGGCTCTTCTGTGATCTCAGGGGGATGTAAATAGCTTCTCCCAGGAATCTCCTGGGGACTGTGGCTAATACTATATTTGGGCATGGTCAGAGACCATGAGGACACAGCTTCAAGAATGATTTCAAGGATAGGATATTTGAAAAGTGGATATAACTCAGCAGAAGTGGAACTCTTACCTTTGGAAAGGGGATGTAGAAGAAACATGCTACATAAAAAGGAGTGGGTTTTTCCTACTTGGACCCATTGGGCAGAAATACAAGCAGTGGATCAAAGTTTCAAAGAGGCAGATTTCAGTTGAGGAAACTTCCTAATAATTAGATCTGTGATTCTCTGATTTGTCTAAAAGAGGAATGGGTTGTCTTGGGAGACAGTGAGCTCCCCAACACTAGAGGTCTTAAAATTAGAGACTCAATGACCATTTTGGAGGGATCTCATATAGGCAATATCTGACATCTCGAGCTCCCATCTCTTTATATGAGCCTATGACACTAAGGGAAGCTGGGGAAGGGAAGAAGAAGTATATAGTAATTTACATGCCAATAAGACTAATGATGTATAGTAATAATACAGCCTCATATGTACATATAACTTCACATTTTAATATTTTATTTGATCTTCACAACTAGTGGCATTTAGGATCAGAGATTTAGCTGGAAGAAAACTTAGAGTTTCCTTGTGGTTCAACTTTCCTCCATGTTCAGGAATCCTCTCTACAGACCCTGAGAGGGGGTCATCCTGCCTCTGCTTGGACACCACAAATGGATCTTGTTAAATACTTTCTGAAGCAATCTATTCAAAGATGCTATTCCTGATCTTGAGCCAAAATCTAGTTCTCTATACCCTTCCCCTTGCTCTTGGGTCTTTCCTCTGAGACTAAGCAGAAGTCTAATCAGTCAATCAACACACATTAATTGAGGCCTATCATGTGTCAGAACTGTGCTGGTTGCTAGGGATACAAAGACAAAGAATGAAACAATCCCTCTTCTCAGGGAGCTTATATTTTATTGGAGGAGACTGACTTTGCAAGTACATACAGCATAAATACAGTATAGTTAAATATAAGGTAGTTTGTCATGTTATAAGAGTGGAGAAAACAAATATATGCACAAGTATAACAGAATAAATACAAATTAACACAAAATAATTAAATACAAGATAATTTGGGAGGGAGGCTGGAAGTTAGCAGGTGAGGGAATCAGGAAAGGCTTTGTGTAAAAGAAGATGGAGCTTAAGCTACATCTTGAGGGAAGAGATTCTGTTAGGAAAAAGATGAAAAGTGAAAGTATTCCAGGCATGGGAGATGACCAATGCAAAGTCAAGGAGAGTGTATAACACAGAAAAGACTGGATTACAGGGGGCAAGAGTGGGAAAGGACTATACAATGAGGTTTAAGAAAAAAGTTAGATGAAGGGCTTTGAGAGCTAAATGAAGGTATTAATATTTTATCCTAGAGGAAGGAGGAAGCCATTGAAGTGTATTGAGTGGGGGAGTGACATGGTCAGATCTCTACTTGAGGAAAATAATTTTTGCAGTAGGGTGGAGAGACTTAAAGCAGGGAGACCAAGTAGGAGACCACTGCAGGTGAGAGATGATCATAGATTGTACAAGGTGGTAGCTAATACCCTTTACCAAGAAATCCCTTCAAATACTTATGAAGGGTTGAAAGGAGCAATGGATATGGACTTGCTACACTGGGGGATTTGACCAACCCAGGCATCTCTGGATAAAGGAGAAATTCTGCCTTATTCCCCACCCTTACCTCCATATACCCACCAAAACCATGAAGCAGGGAGAGAAAGAAGTGGGGGTGAGGTGTCAGTGTTTTCTATCTTCAAGCCAGTAGGCATCATCCTAGGCCCCATTTTTCTCTCAGCCCTGTCCTGCTATCGATAACCCCACCCAGTGGTCTCCTATCATCAGAGCCTGCTGTATTTTCCTCCTCCAGGAAAGACTTGGGTCCGAGATAACAGGGGTGGATGAGCACACAGCTGGAGTGTGCAGATAAGCAGAGAACTGGTTAGGGCTGAGGATCAGGAAAGGCCCCACCAATTATTCAGAGGGGACAGTAGAAAAGATCACCCTTTGCCCCAATCCCAAACCTATACCTAGAAGATGTGTGTGTGTGTGTGTGTGTGTGTGTGTATTTGGTGGGGCAAGGTACCCATGCCAAGTTTATGTGTTTTATAGAGTAGCTGTTCATAACAGCATCTGTGCATGTGTGTGTGTTTTGGGTGTATGACAATGACTCAATCAACATGCATTTGGCAAGCTTCTATTATGTACCAGCCATGTTTCTAGTTGCTAGGATATCTAGGATATCTGTCTCTCTTTCTCTGTCTTGCTCTCACCTCTCTGGTAGGCCTGTGGTTTGAATAGTATAGAGAATTCCCAGGTGGGGAAAGTCCTTGTCTCAATGCAAGTCAGCAACTTGATTTCAATTTATAGATTTAGATGGGTGCTCAGAGCACTAATATGTCAATTGACTATCCAGGGTCATATAGTCAATATGTATAAGTGGCTAAATTGAAGCCTGGTCTGCCTGGCTTCAAATCTGGCTCTCTATCCTCTATGCCAGGCCACCTCTCTCTCACTGGGAGGTGAAAAGGAAGTACATTCCAGGTAAGGGGGATGGCCAATGAAAAGGCACAGAAATGGGAGACAGTTTCATATTTAAGGAGTCTTAGCAATTTACAGGAAGAAGGCATGTCATGTAGTTCAACCTGTACCTGAATTTAGCCCCTGCTTCAACATCCCCAGTAATTAAAGAAAGAAAATTCACTATCCTGTGAGACAAATCTCTCTGTCTCTGTCACTGTTTTTCTCTGTCTTTATGTCTCTGTGTCTCTCTCTGGCTCTGGCTCTTTATCTCTCTCTCTGTTTCTGTTTCTGTCTGTCTCTATCTCTGTGTCTCACTGTCCCTCTCTCTGTCTCTGTCTCTGTGTCAGTCTCTGTCTCTCTATTTCTCCAACCTTCTCATGGTTTTTGTCAAAGAAAATGTACACAGTGTATTCTCAGCACATAGCATAATAGAATACCACACCAAAGATAAATACTTAGAGGTTATCTAGTCTAACTCCTTCATTTTACAGAAATGGAGAAACTGAGGCACACAAAGTGAAAGTGACTTGCCTAAGGTCACACACTGAGGGTTGATTAAATGATTCCATCTCATTGCCCCTGGCTTGGGTCCAGATGCAGTATGGAAGTCAATAGTTTCTGTCCTTGTCATCTTCACTGTTAAGACTTTGCTGGTTGACTCAGATAGTAGATTCATCCCTGACAGGAGAGAAGTATCTGGTTTCACAGCCCTCATGTCCCAGCACCTCCCATCCCCCCTATCCCCCCCACCCACCCAGCAAGACACAGCATGGCTGAACTCAGGGTTTGTGCTAGAGTGTTTTGAACTCTTCAGAGTAGGAGCTTCCCACTGAGCATTGCTAAGACCCTTAGCCCATGTCTTCCTCTACCCTTATTAGACAAATACACCCCTGGAATAATTGATGCCAGGAGAATGGAGAGGCAGATTGAAGAAAAGCCTGAGAAAGTACTAGAATTTAGGAAAAGAGACAGAACTGAAGAGGGGAAAGATGAAGGTCATTCAGGCAAACCAGTTTAGGTGCAGACAACACTGAGCCACATACTTCTGCACATGATCTTGCCTTTGCACAACCTATCCCATGGCTGGAATTCACTCCCTCCTCATCTCCCCTTCTTAGCCTCCCAAGCTTCTTTCAAGGCTCAGTATGGGAAACTTATCTTGATCCTATCACATTATATCCCTGCCCCTTATTAATGCCCTTATCCCTGAAAATTACATTGTATTTACTTTTCTGTGTATATGCTGTTTCCCCAGGATAGAATACTGACTCTCAGAAAGTAGGAAGTAATTGTGTTGTCTTTGCATACTTGATGCCTGACACATAGTAGGTACTTAAATGTTGAATGAATGAATGTAAAGCACAACTCTGTTCCCCATCTTCCCTCTATGATAACGAAGGTAATTAGCCAATAACAATAACTCAGATTTCTATAGAATATAAAAATGTATTAGAGGCATTGTATCTTAGAGAATAGGGCAACTAGGTGGTGCAGTGGATAGAGTGAGAGGGCTGAAGTCAGGAAGACTCATCTTCCTGAGTTCAAATCCAGCCTCAGATACTTACTGGTTGTGTGACCCCGGGCAGGTCAGTTAACCTTGTTTGTCTCCGTTTCCTTATCTATAAAATGAGCTGGAGAATACAAGGCAAACCACTCCAGTGTCTTTGCCAAGTAAACCCAAATGGGGTCATAAAGGGTTGGACATGACTGAAACAACTGAAAAAACAACAATAATCTCAGGGAATAAATAATTAGCCTCAAAGTCTGTAAGACCAGCATTCAATCCCACCTCTTACACATATTGGCTGTGTGACCCTGGGGAAGTAATTTAATTTCTCAGTGCTGTAGACAACTTTCTAATGCCTTAAGTTCCAAACAAGGTACCAATTTGCATCAATAATCACACAACCACAATCAATAGGTACATAATAAATTCTTGTTATTCAATTTCAAATGGGCATTATTGTTGCCAGGCAATTCTTTTATTTTTCCCTAATCCTTCATCTCATTTCCCATTAAATCTTTTTTTTTCCCCCAAGCTTGCTCTTTTTAAGCCTCCCATTCCTCCCTGGGTCTCTTCTCTTTGAAATGAGGACCTTGCCTCTTTACTGAGAAAATTGAGACTATTCATCATGAGCTCCTACTTGTCCCCTTCTTTTCAATATTTCATTATAACATCACTTAATATCATCCTCCATTCTCTCTGTGTTTCTTCTAATCTCCAATAATGAGGTAGCCCTTCTCCTTGCCAAGTCTAGCACCTTAAGAGATACCCTTGATTCCATCCTCTATTTTCTTTTCCTTTTTTTGTGAGGCAATTGGGGGTAAGTGACTTGCCTGGGGTCACATAGCTAGTAGGTATCATGTGTCTGAAGCTTGATTTGAACTCAGGACCTCCTAATTCTGGGGCTGGTGCTCTATCCACTTCACCACCTAGTTACTCCTTTTTTTCTTTTCTTTTTTCCCCTATTTTCTTTTCTAGCAGATTACAATACCAATTACTCCACCAATCTTCAAGCTTTTCCTACCTAAAAATTCCTTCCCTACTTCCTTCAAACTTTCCCATCTCTCCCACACTTAAGCAACACACTAGATCCTATCATTCTCTCAAACTGTCATTCTATATCTTTCTTCCTTTTCTCAGCCATATTCCTAGAAAAAGCTTTCTATACTTTCTGTCTCCATTTCTTTCTGAGCCCCTCAACCTTTGTAATCTGGATTTCACCCTCTTCACTGAAGTAAAAGCTTTCTATACTTTCTGTCTCCATTTCTTTCTGAACCCCTCAACCTTTGTGATCTGGATTTCACCCTCTTCACTGAAGTGAAACTTCTCTCTCCAGAGTTACCAGTGAGCTTTTAATGACCATATGTGATCATCTATTCTCAGTCTTCATCCTTCTTGACCTATCTACTGCATCTGACAGTGGTGACCATCCCCTTCTCCTGCATATTCTCTCCTCTCTGGGCTTTTGGGACACCATTCTCTCCTGGTTCTCCTCCTACCCCTTCCTAATTGCTCCTCAATCTTCTTTTTTAACTGGTTCATCTCCTTAGCTGTGGATGTTCCTCAAGACTCTGCCCTTTGCCATTTTAACTTTTCTTTCCTTTGTATGTCCAGTGCTTAGCAAAGTTCCTGGCACAGATTAAGTGCATAATAAATGCTTGTCTTATGGTGATTTCATGTTTTCTTGTGGGTTTAATGATCTCTATGCCAACAACTCCAAGAGTTATGTATCCAGCCCCAATTTCTACCTAAAGCATCAGTCCTATATCACCAATTGTCTATTAGATGTTTCAGACTGTATGTCCCAGATATGTCCAAACCCAATATGTCCAAAGCAGAATTCATTATCTTTATCTTTCTTTTGAAAACCGCTACTGTTCTAGTCTCCCAGGTATATAACCTTGATATTGTCCTTGACTCCTCACTCTTCCTCATCTCACAAATATAATCTATTGCTAAATCTTGCCATTTCTACCTCCACAACATCTCTCTCATCTGCCCTCTTCTCTCTATTCATACAGCTTCGTATACTTCAGATCAGGTCCTCATTACTCCTCACCTAGATTATTGCAGTGACTCAATTGCCCTGTCTGCTTCAAGTCTCTCTCCACTCTAACCTACCGCCACGCTGCTTGCCAAAGTGATTTTCTGTAAGCATGGATCTAATCATGTTGCTTTCTTAATCAATTCCATTTGTTTCCTTTTCCCTCTAGTATCAAATACAAATTCCTATGTTTAACTTTTTAAAGCCCTTCACAGCCTGGTCCTAATCCATCTTTTCAGCCTCATTATATATTACTTCCCCTGTAGGACCCAGCCAAACCAGCCTTTTCTCTTCCTCACACATGATACTCCATCTCTCTTTTTCAGTCAGTCAAAAAGTATTTATTAAGTACCCACTATGTGCCAGGCACTTTACTAAGCATCGTGGATACCAAAAGAGAGGAAAAAGACACTACCTGCCCTCAATGAGTTCACAATCAGTTGGGGGTGATAAAAAAAAGCAAATAAATATATACAAACAAGCTATGTATGGGATAAATAGGAAATAATTAACCAAAGAGAAGAACTAACATTAAGAGGGATTGGGAAATACTTCCTATAGAAGATTTGATTTTAGCTGGGACTTGAAAGAAAATAGGGAAGCCAAGAGGCTGAGATGATAAGGCAGAGCATTTCAGGCATGGGGGACAGCCAGAGAAAATGCCATTGGAATTTACTGAGTATTTGGGTGACAGTTCCTTCCCACCTTCTCTCCCTCCCTCTTTTTCTTCCTTCTCCTTCCCTCTCTCCCTCCCTTCCTCTCTCCTCAGTCTTGCACTTTAGGGAAATCACTTTGGTGGCTGAATGGAGGATAGACTGGAGTGGGAAGAGACTTGAAGCAAGCAGATACACCAGCAGGCTAGTGCAATAATCCAGGCATGAGATGATGAGGGCCTGCACCAAGGTGGTAGCGATCATACTTCTCTATGCTCTTGTGCTGTGCTGCTTGTCCCTCATGACTGGAATGTACTTCTTGCCTTCAACTTATGAAATCTCTCCCTTCCTTTAAGAATCAGTTCAAATACTACCTTCTAAATGAAGCCTTTCTTGATCCCCGACTGCTAGTGAACTTGCTTTCAAACTACCTTGTATTTAACTACTTTATATTTAGTTGTACTTATTTTCTTTATATTAATTTTGTATATACATGCATTTATGTATGTATACATGTATGTGTATATGTGTGTATATATACATATATGTATTACACCCACACACATATCCTTGTTATAACTCCCATTAGAATATACCCTCCTTGAGAGTAGAGATTGTTTCATTCACTGTATTTGTATCCCCTGCACCTAAGCACAGCATCTTGACACATAGCAGGGACTTATTAAATACTTGTTAATTGATTGATTGGTTGGTAGAGGCTAGTAGACTGACTAGAGGGAGTTTCCTTACCCCAGAGTCCTTTTCACCAATGATGTCACAGGTTCAGTTTCAATCACTATCCCTATCCCAATTCTTATCCCTATAGCCTTATCACTATCCTTATAAAGCACTTTCTTCAAGACAATCCTATTAAGTGTAAGTGCTACTTACTTTATACAGGAAGAAGCTAAAGTTTAGAGAGTTTAAATGACAGGCAAAGTCACATGTTTATTAATTTTTAGAATTAGAATTCATAACCAAGTGTCACGGAGAGAAGCCACTTCATGTCTTTCATTATACCACATTGGATAACAGCTAGAGGAAACTCAGTCAGATCAGTCAGAAGTAGACAGGTTGTTGTCTTGTACATGACTTAGAGATCTTCCTCCTTACTCCACCATATGTACTTTCTTCTAGGTTATTCTTCTCTCCTCTCTTTTCCTCTTCTACCCTTCCCTCCTCTCATCTCTCTTTCCCTCCCTCCCTTCCTTCCTTCTTCTTCTCTCTCTCCCTCCCTTCCTCTCTCCTACCTTCTTTCCCTCCTTCCTTCCTTCCTTCATTCCTCCCTTCCCTTCTTCCTTCCTGACTCCCTCCTTTCCTTTATGTTTCCCTCCCTCCCTCCCTTATTTACTGCCTCCCTTTCTTCCTTCCTATCTCTATCCCTCTCATTCTTCCTTCCTTCCTTCCTTCTTGTCTCCCTCCTTCTTTCCTACCTCTTTTCCTCCTTCCTTCCTTCCCTCCTTCCTCCTCTCTTCCTTCTCTCTTTTGCTCTTTTATTCCTTCACTTCCTCCCTCTTTCTCTCCTTTTCCTCTTGCTTTCATTCCCTCTTTTTCTCTTTCCCTCCCTCCAATTACTCCTTTCTTTCCTATTTGCTTTTCTTTCCCATCCCCTCTCATCCCTTTCCTCTCTTTTTTGTATAGCTCTCTTTCCTCTCTTTCCTCTCTATTTCTCTTTTCCATAGCCTCTTTGACTTTAGATGCTTTAGAAATGCCATGGTTCTTTTCAAGGCATTGTAAGGCATTTAATCATGAAGATGTTACTAACATCTTAGTTACAAAGATGAAGTAATGAAATATTTAATCCAATTCAGTAAATATATATACAAATCATAAATGCTCCTGGTGTGAACTAATGGAGACAGAAGGGTACAGGACAAAATCAGAAAATCAGTATTAGTCCTAATCGTCTGGAACAGAGAGTAGATGGAGAAAAGTAGTATTAAATTAGGCTGGAAACTTGGATTGGTGATAGATTGTGGAGGGCCTTCAAACCCTGGAGAGGAAGTTTGTATTTTATCCTATAGCTAAGAAGAAGCCATTAAAGGCTTTTTTTTTTAACAGGGAAATGACGTACTCTAATGTATTTATTAGGAATATTTGGCAGCCTTATGAAGGAGGGATTGGGTTGGGGAGGAGGGCAGAAAACAGAGAAGAGTTTGGAGATTATTGTAATGATCTAGGTGAAAGTTGATGAGGTACAGAAATAGGGCAGTGGACACATAAGTGGGAGAAAAGAGAAAATGCAAGAGATATGATGGAGGCACAATTAGTTAAAGGTAAAATGGACACCAGATTTTTTGTTAATACAGTCCAATAATGTGCCAGCCACATTATGTGGCCACACATCTCATTGTCAGCAGCTATACAAACACTTGTAAGTAATGTCTTCAAGAAACAATGTACAGTGATTCCAGAGCCTTGAGTTCTGACTCAGATCTCATCACCATTCTCCTAAGACTCAGTATTTAGGTCAAGTTCTTGAACCCTGCCCTGTGACCCTTCTCCTAAACAAAGGTTGCTACCAACTGCCTGGGCTCCTAGACAATGTCTGCCCCTGGGGGCAAAGGGCTGGGGGATTCAGAGTGCCAATAGTGCCATATTGTGTTGGGGATGATTACCATGACTGGGCACTTGAATGGTAGGTGCTGCTTCTCAGAGTCTATACAGCTTCACACCCTCCTTTACCCCCCCCACCCCTAACCATGGCCTGTGCATGTCCTCTATCTCCTTGGAGGGCCAAGGACCCCACCCTGACCTTGCTTTCCTGACTCCTCTTCCTATCTCACAGCCTGGATCTGGGGAGGTCTCCCACCACCACCTGTAGGACCTCGATAGCTCTGCCCTGCCCTGCCTTGACTGGGGACTCCGATAGAGGAGGGCACACTTGGCTTCCCTGCTCAGAGGGCCTCAGGTTTGCTGAGTCAGGCTTAGTGCAGTTAGATTCTGAAGGTTAAAGGTCTAGCCTTGTCCTACCTCCTTCCCTACTCTGCTATTCTTAATCCCATCTACAATTCTTGTCCTTCCTATTTGCCCCTTCTAAGTGACAATAACTACAATTATCCAGGGCATTGTGGGATGAAAAAAGGATTAAATGTAGTGCTAGAGAGTAAACAAGATCATTTTTTTTTAAATGAGACCTCTTCAGTCTGGAGAAATGGAGATTGAGAGGGGACAGGACTTGTCTCTAAGTTCGGAAAGGCATAAATCAGGGGTAGACACATGGTTCTTAAACCCCATAGACTCAAGTCAGAACTGGTAGGCAACTGGAAGGAAGTGGTTTGAGACCAAAGGGAGACCTTGTACAGACCTCATTTCCCCAAGTAAGCATGTGCTAAAATTAGGAACATGATCCAGATACAGTTGTGAAATCATGTAAACACTCTGAGGGTCAGTTTCCTCATCTTTAAAATGATGATAATAACACTTTTAGCCATTTAATCTTATAGGATTTTGAGAAAAACATTTTATAAATATTAAGATGTTGTAGAAATAGGAATTACTATCATCACTGTTATTATCTAAATAGGATTAGAGAAACTCCCTAAGCTAAAAACCTTGGGAAGTGTGGGGCTAAAAACCTTGAGGGGGTATCTTCCTTGTTCTATGTGGATGCCATTAATAAAGGCCATCACAGCCCTCCTCTAGGCCTTGGTTACAGTACTAATAGATCCTTAATAATGAAGACTCTGCATTCTACTCACTAATAATGGCTATTTTCAGGTTCATGTGGCACTTTGCATATCATTTAATTCCCATGATTATTCTGAGGGGTAAGTATACAGTATTATCCCCAGTTACAATGAAGGCCACACTGAGAGGTTAGTTGCTTTATTGATTATCATATAACTAGTAAGTGGCCACCCTTCTAACTTAAATCCCTTTTTCAAAAACAAATATTAAAGAGAAGTTGGATTTGTGGGATATGAGAAGAAGGGAGGAGAGTGTTTGCCAAATTTAGCCTATGAGAGAGGAGGATTAGAAAGGGAGAGTGTGGATTTGGCCACATTGGTGTTAGAATCAGAGGCAGGGTTTGGGGATGTCCTTGGGGACATGATGTGGATAAGGGAATGGGCAGCAAGTGATAGCATTTAGTATAGTAACTTCTGAAGTTATCTGTAAGAGAATAGAATGATAAAATAATTGGATTAGAACTGAAAGGGACCCCTAAAGAGGACATCTGGTCCAACTCTCTCATTTTAGAGATGAGGAAAATGAGGCCCAGGACCAGAACTTGAATCCAGACCCACAAAATGACTATAGCTCATTCTCTTTTCACCACCCTACCTCCATTCCCGTTTCTACCCCAAGGTTCGTCTCTGCCCTGCCTGTGCTTCACTAACAGCCAGGCTCTGTGCCAACTCCATAATCTGATTCAAGGCTTCATAATAATAATAATTGAACCACCAAGTCTGGATTGAGCACTTATACATCCAACCCTGTGCTAAGCTTTGTAGCAAGGACGGGAGAAGGTTATAAGATCACAGCATTTCTATGTTAGATGGGACTTTAGAAAACATTGAGTCCAATCCCCACTTCATCTCACACAGCAGTCCCTTGTACAATATATGACTTCTGGCTTTCTAGCATCTATTTTAATTGACACTTACAGTCATAGGAACTTCCCTAACTCATTAGGCAGCCCAGAAGGCTTTAGGATAGCTTTAAGAGCAAGAAAAGTCATGCTTACATTAAGCCAAATCTGCTTCATAGGATCACAGAATTTCAGAATTAGAAAGAATCTGAGAAAGCATTTAATACCAACCATTCTGGAATAGAAATTCCCTTTACAATTTCCCCAACAAATTGCCATCCAGACTTTGAATGTTTCCAAAAACAAGGAATTCACTACCATGAGAGGCAGCCCGTTTCACTTTTGAACAGCTTTGTTGTTTCTCCACTCAGCGAGACTGATTATTTTGTTTGTTTGTTTGTTTTTTCGTTTCCATTTTGTTTGTTTCCTGCAATGAAGGTCATTAGAATTATTGTGGGTGAGCTGCTAAGTGAGATGTGGGTATCCTTCTTTTGGAGGCTTTTAAAAACAGTAGAAAGTAAAACAGGAAAATAACTGCACAGCCCACTGAAGTTCTCCTTCAGTGGATAATGGGCTCATAGATTGAGTTGGTAGGGATCTTAGAGTCTACTGAGTCTAAGCTTCTCATTTTACACATGAGCAAACTGGAATACTGAGAGGTTAAATAATAAAAATAATAGTTAAAATTTGTATAGCACTCCAAGGTTTACGAAGCACTCTAGAACTCTTATTTGACATTATCGTCACAAAAACCCTAGGAGATAGATGATATTATTATTCTCATTTTATAACTCAGGAAACTGAGACAAACAGCATTTAAGTGATTTGCCCAGGGCCACGTGCTAATAAGTGTCTAAAATAGGATTTGAACCCAGGGCTTCTTGACTCTAAGTCTAATACCCCATCTACTGTACTCTGAGTTACTCATGTGTAGACATTGGTGGGGGAGAGTTTGAATGAGATGCCTTAGGGAGGGATATCCCAAACCAAGAAGTTTTTTACTGAGCAACTCCTGTCAAATTAGGCAGTGAAAATATGGGTAAGCTTAAATCAGGAGGATCTCCAAGGAAAACATGGAGACAGTCTAAAAGTACCACAGATAGTGGCCAAATAACAACCAGCTAACTAGGAAAAAAATATATCAGAACTCACAGGAAAAGGTATCCTGGAATGTGTTTTCCCTCCTTTACCCTCCCCTTTGCCTTGCTCTGCCTTTACCCTGCCCTTGTTCTGTCCTTGAAGATAGTCCTATCATTGCCCTAACAGGGGTCTGTCTCCTATGGCCAGGTTGTGGATGAGTCAGCCAAGAGAGATGGGACCTTTCTGATACTGACAAGCCTGTGCCTAGCAGTCTAGGCCATGGACCAAATTCAAGAGTGCTATCCCTAAAATATAAAATATAAAAACATATGAAAGGCCCACCAAATAGGCCCCTCCATTCCTCCTAAGACTTTCCATACTTTCTTCTTATCTGCTCCCTAGCTGGAGAAAAATCTTTTTCCTCCAAATTCTGGTTTTGTTGTTGTTGTTGTAGTAGTTTCTGTTTTTCTTGTTTTGCACGAGTCACTCAGGAAGTTTTGCCTACTCTAAGTTGAACTGACCACTTAGGATTCTGCCCTGAGGCTCCCCCTTACATTCTGTATAAAAACCATAGTCATATTGGCCCATTTGGATCTCCAGGATGGAGGCTCTGAAGGGAAACAAAATCAACTCATAAAGGTTCCGATCTCTTTTCTGCTAGGTATGTGGCCTTAAAAAATTCACTCAACATCTGTTTCCTTATTTGTGAAAATTAGGTTGGACAAAATTTTCTCTGAGGTTGGTTTCTTTAAAGTCTAAATCCTTTGAAGTCAAGAAAGAGACAAAACCATGTTTGTCAAATGCCAGACACTAGATTTCATACCTCTTGGAGCTGGAAAAAAATGGCTTGAGCCCAAGTTTATGCCTCACCTATTGGGGTTCTCATCCCTCTTAGACAAGGATAGAGTGGGTATAAACAGGTTCCACATAGGGTTGGAAAAATAATTGTTGAATGGATGATGAAGTAGTGAGGGCTGGCCTGGAGGGAGACATTGAGGCAAGAGGAAAAGGAACAGGAAGAATGTTGTGGAGTGAAGGGCAGACAGTGGTTTACGTGCAGAGAAAGTTGTGGTTAGAGTGACTTGCTAAGTGTTGGAAATAAGATACACAGCAGATAGTTTATGAAGAACGTCATGTGCAAATAAGCTTTTACTAATTTTGAGGGATCTTTTGGGAAAGGTATGAATGTCTCTGCCCATCTCTGGGATTGCTGGATTTTAGCAGAGCTGAATGTCATAAATGGAAAGGATCTCAGTGACCACCGGGTCAAATGTCCTCATTTTAGAGAGGAGAAAACAGAGGGGTTAGGAGAGGTAGAGAGGGGTTAAGGCACTTCCCTAAGGCAAGAGAGTAAATGAGCAATAGAGTCAGGCCTAGATTCTAGGTAACCTAAGGCTATATAGTTCTTTCTATTAGGTACTTCCTTCCTATATCATTTCTCTTTCCTCTAGCTCCACCTGCTTATCTTCGCCTCGCAGGAGCCTAGCAAAAAAAAAAAAATGGAGCAGGAGTTTGGGGGTTCATAGCCCCTCTTTCCCACTCCCTTTTCTGTATTTTAAAATAGTCTCTGAAACTATGGAGATATCAAAAGTGGGAAAGAAGGGAAGATTGAAGAGTATCGAGAAAATTCAAGAAGTCCAACTCTTTCATGGGCTAGGATTTGAGTAAAACATAAAAGCTCTCACATTGTCCCTCAATATAGACTACTGTCACTAGGGTCTAGGCCTGCCAAGTAGTAATGATAATAATGGCCCCAGTGCTACAGAAATTTATGGTTTACAAAGCATTTTCCTTACAACAATCCAGTGAGTCGATTCTGTAAGCATTTCACCCCCAATTTACCAAATATTTGGTACCAATTTGGTACACAAAAAGATGTGTACCAAATTGTACATATTCTAAGATCAGGCTGCTGGTATGAGTCAGATCTCTTGCCTCTACTGTACCACATTGTCTTCTATGGAACCTAGGAACTGCAATGTCTAGGCTCTGGTTCTCTTGTGCCTATCCTGGCTTCCAGAGGTTGGGATGATTCTACCAAGTTAAATGTTTGACTCCACTGCCATTTCACCATGAGAGCAAGACAGGTGTCAAACCCTATCCTTTCTTCCTTCTCTTAAATTTTTCCCCCTCTCAAGTCTCATAGTCTCTACCCTAGTCCTGGCTTCTTCACTTCTCACTTAAATACTATAAACGTTCTCATTATATCCAGCCTGTCGCCTCCAGTCCACGCTCAACTTGTTTCCAGACCAGTGTTCCTAAAGAATCACTTTGCACATATGACTCTCCTACTCCAGAATCATTGAGAGGTCCCCATGCCTACAAGATTAACTTTAAAGTCCTTGCCTGATATTAAAATCACAGGGTAATCTAGACATACCCCACATATCTTTACTTCCCCCAGCCCCACAATCTCATCAACAGCTACTTTCAGCATGGTTGGTCTCCTTCTTGTCCTCCTCTCCATTATTTTAGGCTCAGTCCTTCCTCTACATCTTCTAGAAACAGCCTCTTTTCACTTTTAATGGCCTTTATTCTACCTTCTCAAACCCTAGCCATGCATGAGAGCCCAGCTCAAATCCCTAGTACTGCCAGCTCAGACAGAGTCCTCAGAATTCTCTGAACTCCCACAGCCCTGACTCTTCTTCAAAGCCACAAATCTTAGCTTTGATTCCATGCTGACAGCGGGGAAAAAAAAAATAGAAAAGGAAAAGGCCCAATAGGATGTTGAAAGACGTCATTCTGCTGTGTTGTCTGTAGAAAAAGAAATGGCAGATAAACTGAGAAAGGCTAAAGATGAGAATAAAGAATGGGGGAATCTCAAAAGTTGGAAAGTTTTTCTGCTAATGTAGCATGATATGCACTGCAGGAATACAGAACTTAGAGTGAGTAGACCAGGGCTCAATTTCTGTTAATATAACATTAATGAATTGTCAGTTAGTACCTGTGAGATTTTGAATTTTCAGTATGGTACAATAGAAAAAGTAGTGACTTGGAAGTCAGATGAGCCTAATTCTAAATCCTCTGTATGACCTTACTCAAGTAATTAAACCTACCTCAGTCTATAAAATCCATAAAATAAGAAGGTTTAGACTAGAGAGACCCCTTGACATTCCTTCCTATATCTATGATCTTACTGATTTCTCTTGGCCTCTGTTTCTCTTTTATTAAAAAAAACAAACAAACAGATTAGAGTAGGTGATCTCTAAGGTCTCTTTTATCTCAATGCCAGTGACTTTGTTTGTCATTGATGCAATCAATGACTGGATTTCAGGAACTATCCTTTCTATTCAGCCCCAAGCTAGGTGAACACAATAGGAGCTCAGAACTTTTTTAGAACAATATAGACTTTTTTTGGGGGGTGGGGCAGGCAATTAGGGTTAAGTGATTTGCCTAGAGTCACACAGCTAGTAACTGTCAAGTGTCTGGTCTGAGACTATATTTGAACTCAGATCCTCCTGACTCCAGGGACAGTGTTCTATCCACTGTGCCATCTAGCTGCCCCAAAACAATATAGCCTTTTAGAGCTGGAAAGAATCCTCACAGATCATCCAGCCTTATTTTCTCATTTTCCATCATTTACAAGACACTGCAACCAAACTGGATTTGCTTGTCCCCTGTTCTTATCTTGCCCTCATACACCCATCCTTTTTCTCACATAGATCTCCAAGGGTTCTGACACCTACAATGAACTTTTCTTCATCCTAAAACCCCATCTCTTCCCATTGAAACCCCCATGTTTCTTCAAATACTAGCTCAGGAACCTTCTCACTTTGGAAAAGCTACCTCAATCCTTTCCAAAACTGTGCCGCATTACCTTATTGGAAGTGATTTTTTTTTCTTCCTCAAACTTACATGGACCTCTCTTTTGACCCTATTACATTCTCCTTTGTATAGTATTTATCTGGGTACATGTAATATCATTCTGTTAGCTTGTCATTTTTTTTTTGAGGGAAAAACCTCTGACTTTTTAAATTTTTGTGTTCCCAGTGAAAATCATAGGGCCTTGTACACATTCAATTAAGCTGAACAAGCATTTATTAATGCTAAAAAACAAAGCAGCTCCTACAATTGAAGAATCTATATTCTACATAGTAGGTGCTCAATGTTTGTTGAATTAAATACAGAAACTGATGCCCAGAAAGAAGCAACTTGTCCAGGATCATACAGGAATTAGTGGCATAGAAATGATAAGAGCCTATATATCCCAACTCAGTCCATTATTTCTTTTCTTACACTATTTGATTAATTAGTAGCTTGGCCCTGGGCTATTTCTCTGGCCACTGTAGGCAATTAATACATTTGTTGAAATATGAATTGAAGTGAATTGAGCAAAAATGTGGTGGACTTCTAGGACAAGATAATGTATACATTATTGAACATGGTTTCCATAGTAGACTTGAGTTATACTTTGTTTGTTTTGTAACAAAGGAAGGTTGGAAATGATTGATGTAAAGATGAACATCGTCAGTAAAATGTGCCTTTAAAAAAAAAGAAATGCAATTGAGCTCTTGCGATCTCAGGACTCGGGACCAGTTTCTCCATCTTCAACTTGGAGAGAATAATTGTTTTGTAGTTTGAATTCACAGTTATAGTGATCACCGAATGAGAACTGAAATGAAAATGATCTGGAAGGTTTGGGGAAATAGAATGCACTTTGTTCATCCAAGATAACTTTATTGTCTTTTCTTTCTGCTACTACTCTTGGCCCAGAGGGGGGGAAGGGGTCTTGTCTAAGGTCACCTAGTGAGACATGTAATATTGGGAACCAGAAGCCCAGTTTTCCTGCCCAGGACTGGTTTTTTTCAGACAAAAGACTATGACTTCATATGGAGCCTCTTCTAGGTAGCCCCACCATGGACTTTTCTCTGGTTTTAACTACTGTCAGTGAAGGAAACACATGCCCCCTGGTGGCCATAGACTTGGTTGCGGGTTACTTCCATGCCTGGAAAAAAAGAGGAAGAGAGAAGGGAAGAATGGAATAAGAAAAAAAGTGGAAGTGAAGAGGATGGAGAGAAGGGAGAAAGAAAGGTATGGGAGAGCAAGAGGGGTGGAAGGAAGTGGTTTCTTTACAAGACCTATGTTAGGGACATAGCAGTATAAACATTTATTTACAGATGAAGAAGCTAAGGCTAGTAATTTTTCTAATGAGAAAAGGAGGACAATGATAATAGAAATGACAGGTGACAGTTATGGAGCATTTCATGCTTTGCAAAGTGCTTCAAACATGCATGAGATTAACCATTATATCACACATTATGCATCTATATTATTGTGTTTACTTACAATCATCTTATGAGAAAATTAACAAAACTGTGATTATTCCCATTTAACAAAAGAGGAAACAGAGTCAGAGAGATAAAATGAATTGTCACATAGCTGGTATGCACAATCATAGCTCAGGTAAATGTCAATACCAGCATTCAAATTCAGGTCTTCTGACTTCAAATCCACTTTCCATTCTGTCAGACTGAGAATAGCTGCTTAACATCCAAGCCAAACCCATCCACATCCTCCTGGTTGGAGAAGACTCCCCAGACAACTTTACCTCTGTTATTTTTGTTACTTCTGAGAGTCCTACCTTGGGAAGAACATTGAGAAGCGAAAGCAAACTTGTAGAAAGGCAAGCAGGAAGCTAAGGAACTGGTGGTCATGTTATACAAAGATTGATAGATGGAACCAAGGAAAGTTTAGCCAGGAAAAGAGAAGACTTGAGGTGGGTATGATAGCTATTTTAAGGCATCTGGCAGGCTGTCATTCCCAGGTCAGTTAATGCCAGCATAGAGAGAAGCATATACATGAGCTGGTTGAGTGAGGGTTCTGTCAATATCATGGCCAGAATGATGGTGTTCTCAATCATGGAAATCATGTATAAGCAGGATTAGACTTTTTTAACCTGGTCACAAATGGGGAGCAATGGGAAGAATTTTTTTTTAAATTTTTGTTTATTTGTTTGTTTTCAGTCATGTCCAACTATTTCCAACTGTAGTTGGTGGTTTCTTGGCAAAGATAATGGAATGGTTTGCCATTTCCTTCTCCAGCTCAATTTACAAATGAGAAAACTGAGGCAAAGAGAGTTAAGTAACTTTCTCAGGGTCACACAGTATCTTAACCAGATATGAATTCAGGAAGATGAGTCTTCCAATTCCAAGCAATATTAGAGCTATCCAAAAAGGGAATGGATTGTCTTGAAGTTAACATGTTTCCTATGTCTGAAAGTGTTTATGTACAGTCTAAATGATACCTTGTTGGGGATATCATAGAGGACATCCACATTTGGGCATAGTTGAGGTAGAGCTCTATGGATCCTTCCAACTCTATGATTTCGTGTTTGTTTTGTTTTGTTTTGAACAATCGTATCCTGCTCTGCTGCCAGCTTGTCCCTGGGGTCTATTTTCCCTTCATATAGTAATTTCCTTTTTTTTTTTTGCATCCAAACAGATCTCCATGCCTTCTGCCTGTATCCAAATGTTCTGTTGATGAGATTCTCCTGCTCCAAGCTCTTTTGTATTCCTTGCTCCAGACCCTTTAGAATTTACCAACATCCTTTGAACATGTGGCTCCTAGAAGTGAACATGATATTCTAGATATACCAGATTTTCATTAAATGAACTGACATGGAAGTTGTCAAAAAAAAATCTCTTGGCAACTTCTCTCTTTTCCTGGCCTGCTATGATTCTACTGACCACAATCTCTACTCCATTCTTAATACACTTTCTTCTGAGAGAGAAGATGGAGGATTCTCTGGTGGATCTGCTTGGTCTTCACAGTGTAGATGATGGGGTTCATCACAGGAGGTGACAGCAGGTAGACATTGGCCATCGCCACATGGACCAGCGGGGAGGCATGCCGAGCAAAGCGGTGGACCATTGACAGCCCTATCATAGGCACATAGAGAACAAGCACAGCCAGAATATGGGAAAGACAGTTGTTGAAGGCCCGAAGACACTCAGCTGGGGAGGCAGCATGTAAGACACTGAAGAAGATCAGTGCATATGAGAAAACAATGAGGAGAGGGTCAAGCACATAAATGACCATGACCAGCCCAAAGCCATACCAGCTGTTGATTGTAGTGTCAAAACAGACCAGGCGGATCATGTCCTGGTGGAGGCAATAGGAGTGAGTGAGTACGTGGGAGTGACAAAAGGGAAGCTGCTGGAGCAGGAAGAGGCGGGGCAAGACCGCTACAACACAGCGGATAACGATGGCCATCCCAATCCTCCTGACAACTGCATCTGTAAGGATAGAGGCATAGCGGAGAGGGTGGCAGATGGCAACATCGCGATCAAAGGCCATGGCCAGAAGGACTGAAGACTCCATGAAGGAGAAGCCATGGAGGAAGAAAAACTGGACAAAACAGGCTTCCAAGCTGATCTTGCGGGCATTGAACCAGAGGAGGCGCATGACTGTGGGCAGCGTAGTGAGGGTCAGACCTAGGTCAGTTTGTGTCAGCATAGAGAGAAACACGTACATGGGCTGGTGGAGTGAGGACTCTGTCCAAATGACAGCCAAGATGACAGTGTTGCCAATCAAAGAAATCATGTATAAGCAGAAGAAAGGGATGGAGATCCAGATGTGCACTGCCTCAAACCCTGGGACTCCCGTAAGGATGAAATAGAAGGATTCTTCAGTGGTGTTAGCGTTGGCTGACATGACAGTTGAACGTAGCACCGAGGCAGGTGTCTCTCTACAAGCAAATAGACTGTGTCTTATTTTGAAGAGAATTTTTGAGTGCTATAGTTTTTCTGTTTACAAAATAATATACTCTATGTATATAATTACAAGGCTTTGAGAAACATTCACTTATTCCTCTTTCTATCATTCTCCTTGTAATATCTGAGTAACACATCATCACAGAGAACCTGTGGAGAAGGGCAGAGCTGGTAAGCTACATAACATCATTGGGCTCAGGGCATATCAGTCATCTTGCCTCTGCATGGACCCAAGAGCAAGGAGGATCATATAGGAACATAAAAGGCCAAAGAGGACCTTAGACTATGAAAAAGGATGAGACAGGGACACAGAGAAAGTTGTCAGGTAGAGCTGGGGCGATATAGGCATTACATGAGAAAAGGATCATGGAAGGTTTTTGTTGTTTTGTTTTGTTTTTTAATATGAAGATCACAGGATTATTTTTAGAGAAATGAGAAGCAATATAGTGACTGAAGATACATGAGAGAGGATTTATGGGGCAGCTGGAGAGCAGAATAGAGGAAGACTGGTCTCAGTGTTAGAATAGAGCTGAGTTTACGTCCTGCCTCAGATACAGCTGTATGATCTTAGACAAGTCATTTAAACTCTCAGCCTCAGTTTCCTCATCTGTAAAATGAAGATAATAGTACCTAACTCACAGGGTTGTTGGAGGCCTCCGTGAGATAACCTATATAAAGCACTTAGCAAAACTTAAAACACAGTATAATGCAAATTAGCTATTGTGATGAAACATTCTTTCCTCTTGCCAAAGGTGATGTACTACAGAGGTAAAATAGTTCCTACATAGACCCGATTGGTTTGCTTGCTTCTTTCACTTTGCTTTTTGTCATTTTTATTGTTACAATAACATGGGGCTGAGGCTTACTGGGAAATGACTAGAGTTTTGTAGTTGTTGTTTTATATTGTGATTCTCAGATTCTATTTCTTTAGGAAAATTAAAAAAAACAACCTGAACTAAACGGAGAAGGGATTTTTCAGCATCTTGTACAGAAGAGAAGGGGAAAAGCAAGACCCAGGCCAGGACAAGACGGAGAAGAATCACTGGAGCCCAGGAATCTGTGAGTGGGAACACAGGAGGAATAGAGAGGGAATGAGCCTTCCTTGCCTGTCCTTCTACCCACAATATACATCCAACAAAATTTACCTTTAGAAGCTCACACTAATTCTGGGTGATCTTTTGTTCCACATGCTGTAAAGGGATAGATGGTTTGTAGATGGTCGCTGAGGTCCCTTCCAAATCTGAAATTCTGTAAGTTGATGATTTATGCATGACAAAAATGGAGTCAGGGTAGCATAATGTGGTATACTCTGGCTCTGGGGTGAGGGGACCCTCATTTATAGTGTCACTGTGCTACTTCCTAGCTGTGTAACTTTGGGCAAAGAACTTAACCCACTGGGACTCAATTTTCGTATTTACAAAATGAGGGAATTGGATAAAGAAGGCTGCTAAGGTCCCTTCCAACTCTAGATTTGTTAGTCGAGGCTAAAAAAGGCTCCTGAAGTCAACTCCACATCTACCTAGACAAGTAGATCATCCCCTGTACCCCTGGAGTTCTCATATTCTTTCATTCAACCTGAAATACTATCATCAACAGGTAGTATGGGGAAGGCCAGAGTGACTTTCCTTGAGCTCACTCCAAAAATATCCCAAAGGTCAATCCCCTGAGAGCACATCATTCTTTTATTTATTTATTTATTGGTTTGTTTGCTTACTTACTTATTTAATTTTAGGCAATTGGGGTTAAGTGACTTGCCCAGGGTCACACAGCTAGTGAGTGTTATGTGTTTGAGGTCAGATTTGAACTCAGGTCCTCCTGACTCCAGGGCCAGTGCACTACACACTGCACCACCTAGCTGCCCTGAGCACACCATTCTTGTAGTGCCCCAGGCTTACAACCCAGTTGCTATCCTTGACACTTCACCCATTCAATTATCAAATCCTGTCATTTACCTTCATGACATCTCTCCAATATGTCCCTTTTGACACTGCCACCAGCCTGGTTCAGGCCCTCATCACCTCATGCCTGGTCTAATCATTACAATGGTCTGTTTCTTGATCTCTGCCTCCAGTCTCTCTTCATTCCAGTTCATCCTCCACTCAGCAGTCAAACTGATCTTCCCCAAACACATCTGACCATATTACCCCTCTTTTCAATAAGCACAAATGGCTCTTACCTTTATGATTGAATATAAAATCCTCTGTTAGGCTTTTACAGCCTACCATAACCTAGCCCCTTCATACTTTTCCAAGTCATCTTATACCTTACTCCCCTCCACATACTTTGTGATTGAGTGCCATTGGCCTCCTTACTCTTCCTTAAATGCAACACTCCATCTCCTGCTCAGTACTTTCACACTCCCCCACACCTAGAACACTTTCTCTGCTCATTTTCCCTCCTATCTTCCTTGGCTTTCTTCACTTCTTGCTTTCTGCAAGAAGTCTTTCCCACCCCTCTTCAATCTTAATGCCTTCCCTCTGAGATTACCCCCAGTTTACCCTGTAGATATGTTGACGGTGGCTAGCTGTTTGTATGTTGCTCTCTTTCTCCCTCTCCCTGCCATTAAACTGAGAGCTTCTTCACTGTAGGGATTGTTTTTTGTTTGTTTCTTTGTTTTTTGTTGTTGTTTTTTCCCTTTCTTTGTGTCCTCAGCATTTCGTGCAGTGCCTGGAAACCATAGATCCTTAATAAATTTTAGGTGAATGACTGATAGTTAATGAATTGTGTGGATGGCCATCTAAGAATCCATTTAATTTTTTCTAGATGCTAGTTCTGTTTCTGACCTAAGTTACCTCTTAGGAAATTAGTTACTTGTGTAGCCCAGAAGTTCTTAACCTGGAATCTCTGATTTTACATATATATATACATACATATATGTATATATATATACATATATATATATATATATGTATGTATGTATATGTGTATATATATACATATAGATAGATAGATATAGATATATAGATAGATATGTATATGTGTACATATATATGCGTGTGTATATATATGTATATGTATATATATACATATATATGTATAAAATTATTTTTTTTTGGCAAGGCAATCAGCCATTGTGACTTGCCCAGGGTCATCGAGCTATTAAGTGTTAAATGTCAAGTATCTGAGGCCAGATTTGGATTCATATCCTCCTGACTCCAGGGCCAGTGCTGTACCCACTGAACCACCTAGCTACTCTGCTAATTGAATTTCAATATAATTAGTTGCCTTTTAAATGCTCTGTATTTTATTTTATACATTTAAAAATATGCATTCTAGAAGGGGAGCAAAGGTGATACCAGACTGCCAAGGGGCTGATCCATGCACAAAAACAGTCAAGAATCCCTGTTTTAGCCCATACTAAATTTAACCGTTTCAGTAGCAGATGAGATCATAGTTGATAGAACATACCTGTATTCCACATTTCCAACCCCCTCAGAAGTTTGCATATTTATTCTGTCCTCACCAAACCTCCATTTTTACAGAGAAGTTTCTTCAAAGTGTCAGTTTATCCTCACATGCTATTCCCATTCCATGAATCTTCCTAGTTCCCCTACTTGAGGCCTTCTCCAGGTACCTTAGCTGTTAGGTTCTCCTTTTTCTGCCTCAAACAGGCTCTCTCTCACAAAGAACAATAACGGCTGCTGAGAGGAAGAAAGATGGCTTCCCCTTCCCCCAGCATGGTTTGGTCTGACACAATCAAGTGTTCTGTTAGCTTCTGGAGATCATTTTAAGGATAAGGAAGTGATTAGATGGAAAAGGAAAGGAAATAAGCATTTATATAGTGTTTGCTATGTACTAGGCAGTGTGCTAAGTGCAGATAAATTAAAGATATTATCTCAGTTGAAACTGAGGTCAAGTTACTTGCTCAGTTTTATACAACTAATAAGTGTCTGGGGCTGGATTTGATCTCAGACCTTCCTGTCTCCAGGCTCAGCACCCTAGCTACCAGGCCACTAGCTGCCTCTAAAAAAGACCCAAAGATTATTAGAGAAGATGAGTTAGGGCATCTTTCCATAGGGTTAAGGGAAGTCTGCTTTCC
This sequence comes from Phascolarctos cinereus, assembly GCF_003287225.1. Taxonomy (NCBI): domain Eukaryota; kingdom Metazoa; phylum Chordata; class Mammalia; order Diprotodontia; family Phascolarctidae; genus Phascolarctos; species Phascolarctos cinereus. The sequence goes on from NW_027556098.1 coordinate 351,691,474, forward strand.
AATTCATCTAGTGGTTTCTTTAATCCATGAGCTAATAAGTGTTGCTTGCTTGATTTCATTATTCAGGACAAAGTAATTTTGGCTGCATTGTCCAGTTCGTCCAGGACACAGTGATGGTGATCTGGCCAAAGCATGTGTCAGTAATCAGGGATGGGAGTTTTCAAACCACTGAAAAGTAAAGTGTTGATACTCACTAACAGGTACTCTTGACCTGTGGTCCATGAGCCAATTTCAGAAGGACTGTGGACTTAGGCGGAAAAACAAACAACTTTATTTCAATATGAAGTTTCCTTTGCTGTGCCTTTGTTTTCCTTTTTACTCCCATGTATTTTATTTTATGAATGTAAGGACAATATTTTGAGAAGGGGTCAGAAGCTGGTAGGGCATCACCAAACTGCCAAAGGGGTCCCTAATACCACATAAAAAGAATAAAAGCCCCTGCAGCCTCTTTTCAGCTCCCCTTTCTTCCCACGTCTCTATAAATTTATCTACTTTTTTCCCTACTTACACAGGAAGACCCTTCTCTCCCTCCGCTAAGAATTCCCCTTTTCCTTCAGGTGGAGGGCCTCACCTGTATTCCTATAGGTTCAAGACACCCTGTGCCCGTGGAACTGCCATCTCTTGCAGATCTCTGACCTCCACTGTGTGGTGAGTACAGCTGGGGCTAGTATAAGGTATCCATGTGTCCCTAGAGGGTAGGAGTCCAGGTTTTAAATTTTAAAGATTCAAGAGGGTAGAGGCATAGATATAATCATTAACGGACATAGGATCTCCCTTGAGTCTATTCACTTTAACAACTAGATTATGGTTACTCCCTTCTGCTTGAGAATTCATGGAAACAATTAAATCACGGATGGGCCATGATCTCCCTCCGCTCTTGGAGTACGCGCACACACACACACACACACACACACACACACACACACACACCCCAATCAAGTCATAAATTCAGCTGCATGTGTCTTCACTCCCACCTTCTATCCCATCCCTACTGCACAATGCTTTTAATTTTCTTGTGTATCCAATTGGGTTTAGAGCCTGGAAGAAAAAGGTGCTACATAAATATTCACCATTAACAAAATGAAAATGGGTGATTACAAGATTTTAAAATGCAGACTCAGAGAGTCCTCCTCCAGTTTACTCTGTACAAACCTTCAATGTACATGGTTGATTGCAGGTCAGAATGTGAGCACCACAAAAGCCAGAGAACCTATTTATCATTCTTGTTTTAGCATAATTTAAGCATTTAACTAAGTGCTTTGTGAATTAATGTGGTTCTCAAGGTCTTTAAAGGCTGAAAATGATTCTTAATTTCAGCATTACCATTATATTACACTAAAAATCAAATATGACATCAATATATATTTTATATAATTAAATAAACTTATTTATATTTATTTTATTATATATATTTATATTATATATAATATTTGTGACATGCCTATATAATTTTAACTGGCATTCATCAGAACCAACCCTTTCTGAACTTGACCTTTCTTCCTGCTTCTTGTCATTCTTTTTCAAGAGGAAGCTGTGTGATCTACATCAAATAGAAAAAAAAAAAGAAAGTATGTTAAAAAAAGGAAAAGTGGTCATTTTTCTTTCTGTTTTAGTTTAAATAAGACTTGGACTTTAAGTATCTGCCTGACCCCAATTAATTTCACAAAAATATAGCTCTTCCAAATATACAATTAATCAAATATTCAGAATGGGGAAGGCATGTGTTCCATTACACTCTGCCTTGGCCACATCCAGTCTCTAACATTCTCCAATTCTGTCTATCCCATTTTGGGGAGCACATTGCTGAACTAAACAACTTCCAAAGGAGGGCAAGTGGGATAATGAAGGGTCTTGTGATCACATGATCATAGCTCTATAAATGCCTCAGATGGCATTCTTCATCTTGCAGATGAGGAATGTGAGGCTGAGAGCAGATAAGTGATTTGCTCAAAGTCTCACAGGTAACATGTCAGACAGGGCGTTTGAACCAGGTCCTCCTTCTCCACACTTTCCCTTTACCGTGCTTCCTTCATCAACTCTTTCATTACCTGAAGGAACAGGGAATATCAAGCTTTGGGAAGAGAAGACTTAGGGGAAAACACGCTTTCTGTCTTTAGCTATATGAAAACTAGCCGCGTAAAAGAGCTAGACCTGTCCAGAGGACAGAACTTGGAGAAGCGAAGGAATGACAGTTATTAACTGCCTACTATGTATCAGGTACTGTGCTATGCATCTTACAAATACTATCTCATTTGATCTTCACATCAATCCTAGGACGTGAGAGGTATTATCATCCCCATTTTCATTTGAGGAAGGTGAGACAGACAGAGGTTAAATGACTTGCCAGGGTCACTTAGCCAGTAAGTGTCTGAGACAAAATTGGCACTCAGGTTCTCCTGACTCCAGGCCCAGGCTTATCCACTGTACCATCGAACTGTCCTACGTGGAATAGTTGGGAGCAGGTATGTAGCAGATACACAGAAAAACGCTTAGCAATTCCACCTGTTGGCAAATGACATCAGCCCCAGGGAGGCAGTGAATTCCCTAGCATCGGAGACTTTTAAACAGAAGATGCTGGCTCATTTATTTATTTTATTGGTGGGGTGGAGGCTGAGAGAATAGGGAAGGTAGGGGAAAGGGAAGGGAGAAAGTTGCTGTAGCAAGGGTTTTTAGAAGTTATAGACTGGATTAGGTGATCTCAAAGCTCATTTTCCACCAACTTATCTACTTGGTTCTGACTCCAACATTTTTTCATCATGCCACTGTGCAGGGTACCTTCTAGCATTCCCTTCTGCCTTTTCAGCCTTCTTTTGTGTATTGGCTTCCTCCATTAAACTGTAAGCTTGCTCAGAGCAGGGATTGTCTTTCTTTTCCTTATTTGTATCCTCAACACTTAGCACAGTGCCTGGCACTTAGTAAGCACTTAATAAATGTCTCTTACTATAAAAAGTGTCCTGAATCATCTTTTAAACATTAAATATCCTGAGGAGAAAGGCCTGAGACCTTATGATAGATGAGAAAAAGATGAGAAAAAAAACTGACCCCTCTTTCCTTTATGGAGACCCCAAAGAATATGCTCATGTCTCAGTTTTACACGACATGCAAAAGAATGCCATGCTGAATCTGCTTAGTCTTAATTCTGTAGATGGCGGGATTTGTTGGTGGAGGGAAGAGGAGGCAGACATATGGACACAGCTCATGACAATATGAGCCACATATGCCACTGCTTTCCAAAATGGTGGATAAGAGACAAGCCAATCACTGACATAGCAGACCAGAACACAGCAGAGACACAGGTGTTAAGGGCATTGGCTCTCTCCTCTCTAGAGGATTAATACAGACATAAAAAGGGTGCTCATGTCCAAGAAGAAAGTAAAAGACAAGGAAACAAGGTAGATATCAGCCCAGACCACTGTGATTACATCTTGGTGGAGGCAGAAGCCTTGAAAGAGAACCTGGGAATGGCAGTAAGAAAGCCAATGGAGGGGCACTATTGGTGGAACCATAGACACAGCCCCTTGGTAGTGTCTTCACCTCTATTTTCACTACTCTGGAGTTAGTGAGACTGAAGGTGTATCTCAGTGAGTTACAATTGACTGCACCACCCATTCTCTGGGCTTTCTCCACAATGCCATAGAAACCTCTTCACTCTGGAAACTAGCTATACCCCTGAACTTCCACATTAGAAGTACCCTCTACCCCTGCAGCCTCTCTCTGATGGGCTAGTTAAGAAGCTCCATTTTAAGAAGTACAAGCAGCCCATGCTTCATTCCTCTCCAGGCTGTACTCCTGACTTCCCCAGACTTTCTGTTCTATGCTCCTTTGTAAGAAACCTTCATCTTTCCTCCTCTTTCCCACACCTACTCCCTATCTCCCTTTTTTCAGTTTCCTCTTAAAAGGAAATTACAATGTCATTAGAATATCATTAGAATGTCAGCTCCTTGAGGACAAGGAATGTCTTTCTGCCTGTATTTGTTTTCCCAGCACTTAGCACGGTACTTGAAACATAGAAAGTGCCTAATAAATGCTTGTTAACAGATTGACTGGTGTTAGGCCCTGGCAAATAAGACACTTGAACTTGATTACATTGTGGAGAGTGAGTGAATAAAGTAGGCCTAGGAGAAGCAAATTAAGTAAAACCAAGAAGAAGGCCATTGTGTCTTCATGATAAGACCATAGGACCTACTTCACAGTGCACATTGTGGTCATAATCACTACTTAGAGTTTGACCATCAGCATAACCAGAAAGTAGGACATGGGCTCATGGAGGTCATCCCCAGTGAGGAAGACGAGTGTTCCATTGCCAAGGACCACACAGAACATACAGCAAAAAACAGGATGGAGATCCAGTGATAAGCTTGATCCAGACCTGGAAATGCAGTCAGCAATAAGGGGGCTGAGCTGATATAGGGGAATATAGTGGTACCTTTTCAGAAGAAAGAAAGGAGTCCAATGTAGTTATGGTCTCTGAAACACAGGTTCTTTTCTTGTTTTCATTAGCCTGCCTTTTTGAAGATAATTATCAGGTTACCAACATCCTCTTGGACCTTTTCTTAAGGAAACATTTATGTATAGATTGTGTAGATGATTAATATGGTACTTCCTCAATAATATATAGCTAATTGTCTCACAGTTAATATGTGTTAGAGCTAAGAATCTATATTCTAATCCTAATGTCCTGCCTATTGATCTCCAATACTTTCCCATTCATTATCTTTTGAATCTGGACTCTTCCGTCCTGTGGTCTGAAACTTTGCAATTGTACCTTAATTTAACCTCAGCCATCCTTGACCCTCATCTTTGGTCTTAGCCTCTCTGCTATACAACAGGAATAAGTCTTGTTCTATTAGTTCTGAGGACACTGGGTGAGCTCTCTCTGATTTTGCTTGTGACCCCAGATCTAAATTAACCTATTTACCTCAGGCCTTCCATAGTTGCTGCCATGCTCCCACCCTCTTCACTTTTCCCCAGAGATCCCAAAGATAACCTTGTAATAGAATGCATTATATTTCCCACTAGATTAGGACAGAACAGCAGCTCTACAGAAGTCTTTCTGAGCCTTCATTTTTTTTTCTTTTCCAATTTACTTGGACCCATTTTGTTCTCATACCTCTTCTGTTTAGTTCCCTTTTTCTTTTTTCTCTGAATATAGAGTTGACCTTCCTAGGCAAAGGATGTAAAACTCAATAAAAGAAGGAATGTTACCTTTTTGCCTTGACACTTTTAATTTGTCCAACACAAATCCCCATATGAAGCAATTATTGCTGTATCCCACTGAACTGTGGTGCTACAAATGTATAGTGCTCAGTCCTTCTGTGGCTCCAAGGAAATAGAATGCTTTCTCTATCAAGATGGACTCTGTACCATAATAGCATCATTGTCAGTAAAGAGAGGCAGATCTCTGGGCAGCATGGATGATTTTTCCTTTCCTGGGAGAAACTGGTATGGAAAAAAATTCACTCAGAGCCTTCAACCAATGTACCCAGGATCAGGACATGTCTGTATCATATGAATGAACAATATGGTGAGATTCCTGAGGATGGCAACTGTTTCCTTCATATCTCTATCCCCTACCTCACCAAAAACAAAGTCTTTCCCATCAGATGTATTTAGGTCCTTGGTGAGATCACCTCAAGAGTCTTGTCTGCTATGTTCTGTCCCTGTTCTCCCTTCAGCCCAAGAATCCAAAACAATGTCCCCTCCCTAGCCTTCTCTCTTACCTGACAGAGCTTTGTCAAGGAAATTGCTAGGACTTGGAGTCAGATCTATTTTAATTCTAGCTCTATTACTTGGTACCTCTATGACTTTGGGCAAATTCCTTAACATCTCTGGGGCTTGTTTTTTCACATGTATAAAATGAAAGGAATTAAACCAAATGACCCCTAAGGCCCTTTACTAGCTCAGAATCTATGCTCATATCATCTTGCATTCCTTATTTTCTCATTCTCCTCCTCTCCTCTTCCACTTTGTTTCTGTAATCCATCTTTTCCCTTTTCTTCATCATCTGATCTACTCATATCCTCCAGATACACAAATAGTAGCTTTGTTTGGGTGGTTGAAGAGATAATTATGGATATTATAGCCACCTTCAAGTATTTCAAGGACTATTATTTAGAAGAGTGGTTAGTTACTGTACTTAGACTAAAAAGCCAAAGGAGTAATGCATGTAGAGGCTAGGAGGGAAAGCTAGGCTTTATGTAAGAAATCAATTTGTAATGATCAGAGCTACCAAAAAGTAAAAAGCAAAATGTGCTGCCCTAGTAGGTACTGGATTTCCCCACACTTGAGACCTTCAGGGAGTTGATCCCCTTGCTAAGTTTATTGTGGAGTGGGTTCTTGTTCAAGAGCAAATCTGAAGTTCCTTTCAGCTCTGAGATTCTCTGATTCTGTGAATTCCTTTGCACTCTGCCCAAGGCTTGATATCCAGAGTATCCTGTAAATGCAATCTATCAGCCTGCTACTTGTGGCCTAGCAGTATCTAGCAACACCTTCCCTCTATGCCATCATGTCACACTACCCCGATTCACGTGATTGATGTTCCATCCAAATTAGACTATTCACCATCTCCCATATAGGACCTGTACTTTCCCATGTTCATGCTTCTTCACAATTTCCCTGTGCTTAGAAAGCATTTTCCCTGTAAAGTCCATGGTCATTTAAATCCTTTCTGGATTTGAGACTCAGCTCAAATACATCATGTTATATAATGCTCTTTCCAACCTAACCCACATCCTATTTGGTTTCTATAAATGAAGCATGTAGCATGTGTTATTTTGGATTATCATTGGCTTTCTATGTGCTATATAGCCTAATGGAGCACATATGGTATAGCAGATAGACAGCTAACCTTGAAGCTCATAAGACTTAGCTTCAGGTCCTGCTTCTGACAGGGACAACCTTCATGGCCCTGGGCAAGTCATTCAATCTCTTAGTTCTCTATATAATGCTCTAATACTCTCTAAACTGCTGAGAAGGTGCTGGTATACAATGATAAAGGTAATTTAGTCCCTCAGGAGTTCTTTATGTCAATGAAATCATAGGTACAGTACTTATTTGTAAAAAAAACATAATGATTTACATGCAATTATTGCTTAATAAATGTTAAATTCAATTCAATTAAGATTTACTAATCACAGAGAACAAAAAGCCAATCTTATAGAACAGAAGGCCAACAAGAGGGTGTTTTAAGCAGGATGTGAGAATTAAGATTTTCCCACAGCCTTGGTGGTGGCAGTGGAGATAGTTTAGGGGAGCAGTGGAGTGTTGAAAGCATGGCAGGAGTGTCTGACCCATGGGCATATCTCTGGCTGTGGCTATTAGGCATGTCTGAGCATGAGAGACTTTATCAATATTTGATTTAAATTCTCTTCTCAATTACTTTCTATGTGTGTGTAATAGTCATTAAACCTCTCTGAGCTACAATTTCTTTATCTTAATGTTGGAATAAACATCTCTCAGTGTATTATTGCAAAGCTATAGGTGGCAAAGACCCTTCCTTCTTTTTTTTCATCATTTTTTTTCTTTTTTTAATTTATTTTTAGTTTCCAACATTCACTTCCACAAGATTTTAGTTCCAAATTTTCTCCCCATCTCATCCCTCCCCCCACCCAAGATGGCATGAATTCTGAATACCCCTTCCTCTAATTTGCCCTCCCTTCTATCTCACTCTCCCCCCTTCTCTTATCCCCTTTCCCTTCTATTTTCCTGTAGGGCAGGATAGATTTCTATATCCCATTTCCTGTATTTCTTATTTCCCAGTTGCATGTGAAAACAATTTTTTTAACATGTGTTTTTAAAACTTTGGGTTCTAAATTTTCTCCCTTCCTCTCTCCCCACCCACCCTCATTGAAAAGGCAAGCAACTCGATACAGGTTATACATGTGTAGTGATGCAAAACACTTACATAGTAGTCATGTGATGAAAAACTAAGTATATTTACCTTCATCCTCTCCTGCCCCCATTTATTCTATTCTCTCTTTTGACTTTGTCCCTCCTCAGAAGTGTTTGACTCTGATTACCCCTTCCCCCAATCTGCCCTCCCCTTTATCATCCCCCTGTTCTCTTGTCCCCTTCCCCACTATTTTCCTGTAGGGTAAGATAGGTTTCCATACCCAATTGAGTGTCTATGTTATTCCTTCCTTAAGCCAAATCCTATGAGAATAAGATTCACTCATTCCCTCCCACCCTCCCCATTTCCCTCCATTGTAAAAGCCTTTCCTTGTCTGTTTTATGTGAGATAATTTACCCCACTCTACCTCTCCTTTCTCCTTCTCCCAGTATAATCCTCTCTCACCCCCTAATTTTGCTCTCCAGATATCATCCCTTCATCTTCAACTCACTCTGTGCCCTCTATCTATCTATCTATATGTATATATGCATATATACATAACTATATATATATATACATACATACATATAATTTTTCCTCCAACTACCCTAATACTGACAAAGGTCCCATGGGTTACAAATATCATCTTTCCATGTAGGAATGTAAACAGTTCAACCTTAATAAATCTCTTATGATTTCTCTTTCCTGTTTACCTCTTCATGTTTCACTTGAGTCTTGTATTTGAAAGTCAGCTCTGTTCTTTTCATCAAGAATGCTTGAAAGTCCTCCATTTCACTGAATGACCATTTTTTCCCCTGAAGGATTATACTCAGTATTGCTGGGTAGGTGATTTTTGGTTGTAATCCTATCTCCTTTGCCCTCCGGAATATTGTATTCCATGCCCAGTGGTCCCTTAATGTGGAAGCTGCTAAATCTTGTGTTATCCTGATTGTGTTTCCACAGTACTTGAACTGTTTCCTTCTGGCTGCTTGCAATATTTTCTCCTTGACCTGGGAACTCTGGAATTTGGCTTCAATATTCCTAGGAGTTTTCCTTTGGGGATCTCTTTCAGGAGGAGATCTGTGGATTCTTTCAATTTCTGTTTTGCCCTCTGGTTCTAAAATATCAGGGCAGTTTTCCTTGATAATTTCTTGAAAGATGGTGTCTAGGGTCTTTTTCTGATCATGGCTTTCAGATAGTCCAATAATTTTTAAATTCTCTCTCCTGGATCTATTTTCCAGGTCAGTTGTTTTTCCAATGAGATATTTCACATTTCTATTTTTTCATTCTTTTGGATTTGTTTACAGTGTCTTGATTTCTCATAAAGTCACTAGCTTCCAATTGCTCATTCTAATTTTTAAGGAAGTATTTTCTTCAGTAAGCTTTTGGACTTCCTTTTCCATTTGGCCAATTTTGCTTTTTAGGGCATTTTCTCCTCATTGGCTTTTTGGACCTCTTTTGCCATTTGGGTTAGGCTTTTTAAGGTGTTATTTTCTTCAGTATTTTTTTGGGTCTCCTTTAGCAAGCTGTTGACATGTTTTTCATGATTTTCTTGCATCACTTCATTTCTCTTCCCAGTTTTTCCTCTACTTCTCTTACTTGCTTCTCAAAATCCTTTTGAGCTTCCATGGCCTGGGACTGTATTTTTCTTGGAGGCTTTGGATGTAGGAGCTTTGGACTTAGTCGTCTTCTGGTTGTATGTTTTGATCTTCTTTGTTACCAAAGTAAGATTCTGTGGTCTGACTCTTTTTATGCTGTTTGCTCATAATCTCAGCCAATTAGTTGAGTTATAAACTCTTTGTTAAGGTAGAGGTCTGCTTCCAGTGTGGAGAATGTACTATCCCAGACTTCGGGGGTTTTGTGCAACTGGTTTCAGAAATACTTCTAGGGACCTGTAAATTTTCAGTTCTTCCAAGGTGCTATGATCAAGGGTGAGGGGTTTACTCCTTTCCTGGCTTGTGCTCTGGTCTATGAGTGACCACAAGTACTCTTTTCTGTCTTGGAACTGTGAGGAGTATTCTTTCTTCACCACCACTACAAGCTCCACCATGTTAGCACTCCTCCTTGCCCCAGGACTGCCACCCAGAACTGTGACCCAGATCAAGCATGGGCAAAGTAAGAGAATTCTGCACCAGCAGAGAGATCCCTGCAATCCCCCTCTGATCAACTATTTGATTGCCCCTCAGTCTATGGTCCAGAAGCTCAAGAAGCAGCTGCCACCAAGCTGGATGGAGCTGATTCCATGCTTCTTTCTCTCATCACAGCCACAGACTTTTCCTACTGAGCTTCTAAGTTGTCTTTGGCGTTTGTGGGTTGAGAAGTCTGGAAACTGCCACAACTGACAGCAATTCAGTCCTCTGAGGCCTGCTCCAGGTTTGCTGAGGCCTGCCTAGCCTCTGCGCCATCTGACACAATATACCTTTCCAATCAACCATCCAGGCTGTCTTGGGCTGTAAATTTGTTTTACTCTGTCTTTTTGTGGGTTCTGCTGCTTTAGAATTTGTTTAGAGCCATTTTTCATAAGTATTTGGGTGGTTTGAGGGAGAGCTCAAGCAAGTCACTGCTTTTACACCACCATCATGGCTCTGTCCCCCAAGACCCTTCCTTCTTAAAAACTCTCATGTCACTTAACCTGTTGCACTCTCATGCACTCTAATTATTCCATTTAGTAATGCCACTATTTGTGTTTTTAGTAGTTAAACTTATTTTTTTAAATTAACAGAAATTTATTCTCTCTCACTCCCATCTCCCCCAACCAAAAACAAAACAAACCATTGTACCAAATATGCACAATAAAACAAAACAAGTTCCCACATTGGCCTCATCAAAAATGTTTCTTTTTGCCATGGAGTCTATCACCTGTCTATCAAGAAGTGAGTAGCTTTCTTCATTGTCAGTCCTCTGGAATCATGATTATATCTCCTAAGGTCTTTTTTCAATGCTTCTTCATCAATGGTAGGAAGGGAGGGGCAGGATTTGTCCCTGAATCTTCAAATGTTTTGTTAGTGGAGAACTTTTTATGTCTGAATGTCCCAACTTTGAAAGTCTTCAACTATGGATCCAATGACAGATGATGTATCTATTATTAGAAGAACATTCAAACCAGATTTTAAAAGACTCCTTTTTACCAGGAGTTTGACTGCTAGATTATTAATATTCTCTGTCTCAGCATCTATTTTATACTGAATACTAAAGTAAATAAGGGTCGCTATATGGAGCACACATATTTTTAAAATAGTGAAACATTTAAATGTATTCGTTTAATCCCTAGTCAGCCACCAACCTCAACTGACTTCGTCAGATGCTGAGATCTATTTACCTTTGTATGATATTCAGCAGGGACCACAAAGCCCAGAACACAATAGATTTTTTTTTACTCTCACAATGAAATAATAGTGTGAAACTGATTTTCAGTACTATTACACTGATGGCCCCGAAAGTCAATGTGAATTTACACCATGTTACAAAAGGCTTACTTTCCAGGAATGGGGGCGTGATAGTTGTGTGTCTACCTTGGCCAGATCAAATCTGCAGACCCTGTTTATTTCTGAGCACTGCACTTTAGGAAGCCTATTAGTGAAGTGGAAAGCATATAGAAGGAGGCAACCAAGATGGCAAAGAGCCTTAACTTGATGTCCTCTAAGGACAGCTTAAAGGAACTAAGAATATTTAACCTGGAGATTTGGATGTTAGAGCTACGTGCAAGTATTTGAAGAACTTTCATGTGTTCTGCTTAGTCCCATGAGGAATAATAAAGTGCGACAGATACAATTTGAGGGACTTCTCAGTATCTCTGACATCCAACAAGATAATCTCAGAACTGCAAAAATTTGACAAACCTCTTATACTCTAGTATAGTCATCTATTTTCCTTATAAGTTAGTGGGCTCACACAGCTCAAAATATGAATACGGTATTTGCGAGTAAAGGAAAGCAAAATGACTCAAATTTGAGTCAAAAGAAATTATCATTACTAATGAATAACCATCTCTTAGAATCCTATATAGTCTTAGTCACTTACAGGGGGCACCTGATTTCCTACATATTGATCTTCTTCTTGCTCTTTCCTCTGGCTTTCTTACTTTCAGTCCATCTCAGAAGTCATTGGTAGCTTCTCCCTGTCATGGATGCCTTTTTCATCTTATATCATTCTACTTGTATTCTATATTTGTCCTCTTTCAGCACATGGCACCATGCTGCCTCGTTCTGCCTAATTTCCGTGCTTTCAGCAGCTCCCCACAGCTGCCAGTAGAAGACTCATGCACCACTTCCAATTTTAGGTTCCTTTAGTGATCCTGAATTGTCCAGCTTATACCCCATGCTTCCTGCCATTCCACATCCTACAATTTTCTTGGCCTCCAACAGAAGGCACTTTCCTCCCCAGGGCACTTCCCAGTCTTCTCTAGGATCTCTGAGGGGGCCATCTCCAGTTGTCCTGATCTGTATCTTGCAAGTGGAGCCAGATGGCTCCAGAGGAGAAGGTGAGGCTGGTAACTTTGCCCAGAGCTTCCTCACTTAAATCCAATTCACTTACAAGCCATGACATCTCCTTCCTGATGCCGTGGTTCTCTTGGAGAATTAAGGACAAAAAGAACACTAACAACAGAATCTCTGAAATGTCAGATAACCCCATAGCAAAGGATCACAGACTGGCAGAAAAGAACTCAGAGAGCATTTAGCTCAACCTATGTAAGGAAAAGAATCCCCTCTACAATATATCTGACAGGTAGTCATGCAGCAATTTTTTTTTTCTGAAGACCTCCAGTGAAGGTGAATACATTGGCTTGAAAGGTTGGCCATGGCAACTGTGGATCTTCAGATAACTCTAGATGTAAGGCAGTTTTTCCATTTGTTTGTTTGCTTGTTTGTTTATTTTTCACTCCCTGACACCAAGCCCAAGTCTGACTCTTTGCAGCTTTCAGATTTCATTCCTAGTTCTGCTCCTGGGACCAAGCAGGTCAAGTCTAATGTTTAGTCTGAACTAAGAGAAGAACAAGTATTTGAAGAGAATAGACAGAAATAGGAGACAGTGACTACTTTCATTCCTCTTTCAGGAGGGTGTGGTCTTATCTTCAGGAATCCTGGAATGAATTTTAAACATGTAGACATGCATGGCCTATATCCTTAGGGACATTTGCTCAGGTGAAGAACAAGGCCATCATATTCATAGAACCCATGAATAATCAGGGAGGCAAGGCTTTTTCTCCTGGAGAATGTCTCAGCCAAGTGAAGGATAGCAAGTATCCTCAGGAATATCCTGGGCTTCAATGGAGACATAGTCCTCCCCTCTAATGTGAAATCATTATTATGATTTCAAATCAATTCCAACTTAAACTTGAGTTACTTAATCTCACATTTCAGAACTAAATGTAGACTATAGCTCTGTAATGTGTTAGGAAATCAATTTGTCCTAGGAGAAGCCACCAACCATTTCTTAATGGCAAAATGTCTTTAGATGGAGACACCAAGTGCTTCTAAGAGCATAATGAGCCTCTATTGGCAGAAAAATATTGATCCCACTTGCCTGTATAGAGGATCCCAAGGAGCATTGATTAGGTCTTTGATTTGTACAGCGAGAACATGCGAAGAATGCCATGCTGAATCTGCTTGGTTTTGATGCTGTAGATGAGGGGATTCATTAATGGAGGGAAGAGGAAGTGGACATAGCTCATTGCAATGTGAATCACACGTGGCACATGCTTTCCAAAATGGTGGATGAGAGACAAGCCAATCACTGTCACATAGAACACCAGAACACAGTAGATGTGGGAGACACAGGTGGTAAGGGCTTTGGTCCTCTCTTCTCCCAGGCAATGCTCATGACTGTCTTTAGGATTAGTATGTAAGAGAAAAGGATGATCAAGGAATCTAGGAATACAGTAAATGAAACCAAAACTACTGGGTAGATGCGATTGAAGGTGATGTCTGCACAGGCCAGTTTAATGACATCCTGGTGGAGGCAGAAGGCATGGGAGAACATGGGAATGACAGTAAGGGAACAAATGGAGGGGCACTATTGGGGGAGCTATAAACACACAGCCTCTTAGTAGTGCCCCCACCCCAATCTTCACCACTTTAGCATTGGTGAGGATAGATGAGTATCTCAGGGGATTTCTAATGGCAATGAATCTATCATAAGCCATGGCAAGCAAGAAACCTGATTCTACTAAGGTGAGGGAATGGATAAAGTAGGCTTGAGAGAAGCAGACCCCATGGCCAATCTCCCTGTGATCTAACCACAGGACCCCCAGTACAGTGGGCATCGTGGTCATAGTCACTCCAAGGTCAGTGGCCACCAGCATGGCTAGGAAATAGTACATGGGCTCATGGAGACTGTGATCATCTCTGATGAGGAAGAGGAGGCCATTGCCCAGAATCACAGAGGTGTACACAGCAAAGAAAAGGATGGAGATCCAGTGGTGGGCTTCCTCTAGGCCTGGGAAGCCAGTCAGAAGAAAGGGGGCAGAGCTGATATTGAGCCACATAGTGGGACCCCTGCAGATTGAGAAAGAACTCCCTTATTGCAGTGGGCACAAGAATGCAGGTCTCTTCTTTGACCAATCTATTTTGTTTTTTTCACTAATTTATCATGACAGCAACACACTCAGTGCTGTTTGTTTTTTTTAATTTTTGATGGAAGGAAAATAACCATGTTAGTATGTAACTTAAGGATGAGCAATGTGCTCCCTATTAGACAGACCCTGTCTTTAAGGTACTGGCAATATCTTTGCTTCCTATTTCACCCATTCAGTTCCTACACACTTCTGTTCCAAAGTTAAATAATCAGAACTCAAAGGGGATAATAGTTGGGGGATATAACTAATTATGCAACAGCAGCTGAGGCTTCTTTTATTAGACTGCTCATGGAAGACTTGTTTTATAATCACAGTAACAGAAGCTGGAGTAAACATGGCATGTCAATGGCTGTGAATCAATTTACATACATTAAGTCCTTTCTTATTTATATCTAGGTCATATATTAAAGCTTATATTTATTTATATAAAAATCTTTAATGTTATTGTTACTTGGGAATTTAGCAGTATCACTGCAGGGAACCAATAACACAAATTCATTAACTCTTCATCCTCTTATGGTGGACACAGGATATAAATCACATTTTTTTATATTGCTCAAATCAACCACGTATGCACACTTGGCTCTAAATTTGGGCCCTCAAAAGATTAATTTTTCTCCTTTGTGGACCAGTCTCTCTAATAGTTTACAAAATCTAGGGTTCTCTCATATCTCATTCTCTGAGGCTTTGACATAACCTCCATATGGTTGAGTGGTCAAATGAACAAGGGAAAAAGATAGGACTTTTTGTATATCAAGTCATGGCTTAAACAAAATATTTTACCTTATTAAATTCAGGGTCAATGATGATAACATTAATATCTCAATTTTATATAGCAAATTCGTATTTTTAATGAGACTTCTTTTCACCTGTAAGATGGAGTAGCTAATTAAGGTATCTGGGATAGGGGTAAGGCCTGTGATTTCAAGGGTCTAAGGAACTCCCAAGTGAGGACACTCCATCTACTAATGCAGGTGAGTATCTTCTCTCAAAATTATTGTCTTGGAGTGAAAAATAATGCCTACAGCATAGGGATGCTTAAGTTCAAGGACCAGGGTCATATAGGCAGTTATGTATTGGATCCTAGGTCTTCTTTTTGACTCTCTAGTCACTTCCATATAACATTTTCATAATTTGAGAAAATTGAGACTCTTTTGGCTTAAATGGTTTATTGATCATCACATAGATACTAAATGTGGATCTGGAGCTCTATATTTTAAGGCTAGTGTTCTTCTACATGCTAATGCTTTTCAAATGATTGCTCTTTGAGTTTGCAATCTATATCTTCACTGACCTGTAAATACACTTGGACCCTTGATATTAACAATTGTATTTGGCCTTCATCTCTTTGCTGCACAGAAGAAAAAAAACCTCCCCTTAATTCCTTTGCCTTCTCCTTAGTTTCTTCTAGATAGTCTCTGATGCTTTTGATTTATGGACACCTGTCTAGACTAGCATTCCTTCCTCAGTTGCTCTGCCATTAATAGGTTCCCACCCATGTCTTCAAAGAACTCAAGGATGACCCTGCCATACAGTACTTTCCATTTCTGTTTTCTAGTTTTTAGACAAAAAAAACAACTAGTCCCCAATGAAGGTTTTTCCTCCTTATCATTCATCTTTTGTCACTGACTTGTATTCTTGTATTTCTTTTCTTCTCATAACGTTCTTTCTAGCCCTTTCCTCTTTTCCTTCTTGTTTATACATCTAACATTTTGAAATTTGAATATGCAGGTCACATTTCCATAGACAGACAATCATCTGGATGAATGCTTCTCTTAATGAAGGGGATATACTATTCCTTTTTAGGTGTACAACTTGATGTTTATCCAAATTATGATAACGGACTGTTCCACTGGGTCCATTGGAAATATGTTACTGAAGACTCATAGCAGCCTCAATGAGATGGAACTTTTACCAGTCTGGGTAGTTTCTATGCCCTTAGAAAGATGATTGATAACAAAGACAGTCTTAACACTAGACGAAGGGATTATTATTCCCTTCCTGAAAGAGACTTAGTAACAGAAAGGTGATAAAATCTTCCAGAGGCTCCAGCCAATGTATCTTGAATCAAGACATGCCTGTGTGGGATGGATGGACAATACTGGGAGATCCTGAAAGACAGAAATTGTGTCCACTTCATGTTTCAACCCCTTTCCCCTCACCTCACCAGGGATAAGGCCCTGCACACGGTAAGGACTCAATAAAAGCTGAAAGAACTAGGGACTTTGATAATAGAATGAACATCAGTAGACTCTCTCCTTTATGCAATGCCTCCACTGCTTTTTCCCCTGGCCACTTCCCTCATAGTACAGTGTGTAAGAAGACAATGGATTTGAAGTGAGAAGACATCTCAATAGTACCTCTGAAATTTTCTATCTCTCTGACCTTGGAAAAGTCAATTAAATTATCTGGGATTTAATTTTCTCTTGTATAAAGTGAGTCAGTAGAAACAGATGACTCCAGTCCCTTTCCATTCTGAATCTATACACAATCCTTCATTTCTTGCCTCTTCTTCTTCTGCAGTGCCTTTCATACCTTATATACTTTGCATATATCATTTGATATTTTCATATATATACTTTCTATATATATGTACATTATATATACTTTACCTTATATACTTTGCATATATCATTTGTATTTTGATAGGACATGTATGTGTTTTGCATATGTTGAAAGACAATGTGGGATGGTATATAGTGGGACAGTCTTGAAGCCAGCAAGATCCTGGTTCATGGCTTCCCTCTGAACATACTAGCTGTGTAACCCTGGACAAAATTCCTTACTTTCTCAGTGCTCTACACAATGCTCTAAGGATGAAATTTTTAGGGAATGTGATGACTTGCATTAGTAGAGAGAGTTTCCTTAACTGAGAGTTCCCTGTATCAGTAAAATCATAGGTCAGTCCCTATAACTTTGTATGTGTTATAGAGAACAGTGCTTAATCAATTTTCAATTCCTCTAACATTTAAGTGCTTCCTTTGTGTATAGGAGGGTGCTCAGTTGCCAGACATAAAACAATGAGAAACAACACAGTCCATGCACCCAAAGAGTTTGCCATCAATCAGGGGTACAAGTACAGTTCCCTTTGCTGTATAATGATCCATATGATATTGCTTAACTGTGGGTATCCCTGAGTCTCTATTTTAGGCATCATCATTTACTTGGCCATTTATTCCCTTTTTTTAAAAATTTTTTTTTGTATATAAATTTATTTATTTTTTGTTTTCAACATTTACTTCCACAAGATTTTGAATTCCAAATTTTCACCCCATCTTGCCCCTCCCCCACCCCAAGATGGCACGCATTCTGAATACCCCTTCCCCTAGTCTGCCCTCCCTTCTATCTCCCCCCCCCCATCCCCTTCCCCTTCCACTTTCTTGCAGGGCAGGATAGATTTCTGTACCTCATTTCCTGTATTTCTTATTTCCCAGCTGCATGTAGAAACATTTTTTTTTTAAACATGTGTTTCTAAAACTCTGGGTTCCAAACTTTCTCCCTTCCTCCCACCCCACCCACCCTCATTGAAAAGGCAAGTAACTCAGTACAGGCCATACATGTGCAGTTATGCAAAACACTTCCATAGTAGACATGTTGTGAAAAACTAACTCTATTTCTGTTAATCCTATGCTGCCCCCCCATCTATTGTGTTCTTTCTTTTGACCCTGTCCCTCCTCAGAAGTACTTCCTTCTGATTACACAAAGGAAATGATGAATCTTGCACCCATTGCATGAGGAACTAGAGTCAGATGAGTCACAAAAGCCATGTGGATAGGATGACTTCATCTTCTGGGTGAGAGGAAATCCCCAGTAATTTAGATTGTGGTTTTTTCACCATTGAACACTAGGTGACAAGTAGGTGTATAACACCAGGCCTGAAATTAGATCTGAGGAATTTCCTAGATTATCTGATTTTTAAGAGGTCTCTTCTAAGTACCTGAACAGCTGACTTGAATTGAAATTAAAATTGTTATCAGAAATTTAGAGTATTTTACAAATTATCATAGTAATTCAAAATCTCCTTCCTACTTTATTCTTATTGCTATATCCCTAAAGCCAAGCATCTCTCTTTCTCCTTTTCCCTCTTTCTAAGGAGGAGTCTGTGGTGGAAGGCCTAAGGATGAGTGCTGAGACCTCTGCTGTTTATCATTCTTATCGATGACTATTTAACCAACTAAAGCAGGTAATCAGTGGGATAAAATTGCAGGGGGATGGTGAAACAGAGTTTAAAAAAAAGGCTAGGGCAGAGCTTGAGGAGGTGGAAGTCCTGTTGCCATTAGAAAAGTGGAATTAAACAAACAAAGGGACAAAAATATCTATACCTTTTGAACCAGAGATGCCACTAGTAGGCTTGTACCCCAAGGAGACAATTAATAAGAAAAAAAAAACACCTTATACACCAAAATATTTAGAGCCTTACTTTTTGTGATAGCAAAGAATTGGAAACAGAGTAGATGCTCATTGATTAAGGAAAGGCTAATCAAATTCTAATTCATAAATATAGTGGAATGTTACTATGCTGTAAGAATTGATGAATATAATGAATTCAGAGAAGTAAGTGTAGAAAGCCTGGTTTTTAGATATTTGCCAGCATATACATATATTACTCTAGAAACATTACTTGGGCTCAGAAGTAATATAATAGAAGGCTCTGGAAATGAAGTCATGACCAGATCAGAGAGCTCCTTCCTGTAAGCCAGCAACAACTAACATTTATGTGACCACTTCAAGGTTTTCAAAGAACATTATAAACATTCTCATTTGAGCCTCATAAAACCCTTGCACTTAGGCCACTAGTATTTTCTTAGAACTGTGTCATAATTTACCAAATCAAATTAAAATGCTGATTAAATTAAAAATTTAAATTAAAAATCCTCAGTGGGATAGATATATGGATATCTGAAATGGGAGTGAATTTTCTGTAAAATAGTGTGTTAATGTATTCCTAACACTAAGAGCCTAGGCACTTTAAGTAATTCCTCACTTTCCAGGCCTATCATCCTCACTTAACTAATCTTAGAATTTCGGTGTTTGACACGCATGCCATCCCTTCCCCTCAACTCACTGCAGTCAGGATGTATTTGCCAATTCTCTGTGCAAATATATAGACCCACAAGTTTTAGAGCATGAATAGGTTTATTTACAGAATAAAAGAAACAACCAAATTCCCATCAACGCCCATTAAGAATTATGTCATTAACTGTTAAGTATAAATGTCTGGGCCTGTGTGTGTCTATTAGCAAGTCTCCCTCACTTTCAGAAGTGCCCCTGGTCAGGGGTCTGGGAGGAGTCAGGGTTTGGGGCGATGGTAGATGCTCCGTCACATTAATACTCCTCTTGTCCCCCTGGTTCTGTGCACAGGGTCATTTCTTTCCTCCAGATCTCATTCCTCTCCACTCAATCCCAGATAGCCCTGGCAGCTCTCCTTGCCATGGCTGTCTTTTGCCGTCCTGCAGGCCACATTGCCTGTAGTTCTCCCCCTCTCTCAGAATCTGGTAGTCATTCTTTTGTCATGATACATTTTTCCGCCTGCTGCCCAAGCTTCCTGAGGTTCCCCTCAGGTGTTGGAAGAGGACTCATATTCCCGTGCGGGTTCCCAGTGTGGCTTCCTTTAGCACATCCTCTTCCATCTGCAGCTCATTCTCCCTCCAGTTCTATTTCCTGCAGTTTTCCACAGTCTCCAGAAGATGGCAGTCATTCCCCATTCCACCAGACCACTTCAACTCCTGTCTTATTGCCAGAGCGCATCACAGCTCAAACCCATCTCTGCCCCTCATGCTTCTTTCTTACTGCCTGTCCCATAGCTCCAGGTCTCACCAATACAAAGTCTTCCAAGGGGACAGAGGAACTCCTAAACAAAACTCCATAGATTAATATCTATTCTTTTTCCTATTCCCCTCCCCATTCAGGCATGCAGTGAACCTCTTGCCCAGATATGTACCTCTAACAGTAATCATTGTTTCTCACTCTGCTGTGATTTAGCTTGAATCAGATGGGTCAGATTATTTGAATTACCACTTGAGAGTTCACAGCGATTGTCTTTCACCTTCTTTGTATCCCTAGTTCTCAGCACAGTATCTGGAACATAGTAGGGGCTTAATAAATGCTTATTGACTGACTGTGGATCTCCAAGGAGGATCTTGGATAGTTATACTTTGGAATTTAATATTCCCCATATATACACACTGTTTTTATATGCATTAATTAGTAAACCCAGGAAATGAGCTCCCTCAGATACAGAAAGAAATTGAGTATCCAGAACTGGGAAAGAGAATTAATTGTTCATTGCTCTGCTCAGAGCCCATCTAGAGGATTGTCCATTTTTAGGTACCACATTTCTAAAAGGACATTTACAAGGTAAATCTCGAAGGATTGTGAGAGGCCTTAAAAACCAGAGGATCACAAAATCACGGGATCTAACATTTAGACTAACCTTCACATGAACTGTCACATCAGCAAAGGGTTAAACCTGTCCTATCTCCCCCTCAGAGGCAGACTTTGAGAAAAAAGGCAAAGTCAGATTTTGGCATAATGGATCCTACAAAAACTAAAGCTATCTAAAAGTAGAATAGTCTGGCTTCCTGTCCTCTTTCCCCCACAATCCTTGGAGATCTTCATAGGGAGCCTTTTTGACCAATAGGAAAAGTTGATCAAGGGTGATTCAGTTCAGTGACAAATTAGACTAGATGATTTCTGAAGTCTCATAAGAATCTAGGATTCTGTGGTCCTGCAATTCCAGCTAATAATATAGTGCCTGAATGTGGTATGGATGTGTGTGGGAGGGAGGGGACAGTAGTGGAAGCAGACGGATAAATGGTTGTGAATTCTTAGAATTAAGGTTACTCCAGCTATCCATCTATTCTCCCCCAAATGTCCTATCATGCCCTCAGAGGTGTCTGCTGAAACCTGGAAACACTTTAACTTGAACTTTAAATCAACCAAAAAACATCAATTCCTAAGCATCTATTATTAATGACTAAGGGCTCTGAGTGAGAAAGATTGAATGGTGATGGGAGTTTTCAAGACCTTTTATATCAATCAGCTTCTAGATTTGCCTGGAAAAAACATGCGAAGAATGCCCTGCTGGATCTGCTTTGTTTTGATGCTATAGATGATGGGGTTCATTAACGGGGGGAAGAGAAAGTAGACATAGCTCATGGCAATGTGAACTACATGAGGTACATGCTTTCCAAAGCGATGAATGAGGGATAGACCGATTGCTGTAGAAAAGAAGACCACAAAACAAGAGATGTGGGAGACACAAGTATAGAGTGCTTTGGCTCGCTCCTCTCTAGAGGCTATGCCTAGGACAGTCTTTAGGATCAATATATAGGAGAAGAGGACCATCAGGGAGTCAAGGAATGCCAGGAAAACCAGAATGACAGGGTAGATATGATTAAATGTGATGTCTGCACAGGCCAGTTTGATGACATCCTGGTGGAGGCAGACAGCGTGGGAAAGGACATGAGAACGGCAATAAGGGAACCAATGAAGAGGAACTATTGGAGGAATGATGGACACACACCCCCTTAGCAACACCCCCACCCCAATTTGTACCATCCGAGAGTTTGTAAGAAGGCTGGTATGTCTCAAAGGATTTCGAATAGCAATGAATCTGTCATAGGCCATAGCAAGCAAGACGCCTGACTTCACAATGGAGAGCGTGTGGATGACGTAGGCCTGTAAAAAGTAAACGCCATGGTGAATTGTTCTGTAGTCTAACCACAAAACCCCCAGTACTGTAGGCATAGTGGTCAAAGTCACCCCAAGGTCTGTGAGCGACAACATAGCCAGGAAGTAGTACGTGGGCTCGTGGAGGCTTTGGTCATATCTGATGAGGAAAAGGAGGGTGCCATTGCCAAGAATTACAGAAAAATACACAGCAGAGAAAGGGATGGAGATCCAATGGTGAGCTTGCTCCAGTCCTGGGAAGCCAGTCAGCAGGAAGGGGGCTGCACTGACATTGGGCCACATGTCAGACACTCCAGCAGATGGAGGAGAGTACCCCCTTGTAGCCACGGATACATGAAGACAGATCTCTTTCTTACCCTTCCTTTCAAAGTGAGTTGGCATGTAGGCAATACTCTTGGGTGTACTTCTTGGGAAAAAAAGTGCAACATTAGAATAGCCTAAATGTGTTAGCAGTCTGGTCTTTGTTTGTTTGTTTCCATCATTATCAAATCCTATAGAGTTGTAGGCACATAATAGGCACTTATATCTTAGGAGATGGGTAACTGGGAGGATACCTCTCCTTGACCTCTATAATCATGCTCAGAACTTTCTTATCTTTCTAACACCTTCACTTGATACTGCTATGCCTTTAAAATATCAAGCTTTATTTTCTCCAGCTATCCCAGGGAAGAAAAAAATGTCTCTCTACTTTTCTTCACTTCTCTCTCAATCTCCAGTCCTACATCTCCAATGGTTTTTTAGACACCTTGAACTAGATATATCATAGACATCTGAAGTTCAATGTGTCCAAAACTGAATTCTTAATATTTCTCCCAAGCCTCCCTTTCTATCTTTCCAATTATTGCAATAGATTCAACCATCCTCCCAATCCCCCAGGCCCAAAACCACGATGTTGTCCTCAATTCCTCACTCTTCCCCACCCTTCATATTCAAGCAGTTGACAATCCCTGTCCTTTCCACCTTTCTAATATCTTTCCCTCATCTCCCTTTCTTTCTTCTAACACTACCATCACCTTGGTGGAAGCACTCATTATCTCTCACCTAGACTATCACAATCACCTGCTGGTAAGTCTCCCTTGGAAGCACCTACATGGTGCAGTGGATAGAGTATTGGGCTTGGAATCAGGAAAACCTGAGTTCCAATCTGGCCTCAGACACTTACTAGCTGTGGGACCCTTAGGAAGTCACATAAACCTGATTTACCTCAGTTTCTCATCTGTAAAGTGAGACTATACAGGAGAAGGAAACCACAAATCACTTCAGCATCTTTACCAAGAAAATCCCACGGTCTTAGTCCATGAAGTCATAAAGAGTCAGACATGACAAACTGACTGAACAACAAAAACAAAAGATCCCCCTACCTCAGGTCTCTCCCCCTTCAGTGAGTTCACCCGTTCTTGACCCCGTGGCATCTAGTGATACAGTAGATTGAGTGCTGGACCTGGAGTCAAAAATATATGAATTCAAATCCAGTCTTTGATACTAGCTGTGTGACCCTGGGCAAGTCACTTAACCTCTATTTGCCTTAGTTTCTTCAAATGAAAGAAATAGACATAAAAATAGTACCTACCTTTGCAGGGTTGTTGTGAGGATCAAGTGAGATAATACTTTTAGAAGTGCTTAGCACGTTGCCTGGTACATAGTAGGAGCTATAAAATATTTTATCCCCTTCCCTCCCCTTCAACCAAGATGTCAAATTAATCTTCCTAAAAGGCAGAACTAACCATGTCACTCCATCCCTTGCCTACCCCCAATTCAATAGACTCCAGGATCAAATGTAAAGTCTCTATTTGGCTTGCAAAACCTTCCATAACTTAGCCCCTTTTCTACTTTTCTAGTCTTTATAATGTTACATCATCACCTGCTCTCCATCCACAACACATTCTATGATGCAGTGACACTGACCTCCTTGCTCTTCTTCACACAAGACTCTCCATCTCTCAACTCCTGCATTTTCACTGACAGATCCATAGGCCCAGAAACCTGTAGGCCTCCTCTTTCCATCTTCCTTCAAGTACCAGCTAAATTCCTACCTTTTGAAAGAAGACTTTCTGAGTCATCCTTAATGCTAGCGCCTTTCCTCTTAGATTACCTCTAATTTATCCTGTATGTATCTCATTTGCATATGGTTGTTTGCACATTTTTTTCCCTCATTAGCCTGAACCCCTTGAGAGCAGGGACTGGTTTTTACCTTTCTCTATATCCCCGGTATGTAGTATAGTATCTAGCACACAGTAGGTACTTAATAAATCTCTTTGAATGATTGACTTCCTTACCTCTCACTTCTCAGCCCCTTAAAATCTGGCTTTTGATCCCTGCATTCAATAATAGCAACAACAATTAATGATAGCAGTTAAATAGTACTTCACAGTTTGCAACTTGAAGTTTATTTACAATTGTCAATTCATTCGATCTTCTCAATAATCCCAGGAGGTAGGTGCTGTAATAACCTTACTTGGCAGATGAGGAAGCTGAGGCAAGCCAAGATTAAGTGAATTGCCCAGGGTCACAACAGTAAGTGTATGAGTTTGGATTTGAACTTCTTGACCCTAGCCCAGTCCTCTATTCACTTCACCATCTACTACTTAGCATTTAATTGACTATCAGGGAAGCAATTGCCAAGTATCAAGGGAAATCTTTGAATTCCATGGACACTGTCTGACGGACTGACCAAGTGCAACCTTCTTGACCCATTTATACTTACTTTGTGTTCTTGTTGTACCTCCCTAGCGCAATGTAAGCTCCTTGAGGGCAGAGACTCTAATTTTTGTTTTTGTATCCCCATCACCTTGCACAATGCTGCCTGGTTAAATGTGTATTAAATTCAATTCTATAGCCAGCCAGGAATGTTTTAATCATCCTGTTTTATAAGCTGGCATTCATCTATAGAATTTAAATATCTCAAATGTGCCTGGCTGTTACATATTATGAATTCAGTCTTGTAGCAGGTAGTCAATCAATCCAGATTACTGGATAGCTCTGTGGGCCAGTGATGTTATCAATAGCTACTCACTTTATGTGACTGTACAAATTGCAAATTTGTATTGCAAATTGAAGCTGGCTTGTGTTTGAGCTAGGACCAAACAGAAAAAGAGAAATTACTTAAATGCAGATCCTGTACCTAGTATGGATAAGAGTCTAGCTTGGGAAGTCACTCATTGGTGGTTCCCCACTCCCCTTCAGTTTCAGTCAATTTTTCTTCTAATTTTCAGTCGGCATTTTTTCATTTCTTATGCCTTCAAGGTATCTCCTCCCTTCCTCCAACACACACACACACACACACACACACACACACACACACACACACTCCTTGGCTGTATGACCTGATGGCAATAATAGATATCAGATTTTGAACAGAATAAGGAATGGAGAGGTGAAGTTAAGGCTGTGACCACTAGATACTAGGTTCTTGGTACCTGGCTATGCCTGAATCAAACAAAATGTCAAAGTCTTCTGACCTCAACAACAATAATATGCATGTAAGGCTCACATTTCTGCAGCACTTTAAAGTCTGCAAAGCAATTTCAATTATCTTGTGAGATGTGTGATACAACATTTATTATCTCCATTATGCACATGAAGAAATGAAGCTTGGAGAGGTTAGGCAACTTACCAGTGATCACAGAGTTACAGAAACACAGAACCTGAGTTTGGAAAAGCATCTCAAGGGCCAACTAGTATTGAACAACAATCCTTCTATAACGTACTCAACATGTAATCGTCACCCTTACTTTAAGACCTCCATTGATGGGAAACCACTACCTCCCAAGGCAGCCCATTCCATTGCGGAATATCTACTTGACAGTAAGGCTTTTTTTTCTTTATTCACACCTAAAGTTATCTCTTTACAAATTCTACCAACTGTTCAGAGTCCTTTCCTCTGGGGAGAAGCAGAGCAATTCTAATCCCTGCCATGACAATCCTTGACATACATGAAAACAATGACCGGTTTCCCCCTAATTCTTCTCTTCACTAGACTAAATGTTCCCCAAAAGAGATCCTTCACCACCTTGAATACTCTCCAGATATTCTCCAATTTATCTATGTCTTGCTAATACATGGTGCTCAAAACTGAATGTGAACCTCCAGATTTGGTCTGATCACAAAAGAACACATTGATACCCTGGATCTCTAGTAGTAGACTCTATACCTCTTTTGAAATACAGACTAAGGACAAAATAGATCTTTTGGCTGACATATTAGCAATTGTTGAGCTAAGATTAAAATCCAGGTACCCTGAATCACTTTGAATACCATTCATCTCTCTGTTCCATTTGAATGCTTGCCTAAACTGTACTTGTAGCCTATACTCTGCATACATTCCTCCTCATTTGCTTGGACCTAGGAAGCTCACTTAGGCTGTTTGTAAATATTATCTTTGGTCTCATCTCTTCTGCTCTACAAAAAGAGCCTGCATCTCTCCATAATCGAGAGACAGAAAGAGATAGAGAGCTCTGCATATTTTGACTTGTGACTCCCAGTACAAATAAGAAGTGGGTCTTACTCAGGCTGAGAAAGCTAGATGCTTCACAATGAGGAGAGGAGAACATCAATTATCATGGAAATCTTTTCTCTTGCTCCTTTTTTGCCTCTTTTGTTTCTTACTTGGAGGTCTCCTTTTTTTCTCATAACTTTTTGCTGATGATCCCATCTTTCCTCTGGATACCTGTCTGACTTCCTTAGGCTGCACAAGTCACATTTTTTTAGACAGAAAGATTTCTAGGACGAACATTTCCCTTTGTGTAAGAGAAAAGCTATTTCCTTTTAATTTTAACCCTTCTAGTCACCCAAGTCTCCTGGAACTATAGGTCAGATTAGCAATAACAATAATAATAAAATAATAGTAATAATAATAATGTGGATGTTTAAAGCACTTTAAAGTTTGTAAAGTGAATGCTTTACAAATATCTTATCTTGTCCTTACAATGACCCTGGGAGGTAGAGTCCATTATCATCCCCATTTGATAGATGAAGAAACATGTTTTATTAATGTACTCCACTATAAGAAAATTTACATCTCCCTCAACCCATGGAAGTCAGACATCAAAGTCACATATTGCATCATTGTTCAAGTTCCCAGAGAAGAAGGATCCTCAGAACTGTCCAGGTGTTCTCTATACCCATCATACTTAACTGGCATAAAAATAGAAGGTTGGTTTTGGTCCAAGGTAAATATTTTTGCCATTCCTTAGTATGGGAGGATGGGAAAGGGCAGAGTGATCCAGAACCTTTATTCATGGACCCCTAGATTAGGGAATGTTGACATGAATCGACAAAACTATGAGTTGAGAGGAGGAACTATCCTATGTTTCTACTTATAGTCCCAACCCCACAAAAGATAGGCCCATAGATGTGGCACAGAAAATATTCAATGAATATTGAAGGTGTTAGAGATTTTATATGAATTACTCATAATCTTTCTCCATCATTCTTTCTCCTCACTCTGCTTTCTAGCCCAACAGATTCACCTCTCAGATGCTGGGTTACAAACTTAATCATATGAAAAGACTTGCTGTTTGAGAAAGGCACATCCTACTTTTCCTTCCCACCCCCCCCAAGACACACACACACACACACACACACACACGTGTGTGTGTGTGTGTGTGTGTGTGTATATATATATATATATATATATATATATATATAATATATATATACATAAAGTCAGGAAGAGTTTAATTGAAATTCCACCTCAGTCCTTATTAGTTATGTGATCCAAAGTAAGTCACTTAACCTTTATCAGCCTCATTTTTCTCATCTGTAAAATTGGTATAATAATAGCATTAGTTGTCTTGAGGATCAAATTATATAATACAAGGTGTCCCAAAAGTCCTAATGTAGTTTTATGTTTATTGCACTAAAGCTTTTGGGACACCAAGTGTATCTATATCAATATATACATTTATATTATATATAATATACACACATACATATGTACACACAGACATGTACATGTGTGTTTGTATATATATGGTATATCAGAACGTACAGAAACATGGAATATATTAGAATATTCCAGATAATATAATATAATCTAGAATGTATCATATATTAGGATATATCAATACATAGTACATATGTATATATATATTTGGAGAGTGCTGATATATGGGTACTATTTTTATTATCATAAATGTGAACATTTTACTCTGCACACACAGCAGCTACTTAATAAATGTTATGATGTTAAGTTCAATGTAATCAATGTTTGTTAAGTGTGTAACATGAGCACAAACATACTGGTTGCTGGAGATTATAAGGTGAAAAACAACATAAGGCTTGAACTTTAGGGATTTGTAATCTGTTGCGCAGGATATGACATGTTCACAAATAAAGATGATACAAGAGATGGATCGTGAGGCAAAGAGCAAACAAAAAACTAAGAAAATATTCTTTGAATATGACTGGCCACCTGGCCCTGCCTGACAGCAATTGTCTTGGCCCACTGACTTAGTAGCCTAATGGAACACATATTGAACTGCCGCCCCATTTATAAGCTAAAACACCAATTGAGTGATTTAGTAAAGCTTTGACTCAGACTGTCTTCCTGAAACATTGACTGATCATCACCAAGGGAATGAGTCAGCTGTACCCACAGGCTTATCTGGTGTTCCCTGCTGCAACACTAGGCACTATCAGACCAACCCCAGGTATGAAAGACCCTGAGAGGACTGGTCTGAAGAGGTAAGGGGAGGGATATGAGAGGAGGGCAGTGAAATACTCATATCATCATTAGCAAGTCACTTACCCTGTCTTGGTCTGAGTTTCATCTTCTTAATAAAGGGATTGGACGAGGCAGTCTTTTCAGCACTGAAATCTTACAATCTATCCTTCACTCTAGTCATCCCTCAACTGTTACCTTACTTTGATTCCAAGGGATCCCTGGGTTCATAACCATCCACCACTCCCTCATAGCTCCACCTAAAATCCATTCATTGAACTACCATTTACTGAAAACCTAAGGTCCTAATGTCTCAATTGGCATGAGATAATCTGAATTTCTAGGACATGCAATGCATTCAGTAGCTTGAAAGGAATGAAGAAGATATATAAATAGGGGGGAAAACCCATAGTTGGCTCTTGGAAAGATATGATGAAATAGAACACAGAGTCAAGAGAACCAAAGGCAAAAAAGTCTGTATGTTTAAAATGGCCAAGACAGTGAAAGAAGAAAAGTGAGACCTGAATAGGGGTGAAGAATTAAGAGTACAGGAATGTGTGGAAGAATTGAAGCCTAAAAATAAAGAAGGAAATTTTAAGAGGAGTAAGTCACAGTGAGAGAGACTGAAGGATTAGAGAGAATTCCAAAGTTCAAAGTTATTGAAGTAGCCAGTTGTAGCTAATGGGGAGATCTGAGATATGACCCTCACTATAGTGGAATCAGTTCTGTGTCATAGGATCATAAATTTGGAACTGAAAGAGAGTACAAACAATCCTCTTGTCTATCCCTCTGCTTTTATGGATAAGAAAACAGGCTCAGAACAGTGAATCAATTTGCCCAAGGTCACACTGCACAGCAGTTGGGATTTGAACTCAGATCCTCTTAACTCTAAATCTTTCACTCTCAAACTACATCACACTATCTTTTCTCTGTCCTCCACTTTAAAACAAACAAACAAACAAACCCTAAACAACTAGGGTGGGGAGGAGTAATAGTAGTAGTAAGAATAAGAATAAATAATAAGGATAACTTAGCTGCTGTTTTCTCCACCTTCCTCAAAAACTAGTAGGAAGAGGGGCAGCTAGGTGGCACAGTGGATAAAACACAAGCCCTGCAATCAGGAGGACCTGAGTTAAAATCCAGCCTCAGACACATAACATTCACTAGCTGTGTGACTCTGGGCAAGTCACTTAACCCCAATTGCCTCACCAAAAAAGGGGGAGGGGAAACTAGTAGGAAGATGCCTGGCAAGCACTAAATCCTGAATAACCCTCCCCTTCTCTCAAGTATTTGAAATCACATTTCTCTACTTCACTAGATTTTGACTTCAGGTTAGACAGTAACTGAAATCTTACTAGTAGGGTAGAGTAGACTAGAGTCTACATCCTTGCCAGAGTGTTTATGGAAGTAACTGACTCCCTAGAGCCCTTTTACATTTAGTTTCTGGGTAAACATCCTTCTCTCTCCCTCCCAACCTAGAGGAACTTGAGCCAATGAGCCTGAGTCCTCCCAAGAGTTTCTAAGCCCAGGGACTTCAGATCCCAGTTCAGAGAATAGAAGGCTGTATCTGACCACTAGAGACCACTAGAGGTCTCTAGACTACTCTGATCACTACAGACCACTACCCTCCTGTGAAAGGGTGCTTGTATACTCCCTTAGATCAGTCTCCAAGGTCTCAGATGCTCTTGAAATCCACCCACAGCTTTGGTTCTTATACATCAGTCCCCATGTCTCAATTGATTTTCATTTCTGGATTACATTTTCTCCTAGAAAAATAAGTCCTATTAATTTATTCTCTACTATGTGAACTGGCAATTACTTGCTTATAACCTGTGCTAAACCTTCCTTAAAGGGTCCCTGGGATTGATATTTTGGAATTGGAGTATAATTTTTCTTGATATTCCACCCCTACCACAACCACAATCCCTAACGACCATGTTTGACTTTTTTCTAATATTCTCACACATATCAAATTTTGGTATAAATATTTGTGAATGTGTCCTAATCTCCATTAGACCATAGAGGTTGAGGTCTAAACTTTGAATATCTCCCAATCCTTAGCACAAGATTTATGAACTAGGCTTAATAAGTGTCTGCTGAATTGAATTATCTTTTCTGCTTAGGATCAGATCACCAGGGAGAGAGAAAAGGGAGAAGCTAAAGCCTCTCCTTCGAAGAGGGTAATATCACTCTGTCCAGAATAAGGTAGGGCCTTTCCCAACTTTGGGAAGAACCCTATTCTACAGCCTAAACCAGGGGTGGGGAACCTATGGCCTCGAGGCCACATGTGGCCCTTTAGGTCCTCAAGTGCTGCCCTTTGACTGAATCCAAACAAATCCTGGGGATTTGTTTTGTGAAGTTTGGATTATGATCTGAAAATGATGCATTTAATATTTTTGCTTTTCTGAACTTGGTTGTGAGGTTCTATGCCCTCACATGGTCAAATTTTTGTAGGTACCATATACCACTGAGAAAAAAAGTTAGATTTCTTTTAATTCCCACTCAGTTTTCTCCAGAAGTCTATTATGTCTAACTTAAAGTTCTATTCATTTCCTTAACTTCTTTTTTGTTTATTTTTGTTAGGTTTATCTAGTTCTGAAAGTTGAAAGTTGAGGTCCCCTACTCATAAGGTTTATTGTCTATTTCTTCCTATAACTTATTTTACTTTTCCTTTAAGAATTTGGATGCTATACTATTTGGTGCATCTATGTTAAATATTGATATTACTTCATAATCTACGATTTAGCAAGATGTAGTTTCCCTTCTTATTTCTTTTAATTAGATCTATTTTTGTGTTTGCTTTATCTGAGATCATGATTGCCACCTGTGCTTTTTTTTTTACTTCAATTGAAGCATAATAGATTCTCCTCTAGCACTTTACCTTTACTCTGTTATCTCTCTGCTTCAGGTGTCTTTCTTATAAACAACATATTGTAGAATTCAGTTGTTTTTCTGATGAGATATTTCACATTTTCTTCTTTTTTATTTTTGATTGTTTCTTGACGTCTGATGGAGCCACTAGCTTCCACTTGTGGAATTCTAATTTTTAAGGAATGATTTTCTCCAGTGAGCTTTTGTACCTCCTTTTACATTTGGCCAATTCCATTTTTAAGGAGTTCTTTTCTTTTTACAATAGCATTTTATTTTTCCCTAATTTCATGTAAAGGCAATTTTAAACATTCACTTAAAAAAAATTGAGCTCCAAATTTCCTCCCTCTCTCTTTCTCTTCCCCCCCTTCCTGACATGGTAAGCACTTTGATATAGATTATACACATTTAGTGATGCAAAACATATTGCAATATTAGTCACATTGTGAAAGAAAATGGAAATCCAAAGGGGGAAAAAGACACAAAAAATAAAGAAAGTGAGAAATAGTATGCTTTGATCTGCATTCAGTCAGTTTTGTTTTTTTGTTTTTTGTTTGTTTTTCCCCTCTGGAAGTAGATAGCATTTTTCATCGTAAGTCTTTTGGAATCTTGTATCATTGTATTGCTGAGAATAGCTAAGTTATTCACAGTTGATCATCAGCGTATTGTATTGCTATTACTCTGTATAATGTTCTCCTGGTTTTTTACTTTGCTTCAGTTCATTTAGGTCTTTACAGTTTTGTTTTCTTGTTTGTTTTTTTTTTTTTTCCTGAAGTCAGCCTGTTCATCATTTCTTACAGCACAGTAATATTCCATTACAATCATATACCACAACCTGTTCTTCCTCAATGGAAAGGCATCCTCTTAGTTTTGGAGTTCTTTTCTTTAGTAAATTTTTGTACCTCTTTTTTTCCATTTTTCCATTTCCATTTTCCATTTTTCCATTTTTCATTCAGCTTTTTAAGGAATTCTTCTCCAGTAGAGTTTTATGCCTCTTTTAACATGTGGCCTATTCTGGTTTTTGTGATATTATTTTCCTCAATATTTTTTGTGCCTCTTTTTACCAAGCTATTGACGCTTTCTTGCATCACTTTCATTTATTTTTCCCACTTTTCTTCTGCCTTTCTTATTTGATTTTTAAAATCTTTTTGGAGCACTTCCAGGGCCTGAAACCAATTCATACGTTTTGAGGCTTTGTATGTAGCTGCTTTGATCTCATTGTTTTCTGAGTTTGTGTTTTGACCTGCCTTGTCACCATAGCAACTTTTGATGTCAGATTTTTTTTTGTTTGCTCATTTTTCTAGCCTTTTTCTTGACTTTTAACTTTATGTTAAAGTTGAGATTAGCTCCTAGGTCCCAAATATCAGGTTTTTCATGATGCTGTGTTTAAGGCATCTGCAAGTTTCAGTTCTTCCAAGGTGGTTTTACCCAAGGTGTGGTAACTCTGGATATGATCTTTCTTAGAGCTAAACTCTGTAAATAATATTTGTTTTTATATTATTATATATTACCTGCTTTTTGCTAGTCCTGTCCCCTACCCTGGGACTGTGACCCAGAATGAAGAAGGGGCAATACAACAAAGTCCTGCACCAAGTGCCAGTTGTCCAACCTTCTTACCATCTGTGGGCTAAGAACTCTGGAAGCCTCTATTAATGATTTAGTCACCTCAAGGCCTGCTGCTGGCTTGTACAGGGCATGGCCTAATTCTGACTGCCTGGTGCAAGGGCCTGGGGACCCCTGCTTGCTTGTTCTAGGGCATGGAGCTGGCTTTGATGGGCACTCTGTGCTGGACTGCACTCCATTCTCTCCCGAATGAGACAGACCTTTCCTCATGACCTTCTAAGTTTTCTTGGGTTGAAAAATTGTTTCACTCCATTCTTTTGTTGGTTCTGCCACTCCAGAATTCATTTTGAATAGTTATCTTAATTTTGAGGGGAGGAGAATTTTAAAAAGTTCAGGTCATTCCCTGCCATTACTCTGTATCTTGGCTCTGCCTCCCACTCCACTACTACACTTTGGGCACATCATGTACACAGTTGGCTATAAATTCATCTGTCTGTTCTGAATTATAGAATTATGAAAGAAAAATGGCTAAAATGTTCTTCCTTTTGATGTAGTGATCCCACTAATAGGTATATACCCCCAAGGAAGTCAAAGAGAGGAAAAACAGCCAAATACATATCAAAGTATTAAAAGCAGCATTCTTTGTGATAGGAGAGAACAAGAAATAAAATAGATGCACATAAATTGGGAAATGACTGGGTGTGTGTATACACACACACACACACACACACACACACACACACACACACACATATATATACACACTCATATATGTATATATGTGTGTATACCTCAAAGTATGTATGTACGTACCCTCAATGTGTGTGTGTATGAACCCTCAAAGACTTCAATCTTTCCTTCTGATTGGATGATTCTTCCCATAACCTTTAAGGAAGGTATCCATGCTAGACATGTCTCATTTCTCTCCAGGCTGCATTTCATACTTTTTCTATCAGGCCTCCAGCACTGAATATCTTTCCTCTTCCCCACTTTTTAGTTTCCTTTTATGTGTTTTCTTACTTCATTAGAAGGCAAACTCCTTGAGGGAAGGGACTATGTTTTTTTCTTTCTATTTGTATCCCCAGAGTTTAGCACGGTACCCGGCACATAGTAAGTATTTAATAAATGCTTGTTGATTGGCTGGTTTCCTAATTAATGAGGAACAGGTTGTAAACACAGTAATTAACATATGTAAACATTCCCAAATTAGGGATAATGAGTATAAATTTGGGTTTTGGGACAATGAGAATAAATACAGTAACAAATCATTTAGCAGTCTGAATGGTGATCATTCCATGTAGAAGATATGTGAGGATGGTAGATACCTAAATCCTATTACAAATGCATAATAACACCCACACACTAAGTGAGACTTCCCACTTAAAAACATGCAGTTCATAATGTTAAGATTTTTTTTATTAAAAGAGGTAAAATAAAATGGAAATCCTTGAATGAGCAATCATGGGTAATAAAGTTGTATTAAAATCCCCAGAATCACTTATAGTCCTCTTCTAGGGGTACTCTTTCCTCCACTAAAAATTCCAGTGGGTACAAAGCTTGCCTTCACCTACTGCTTAATACTGGTTAAAGGTGGGGGTGTGGAGGACTGTCTTTTATTTTTGTCTCTCCAACTTCTTCATGGTTTTCCCCAACTTTGTAGGTCAGGTATTTTCTTTATTATAAAGAGGTGATAAGTCTTTAAGGTTCTCCAATAATTTGGTGTCATATCCATTGAGAAATTTCCAATCTCTTCCTCTTTTATCTCTGTGGTACTCATCTCCTTTTACTTATTATTTTTCTTCAAATTTTCTGGAATTCACCAATCACTAGTTCTATCCATGACTATGCATGCCTCCAGACAGATTTGATTCATTCTTCATAGTCATCCAGTTGAGAGAGGGAGGAGGAAATGCCTAATATCAGAATTTATTACACACATAAAAACCCACCTCTTCTGATCTAATGAATGATTACCAGTATCAGGGCATTATAGTGACCATGCCTACCTATTAGAAGAGGAAGGTGGTAAACTGGGGGTAAAATTAAATGATAATAAAATTTCTTTTGTGTGTATGTGTTAATCTTCTTTTCCATAATCCTTATACCTAGATCATAACTTCTTTCTGTGTAAGAGTATCATATGAGATTAGAGCCTCAAATTTATGCCTAATATGTTTGACCCCTTATTTTTAGCACTAAGCTGAAAATATCACAATGTTTTCTAAAGGAGAAAGACCTGTATCCCTGAACTTCTTTGGAGATGTCATGACCCTCCATCCCAGCAAACCCATCCTCCCTCCTTTCATGATAGACCTCACTAAGGAAAGTTCAAGCTATGGGTCTATGCAGAGAGAAAATTTGAAGAATGCCATTCCATATCTGCTTGGTCTTGACACTATAGATAATAGGGTTCATTAATGGAGGGAAGAGGAAATATGCATACCTCATGGTGATGTGAACCACATGTGGTACATGCTTCCCAAAACGATGGATGAGTGTTAGACCAATCACTGTTACATAGAACACCAGGATACAACAGACATGGGAAACACAAGTGTTGAGGGCCTTGGCTCACTCCTCTCCAGAGGCAATGTTCATAACTGTCTTTAGAATTAGCATGTAAGAGAAGAGGATGACAACAGTGTCTAAGAAGCCTGTCAATGAAACCAAAACAACAGGGTAGATGCGATTGAAGGTGATGTCAGCACAGGCCAATTTGATAACATCTTGATGGAGGCAGAAAGTATGGGAGAGGATGTGGGAATGGCAATATGGAAACCACTGTAGTCTCAGAACTAGGGGTATAATGGAGAGAAAGGCTCTCATGAAGACCACAATCCCAATCTTTACCACTCAAGAATCAGTAAGAATGGAACTATATCTCAGTGGGTTACAAATAGTAACAAAATGGTCCTAAGCCATAGCAAGTAATACCCCAGATTCCATGACTGAGAGTATGTGGATAAAATATGCCTGGGAGAAGCATGACTCATGACTGATCTCTCTGTGGTTCAACCATAGGACCCCCATCACTGTGGGCGTTGTAGTCAAGGTCACTCCAAGGTCAGTGGCTGCCAGCATAGCTAGAAAGTAAGTAGTACATGGGCTCATGGAGGCTGTGGTCATCCCTGATGAGGAAGAGGAGGCTGCCATTTCCAAGAATAACAGAGGCACAATAAAAAAAAGGGATGGAGATCCAGCAGCGAGCTATCTCCAGGCCTGGGAAGCCAGTCAACAGGAATGGAGCTGTGCTGCTGTTGAGCTACATGGTGACACTCCTACAAGTGGAAAAGAGGTCTTTCTTATAAGTACAGCCTAAGGTAAATATGTACTTTTTTCTTTTTTTTCCCATTTCCATAGTGAATTGTCAGGCCAATAACACACTTTCAGACCTACTTCCTAGTTATTGTAGAACAGACTAGCCAGGGAAAAACTGACCACTAAGAGCCAAGATGGGTTCACCAAAGCCAGGAAATGAAAGACTAATGTTTTGGGGAAGGGGAAGGTGGGGGGGGGTAATGGAAGAGAATGTTACTAGATTGTTAAGTGAGGAGAATTCTGCAGACATTACATACCTGGATTTGGCAAGGTATCTGATAAACTGTATTATTATATTATTGTGAACAAGATGGTCAGCTAGTTAAGTAACTCAACACCAAAAGTCTTAACAAATGGATCAATGCCAGGCCTGTAAGATCCAACTCTAAGTCTATGGTACTACATAATCATTCTGATTCAAAAGAGTAATAATTATAATTTCCCAGATCTCCCCTAATCTAGACTTTAAAATACTTCAGTATTAGTATTTCTGAATCAGTGGATCATTGAAATTATTTATAAAGGTTCACTTTCAATATTCCTTTGTAATCCTATTTATTTTATTTTATTCATTTAAAATAATTATTCTGAGAAGGAGTTTATAGGTGTGTCTGTGACACACCGTAAAAAAAGGTTAAGAATCTCTACTTCACATAGTAACCCATACATTCTCTCCTTCTTTATTTCAGTCTCTGAAGAAATGGCTCCTCTCACCAAGGTTAACTCTCTTATTTTTGCTCTTTGTTCCACTCGCTCCCATTTCCTCAAGAGAATTTGCCCCATTGAGCATTCTTTATCTTTCTCTAAAGACACAAAGGGAAAAAGTCACCTGAGAGGACTTAGGTGAATGCACAGGAAACTCAACAACACACTTAGAGTTTTTTAAAGATTCGTATGGAAGATGGAAGCAAGAGCAGGTAGCAGAGGATGAAAACAAAGGCAGTGTACAGTGTTGTAAAATAATGTTGGGAGTGCTAGTGATCAAAATGACATGAAGTGGATGAGGAAAACTGAAGACAATTTTAAAAAATCTTTTAAAAGCTTTGTAAGGAAAAGAGGAGAAACAACAAAGGAATAAGATCACTGCTTGAGATGGGTGAGAAGATAATAACTCACACCAGAAAGAGGTAGATCTGATCTATTCTGGTTTTGCTTGCTGTCACTGCCAAGCAGAATGCTCTTAGGAAAGTAACAAATAAACAAACAAAAAGAAACAAAGGACAAGAAAAAATAGAAAGAAAGAAAAACACAAGTTGCTAATATGGAGTTGATACGTAAGACAAAGAAAAAGATAGTAAGAGAAGACCTAGCTGGGTTTTATGAATTCGAGTCACTTGAGCTCAATTAGATACATCCTCATTTATTAAAAAATTAAAGGAAGATGTGTTTATTGAAGCACTATCAGTGATCCAGTCTGAAAGGCCAGAGAAAATGAGACTCAATGAACTGGAGCAAGACAAATGTTGGGGCAGCTAGGTGGCATAGTGGATAGAGCACCAGCCCTGGATTCAGGAGGACCTGAGTTCAAATCCGGCTCAGACACATAACACTTACTAGCTCTGTGACCCTGGGCATGTCACTTAACCCCATTGCCTAACCAAAAAAAAAAAAAAAAGACATGTCTTTGTTTTAAAAATTGTGAAAATAATATAAAATTATAGTCTGATCAGTTTTGCTTCAGTTCTTAGCAAAATTCTAAAGGGATTACAATTATTTCCCTTTATACTACTTCACTTGGGGAATCTCATCAATTCTCATAATTTGATTATCATTTCTGTGATGATGGTTCTCAAATCTACTTATTCTGCCTTAACCTCTCTTCTGACCTCCAGTCTCACATTTCTGCTTCCTTTAAGACATCTTAAACTGGATATCCAATAGATATCTTAAACTCAACATGTCCAAAACTGAACTTATGATTTTTTTCCCCCTAAAATTTCCTCCACCACTCCTAACTGTTTGCCTCTTTCGGTATGTCCAGCACTTAAGCACAGCGTCTGGCATATAGGAGGTGCTTGGTAAATGTTTATCTATTGACTCTCTGGCTAGATAAAGTACATCTAATAGAAAAAGATGTGATCATATGACTTACTATTGGCTCACCAATAATTTATCATACCAAAATAACCTAATTTCTTTCTTTTATTGCTTTTGGACAGTATTACCAGTAGCTCAAGGAAAGCTGTATATATAGTTTAGCTAGATCTTAGCAAAATATTTGATAAAGAATCTTAGACTATTTTTGCAGAAAAGATGGAAGCATGTGGATTAGACCGGTGGTGTCAAACTCGAATAGAAACAGATCCCTGTGGGTCATATATTGACTTAGAAAACCACAAATTGACATTATCTATATTTTATTGTATTGTTATTTATTTGGTTAAACATTTATCAATTACACCTTAATATGGTTCAGGCACACTGTGTGTCAGGCACATATGCAACAAGTAAACAGATAAATATATATGTATATATACACATATACATATGCACATGTGTCTATATTATGTACATATGTATGTGCATACAAATATATATATATATACCTATGTAATATTATATACAAATATGTGTGTATACATATTTTCCCCAAAACAGAGGTTGAATGGCTACCTCTTGGGTACACTGTAATGGAGATTCTTTTGGAGCTATAGAAAATGGCTGAACTTTGAACTAATTCTGAAACCCTGTGATTCTACGAAACAGTCACTGCGCTTTTGGAGTTTATGTTATAGTAGGTGGATAGAAGTATATGCAAGGGGAATAAGTATGTTTGTTTATGTATATGTGTATATATGCATGTTTACTCATATATCATATATCACATATAGATATTTTGTGGAAAATGTGAGCTACTTGTGAATAGTGAACATTTGGTATTTGTCTTTGTGTCATTTAATGCACTGACACATAGTAGGTGCTCAAAAAATTCTTGTTGAATTGAATTGAGAAGAGCTGAGAAGGGAGAATACCCTAACAACTAAGGGGATTACAAATGGCTTCTAATAGCAGATGGAGCATGAGCTGATCCTGAAAGGGCACTAGGGATGATTCTAAGAGGGAAGATGAGGATCCAACTATCTCTTTTCAAAGATTTCTCTTGCTTTTTTTCTCTGAAGTTGCTTTGGTCTGTGTCTAGATGCCACAATGGATAGAGCATTGGACCCAGAGTCAGGAATTTCTAAGTCCAAATCCAGCCTCAGACACTTACCAGCTGTATGACTCTGGGGAACTAATTTAATCTCTCTCAATCTCCATTTCCTCATTTTCAAATGGTGATGATAATAATGGCATCAACCTTAGAGGGTTGTTGTGTAGATCAAATGAGATAACATGTACATGCTTTACAAATCTTAAACACTATATAAATGCTAGAAATAATTAAAATTAAATTATTATTAAGAAAACTCCACTCATTAGCTTTCCTCCAAAACCCTCCCCTCTGCCAAGCTTCCCTGTTACTGTCAAGGGCACCACTATCCTCTGAGACCCCTAGGCTCACATCTTAGCAGTCATCCTTAATTTCTCATTCTCTCTTACCCCCCATATCCAGTCTGTTGCCAAGACTTGTAGATTTCACCTTTGTAACATCTTTCCAATCTTTCTCTTTCTCTCATTTGATGTTGTCACCACCCTTGTACAAACCCTCATCACCTCACACTTGAACTATTGCAATATCCTGCTAGTTGGTCTGCTTGCCACAAGTCTCTCCGCATTCCAGTTCATTCTCTACTTACTTGCCAAAGTGATTTTCCTAAAGTGCAGTTTTGACTATGTCACACACACACATACACACACACACACACACACACACACACACACACACCCCTTTATGAGCTCATTCAATAAACTCCAGTAGCTCCTTGTCATCTCCAGAATCAAATATAGCATCCTCTCATTCATAATCCATTGCCATCCACCCAACTTTCCAGATATCTTACACTTTAAATCCTTCCATGTACTCTTCACACCAGGAACTATGGTTTCTTTGCTATTCCTTGAACAAGATAATCCATCTCCAAACTCCTGGCATTTTCACTGGCTATCCCACATATTTGGAATTCTTTCCCACCCTATCTCTGCATCCTGACTTCCCTAGCTTTTTTTGAGTGCCGGTTAAAATCCTACCTTTGACAGGAAGCTTTTACCAATTCTATTCTAGTGCCTTCTCTCTGCTAATCATTTAATATTAATCTTATATATATAGTGGAATGTAATTAGCATGTTGTCTTCCCCAGTAGATTTGTGCTCCTTGAGGTCGAGGGCTGCCTTTTACCTTTCTTTGTATTCCCAACACTTAGCAAAATGCCTGGCACATAGTAGGCACTTAACAAATACTTGTTGACTAACTATATCCTTTTTATAATATTGCACTCAAGTATATGAGTTTGTTTTGTCTTTGTATGCTCAGTTATTAGAAATAGGGGTCTGTAAATAGGAGGCACTCAACGATTGTTTAATGCCTAAATTGTTTCATTATAGTCTCATTATCGCCTATGACCCTTCATTTTACTGGGGCAGCTATTTTGAATCTCCTGGACCTAATTACAAGGTTCAGTACTTAAGATGTGCCAACAAAGTGTTGTTTGATGGCTACTTAACCCCTCAATCACACACTGACTCTCCCGTATCCTTACATACATACTGACTATCCATCTTACCCCTCCCCCCCATAGATCTACTGGCACACATGCTAATCAACTTAACTCCAAAGACACTGAATGACCCTCCCCATCAATTGGCTGGTTTATGTACACAATTAATAATTGGTGGATTATGAGCGATTGATTTATTTATAAGTAACACCTGACCCTGAATACTTGGATAGCCCAGAAGAATTGCAGTTACCCTACTCCAGAATGAAGGAAAAGGAATAGGAAGGTGTTCAGCTAGTGTCAACAATGTTGTTTTTTCAAAAAAAAAATTGCCTTGGGCATTGTAGTGGAGTCTCAGGGTCAATATCATATCAGAAATGTAGCTGGACTGTCTCTGAAAAGCCATTTTAGGATATTATCTACCCTTAGCACATTCTCCCTTTTCATGTACCAGAGATTCATCTTTGCATCTCTCTGTAAACACTACAGACTACAAAATAAGTACAAAAGAGGCCAAAATAATGCAACCCACTTACCAGTCCCTGAATTGGCCCTTTTTTCCTTAAACATCCCCATTAGGCCAGACCCACAGACCACCACAATGGCTGCAGAATTATCCATTTCTTCAGTGCTAATCCAGCCAGCTATCTCACATTGGCAAAAATATCAGTCATAATTCCAAAACTTCTCTAATGTCAACAATGCTAACAGACAGACCTCATTTTGCCATTCATGCATCCATCTATTCAACAAACAGTTATTGAGTCTGAAAGACTTTATTGGGAACTTTGGATCCAGAGA
Source organism: Phascolarctos cinereus (assembly GCF_003287225.1). Taxonomy (NCBI): domain Eukaryota; kingdom Metazoa; phylum Chordata; class Mammalia; order Diprotodontia; family Phascolarctidae; genus Phascolarctos; species Phascolarctos cinereus. The sequence goes on from NW_027556098.1 coordinate 351,733,374, forward strand.
CCTGAAAATTGTTCTGGGTTCTCAGGGCAGGAGTTACTTGGTAGATATAGAAAGATGGCAGAAGAGAACCTGAGGAAGATAAAAGAAAACAGGCACTGAATTTATGAAGAAAACATCTTTCATTCACAAAATGTTCTTGGCTCAAAGTGAACACTCCCTCATTCTCTCCCAAAGCCTTTTTATCCTTCCCTTTCCTATAAAACTATTTCTTTGCCTCTGAAGGGAAAGACGAGATCTAAACTCAGTTTCTGGATGATCTAGTGGAAAAGATTCTACACCAAGGGAAGTCTTGGATGTCAAGGGCCATATTGTTTAGTATGTTTGAGGGATCTCCTACACAGGGAACTACCCTTGTAGGCAGCTACCTTACCACACAGAATCACTAGTTCTCTGGAACGTCTCTTTGCTCCTACACATCCCATCTGCCAAAATGCCTGGGAGAACAATTGTCACTGAATCCTCCTCACTGCTTCTCTAATTCTGTTACCTGAGACCACCAGAACCATAACCCAGAAATGGTGGTTGATAGATTCATAGAAACATATTTGGAGCATATAGCTGCAGGAGAACTTAGGGAATACCTTGTCCAATATATTTATTTTACAGACCAACAAACTAAGGCCAAGAAAGGAAGTGATTTTCCAAAGGTTGTATCAGTAACACAAAATATTTTAAAAAGCCCTTTGTAACCTGGTCCCTTCTTTTTTTCCAGTGTTCTTATATCTTACTTCCCTTCACATTCTCTGCAATCTCGTGACACTTGCTTCCTTACAGCTCTTCACACAAAACACTCCATTTCTTTACTCTCTGCATTTTCACTAGATGTCTTCCATGCCTGAAACTTTGTCTCCTCATCTCTGCCTCCTGGATTCTTTAAGTCTCAGCTAAAATTCTACCTTCTGCAAAAAAATTTCCAGTCCCCCTGAGTTCTAGTGCCTTTCGTTTGAAATTATCTCCAATTTATCATGCATATGTCTTTGTATGTATTTATTTGTATCTTGTCTACCCCCATTAGATTATAAGCTCCTTGGGAGCAGAGACTGTTTTTCATTTTTCTTTGTATATCCAGGATTTAGTACAATATCTGGCACATAATAATTGATTCTTAATGTTTGTTGACTTGACAAAATCATAAATCTCAGAGTTGTAATGGGCCTTAGTTCTATTTAAAATCGTACCTGAGCAGGAACCCACTTTACAATGTTCCCATAATTTTGCCCCATCATCTATACCTGCTTGAAAAGTTCCTGTGAAGGGGAACACGCTATCTCTTAATGCATCCCATTCATCTTTGGGATAGCTCTAATTTTTAGGTATTTTTTGTTACATCAAGCATAAATTGCCATCATGAAACATCTATCCTTCTAGTTTTGTCTTGCAGGGACGAACATAATAAGTATAATTTCTCTTATATATAATGACCCATTTAGATAGTTAGAAACCGTGACCAAATCCCTGGTAAGTCTTCTTTTCCTTAGGCTTAATATTTCCAATTCCATCAGCTCATACTCTCATAGCATGGTACCAATACTCTCACCATGTTGTTTGTCCTCTTTTGGATCCTACGCAAAGCAGTGCTCCAATTTCAAGTCAGTCCTTGTTTTGCTCTAAATTACCCTCTTTCTGCTATGCTCTGCTGCCTTCTCCTAGTATTTCCCAGCCAGTAGTCCACAAAATGTATTGCTTTATCTATGATCAATTGGTACCCACCCTCAAAATTTTACTGTAAAGTTTCCTTGCTTCCAAAAACCTAACTTAAAAATCTTCCTCTTCCTCCATTTCCATGCACCCTTGTCCTCACAGCTGGTTCAATCCTCTCTAATGTCATTCTCCCTCCAGTATGAGTTCTCTCTCCTTCTCCCCAAGTCAACAATAAGAACAGCAATAACAACCATAACTAGCATGTATACAGCACATGAAAATTTGTAAAACACTTAACAAGCACTACCATGTAAGGCAGGTCCTAGAATTATTATTATCTTCATCTTATAGATGAGAAAACAGGATAAGGGAAGTTAAGGAATGTGTCCATGGTCATACAACTAGGTGGTGTCAGAGGCAGGCTCCACTACATTAAGGCTAAGGAGAGTAGAAGAATTATGGGAGTGAATGAAATATTTTACCATTTGTGGTGTAGTTTGACAGAGGAACCACAGAACCACATTCCTTCCTGTAAAAGTGTAGGTCTCATAGTTGGCAAGGCCATCTGAGAGTTTTTCAGTCTTTACTGAACTCTTGCTCACACATTTGTATAAATTTACGAGGCTGGCTCCCTCACTCTATCCTCCTTATCCTCCAAGGAAATATCTAGGTCAATAATTCTGCACCTAATCCTTAGGGTTTCTTAGGTCCTACCCTGGGGAGAGAGTAAGTCTTTTTCATGTTTTGGGCACCAGAGGGGATTATCACAGAATTTGCTAGTTGGAAGGAAACTCAGCAGTGATTCAGTCCAAATGGCTTCTACCTAGAGACTTCCAAGGAAGAACTCACAACTTCTCAAGGCAGCCCATTCCTCTTTTAGATAACCTTGGTAAGAAGTTTCTGGATTAAGCTTAATTTTGCCTGTTTTCAATTTCCCCACATTGTTCCTGCTTCTGCCCTCTGAGACCAAACAGAACAAGTCTAATCTTTCCTACATATGAATGTACTTAAAGGCAGTTTTCTTGTCCCTTCCCCCTCCTCAATCTTCTCTTCTGTCTTTTCAGCTGTCACCCATTCCTTTAAACAATTCTTATATGACACAAACTTGAGGCCCTTCACATTTTGGGCATGATCTTCTAGATATTCTCCACCTTATTTAGAGAATTTCTATAGATCAGAAGTGGGGCTAAAGACAAAAGAGGGTCCCAGTCCTCTGCTATGGAAGGGTTTGTGCATTCTTCCTTAGGTCAAATTCCAAGATCCCAGATGTTCTCCATAGCCACTTTTATATATCTGATCCCATCCTCTGAACACAAATGTTTTGGATCTGTGCAACTTCTTGGAGTTTATTACCCACTATGTGAACTAGCAGTGTCTTTCTAGTTCAGAATTACTTTGCTCTAATTTCTAAGGGGACCCTGGTCTGCTTCAGGAGTAGGGAACCTGCAGCCTTGAAACCATGTGTAGCCTTCTAGGTCCTTGGGTGCAGCCTTTTGACTGAGTCCAAGTTTTACAAAACAAATTCTTTTATTAAGGGGATTTGTTCTATGAAGTTAGGATTTAGTTGAAGGGCTGCACTTGAGGACCTTTAGGGCCACACGTGGTCTCAAGGCCACAGGTTCCCCACTCCAGCATTTGGGAACATATTGAATATAGACCAAAAATGACTTGACCAATCATGATGCACAATATGTAATTTGGGGAGTGCTACAGAAATGTTGTAACCACTATTATCTTCTCATTTCTCACATTTGAATCTTTGACATTTCGGTCCTAAGTATTTGTTGAGACAGAACTTTTCCTATACCTGCTCTGGCACTCTATAACATTCCCATCATTCTTATTGTTTTTCTCTAGTCTGGATATCTTCCTCCTCATTATCTCATCTCTTTTGTAAAAAGAAAGTGATGGATATGAGAATTATATGAAATTACTGATGATGAGACTTCTCATATATAAATTAGACTTCCACCATTTTTTTTCAATATTATGTGTACATGGCTTGATTCCAAATGTACAAGGATAAAAATTCACTGATCAGTGATCTGGTAAGTGCTAAATTGAATGCCACTAGATAGAGATGTGTATCAGTATGGGATAATTTTACAGTTTAGTGTGCATGGAGAACTAAGGAGAAATAATGTAGATACAAATAGTTTTCATGCATTGGAAAACATTGTGAACCCTATGAAAATGATGAATGTAATGTGACATCTAGGGAAAAGAACCACTTAAACCAGCAAGTACAACTAATCATTTTGAACTTTCTTTAGAGAATGTGCCATCAGTAGAAGTAAGTTTTGTAGTTTTAAACTTTTTTTTTAAGAATAGAAGACTTCCACATTTAATGAAAATACAAAATTTTTGTTGTTGTTATTCAGTCGTTTGGTCTCAACATATAGCTTAGAAATGAGACCTTTATCAGAAACTTGATGCAAAGTTGCTCCCCATTCCCCCAATTAATTATTTCCCTCTTATTCTTAGCTTTATTAGATTTGTTTCTACTATACATTTTTCATTTTATGTGATCAAAATTATTGATTTTATCTTCTGTTATTCTCTCTATTCTTTGTTTGGTCATGATCTTTTCTCTTGTCCACTCATCTTATAGGTGACGTTTTCCATGTTTCTCTAGTTTGTGATGTCATCTTTTTAAGCTAGGTTGTGCACTTATTTGTGACTTTTTATAGACAGTATGAGGAGATGGTTTAAATCTAATCTATTCCATCCTGCTATCCAGCTTTCCTAGCAGTTTTTGTCAGATGGTGATTCCTTATCCTGAGATATTTGTATTTATAGAATGACACAAGATTTGAAATATTTGCTTCTGTATATTATGATTCTAATCTGTTACACTGATTTGCCTATTTTTAACCAGTACCAAATTATTTTAATAATTCCTATCCTATAGCATAGTTTAGGATCTGGCAGTATTCAATCTCTTTCATTCCCATTTATTGTCATTATTACTCTTGAGGTTCTTGACCTTTTTCTTGTCCATATGGATATAGTTTTTTTTCTAGTTCTATAAAGTAATCCTATGGTAGTTTGATTTGTACGGCACTGAATAAATGAATTAATTTAGGTAGTGTTGTCATTTTATTATATTTTTTATCCTATCCATGAGAAATTAATATTTTTTTAGTTACATGGGTTTCTCATTATTTCTGTAAAGAGTGATAGCTGTATTTATGTAAATCTTGTGTATGTCTTGGAAAGTAAACTCCCAAATACTTATAGATTCTTTAGTCATTTTAAATGGAATCACTTTCTTTTTTCCCCTTATTTGGTTTTATGGTATTATTTAGTAATACTGACAATTTATTTGGATTTACTTTATATCTTGAAAGTTTAATGGCTATTGTTTCAATTAATTTTAATTGACTCTAGGATTCTAATACTTAATCTAGATTCTAATACATAATCATTTCATCTGTAAAAAAAAGGTGTGTGTTTCTTCTAAATTATTATGTCAAATAGAAGTGATGACAATTGGCATCCTTATTTCACCTCTGAATTTTGTAGTTTGCATTACAAATAATGGTGAAGATGGCGGAGTAAAGGCAGGGATTTGCCAGAGCTCTCCCAAATTCCCTTCTAAAAAACTCTAATATAATGTTCACAATAAATTCTGGAACAGCAAAACCAACAAAAGGATGGGGCAAAACAATTTTCAAGCCAAAGACAACTCAGAAGGTTGGCAGGAAATGTCTGTCTCAGTGGGGTAAGAATGGAGTGCAGTGGAGTGCAGTGCAGGTCATGACCCAGCAAGCCAGCAGAGGGCCATAGGGGTGACTAAGTCAGCAGCAGCAGTTTCCAGAGCTCTCAGGCCATTATCGGTAAAGGGATCAGACAAATGGTCAGAAGGAGATTGTTTGGGACCCTTTACTAACACTGGATGCAAGACTCTGTTGCACTGCTCATCCATAGTTCCAGGTTGCAGTCCCAGGGCAAGGCCACCAATGCACTAAAATGGATACAGGTGAGTAATGACCCTGGTCATGGATCCAGGGAGGAAAATAGTGCTTCTGGTTAGTCACAAACCAGAGTACAGGCTAGGAGAGAAGTGAACACACCTCTCCTTACATCATACCACCTTGAAAGAACTGAAAACTTACAGACCCACCCCTCCACCCCCCCCGGACTAGCTCTAAAGACCACAGCACAAAAAACATGAACCTTGGTACGATGCCTCCTGCACCCGAATAGCAGAGCCCAATTTTAATATAAAGTTAAAGTAAAAAAAAATAGGCTGGAAAAAATGAACCAACAACAAAAAAGAACCTGACCACAAAAAGCTGCTATGGTATAGTCTGAGGCCCAAAAAGAATTTCTGGAGAGTTAAAAAAGGATTATTGATACAAAGATAGGAATAAAATAATAGTGTACATAAAGATATCACTCTGCTATTTGTTGTTGTACAATATGTACCTGTATGTGACTTATGTGTCTTGTGAACTGTGTAATGGTGTTGTGCATCCTTATGTCATCTGAATACAAGTGAGAGTACTTTGAAATTAATTATTCTATGCCTAATTGAATCTATCATGTATAATGGACACTTACAGATTATACATATCTACCCATTGCAATTTATAACTAAAAGTTTTGTATTTTTTTAACTGAGGGGAAAATGCTTTTATTAGTCTAGAGAGGCATCAATAAAGTGCCTCTGCTCCCCATTAGATTGGTCAATATAGGACCTGAGCCACCATACTAAAAATCACACAGCTTTTTCTCATATTTCTATCAGCTCTAAACTTATATACAGAAGAGGAGAGGGGATTCCAAGGAAGAAGAGCCACAAGAAAGATGGACAGAGCTTCCAGGGTAATGGTGACCATAGGAAACAGGGATCCAACTAGATAATAAAAACATTCTATTGGCTGCTGAGGGTTCCTGGACTAAAGCAGGAGTTGTAAGAGCCATACTGTTATGACATCATCATGCAAATTGCTATCAAACTCCAAAATCAAGAACTGATAATAGGATACAGACCAGGCATGTGAATAATGGAATAAAAGAGGGAGCTAAGATCCCAGTCACTAAGTCAGTGTGTCTATAAATATGTATTTGGTGCTTAGTAAGTGCCAGGCACTGTATTAAGTACTGGGGATATTTTGTAGTTGGTCAGTCATTTCCAGTCCTGTCCAACTCTTCATGACCCCTTTTGGGGATTTTCTTGGCAAAGATACTGGAGTAATTTCCATTTCCTTCTCTAGCTCATTTTGCAGATGAGGAAACTGAGGCCAACAGGCTTAAGTGACTTGCCCAGAGTCACACAGCTAATAAGTGTTGGAGGTTGGATTTGAACTAAGTTCTTCCTGACTGCAGGCCTGGTGGTCTATCCACCACTGTGCCACCTAGCATGCCACCATGCCCTGCACTCTATCCACAGACTGGGAACATGAAGAAAAAAAAGAGTCCTTGCCTCCAAGGAGCTGTCATCCAAATGGGAGATACAGGTAGATTTCAGAGGGAAAGCATGAACAAGAAAGACTTCCTGCAGAAGGTAGAATTTGAAGTGAATCTTGAATAAAGCCATGAAAGCCAGGATGTAGAGGTGTGGAAAGTATTCCAGGATTGAAAGGTGGTCATTTGACAGAGTATATAGGCATTTTATGTGCAAGGGACAGTAACAAGCTCACTGTAGCTGGATCATAGAATTCACAGAAGGGAATAGAATGGAAGAGGACTGGAAAGATACAAAGAGGGCAGTTTATAAAGGCCTTTAAATTTAATTATATAGTTGATCTTGGAGACAATAGGAAGTCACTGAAGTTTATTGAGTAGGGAAATGATATGATCAGGCTTTTCTTTTTGGAAAATCACTTTGGCAACTGAGGGAATGATGTATTAGAGTTGGGAGAAAGTTGAGGCTGGGGAACCACAAAGTAGGCTATTATAATAGACCAGGAAAGATATAATGAGGACCTAAATGATGGCTCTGTGAGTGGAGAGGAGAAAAAAAAGATAAAGGAGAGATGTCACAAAAATAGAACTGATAGCTGATTGGCTATGAAGGGTGATGGGTAAATAAGGATTTGAGTATGACACCAAAATTGTGAAGCTGGGTAACTGGGAGTATGCATAGTTGTGCTCTTCACAATAATTGGAAAGTTGGGCATATGGAAAGGCTTGGGAGGAAACATAGTGGGTTTTGTGTGCCTACAAGGAATGCAGTTTAATACGTCTCAACAGCTGTTGGTGATGTGAGATGAGTTCAGGAGAAAGATTAGGGTTGGATATATAGACCTAATAATCATCAGCTTAGAGATGGCAATTGAATCTATGGAAGCTGATGTGATCATCTAGAGAGCTAGAGATGAGAGGAGAAGGTTCAATGTAGGCCTTTGAAGGACAGCCAAGGCAGGTAGACCTGAACTAGATGATCCAGCAAAGGAGACCGAGAAGTCATACAGATAGGAGGATCATGAAACACTCAATCTCCTGACTTCATTTTCTCTTAATTTAATTTAATTTAATTTTCAGTTCTAAGCTCTCTTCCCTCACCTAGACTCCATACATTTTCACTGGCTGTCCCTCATGCCTGCAATTCTCTCCCTCTTCATCTCTGCTGTATGAATTCCCTAGCTTCCTTCAAGTTCCAGCAAAAATCCCACCTTCTACAAGAAACTTTCCCAGTCTCCTCTTAATACTAGTCTTTCCCTCTGAGACTCCCCCACAAATTATCCTGTATATATCGTGTTTGCCCATAGTTCTTTGCAGACTGCCTCCGCCATTAGGCTGTGAGTTCCTTAACAGCAGAGCTTGAGTTTTGCCTTTCTTTGTATCCTCAGCTCCTAGCACAGCAACTGGTACGTAGTAGGCACTTAATAAATGCTTGTTGACTTACTGAGTAGAACCGGTAGAGATCAGCTTCAGAAAAACCTAGAGATGAGATAGTATCCAAGAGAAGAGGGTGATCAGGTCAGCAAGGATATGCCAAAACCCTTCTTCAATTGAGTTCCTTACCTCCACTAATACAGCAGGATATTCACCTAAGGGTGTTGAAGGAATCTTTGCTTTATTTTCTTGTCTGCGGAGATGGAGGGTGTCAGATTCTCTGTGGCAAAGGGAGGGATGAAGTGATACCTAAAGGTGGAAGGAAACTATTTTCCCCTAAAGTGTCTAGAATAATAGTTCATTCTCTGATGTTTACAGATATTTTAATTAATTTAAAAATGTCTAACATGCTTTATTGGCTTCATCCATACAAAGGAATAGAATACACTCAGGAGAAAGATAGGTATACATAAAATTCAAAGCTCCAAAAGTGAGAAGAAAATAGTAGGGCATGACCCAAAAAAGTCTGATTCCTGAGAAATATTCAGGATTGAACCCAGTCTATATGGGTTTAGAACTTCAGCATTGCCCTACGGGCAGCCCTATATATTACCAAGCCAAAAAGAATAAAAATTTATAGGTATATAGGTATCCTTATTTAAAAAGGTATATGGAACATTTTTCCTTGTTTTATTTTGTGGTTAAGATGTATAATATGATATGCTATTGTTTTCCACATTTGTTTGATTATGAAAAAATAATTCCATTTTTGCTGGGAGCAGAGTGGGATTTTTTGAGATCTGATCCATATATACACATACAAACACATTCTTTCTGTCTATCTGTCTGTCTGTCTCTCTCTCACACATACACACACTTTTTACAACTTGGAATTTGTAGTAAATGTTACATGTATAGAAATAATAAGAAAAAATAACAGAAATCCTTAGCTACATCCTCTCTGATTGTCCCTATTTTTGTCTGTTGGGTAATTTCACACTCTTATACTCCTAGCATTAATTCACCTTCCCTTGGAAGAGGAATGGTAGATTCCCTGTCAGATCTGCTTGTTCTTCACAGTATAGATAATAAAATTTATCGAAAGAGGTAATAGAAAGTAGACATTGGCCAGAACCACATGGACCAGAGGAGGGGCATACCAGGCAAAGCGGTGGGCTATGGGATATTCCCACCATAGATACATAAGGGACAAGCACAGTCAAGATATAGGACAAGCAGTGACAGCCTTAAATCACTCAGCCTGGGGTGCAGTGCCAAGGACACTGTAAGATTAACCCATAGGAGACAAGAATGAGAAGAGGGTCAAGCACAATGATGAGCAATGCCAGTCCAAACCCATACCACCCACTGACCTGAATGTCAGCACATACCAAGGGGATCATGTCTTGGTGGAGGCAATAGGAATCGCCTCTGTGAGAACAGAGGCATAGTGCAGTGGGCAGCAGATGGCAACAAAATGATCATAAGCCATGGCCAACAGCACTGAGGACTCCATGAAAGAGGAGGTGTGAAGGAAGAAGACGGGCAAAACAGGCCTCAAAACTGATCTCTTGGAAGGAGAAAGGGAGAGGTAGAATGGGGTAAATTATCTCACATAAAACAAACAAGAAAAGGCTTTTACAATGGAGGGAAAATGGGGGAACATGAGAAGGAATGAGTGAATCTTACTCTAATTGGATTTGGCTTAAGGAAGGAATAACATACACATTCAATTGGGTATGGAAATCTGTCTTACCCTATAGGAAAAGGTGGGGGAGGGGACAAGAGAGCAGGGAGATGATAGAGAGGAGGGCAGATTGGGGGAGGGAGTAATCAGAAGCAAACACTTCTAAGGACGGACAGGGTCAAAAGAGAGAATAGAATAAATGGGGGACAGGATAGGATTAAGGGAAATATACTTAATTTTTTACAACATGACTACTATGGAAGTTTTTTGCATGACTACACATGTATAATCTGTATCGAGTTGCTTGCCTTCTCAATGAGGGTGGGTGGGGAAGGAGGAAGGGAGAAAATTTGGAACCCAAAGTTTTAAAAACAAATGTTTAAAAATTGTTTTCACACGCAACTGGGAAATAAGATATACAGGCAATGGGGTATAGAAATCTATCCTGCCATATAGGAAAATTGAAGGAAAAGGGGATAAGGCAGGGGATAGAAGGCAGGGCAGATTAGGGGAAAGGGTGTTCAGAATGCACACCATCTTGGGGTAGGGGGAGGGATGAGATGAGTAGAAAATTTGGAACTCAAAATCTTGTGCAAGTGAATGTTGAAAACTAAAAATAAATTAATAAAATCTGGAAAAAAAACTGATCTCCCAGACATTGAACCACAGCAGTTGCATCACTATGGACAGAGTGGTGAGGGTGAGGCCTAGATCAGTCAGTGACAGCATGGAGAGGAACAGATAAATAAGCTGGTAGCAAGGGCTCTGTCCAAATGACAGCAAAGATAGTATTATTGCCCGTAATGGAGATTGTATATAAGCAGCAAAAGGGGATGGAGATTCAAATGTGCATGGTCTCAAATCCTGGGACGCCCATAAGAATGAAGTAGAATGGCAATTCAGTGGTGTTAGTGGTTTCTGACACGACTAGCAAATACACCTGTAATAAAATGGCTTTTAACTTACTTTTGTCATAAATTATATTCTTTACAGTGTTCATTTTTATAAAACAAGGAACTTCAGGCAAGTAATTACTTTAGGATTTTGATAAGAGTTCAATAACCATCCAACATTAGAATATTTAAGTGATTTGTCATCAAAAAAAGCACAGAAGTAGATAGAGCTGATGCCTTGATGTAGGATAGGAATCAGAATATATCACATGCTATAGGTCTTTATTAATCATCTGTAATCTGAAATTAACTGAGAACTTCCTGTCACAATCATACTGATAGATGTAGTAATCTCAAGTTCAGATACTATTCAGAAAATTTATCCTAGATGAAAAGATAATGATGGAAAGAAACCTCATGCTGTCACAAACCAAAAGAGCACATAGCATTACAAATTCTATTACAAACTCAGTTACAATAATTCCAAAAGATCTGTATCAGTAGGGCATGCCACAATAAACCAACTTCTGTTCTACTGATCCCCTTATACCAACCATCTGGCCTTACCAACCTTAGGTAAAAAATGACGTGCCTATATTACTCCCTCATCCCTAATCTAATTAGTCCACTCTAGTGGAGTTCACCCACCTCTTGGCCCAGTCTACTGCGTTTTTTGGTATACTGGCTTTCCTATCAACAAACTCCTATAACCTTGTTGTTTATGAGAGACACTTCTTCCACCTCCTCATTTTAAAAGAACTCTGCCTTTTCCATAAAAACTCACCTTATTGCCAGGATGGGGGTAGGGAGCAACTCTTCATTTCTCACTGCTGCTTTCAGATAATTCTCCTTCCACAACATCTCAATGGACTTTCCTTTTTTGAGATCAAGCACTCTATGGGGCAGCTAGGTGGCACAGTGGATAGAGCTTCAGCCTTGGAGTCAGGGGGACCTGAGTTCAAATCCAGCCTCAGACACTTGACATTTACTAGCTGTGTGATCCTGGGCAAGTCACTTAACCCTGATTGCCGAAACAAAAGGGGAGAGAGAGATCAAGCACTCCATCTATACTGCCTTCTCCCTATACTTATTATTATCATCTAATAGCCATTCAGTTTCCTCAGAGATTTCAGTATCTGATTCAGTTTTCATCTCCACCCCACACCCATTTCATAATCCTCAAGAACTTTACTATTTAGACTGACAACACCCCTACCATCCTAACCACACAATTCTTCATTCCCTCCAACTCCTTGTCCGTGCCACTTTGATGACATACTGGCATGGTCACAACACCTAGATCCCACCATTTCATGAAAATGTATCCTTCCCATAGTACAGAAATTGCGGCAATCTTTTCTCTATGAAAAGCTTCCCATTTTCTGCTTCTTCTGTTCTTCAAAATACCAATAATAGCTGACATACAGGGTATGTCAACCACTCCAGTATCTTTGCTGAGAAAATACCAAAAAGGGGTCATAAAAGTCAGATAAGACTGAAAAATGACTAAGCCACAACCCTAGCGTCACTGGTCCCTGACCATTCTTAGTGTGAAAATGCTCTTTATTGAGTAACTTCTGCTTTCTGATTCATCTAATACAGGTCTCACATTTTTGAGTGTCATTACATAAAGTAATGAAACTGACATGATGTCAACCAACATAAATTCAGTATATTGAATTCAATCAAGCTCTTTCTGCTTGTGAGAAATCCTATTCTATCCTTCCTGCACTGTTTCCCAAAGCAAATGTTTCAAATTTATTCTTCATTCCCTGAACCCCAATTGTGTCCTACACTTACAGAAGAAGGTCCAGCTTCCCACTTCCAAGAGAAAATTGATTCTATGCCATAAGAGTTCTCCAACCTTCCTTCTTCCATTCCTCAAAAAAATTCAGCACCATGATCTAAGACAATTCCAAAAGACCCATGATGAAAAACGTTACCCACCACCAGAAAGAGAACTGATGAACTCTGAGTGCAGATTAAAGCATACTTTTTTTTTACTTTCTGTATTTTTTTTTGTTTTGTGTGTGTGTTTTTCAATATGGCTAATATGGAAATATATTTTGCATTACTTCACATGTATAATCAATATGTTACTTGCTTTTGCAAGGAGTGGGGGAGGGATGGGAGGGAAAGAATTCTTTAAATAAATGTTAAAAATTTTGATGTAATTGGGAAATAGTTAACAAATTTTTTTTAGTAATTCAGTACCCGTACCTACTCTTTGTTCCTTCCCTATGCTTATTTAGGACTAGATACCACTTCAATCCTAGTTCTGTCCTCAAGGAGCCAAGCAAAACAAGAATAATTTTTCTTAACATACTTAGGATAATAGGATTATAGATTCAGAGTTGGAGGGGACCTTATAGACCAAGTAGTTGAACACTTTCTACTGCGGTCTGTAGGGTTTACATAACTTGCCCAACATTATACAATAGTATTATAATCAGGATTTAAATCTAGATGTTCAGAGTCCAAAGCTAGTGCTCTTAATACTGTAATAGGTTGCCTGTACCTGTACCCTGCTAAAGACACTGACTGTGCCACCTAAATCTTCTTTATTCCAGACTCAACATCCTCATTCTTTTCTACTATTCCTCATGAGGCATAATGTCAAGATCTATCATCATGCTGGTCAAATTCCTATGGTCACTCTCCTGATTAGCAATATCTTCTTTTAAAAAAAATATGGTACCTAGAACATAATGCAACACCTCAGACATGATCTGACCAGAGAAGTGTATAGTGGAATTCTCACCTCTTTCTATGTGAGCACTCTTACCTTTCTTCATCATGCAGCCTAAAATTTGATTAACCCTTGGAGCTACTATATCATTATTTTTTTTCACCTTATATTGAACCTTTAATCTACTAAAATCCCTTGTAGTCTACTAAGGTCCCTTGATCTTTTCCAAGAGAAATATTGTCTAATTATGCTTCCTTTATATTGCCTTTGTGAAATTCATGCTTCAAGTATAAGATGTGATAAAGATATATGTGTATTCATATTATATTTCATCTTATTAAACTCTCTTCATGGTCCTAGCCTGGTAAAATATTTTCGGATCCTGATTCTGTCATCCAATATGTGATCAAACTTTTCTTTGTCTCAATTTCCTCACTATAAAATAAAGAAAGCAGTACCTGTTATGAGAATCAAATGAAATTATATTTGTAAAAGGTTCAGCACAGTCCTGTTTGTTGGCACAAACCAAAAGAGCACATAGCATTACAAATTCTATTACAAACTCAGTTATAATAATTCCAAAAGATCTGTATCAGTAAAGCATGCCACAATAAACCAACTCCTATTCTACTGATCCCCTTGTACCAACCATCTGGCCTTACCAACCTTAGGTAAAAATGACATGCCTATATTACTCCCTCATCCCTAATCTAATCAGTCCACTCTAGTGAAGTTCACCCATCTCTTAGCCCAGTCTACTGTGCTTTTTGGTATACTGGCTTTCCTATTTGGAACATGTATAAATGTTCATTCCCTCCATTCCCCTTCCTACTACCTCCTTTCCATCATCCATAGTCTCTTAGTACATGTATAATTCTAAGAACTCCCTTCTAATACACTCTGTTCTAGATAAAAATTTTTCCACTCCAGTACATGCACTGTACTTTTCCCTCTCTACATCTTTGCTCAGACTGGGCTATATGGGATGATCTTTCATCCCAGTTCCACTCCTACAGCTATTGACATATCCTTTAAAGCTTAGTTCAAATAAAATCTCTTATAGGAAATCTTCCTTCATTCACCTTGTACTTGTCAAGTATGTTAAAATGGGAATTCTTTCCATAGATGGCTAAGAAACTAGCTAGACACGGAGGTTGACAAATGCTGTATTTTTTTAATTGGTGGCCATATCAGTAATGGACTCTGATCTCAATTATTTCATTTTCAATCTCTCTAACATATTTATTGTAAAATTCTGGACTCTAAGTTCTCTGAGAGAATGATAGTCATACCAGACCTTTGTATCTTCCATAGTACCCAGTATATTTCTTTTCAATAGTATGTATTTGATAATTTTTTGCCTAATTGAGTATATTGAATTTAATCTCCTAGCTCTTACTATAAGAAATGTTCTCATAGTTTTCCTTGTGCCTCTCCCTACTTTTTTTTTTTCCTGCTGGGCACCTTACTCTCCTGTTCCCTACTCCCTAAAGCTTAATTCCGCCACATTTCTTTCTACCACGACTTTGGGGCAGATCCCCTCTTTCTCTAAATAGAAAGCAACTCTCATGAATACTCTCTCTTCATGATAAAGGAGAGAAATAAACATTATATGGGACCCAAGGCTGAAAGTCACCTTAGAGATCATCTGGTTCATTTACTTTATTTTGTAGATGAAAAAATTGAGATCCAAAGTATTTACATGCCCATAGTCTTGTAGATAATAAGTAGAATTAGAATTGAATACCAAGTTTTCTGACTCCGAATCCAGCACCGTTTTGATTATAACTCACTAATTTAATTATTATCCCTCTACTGATGATTCCCAAATCTACTTATCCAGGTCTAATTTTTCTGCTGATCTCTAGTTTCACATCAACTGTCTATTAGACATCTCAAACTGAATGTTCCATAGCCATCTTAAACCCAATATGTCCAAAATTGAACTCATTATTTTTCCACCTAAACCTACCCTTCTCCCTAATTTCTTCATTACTGCCAAGGATACCATAATCCCAGTCACCAGGCTCTAAAACTAGGAATCCTCAATCTCTAGCTCTCTCTCACATCCCACATCCAATCTGTTGCCAAGGTCTGCCCATTTTACCTTCATAACATCTTGAGTCTGTCCTTCTCTGCTCTGACACTGCCACCACCTTGGTGCAGGCCCTCCTCACTTCATACCTGAAATATTGAAATAGCTTACTGATTGGTATCTGTTCTTCAAGGCTCTCCCAGCTCCAAAACATCTTCCACTTAGCTGTCAAAGTGATTTTCTTCAAGCACGGGTCTGTCTACCTTATCCTTCTACTCAATAAACTCTAATGGCTCCCTATCATCTTTAGGAGGAAGTATAAAATCCTATTTGGCATTTATATCTCTTCATAGCCTAGCCCAGGGATGGATAACGTGTAGCTTCAAGACTATGTGTCCCTATAAATTCTCAAGTGCAGCCATTTGACTGAATCCAAACTTCACAGAACAAATCTCCTTAATAAAAGGATTTGTTCTGTAAAACTTGGACTCAGTCAAAAGGCCATATCCAAGGACCTAGAGGGCCACATGAGTCCTCAAGCCCACAGGTTCCTCACCCCTGACCTAGCCCCTCCCTATCTTGCCAATTTTCTTCTGCCTTACATTCTTCGCCACCACCACTATGCAACCTGAAATCCAGTGACATTGGTTTCCTTGTTGTTCCTCGAACAAAACAATCAGTTCCCAGATTCTGGACATTTTCACTGGCCGTTCTCCTGCTAGGAATGCTTTCTCTCCTCATCTCTGACTCCTAGTTCCACTGGCTTCCATAAAGTCCCAACTAAAATCCCACCTCCTATAGGAATCCTTTCCAATTTCCCCTAATTCTAGTACCTTTCCTCTGTTGACTGTCTCCAATTTATCCTGTATAAAAAGCTGGTTTGTACACAGTTATTTGCTGAGCCCCTTGAGAGCAATGACTGTCTTTTGCCTTTCTTTGTATCCTAGTGCTTAGCACATAATAGGCACTTAATCAGTGTTTTTTCTATCTATACAGGGCATGCCGTCAGATTAATTTTCTTAATGCAACATATGACCATATCACTCCTTGTTCAAACACTGTCACTACAAACATACACTTTTCTCTGGCATTCTAGGATCTTCACAATGAGGTTCCAACCTGCCTTTCAACCATATCAACTATAACTCCCACTCATAGACCATACACTCTAGTCAACCTATGTTCTTTCGTATTCTTTGGATATTTTCTGTATTTGCTCATATTTTTACTAGTGTTTGTAATTATCTTCTCCTCTATATTGCCCCTCTAATTACCTTCTTCAGGAACCTATGGATTCAACTCAGTTCAATAAACATTTATTTAGTACCTATTATATTTGAAGCATATGTACCATTCATCTCTCAAGGGCTAGTTCCAAGACCATATCTGTCATGTAGCTTACCCTGAAATGTGTGAAGGGAAATGCTTTCTCTTATTCCTCTGAACTCTCCTATAGTGTTTGTAACAGTTTTTAGCACTTATATTTAATTTTGTATAGCAGTTTTGTTTGCATATTAACTCTCCAACTAGATTAAAGCTCCTTGATATCAGGTTCAAATCTTTTTTTTTTTAATGTCTCTGTCTCTCCCCAGTACTTCTAAGCATTGGACCCAGCAAGCAAGTTTCATCAAAATGTCAAATGAGAAAACAAACAAAAGAATGAATGAATGAGCAAATGAATGAATGAATTATGAACTAAGAAACACTCTGGAGTCATTTCCCTGTGCTGTGTTCCAACCTTAACTCCCCTTCCTTTCAATATTCTTCCTCTTCTTCCTTGCTCTGTCCTTCTATTAACCTCCTCTTTCCTCTCCTCTTTCCTCCATTGCAAAGAATTAAAGAAATGTTGAGTTGAAAGGAACCCCAATTGTTATCTATTACAATGCTTACCTAAGTAGACTCCTCCCCTTCAATATATCTGAAAAGGAATCATTTAGCATCTATTTGAAGACCTCCAGCAAAAAGGAACACACAGCCTCCCTAGACAGTCCATTCCACTTTTAGTTGTTTTGGGTCATGTTCAATTCTTTGTCATCTCTTTTGGAGTCTTCTTAGTGAAGATACTGGGGTGATTTGCCATTTTCTTGCTCCAGCTCCATTTACAAATGAGGAAGCAGAAGCAAACATGGTGAAGTGACTTGTCCAGGGTCACACAACTAGTAAGTGTTTGAGGCTGGATTTAAACTCAGGTCTTCATAACTCCAGGCCCAGCACTCTATACACTACTTCACCTAG
The DNA here is from genome assembly GCF_003287225.1 of Phascolarctos cinereus. Classification (NCBI taxonomy): domain Eukaryota; kingdom Metazoa; phylum Chordata; class Mammalia; order Diprotodontia; family Phascolarctidae; genus Phascolarctos; species Phascolarctos cinereus. Next base: position 351,751,340 of record NW_027556098.1, read on the forward strand.
CTGCCCTATGTTTTATTTTGAAACATCTCTAATTTTAAGGAAGAGACAATATTGTGCCCTAGAAATTTTAATGGATTTGGAGTCAGAAGACCTGGGTTCATATACTGAGTGTATCCTGTGTTTTTGGGAAACCATGGCTCCAAATTGCCTCATCTGTCAAAAGAGGAGGTTGGAATAGATTGTCTCTATGGACCCTTACAACCATGTATTTATTCACTTTCCTCTTAAATGTCTCTACGAAATTTACATTCAGTACTTCTTTCTCTTCCTACTCATGACAAAGAAAAAGAGTTCTTTGCCCTCCTTCCTCTGCCCTCTCCATTTTCTGTTCCTTCTCATGATCTCTTCATACTGAACCCTTTCTTTACCTACACCTCAACTCTCTATTCTGTATCCTCCTTTCTCCCTACTTTTTGTTCCCCTCCAAGAATAGAGGGTTTCTGATAGATAGAAAAAATGTGCAAAAAGAACCTGAATAGGAAACAAGGACAGAGAATTTAGCTCATGAAGATATTCCTTCTTGGGGAACACATTCTGCTTTCACAGACTCTCCAAGTCTCAAAGTAAGAACTATCCCCCTCTCCCCGAATCAGTCATTATCTTCCAAAGCTTTTTCTTCTCCTCTTGTTGGAAATGTGTCCCTTCTCCTTAAGAGTCCTAAGCCCACTCCTTTCATAATTTAACACCAAGACAGCTCTTTGGATTTGTGAATACCGGTCCATTAACATAGGTCAGTGAATGATATCTTTAAAAGTTTCACCCTTTTTTCATGACTCCTTGGAGTGCATCTTCCCCAGATGTGTTGCCCCAAGATTCAGGGGTCTCAGCTCCCTGGAAATTTATTCTCTGCTCATCTTATGTCCTCTGAAAGGTGGGGGAAGGCAGTAATTTCTGAAACACCCTAAGGCTCCCTATTTATTCTAATTATCTAGGCTCACAGACCAAAGCCATAGTGAAAATGTTGGGGGTCTCTAACTTTTTGTTAGTACTTTTCCAAGTGCATGATCTAGATTTGCACTTCACACCAGCAGGTATAACAATTAACACCTTTCTACCTATGGCAAAGTGTTATTAGTCTCCTTCATTTTTACTGTGAATAGTCCTTACTTCTTCAATGTCTGATGACTTTTTTTATCTTCTTTTCACTTTGACCCAAACCTTTAATTCACCTTCCTGTTGCATGGTTCCAGTCTTCATCCCTCAAACACCACAGATACCACACTGAAACTACAAATGATTAACAGTTACGGGAGAGAATTTAGGTATTTTACCATCTTTAGGACTGTTTGGTTTAGAAGTACTGGTCTAGTAGCTGTCTTCTAAGAGTCTGAATAGAGTCCTTGCCTATATCTAGATATTGATGCAGAATGCTGGTCCCTTGATCTCCTCCACTAGGGTGGAGCTGAATGACTTGTGCCTGAGGAAACAGGATAACTGGAGTTTCAGGCACTACACAGGAATGATAGGAAGGCTAGGGTCTATGAATGAGACCACAAGAAGTCCCAAAGGAAATGCAACCTCTAATGTACAAAATACTCTCAGTCACTTATGACTTTGTCTTTTATTCAGTGGACTCTACCCTCTAAAACCATTTGTTTGTGCCACCACTGAATAAGTTCCATGAATTTCTTACTCTTGATGTAAACTTGGATTGCCATTGAGTTGCTATAAATTTACCTCATTTAATTTTCTAAGATTTACTGGATCTGTTGTTTTTATGTGTGTGGTTTTTGTTTTGTTTTGTTTTATGAAACTGTCTAGTTTTCCCTGATCAAAGTTTGTAGATTCTGGCCATGAAAAAAGTGTTAGGTAGGCCTTAAAATGAAATATAAAAGTGATCATTGCCATCATCACTAAATTAATACTCTCTGCCTCCATTCTTTACATTTTAGTCAACATTTCATACTAGGGTACCTTCATTCCTTCAGTTTCCCTAACTGTGAATGAGTTTTGGCTGTTTGTATGTGTTGAAATATTCTAGTTGAGGTATTCTTGGTATACCTTTCCCCATCCCCTGCTCCCTGGATTGTTAAAGTAGAGATTTATGGAATTGATGTACTAATATATCAGGCCAAAGACAGTGCCCATTTCTTCTACTCATTTCCATTCCTTTCCCTTCTCCCTCAGAAACATCTACTTTGAGAGGGAAACAGTTTGTGAGGCACAAGAATTTAAAAAAATAATGATTTTTTTAAACTTGAATTTTATGTAACAGAAAAGCATTCATGTAATCAGTGTTTAACTCTGTACAATGAGTTGAGTGGAAAGGCATTATACTGTTTTAACTGTGTTGGGGTGATCAGAAATATTGTCTTCCCACAGATGACTTCCTTCTGAAGTGATTTCCTACTGGATACTGCCAGGGAAATACCAGCCCACCCTTTTGCCTCCACCAGTCCCTTGATTGAGCTAGTCCCACTCCCAACTTCCAACACCTCTCTAGATTTACAGTGCCTAATGTTTTGAGAGGATTTCACTTTGAGGCCAAACCATTTATACACTCCCATCCTACCACACCCTCCCAGTGCTTCTGAACCCTTGGCTTCCATTATTGAAAACCCTTTCTTTCTAGCTCCACTGCCTACTCCCTTATTCCCAGCACTCCTCAATCTAATCCTCCTCTCCCATCTAATTCCACTAAAGTTACCCACCCTGTTCACTGTATTCCCAGGTATACCTATTCATGTGTAGTAAACTTGCTTTCATCTTAAACCTTTTTCTTTTCCCTTCCTTCCCTCTTTTAGCACTGATACTTCTTGATGGCTTAACTTCCTGGTCATTCTTTCCAGCACTGATTATACTTTCAGTCATACTCCAGAATTGCTGATTCACATAGGAGAAGCTGAATTACTTCTTGTTCCTCATTGCCACATCCAGGCTCTCCCACTGATTCCATTATTCAGTCATCTCTGCTCCTTTGAGATTCACTTAGTCTTTACTTATCACCAATTATGTTATCTATGAGTCTCCACAACATTTTCCTTCTTTCCTCAATGATTTAATGTCTGGCTCACAGTCTTTTTTTATTTCCCAACTCTTGCCCCCATACTAGGGGAAAGCAACATGCATTTGATACTTTCTCACACATCCTAAACTCACATTTCATCAATTTATTCATTTCATGTAACCTACACTTTCACCCTACCTCAGCTGCACAAAGATGGCCATATCCTTAATCTTGATATTACCCACAAACTTCGATGTTTATGAACTCTGAAATTCCCTGATCTTATGTCAGTCTGTTGTCTTTCTACCCTTCCCCCTGCCTTGAAACCTCAAATCCTGTTCTTCATCCTCACTATGACATTTAAACCCTCGTATCCTTAGATTTTTCTCCAGGACATCACCTGGGTACACTCTTCACCCTTCTATAACTTGACCTCTTCGTAACCCAATTAACTCTATACTATCCTCTTCTCTCAAGTCCTATTCTTCTTTAATCTATTATTGGACATGTCCTGCCAAGCTTCAACCTTGGATTACGATCACCATCTCCTGCCTTCCCTTACTGTTTATTTCACTTGCTCCTAAATGAAGCTGGAGAAAATCACAACATAGTGTTGACTAGGTCCACTACAGATTTATGTTCCATAATCTCAACTGTGCTTTTAGGGTCCAGGATATCCTTTAACATCCCTGTATTCACAATAGCAGATTTTCCAAATATTTTTATTCTTCTTCAAATCTCCCACAGCTCCCACTCCTTCACTTTCTCAGAAGAGACACTTGCCTCATATTTTACTGAAAAAAAAGCCCATTCAGTAACAGCTCTTTCTGATCTTCTCCTCAATATCTGAGATCACTAAGATGCCTTCTACCTCTAGCTCCTCTCTTACATGTATCACATGAAGGTAGACACCAAAGGTAGATGAGCAATCCTGAAGGCTCAGCAAGGCTCTCACACCAGAGGTGCTAGTCCTCCCCAAACATTAATAAATGCTTGTTGACTAAATGACTGGCTGACCTAAACTACTCTCAGAGGTTTGGGGAGACATTATTTTATTTATCTATATATTCATTCATTTGTTTGTTTGTTGCTGAATCTCACAGATGTTGCAATCCCAAACTTCTTGTGTTAAGAATTAGGTTGATTTTTGGAAAAGTACAGGGGCAGCGAGGTGGCACAGTAGATAAAGAGCTCCAGCCTTGGAGTTGGGAGGACCTCAGTTCAAATCTAGCCTCAGACACTTAGAACTTACTAGCTAGATGACCCTGGGCAAGTCATTTAACCCAATTGCCTCACCAAAAAAAAAAAGTACAAATGATTTTGGAAAGTCTCATTATTCACGAGAAGTTCTGTGAAAACAGGTTACCTGTCCAGAATTTTCAGACTTGGTTAAATTATATGTTTATCTAATTTTTTTCAAAGTAAGGAAAAAAATCAGCTCTGCAAGAATGTTTGTGTATGGAAACAAGAAACTTTAATAATTTTTATCCTAGATCAATTTTTTATTATTTTAAAAGTTTTAGGGTTATCATCATCACTAAGGTTAAATTTAGTTTGCACATTCACACATTTTATTTTTTTAAATAGTATTTTATTTTTCCCCAATTACATGTCAAGACAATTTTTAGCATTCATTTTTAAAAGATTTTGAGTTCCAAATTTTTCTTCCTCCTTACCTCCCCTCCCCTTTTCCAAAAATGGTAGGCAATTTGATATAGGTTTTATATGTGCTATCATGTAAAATATATTAGTCACAGTTGTGAAAAAAGAAACAGATCAAAAGGGAAAAAAATGAAAAAGAATAAAGTGAAAATAGTATGCTTTGATCTGCATTCAGAGTCCATCATTTCCTTATGTAGATGTAGATAGCATTTTCCTTCATGAGTCCTTTGTACTTGTCATGGACCATTGTGTTATTAAGAACTGAGTCATTCATAGTTGATCATCACACAATGTTACTGATACTGGGTACAGCGTTTTCCTGATTCTGCTCATTTCACTTTGCATCAGTTGTACAAGTCTTTCCAGGTTTTTCTGAAATCTGCCTGCTCATCATTTCTTAATGCACAATAGTATTCCATTATTTCATATACCACAGCTTCTTCATCCATTACCCAGTCGATGGGCATCCCCTCCATTTCCAATATTTATTTTGCCACCACAAAAAGGTCTGCCGTAAATTTTTTTTGCACATACAGGTCCTTTTCTCTTTTTTATGATCTCTTTGGGATACAGACCTAGTAGTGGTATTGCTGAATCAAACAGTATGCAGTTTGGAACCACCATTTTAATTTGATCAAAATTTCAAATGCATGGGCTTTGGGTCAAAAATAAACCAAAAAAGATAAATCGTCAAGAGCTACCCACGTGGAGTGCTGTTAAATACCTCCTAAATTTTAGTTAGTTTCATATGGATATATATCTGGGAACATCAGTAATGGTTTTATGAAAGAAAAAAAAGTTTGTTAACTGTTAGAGTGAAGACCTATGTATGATACCTCTTGAATAATGTGGAGTTTTAGTGAATGAATTGGCCATTCCAAGGCCATTTATGAAGTTTTCTTGGGATCAAATAGAACTGAGATAATCCTGTTTCATCATACCTGTAATAGATCAAGCCCAGGCCTGATAAAAGTTTTGATATTGTTTTAACCTTGTCCCTCTTCCTCCCTTCACAGCAAATTCCTTTCACCAAGGGCAGGATTTTGTGATGAATCTGTATTACTATCACATTGCATCCCTGAGTCTACAGTGATGAGTCCACTGGGGTAAGTGAGAAAAAGACAGAACTTACTAGTTGTATTTCCACTGATTTCTACTTGTTGATATCTATATGTTGTTGCTAGGGGTCTGCCACCCTATCCTAGGGGAAATGTCGCTTACTAGATCCTTTTGTTCAAGGGATGGATTGGAACCAACAAGTAATTTTAAAGAAGAATTGTTTACATAACCAGAGATTGAATAGAAGGTCTATCTCAGTTTAAGATTCATAGTGTTCTGTGCTTGAACTCATACATTGGGATTCTCTTATTTGTCCTTATGTGCTGTGCAACACCCAGGAGCTAAACTCTTGTGTGACATCACCTGTGTAAGAGCCAATAGCTGAGCTGTCTCCCAAACAAATAACTCACTTTCCCCGTGACTTAACTCCCTAACCTCAGTTCCTCATTTGTAAAAATTAGGACATTAGACGTGGTGGCTTTTCAAGTCCCTTCTAGCTTTAGTCTATGATGGTGTGGTATAAAAGGCACTACTCCTATCTCAGGGAGGCTTCTACACTGATCAAAACCATAATTCTGGGAGATTTCCATGTCATTGACCACTCTGTTGAAATATTGCTAGGGACATCTTTCTTGTGTTAGGAAAGAAAGTTTCCTCCTGACATTTATGCTTTCTGTCATTTCACAAAATTATTTTTACCACTACATTGGGGTTCCTATTGCCATGGATTTTCCCACAACCCCAGTATTTTAATAACTTGCTGGCTATGTCCTCTGTTCTACCTCATCACCATATATTCCAAGTAGTCTGATAGCCCTCTTACCCTAATCCCTAGTGCATCGTCCCTCGATAAAGGAGGCGGAGGATTCCCTGGCGAATCTGCTTAGTTTTCACACTGTAGATAATGGGGTTCATCACAGGGGGTGATAGCAAGTAGACATTGGCCATGATCACATGAACCAGTGGCGGGGCATGCCGGGCAAAGCGATGAGCCATGGACAGCCCTACCATGGGCACATACAAGATGAGTACAGCTAGAATATGGGACAGGCAGTTGTTGAGAGCCTTAAATCTCTCAGCCTGGGATGCAGTGCCAAGGATACTGTGCAAGATTAACCCATAGGAGACCAGAATGAGTAGGGGGTCAAGCACAATGATAAGCAATACCAGTCCAAACCCATACCAGCTGTTGACCCGAGTGTCAGCACATACCAAGCGGATCATGTCTTGGTGGAGGCAGTAGGAATGGGAGAGGAGGTGCGAGTGACAAAAGGGCAGACGTTTGAGCAGGAATAGTGAGGGGAGCACTGCCAAAACACATCGAATGATGATGGCTATCCCAATTCTGCCAATGACACTCTCTGTGAGAATAGAGGCATAGTGGAGTGGGCGGCAGATGGCAACAAAACGGTCATAAGCCATGGCCAACAACACTGAGGACTCCATGAAGGAGAAGCCATGAAGGAAGAAAAACTGGGCAAAGCAGGCCTCAAAACTGATCTCCCGGACATTGAACCACAGTAGTTGCATGACTGTGGGCAGTGTGGTGAGGGTGAGGCCCAGGTCAGTTAGTGCCAGCATGGAAAGGAACAGGTACATGGGTTGGTGAAGTGAGGGCTCTATCTGAATGACAGCCAGGATGGTGGTATTGCCCAAGATGGAGATCATGTATAGGCAGCAGAAGGGGATGGAGATCCAAATGTGGATGGCCTCAAAACCTGGAATACCCGAAAGGATGAAGTAGAAGGGCTCTTCAGAGGTGTTAGTGATGACCAGCATAATAAATGTATGGACCTCCAGGTCCAATTTCTTTCTACAATGACATAAAGTTCATCTTAATTTTTATGGGAATTATCTGCTCTATAGTTGTCCTATTTACAAAATACTCTATTATAGGAGTAGAATTCTAGGACTTTGGGAAGATTTTAATATCCTTCCTTCTCTTGTCCCAGATTACTCTGAAATAAATAATCAAAGGAACCCTAGAAAATGGATATCAATGCTAATTTGGGCCGGAAAATGTTATCCAATTATTGTGCTGAAAGTATTTCACTAACCTATCACCCGAGATGAGTAGAAAACTGGACACATCTCTCAGACAGGACTGGACAATATAGTTGGAGTCACAGCTTTTGAAACAGAAAGAGACACAGGGTCTGCTTTTGCCACTTGGAGGGAATTCAAAAGATACATACAATCTCCATTGAGGTCATGTGACCACTGGGGAGATTAAATTTAAATTTTCTGTTAGAATTCTAGGCTAAGAAGTCAAGAATAAACCAACTTTAATGACCAACTTGTATATACATTTCATAGACACCTCCATATTCAGGGAAAGTGGTTTGGGGGAAGCACAGGACTAGTTAAAGGGTCCTCCAAAAAATTAAAGACAATAAGTAAAAGGTCAATAAAGGAAAAGATGAAGCCTGATGGAGGAATACCTAGGAGCCAAGGGAAAACTCTTGGCTCTTCCATTGCATAAATCAATCTCCAAATTCATCCCATCGGTTAAATTATATTCCAAATCACTAAACTAATCATTGAAACTGTGGGCAGTCCAATGCCTAAGGTCCTGCCTTGTATTCTGGACACTAGCAGTGTACCTTCAAACCTCTGTCACTCTTCCTACATACACTAATTCAGCATTTAACCTGGCTATGTAATGCCCTCAATATCCCTCAAATAGTCTCAAGTCCAAATAACTTGTACTATTTGAAAGTTGAAATGAAGTTAAAAATCATATACATATATATGTATATATGTATGTATACATACACATATATACTCTATATACAAATATACACACATGCATAAATTTTAACTAATTTCAACATAGATACGTCTACACAATAAGCTTTTAATAAACATATACTTACTGATAGAAGTAACAGTGACAGTGATAGTCATCACTCTAAGCACTAGAGTTATGAAGACAAAGGCAAAATAGTCCCTGTTTTCAAAGAACTTACATTCTAATGAGAGAAACAACATATATAGGCCTATGCACAACACATACAAAGAAGCAATGATCAAAATAGGTTCCTGAATGAGACATTGTATATGGGTCTATACTCATGTCCTGCTGCTCCATTTTCCCTTGAACAGACAATTCAGAATCAAGCCAAGTGATGATTAATGACTGACTGACTAGATCTGGCCTAAAACCCAGAGGTTTGGAGTCCTTTCTTTATGTCTTTGCAAATATCCTCAAATTAAAAAAATCTCCTATATCCATATTCTACCCTATAATCACTGTGTTCACACATGTGTTTGTGTGTATTTTAGTATGTATGTGTATCCTCCTAAAGTACTCCTCTGGTGTCTCTTTGTGACATAGAGATTACTTTGCACTCCGCTAGAAGGAAAACAAAGATGGCAGGCCTGAAATGCTGCAAAGGCTTCGAGTATGACCCTGAGGACGCTCTATAACATAAGCCAAGCTAAGCTTGGAGATACCCCTCACCAAACAACTGTCCGTAGCAACTCATAAAAACAGAAGTAATTACTCCAATGGAATCATGGATCATTGCAGTATTGAGGAGGACATGGTGGATATAGATAGATATGACATGATATGACATGACATAATACATAGCTAGATGACAACTAAAGATTGAAAGCTAGAGAAATAAATGGATAGATGACGTAGTTGGTAGATAACAGATAAATTTTATCAAATGTATCTTACCTATAAATGAATGAATGGAAAAAGTTATTAATCACTTACCAGGTGCCAGATACTGTGCTAAATGCTAGGGATAAAATGCTTAAAAATAGAATAGACTCTGCTTTGAAGGAGCTTACACCATATACAGAAAAGTAATGGTTTGGGAGAATGGTTTGGATCTGAGAAGTCACAGGGATAGTTAGTGGAGGCATAGGACTCTCTCTCTCTCTCTCTCTCTCTCTCTCTCTCTCTCTCTCACAAGTCTTAGTGCAGTTTTAAGCTTCAGTGACTTCAAAAATATAAATGTTACAAACTGACAAAATCATTGCTTGAAAGATTAAATTTCTTACATACTTATTTACCTTTGTAGATTTCGAATAGTAAATTTTCCATTTTAATTTCACCAAGATGGAACATCCTATAATTATGTATTCTGTGTGTGACAGCGTGTGGATGAGCCTTTCTCAAACCAGTGGATGAGTAGAAGAGCTCTTCTTGCTTGTCTACCTTGGTTACCTGATCTACCTTCATTAAACTTTTTCTTGCGTAGTCATAGCAGAACTGTCATGTATATACCAAAACTTTGCTTCCTGGATGATATTAAGTCTAAGATTACGAAAGCAATTCTTTCACTCACTGAGCTGCAACTGAGGAAAGTTTTTCTACAATTTGAAATTTTACTAGAGTTCTGTACAGCATAAAACAATGGTTATGTTGAATTTAAATGAGAAATATATCAATATTTTCAAATTTTTAGTCATCTTTCAAATGTTATTTTTTATGTTTATGCTTTTATATGTTTTTATACTTCCAAAGTTGTTAAAGATTAAAACTGAACTGAGACTTTGGGGGCATTCTTGATATAAACTATTCTTTCATCATGCTTCTGGTGATCTTACTCTGAGTTATCATCTGTTAGACTCCTTTATGATACTATCACCATGACACTTCCCCAAAGATAGACCTCACTGCTGGATACTGAGAGAAAAATGGGCAACTGAGCTCTGTCATCTCTTCACTCCCTAACTTCACTAACCCAGCATTCCTACCACTGCCACATGCCATGTTAGAGCTTACCAAGTGCTCTTGAGAACCAGCTTGTCTATCAGCGAATCTAGTACAGGGAACTGTTGAACAGAGAAAAAGGAAAAAGAAAGGATATGAAGGGATGGCAAGGAAAGGAAAGGAAAAACTTATTGAATGATGTGGCATGGCCTTTTATTATTTTTCTTTAATTCTACTTGTTCACTTTGTCTGAAGTCCTTTTGGCCTTAACTTTTATCAAGACAAGGAGTGAAAAGACTGAGCAATGACCTAGTCACTGTTTGTGAGAACATATTGAGGTCATTGCTAGGATTGTGAGACATCTCCAAACAGATTCATCCTCATGTCTTGCCTCCCTCCCAGTCCACATTCTTTATATCTAGTTGTGTCCACTTCTATTCCCAGGATCCAACATCCTGGCATATATTATTGCTTTCTTTCTCATCTCTCTCACTTGTGTGCCTGCCCAATATCCCCTGTTCTCACGTACCTTTTATCTTATGGAGATTCCCATGTTCTTTTGGAATGACAGGAAAAGGCAAGATCACTTAAATAGCCCTCCTTTGGATTATCATGGGATTGTATGAAGTCCCTGAATCATTCAAGGACTTTATATCTCATAAAAGTGGGGCCCTGAAATCTGTAGCTAAGGAAGTAGAACCATAGAAACTGCTAATTGGGGTGGAGTGCAGAGGAAGCTATAGTTGAGTCTGTCCCCAGGAGGATGGGTCATGTGGTCAAGTATCTGGAGACTCCAGTTAAGGACAGACTAAACTTTTTTTTTTTAGTTTTTAACACTTCATATTTCACCATTTTAACTCTATCAGCAATTTTTGTCTCTATTCAATAAAAGAAACAATGTTCTATATGAGTACATCATTGCATGCATTACACAGTATAATTAAAGTTGAACTGCACACAAACAAAAGTATTTTAGAATATCTATTTTTCCCTTAATACTAATTAAGCATGATTAAAACCAGTGCAAAAATAATACTGTTTTCATTGAACAAGAGAAGAGCCTTTTCCAGGATCTGCTTTTCTTGCTACAGTTGTTAGAATAGAAGGGTATGATAATGAGCCAATAAGAGATCCAACATTGATGAAACCCCCACTTCTGCCATGGTCTTATGTATGTGTCCTCTACTGGCCTCCAGAGCATTCAGAGCATCATCAAATGTACTGGACACCTTGGTTTCCAATCTTTTTTCAGGTGTTGACTGAGACTCCTACTTATTAAGGAAAACTGTGTCATCTACAACAATGTACATGAATAATTCAGAACCTATGAATTAGAGATTCATAAGATAAAAGTTGTTGATGGAGCATGTCAAAGTAAGTGAATACTCAAATATGGCAAAATCACTCTCTCTCTCTCTCTTTCAATTGATGTAGAAAGGCTTCATTCTCCAATTGATAAAAGGTCAGAGGATAAGAACAGGCAGTTTTCAGATGAAGAAATCAAAGCTTTCTATAGTCATATAAAAATGCTATTGATTAGAGAAATGCAAATTAAAACAGTTCTGAGGTACCACCTCACCCCTATCATATTGGCTAATATGACAGAAAAGGAGAATGATAAGTGTTTAGAGGATGTAGAAAAATTGGGGTGCTAATGCACTTTTAGTGGAGTTGGGCACTGATCAATTAATCTGGAGAGGAATTTGGAGCTATGCCCAAAGGACTGTAAAATTCTGCATACTCTTTGTTCCAGCAATACCACTACTAGGTCTGTGTCCCAAAGAGATTTTTTTAAAAGGAGCAAATGACCTATTTGTGCAAAAAACATTTATAGCAATTCTTTTTGTGTGGCAAAGAATTAGAAATTGAGGGGATGCCCATCAATTAAGGAATGGCTGAACAAGTAGTGGTATGTGATTGTAATGGAATTGTAATGCAAGTGGTATATGAATGTAATGTAATGAGAAGCAATAAGCAAGATGTCTTCAGAAAAACCTAGAAAGACATATGAAATGATGCAAAGTGAAGTGAACAGAACCAGGAGAACAACATGCACAGCAACAGCACTGTTGTATGACAATCATTGGTGAATAACTCAGATATTCTCTGTAATATAATGATCCAAGACAATTCCAAAGGACTCACGATGAAAAATGCTATCCACCTTCAGAGAAAGAATTAATGGAGTCTGAATGCAGATCGAAACATATAACTTTTCACTTTCTTTATTTTTCTCGTGGTGGTTTTTTTTTGGTTTGTGTTTTCTTTCACACCACAACTATTATGGAAATATGTTTTGCCTAATTGCATATATATAATCTATATAAAATTGCTTACTGTCTCAGGGATATGAAAGGGGAGGGAGAAAGGGAGGGAGAGAATTTGGAACTCAAATTTTTTTTAAAAAAGCAAATGTTAAAAATTATTTTTTCATGTAATTTGGAAAATAATAAAACATTATTCAGAAAAATATAGAAAGACTTCCTAAAGAAGGATGGTACTCGGGATCCTTTTTGGTGAGCATTGGATGGGGGATAGAGGGAGGTGGGAATTTTAGGTCCTTAGCACCATTTACCTAGACCACTGCAATAAATTCACAGAATATGAGTTGAAAATGACATTGGAAGAAAACTAAACCAATGAGATTGACTGTCATCCAGCAACACTTGGAGAACCCTAGTAGTAGTTCATTCCCCTTTTTTCCAGCCCCATTTAATTAGTAAGTTTATTCTTACTTCAGGCCTAAATTTGCCTCAGTGACTTCCATCAATGACCCTAATTCTCCTCTCTGAGATTAAATAGAAAAAGTCTAATCTCTCTTCCTTATGACTAGCTTTCAAAAATTTGAAGACTGCTTTTGAGTTGAATCCTGTCTTTTATGCTTTAGGCTAAATGTCCCAGTTCCTTGAACACTTTGGCACAAATATGAGGCTGTTCTGATTTCCTTCTTCTGAATGTTCTCCAGTTCTTTGTTCTTCAACAATTCCAGCTTACTGGGAAGTACAAGAGAACAAAAAACCAAAAAGTATCACAGATGGAAAATAATATGATTGGTTACAAAGTCTAAAGTACCATAGATGATGGAAAACAATATAATCAGGTGGAAGTCAGAAATGCAGTACTATCAATAACCCCTCCTTTCATCTTCTTTCTATGGAAAGCTCATTGGTGATGTCCACCTATATGGCTAGTTACAGTCAACGACAACGGATCAGACTTTCTTGAAGGACAGCCAGCATTACAGAGTTAAGAAGAAGTTAAGAACTTTCTGAGGCCCATTGCATCTTGCAAGGCTTGTTAAGGAGATAACAGATCTCTCTTAATTGTATGTGGGCAGTAAAATGTATAAAAGTATGTGTCTTTGACTAAAGGTGATTTATGGAACAATTTAGCTCAGAGAGGATAGCTCAACTCCTGAACTTAAACTCAGAGACAAAGAAACATGGCTTAGGTAATTTTACAACATATTAGGGGTGATATGGAATAGAATCAATTAAAAAATAGGCTCAAAATTAGTAGTATTTTCATCATAAATAAGATTTCAAGTTTAGAACAATGATAGGTAGAAGCTCAATAACTAAAATTTTACAGGAAAATCAGCTTGTGAGAGATAGGAAGCTCATCTATCTTGTTCTCTTCCCAATTTGTGCCCATTTTCCCCACTTATGGTGTATATATTTGTAAATAAGTGAGAAATATGTAGGAAATGTGTTATTTTGTTGCTATACAAGTTTATTAATTTTTAAGTGTCTTGGATTATTCTTGTGGAAAATATAGGAGAGTATGATTTGGACAATCATAAAGTTAGATGGTTTCAAAACTTGTTGAATGGCCACATAAATGAATCATCATTACTTACTTGAAATTATCTTAGAAGGGAGATTTCCAATGGAGCCCCTCCCCCACCCCAAATCTATGTTTGACCCTGTGTTATTGAATATTTTATCAGTTACTTGGATAAAGGCATAGATGACATACTCATAAAATTTGTAAATGATGCAAAGCTGAAAAAAGATGATTAACACTCTGTTAGAAAGAATGACAGTTTAAAGTGAAATTTAAGGCATAAATGTTATATTTGGCTTCAAAAAATAAACCTACAAAGTACAATATTTTGGTTAGATTACAGTTCATCTTTGAAAAAATAAAAATCTGGGGATGACAGTGAACTCAATCTGTATCAACAAGGCAATGTCAGTTAAGAAAGGAAATGTGATTCTAGTAGGAAAGCTAAATATCTCCATTAAGAGAGGAAGAAAAATTGAGGAATAAGGAAGTGATTGTCCCACCATGATCTTCCCTGGTCAGACCACATCAAGAGTATTTGGACATCATGATTCAGGAAATACTTTGATTAACTAGAGAATAACTAGTACTAAGCAACCTTAAGTCTACATCATAAGAGGTTTCATTGAAAAAAACTGGGGATGTTTATCTGAGACCAAAAATACAAGAATGAAGGGAGGAAGAGGATAATTACTATGTTAAAGTATTTAAAGGGTAATCATTTGGAGGAGAAGAATTACACTTTCTGTTTGACCCCACATGACAGAAAACAGAAGCAATGAGTGGACGTTTTGTAGAGGAAAACAGGTTCACACACACACACACACACACACACACACACACACACACACACACCCTACCTTCTTAACTATTAAAATCGTCTGAAAGTATAACATACTTCCTAGAGAGGCATTGGATTCCCCTTCACTTGAAGTCTTTAAGCAAAGTAATTGTTACTACTTACCAAATAGAGGAATTTTTTTCAGGTATGAATTGGAGTCACAACAACATTTATATAGCATTTACTGTGTCAGGCACTGTGCTAAGCACTTTAAAGTTATTATCTCCTTTCATCCTCATAACAACCCTGAGAGGTAGGTGCCATCATTATCCTCTTTAGGATATATGTAAAACCCTCTACCAGGAATTGCTAATCTGGGGTTCATAGACATCTTCCCCTCAAACCCTGGGTCTGAGAATTTGAATGGGAAAAAAAGTTTTATCTTTATTTTTACTGTCCTCTAAATGAAATTTGACATTTCTTCAAATCATAAATTAAAAAAACAGCAACAACATGATTCTGTGAAGGGGGCCCAAAGGCTTTACCAGATGGCCACATGGGTTCATGACACAAAAAATGTTAAGAAACCCTAGATTAAATGGTGATAATAGTATCCTTCAAATCTGAAAATTCTGTGATTCTGTTCCTCTACTTAGGGACCAAGTATTTCATTCTTCAAGCCCACTTAATTATACTCCAACTCATCATAATAATAGCATGAAAGAGGTTGTCAAATGCTTTGACTATATCAGAGGTGTCAAGACATGATGGATAGGATGCTGGACTTGGATTCCAAAGTTTTGGGTTTAGATACCAACCTAGAATTACTACTGTACATGTATGACCATTGGAAAATCACTTAATTTCAGTTTCCTCATCTGTAAACATGAAGATAATAATCCCTGCACTATTTCTTATAACTTTGATGTGAGAAAACCTTCTGTAAATATTAACATGCTAGGTAAATGTAAATTATTAGTTATTTAAAATAGTATATAATAGTTAACAGATCACTTCCAATCTCCTGGTACAGTATTCTTGTAAAAAAAAAAAGTAAATGAGGCTATCTTGTATGAACTTATTCAGTCAATAACCATTTACTTAGTGCTAACTGTATGCTCGAATGTTCTGCTAAGCAGAATTCTCATAGCACTTTGTTCCTTCATTGTACACTCATGTTTTGATGTTCTATGCTACAAATATCTGTGTGTGTGTGTGTGTGTGTGTGTATCTCCTCCCCTTCACTAGACTAGATTTCTTCTTAAGGTCAGATACCAGGTGTTTCCAATTAACAGCAAACTCAGAACAATATTCAGAACAGTAATTTAACAAAATATTGTTTATTATTGAAATGAGATAATGGACTTGTAACTTCTTAATTTTAAGGACCTAAAAAGAATTTTTATTTTTGTTGCTACTAGCTCTAATAGTTAAATCTTATTTCAACTTGAAGAATTTTTTAATGGTGGGCTTCTGAAAGGGAATTGGGAATCCAAACCCCCTCCCCTCCACCTTCAAACTCCCCTAACACACATGAATTCTTCAGTAATGTCCTAAATGTTTTACAGACTCAGAGAAGTTTAGAAACAGTAGGGGGAAAAAAAACCAATAATTGAGAATCTTCTGCATGTAAAACCCTCTACCAAGCACTTTGGGGAAATTGGACAGAAATTGATCTGAAGGTCTTGCCCCACGATGAGGAGATGTAGGGCCCTTCCTCTTGGAAGCTTCTGGTACAGTGAAAAAGACACAGGCCCAGACCTTGGGGCAGATGTATCCTCCTCTTTCCCAGGTGCTACATAGATTTGAACACCCTATTGATGTGGTTGTCATTAATCCTAGGTATTGAGGGAGATGGGAAGGGAATAAGGCTAGGCAAAGAGATATAGAACAGTGGTCAGGATTCAGACTCCAATCTGTGCTCTAAAAGCCAATACTTTCCCTACCTTAAGGCTTGGTGGGTTCTGAAAAGTATGGAATCAGTGTCTTGGGTTGGAATGTGGGTGACTGAGGCTGAAAAGGAATCAAAGAGAGAGAGTATAGTTAAAGATCCGCCCAACCTAGAGGAGATAATTGGATTCTCCCCTGAATTCCACTAAATGTGATCATCCATGCCCATTCCACCTCTCATATGGCCACAAGGGAATGTTGATATAGCACTGTTTAAATGTCTGGGAGATGGATGGAGGTGTGTAGGAGGCACAATTTGGGAGAATGGGAGGATCTTATTGTCTAATTGTCATCCAGGTTGCTCCATTATAGTCCAACATATTTACACTTGGATCTTCTGTTTCCTATTTCCTCCCAGATATCAAATGATTGAAGATATTACAGATCTAAGTCCACAACTGATATGTTTTATTTCATGCATTCAGAATGTGGGAATGGACTTATTGATCCCTAAATGAAGTTCAAAACGATGCCTACGGGGTCTTTTCAATGACTATGCAGTCTAAGGTGAATAGATTCCTGTGCCAGTCCACTGCAAGTGCCATGACATTCAGTTCTCAGAAGTCCATACCCCAGGAGGTGTACCACTGAACAAAGGCTAAGCCCTGAATCTGGGCAGAGAGAACTTGTGGAGGATACCATTCCTGATCTGTTTAGTCTTCACACTGTAGATGATTGGGTTCATAAATGGGGGAAAGAGGAAATAGACATAACTCATAGTGATGTGGACCACATGTGGGGCATGTTTCCCAAATCGATGAATGAGAGACAAACCAATCACTGTGACATAGAAAACTAAGACACAACAAATGTGGGAGATGCAGGTGTTTAGGGCCTTGGTCCGCTCCTGTCTAGCGGCAATGCACATAACTGTTTTCAGAATTAGTATATAGGAGAAAAGGATGATCAGAGAGTCCAGGAAGAAGGTAAATGGAACCAGAACCATAGGATAGATGCGATTGAAAGTGATATCTGCACAGGCTAGTTTGATGACATCCTGGTGGAGGCAGAAGGCATGGGAGAGGACATGGGAATGACAGTAAGGGAACCAATGTAGTGGGACAATTGGGGGTGCTACTAAGATGCAGCCCCTCAGCAATGCCCCAATCCCAATTTTCACCACCCTGGAGTTGGTAAGGATAGACCTGTATCTTAGTGGGTTACAAATGGCAATGAAACGGTCATAGGCCATGGCAAGTAAGACCCCTGATTCCACTATAGAGAGAGAATGGATGAAGTAGGCCTGGGAGAAACAGACTTGAAGTTGAATCTCCCTCTGACCTAGCCACAGAACCCCCAGCACTGTGGGTATTGTGGTTAGGGTCACTGAAAGGTCTGTGGCTGCCAGCATGGCCAGGAAGTAGTACATGGGCTCATGGAGGCCATGGTCATCCTTGATTAGAAAGAGGAGGGTGCCATTGCCAAGAATCACAGAAAAGTATACAACAAAGAAGGGTATGGAGATCCAGTGATGAACTGCCTCCAGGCCTGGGAATCCAGTCAGAAGGAAGGGAGAGAAACTGGTATTAGACCACATAATGGTGTATGGGTCTAAGACTCAGTGAGGGTTGGTTAATAAGCAAGAGCCATCATGTCTTATCTAGGAATACACAGGGTGTCAGTCCTTCCCAGGGTGAAATTGTTCAAGCTTCTAGAAGAAAAAGAGCTAAGATTTCAGAATACAGTTTGAGTTTGGACCAAGTATTAAAGGAAATGATTCCATGGCTCTCCTTGCACTTTGGCTCCTTAACTTTAGCAGAATTCCTCAGCTTTAGACTCTGATAGGTACCATTTTTCCCATCGTCTCCTCCCTTGGCTGTTCTTTGTAGTCCTTCTATTAACAGAGCTGACTTGCCTTTCTGCTTAATTATAGTCCATGGCTCTCAATACATGCATCCAGTTATACCTATTGTCCCAGGAACATAGGTCTCCCTTTTATTTTTCATTTTCTCCCTGCAAGTTGTCATGTTAGCAGCATGCTCTGAGACCTGCATCGGTGAGGGAAACCATTAAATTACTACAAATCACACAATTTATAGACAGATTATTTACCATTTAGGCTAAGATATCATAGGATCAATTGTTTAAAGCTTGTAGCACAATAAGCCCAACCTTCTCATTCTACAAATAAGGTAACTGAGTCTCAGTGAGGTTAAGTGACTTACTCAGAGTCACACAGATTCTAAGTGGCCAAGCCAGGTTCACAGGTCCTCCACCTTAAATGAATGACCAGGTCCATTTTAGGGGACAACTCATTTCTGGTTTTCTCCTTCAGTCTATATTGGTGTTACTAATCTTTTTTTCCGTCTTTTTGAAATCTAGTTAAGCCTGTGGACCCCTTCTCAAAATAATATTTATAAATGCACAAAAATTATATAGGGCTACAAAGGAAACCAACAGTATTAAAATATAGTTATCAAAATATTTTTTTTAAGTTCACAGGCTCCAAGTTAAGAACTTTAACATTACATAAATGTCTATTAACCCCATCCTAATATCTCATGTCTTCTCACCTCTTAATTCTTTCAGTCTGTCATCTTCCCTGGCTCCTACATAGCCCTCATCTTTTATTTCTTAACTACAGATTCTACCTCTCTCATAGTTCTCTCTTTGGCTTCCACCCACTTCAGGAACTTTAATTCTGATCCCCTGGTGCTGGGCAGGTCGCATCACTTCGTGGATTAAAATCTGTGTCTCTGGTGGAGAGGAAGAAATGACACTTTCTTTCAGCCTTGATACCTTCTGATTGTCTAAGTACAAGGGTATCTGTGAATCATGACCATAATCTCACTAAAATGTAGGTCACCTACCTCTCTAGCACAGCAAGCCTTAATCAGATCCCTATAGATTTCGAGGGGAATACACGTGTTACCTCTTCAGGTGAACTCACAGCATCATCAGATTAAAGAAGTAGAAGAGAACTCAAAGACTACCTATGCCAGGAAGAAAAAGATCCTCTCTACAACATACCCATCCAGACTCGGCTTAAAGGCATCCAGTCTTGCCTTTAAGACCACTGTTTCCCAAGGGAGCTCATTCTACTTTGAGACAATTCTATTTAATAAGTTGTTTTTCTTTCTCTCACATCAAATTTAAATGTTCATCTTAGTATTGGCAACACGTCACTACTACTTCTACCATCTGTAGGCAAACAGAACAATTCTGATGCCTCTTCTCCTTGACCATTCTTCAGTGGTTTCTAGACCATTATCTAGACCTTATCTCCCCTAACTTTTCTCTAGGCTAAACACCTCCAGTCCTCTGACTGATCCTCATATAACATGGACACAAGACCTGTCAGCATCATGGTTGCCCTCTGCTGAGAGCTATACAGGTGATCAATGCCCTTCCTAAAATGGAGTGCCTAGAACTGGACACCGCTCTGGATGTGGTCTGATGCAGGCAGTGGATGTACTCTTGCCTCCTCGTTTCTGGATGTTCAGCCTCTCTTAGCATCATATTAGCCTTCTTGATCACCAAGTCCCACTGTGGACACATACTGAGCTTGCCGTCCTTCAAAACTGCAAGATCTTTCTTACAGATGAACTGGCTTTTAGACAAACCTTTCTTATCCTATATTGTAAAATTGATTTGGTGAGCCCAATTGTATGATGTTACATATTACATTTCACCTCACCCAGTGTTCTAGCTCCATAGCTTTCCTGGAGTTATGTAAAGCTTGGGCACCAGACAATGGAAATGAGTCTTCATTGAGAAATAGGAGCATCTAGGTGACATAATTGGGTACAGCACTAGACCTGGAGACAGGAAGACCTGAGTTCAAAGCCAGTCTCAGACACTTATTGCTGTATGACCCTGCATAAATCTTTTAACCTTTATCTGCCTCAATCTTCTCATCTGTAAAGTGGAGATAATAATAGCAGTTACATTCTAGGGTTAAATGAGGATAAAATAAGATAGTATTTGTTAAGTGCTTTGTAAACCTCAGCAATCTTCATTCTCTAAAGACAGAGTTTTGTAAGAAAACTTTCCATATTCCCTTTCTGTATGCCCTTCTGCCCTCCTTTTGCCTCCCACTTCCATCCTTCATCTCAGTCTCCTCATTGCTTCTTTCCCCCTCCCTCCATCTGGAATAGTAGCAGCTCTGCTGAGAATCACTCAACCACTAAGCCTAAGACTGGGCACAAGGTATACAAGCTAACCAACAACACTGTGTTTTTCAGCTTAAGACTTACAGACCACGTTCTTTACAATATCCATTTGTGGTAAGTGGTACATGTATTATGTCATTTACATATAGGAACTCAGGTCCTCCTGACTCCAGGGCCACATAATTGCCCTCCCCCCATTCCTCAAAGTCTTAGAAGCTTACTTTATTTGAGGAGTAAGAGAGGAGGTAGCAGTGGAGATCTAGCATTAGGGTCAGAATACCTATTTTAAGTCCCCAATTTCTCATTTAGTGATTTGCCTAAAATCACAGAGGAACTAAATGAGAAATTGGGGACTTAAAATAGGTATTCTGACCCTAATGCTAGATCTCCACTGCTACCTCCTCTCTTACTCCTCAAATAAAGTAAGCTTCTAAGACTTTGAGGAATGGGGGGAGGGCAATTATGTGGCCCTGGAGTCAGGAGGACCTGAGTTCAAATCCAGTCTCAGACTTGACACTTGTCACTTACTAGCTGTGTGACCCTGAGCAAATCATTTAATTCCAATTGCCTCAAAAAAAAAAAAGACTCTAAGGAATATTAAAGGATTTTATCCTCAACATCTTAGTTTTATAAACTGGGAAACTGAGGCACAGAGCAGGAAAAGGACTACTCCAAAGTCATTTAGTCATAGCTTCTTGGGACCTGCTCCCTACTATATGCCCACCCTTGGCTAGAAAAGGCCTTCTCTGATCCATTCTGCACCACCCCAGACCTCATGACTTTGGATCATCCCTAAGAATGTTGATTGACTTACTCCTACATTAATCAGACTGTTATCATCAAACCTGTCACACTTATCACCTGGGCTAATACACAGACAAACTGAGGCACACTGTCACAAACTAGGCATTGCTGCTATGCCTCATCTTCTCTAATGATCCCTCCTTCACTTCCAGCCCTTTCGGTCCATCGTTATGTCTAAGATCCTGAATTTAGTGATGGGAGCTTCCCTGGCATCCCTGGGGGATCAGTCCCCAGGGAGTACAGGAAGGATCACAGGGGAATTCTAGAAATCATAGTAGAAAAGAAATGGGGAGATGAGAATAATATTTAGGAAAATAGAAATCTTATTGCCTTGACAGCTCACAGAAACCTCACCATTCTATCCAGTCTCTCCCCAAACCCTGGTTTTCAACCATCCTTCACACAAGGAATGTGGCTTCTTAGCCCCATATAAGAGGAGAAGGTGACCTTGAGATCAACCATCTCCAGCTATCCAAGGCAGCATAAAGTATTTGAATACAAAACTCCCTGGTGCTTCTTGGCTGTAATTTGGGTCATAAATTCATGGTTACTCCTTCCTAGTCAGAGAATTTAAAAATTTGGAAATAACCTTAAAAATGAATACCTCCAATACCCTCATTACAGAGATAAGGAAACTGAGTCTCAGATAAGGAAAAGGACACATAGCTATGACCTAAGGAGGGCTGTGGCCCTCTTCATTGAGTACTTACTGTGCAAAGTCCTCAATTCCAGATAAAGAGCTTCTCCAGTCCATACCACCTCCCTTTTCAGACTTCGGGGAAATATAGGGAATTACCCCCTGAAACTCCTTCACTTCTTCTGAACTCCCATTGCCCCCAGCTCACCAAAGGCACTGCTGAAATATTGGGATGGGGCTGGGAGGTCCCTGTGACCTGGCTGAGCTCTCAGTTTGCAGGCTGTCGCCTCTTATTCTATTGGAATCCCATCCAGCATCAGGGTATTTAGGCTGTAGACTGGATCCCCAGAGCCCTTTCCTTTTTCAAAACACTTGGCTCTTGGGCAATCTCTCCTTGACTTCCCTCCCCACCTCCCCCTTTTCATCCTCTGTAAGGATCTGGGCCCCTTGAGCAATATTTTGAGAATCTCTCAGCCTCTTCTCTGTGGTGAAGGGGAAAGATTAGGGTTGTCAACTGTAAGATTAACTTCCCTAGAGCAAAAACAGAGACACTCTATTATAGGACAAAGTCTTGGACTTGGATTTAGGACAACTGGATTTGAATTACAGCTTCAACCTTTCCAGCTGTGACACCTTGCGCAAGTCATTTCATTTAAGTCCCAGTTCCCTCTTCTGCAAAGTGAAGATGATTGCTATGAAGAAAGCACTTTGAAAACTGGAAAGCACTAAGGGGATGTGAAATGCTCCTCCTTCTACTCAAAATCTTCAAGGTCTCTCTACTACTTATCAAATAAAATGTCAGTTCTTTGGCCTAACAATTAAAGCTTTTCACAATCTACTCTTACTTTGTCTCTCCAGTTTGGGTTTCTTCCACTCAACTGTCATGAGTGTTATATTGCAGCCAGAGTATTCTTCTCAGTATTTCCACAATAGGAAGTGTATTTGTACGTGTGCAAGCGCTATGTGAGTTTACTCATGGTATTCATCAATAGGTAGCTTAGTGCCACAACAGATAGAGAGCATGCTCCAGACTCAGGAAGACCCGAGTTCCACTCCAATCACAGACACTAGCTTTGTGACCTGGGGCACTCCTTTACCTCTTTCTGCCTCAGTTTCTTCATCAATAAAATGGGGGTTATAATAACACCTCCTAGGATTGTTGTGAGGATCAAATGAGATATGTAAAGCCTTTGAGAACCTTAGAGCACTATATAAAGGTGAATTATCACCATCATCATTATTCACAGTACCTGGAATTTTCTACCGTACCCTTCCTTCCAGTTCATCATCGTCATGCAGTAAGTCTCACCTTCTCCTGGAAGACCGCTATAACGACTTACTTATCAGTTAAATGACAACTAAGTAGCAAAGCACAGTCCTAAAGTTCAGGCTGTCCTGTTTCTAAGTACCACAGGGCTTTGTAGTGACTTCAGTCAGTAACGTCCACTTCCCCAAGAATGTCCTATTAAGGTTTTATTTTGCATCTCTCTAGTGCACTTTTCATATATCAGTACGTGCTATAGTAAAAATGTCTGCTTTCATCCTCACATCAACTATATGAACACAGTGATTTTGAGCATCCTCTCAGAGGAAGACATGGAGAACACTTATATTTAGTAGTAAGATAGATTTATTGCCGGTGTTTGCAGGGTAATTCAGGCATTCATCAGGTACTTCAAAGAAGATGGGGAAATACCTTATCAGCAGCCATCTTAGCAGTCAGTCATAGTTGCTTCCTGCCCCTTGAAGGCGCGCTGGGCCCTTGGTATCTGAATGAATTGTATGGAAGGAAACAAGGGTGAAAACAAGCATTTATTCAGTGTCTGTTATGTGCCAGGCACTTTACAAATATCGTGTTTGATCTTCATAACAACCCTAAGGTTTTGTCCACTGAGGAAACTGAGGCAGAGTCTAAATGACTTGCCCAAGATCACACACAGCTAGTGTCTTATGGTCAGATTTAAATTAAGGTTTTCCTGTCTCCAGGCTCAGTGTCCTACTACTGCAACTAAATGTCTGCATTGTTCTCATGCCCAAGGGACTCATCTTTTTCTAGTATCGAAAGGTTTTATTCCCCTCAGGAAGCTTCAGAGTACCAAGTACCAGTCATGTCCTCATGGGGCACTGGGGCTTTATTTCTATCTTTTCTCCTAAGAGAACCTTAGCTAGGCACCTCATGAGATGAGGTAAAATCACTGCGTTTGTAGAGTTGATGTGAGGATTAAGGCAGACGTTTTTACCATAACACATAATAATATATGAAAAATGTACTAGAGAGATGCAGCTAGGACAAATGAAGTCATGAGATATTATCTCTGGGAGCTACAAGAGCCCAGGAACCACATATGACCACTTATCACACTGTTTTACTAGTTAGTTCCATGACAGTTGATGTGGGGGGCGGAGGGGCTGCTGCCAAAGCAACGAACAGCTCACACCTAGCCCGTTTCCACAATTTCTGTCACTCAGGCTGTCACTCATTATTTAACCAGCTAGGGAGTATACTTCGTAATTTGGCCACCAGGGGGCACTACCCCCAGGTCACCAGTCAAACGGAGTAATCCAAGAGTCCAGGTTTTTCTGAAGGCTGTAGTAACCGTACTCATCACCAGAGGGTGCTCAGCCAAAAGCTTTTCAAAATCTCCTTTTCCGCTCCCCAAGCCCACTTTGGTGGGGTTCTTGAATTTGTTTTTATTAATATTTTGATAATAATATTTCAACAT
The DNA here is from genome assembly GCF_003287225.1 of Phascolarctos cinereus. Lineage (NCBI taxonomy): Eukaryota > Metazoa > Chordata > Mammalia > Diprotodontia > Phascolarctidae > Phascolarctos > Phascolarctos cinereus. The sequence goes on from NW_027556098.1 coordinate 351,776,473, forward strand.
AATTGAGTTCCTTGGCAATCCAACATATTTTATTTTGCACGTCTGAAAACATTATTCTGAGAAGAGCTCTACAAACTTCATCAGACCATCATGTCCAACTCTTCATGACTCCATTTGGGGTTTTCTTGGCAAAGATACTGGAGTGGTTTGCCATTTCCTTCTCCAGTTCATTTTATAAATTAGGAAATTGAGGCATAGTTAAATGACTTGCCCAGAGTCATACAGCTAGTAAGTATCTGAGGCCATATTTGAACTCGGGAAGATGAGCCTGCCTAACTCCAAGTCTGACATTCTATCCATTGTACCACCTAGCTTCCCTAATCCATAATATTAAAAAAAAATGACCTTCTGATCTAGGAAGTATGGAAATACAATTGAAAAATTAATTTAAAATAGTAAGGGTATAGAAATCACTATCAGAAAATTGCCCTCAATTTACCAACTTAGGTTAATAAAACTCAGAAAGTTGACTTTTCTACAGCACTGCAATTTATTAAAATGTAGTTGAGTAACTAACACTTAGAAAAATTGTAACAAAATTGCTTCACTCAATGATGTCCATGTTTAATCTTCCCAACCACACACATGGTACCATGTGAATATGGAAAAGGATTAGGTGAAGAAGTTGAGTATATGAGGTCAGTTCTCAGAGGTCATTGGATTCTTTCAACTGAGAATCCATCAAACAATAAACATAAAGCATGTACTATGTGTCAAGCACTGTGCTAAGGACCAGAGACATAAAAAGAGGCAAAAGACAGTCCAGGCCCTCAAGAAGTTTACAATCTGATGGGAGAGACAACATGCAAACAACTATATATAAAGAAAGCTACAAACAGGACAAGTGGAAAATAATTAACAGAGGAAAGACACTAGTATTAAGAAGGATTGGGGAACTCTTCCTGAGGAATATGGGGTTTTAGTTGGAACTTAAAGGAAGCCAGGGTGGTCAGAGTTGGAGCAGAGGTAGAATACTGTTCCAGGAATGGAGACAGCCACAGTCTAATGGGGAAGACAACACGCAAATAACTATATACAAATATACAAATAAGATATACGGGGCAGCTAGTTGGCACAGTGGATAGAGTAGCAGTCCTGGAGTCAGGAGGACCAGACTTCAAATCCAGCCTCTGACACTTACTAGTCCCTGAGCAAGTTATTTAACCCTGACTGCCTAAATATACATTATATATATAATGTATATTTAGGATAATCTCAGTAGGAAAGTACAAAAGTTAAGGAAAAGGTTCTAGCTGAAACTGGAAGGAAACCATGGAAGCTAGGAGTTAGAGATAAGTGGAAAGAGAGTTCCAGGTATGAGACACAGCCAAGGAAAATGCTTGGAGTCAGTAAATGCAGTGCTCAGTGTGAAAGTGTCGATCTCAGAGTGTGTAGAGAAGATATAATGAAGTGTAAAAAGACTGGAAAGGTAGAAAGAGGCAGGGTTACGGAGGGCTTTAAAAGCCGAATGAGGAATTTTATATTTGATCGTGGAGACAATAGGGAGCCACTGGAGTTTATTGCATAGGGGGATGATATGGTCAGGCCTGCCTTTTAGGGAGATCACTTTGACAGCTAAGTGGAACATGAATTAGAGTAGGGAGACAGTTGAGACAGGGAGACCAATCAGCAGGCAATTGCAATAGTTGGAGTGTGAGGTAATGAGGACCTGTACCAGGCAGGTGGCAATATCAGAAAAGAGGCAGGAGTATATGGGAGAGATGTTATGAAAGTAGGAAGAATGGTATTTGACAAGTGATTGGATATTGGGGGAATGGGATTAGGAAGATGGTGGTACTCTTGACAGTAATAGGGAAGTTAGGAAGAGGAGAGGGGTTGGAGCAACAGATAACAAGTTCAGTTTTGGACATGTTGGTTAAGATATCTACAAGAAATCCAGTTAAAGGTATCTGATAGGCAGCTGGAGATCCAAGACTGGAGGTCAGCAAAGAGATTAGAGCTGGACAAATAGATTTGAGAATCAGTCATCCAATGTGCCAAGGGCTTTATTCTGTTGCTCTTGACTTCGGTGAAAACAAAAGCCCCCTGACTTCCCATTTCTCATCCCTTGTTGCATGCGTGGTCTACCTCTTTTTTCTAGTTTGTGTATTTCTTTCATATCTTTTACTTAGTTTCCTGTATGTGACTCTCAGTTGAGGATAGGCTGCAGTCTATTCATGTTTATTATTTGTTTCTCCATTGCCCTTTAGTCCACTTCAATTCCTTGGGGGCTGAAGTATTATTCCATGTTTCCCGTGCATCACCTGAAGAACACTGGTGATATTGTAGCTAGTACAGTTATCCCTTCCACAGAGTGACTTTCCTCACTGTGGTTTCAATATATCATGGGTTGGCATAAGAAATTAAATGGGAACTTCCAGGGAGTTTTGCAGAAGTCACAGACAGCATGTGAGGGGCAGCAGACAACACAGAGTCTATAACTAAATACTTAACTCAAATTTTACAGTAAGGGATTATAAGCAACTCATAAAAGAAAAAGAAAAAATTCAGACTTCTCTAGTATGAAGAGAGGGCCAAAAATTTTTACATGGATTTTCCAAATCATGGGGTGTCATGATCTGGAAGGGATAACTTTTTATTTAAGATTTTTGCACCCATATTCATTAATGAGGAGGGGAAAGGAAGAAAAAAGGTAAAAAAAAAGTTGAATGATAATTTTACTATATATTTAAAAGGAATAGCAAGTTGTACATAATCAATTTGCAGTTTCCTTTACAACCATCTTTTTTTCTATTTTGTTATATTATAGAAATGCCTGTTTTATAAAATAATAAAATAATTTTTTAAGAAGAATATTGCTGATAAAAAATATGGATCTTTGCTGAAAAAAATAGTTTGTGTTTTATATCAGGCTTGAATTGGAAGAGAAGATTTAGAGTCCAGATTAATCATGTGATGTTTAAGATTGTAAAAGAGGAGTTAGACCCTTGGCAAACTAAAGGTTCCTATTATTTGGATGACTCATTGGAGAAGGAGAGTGGAGGAAGGGTAGAAGGTTGGCCCCTAGCTTGTACAAAACTTGAGTGGAGAGTTTTAATATCAAGTAAAAAAATCAAGATTTGAATTCTGTTTGTGCCATTTACTATCTGTGTGATGCTGGGCAAGCAATTTAATCTCTCTGGGCCTCACCTTTATCACCTGAAAAATGGGAGAGGGGAGTTGAGGAGAGAAGGGGAACTAGAGGTTTCTTCCTGTGATTGTATGATACTTTGAAATGTGAAATACTGCAGATGCTCAAATTTTGTGTATTTTTAATAACATTCATTTTAGCACCATCAGATTCACAGAAAAGCAAACCGAGCAGTATTAGAATATTTGAACTTATACTCACCTATATAAATTTGCAGATAATTTCTCACATTTTCATTTTAGATTCTAAAATACATAGTGGAGGTTTTCATGTTTTAAGTTTTGTACAATATTCTGAGAATTTCATTCACCACTCCCTTGGTTATATATAATTTTTTTTGTCACCTTTACATACATGCCTTCTGCTCTACTTCTAGATACAGGAAAACTTCATTTGGATTCTAGAGAAAGGCCATTTAAAATCAGCAAAAAGAATGAAATATGAATCCTTTATAGAAAAATTAGTTTAGTAACTTCAAGCACCCCTGGATTGAACTAAGCTAGTAAGGTTACCCCAAGAGTAGCAAGTAAATGACCTTGGGAAAGAGGGAAAATTTTTTTAATTAAACACCTGTATCTCTGCTCAAAAGGCCTTATATGGATTAGGTAATACCCCCCCACACCCCCCTTTGACATCTTTTTTCATTCTAAATCTGCTTTCCTCTTTGTTTTGCTAGAGTAGGCTGAAGTTTACCTCTATTCATCTGCACTATTATAAAAAAAATTCTTAATGAGGTTTTACTGTAGTTTTTCAGTTCTCTAACTTAGTTTGGACAAATTCTTTATTATAGCCTTATTAGCATTTGTCAATAATATTTGAGTTCCTGAGATTTAATAACTTGATCCTAACCATGAATGGTAGAGCAAAAATTGGTTTCATTAATAGAAAAGAATCATTGAATAACAGTGTTGGAAAAAAAAAAGCTTTAAATCTGAATAAAAACATCTTAAGTTTGAAAAAAACAGAAATGTGAAATACTGAAAGCTAAGTGAGCCTACTTAGAAATCATATTAGAATAAGGGTTGGGGGAAAGGGAGAGAATTTGGAACTCATTTTTTTAAATGCATGTTAAAAATTGTTTTTTACATGTAATTGGAAAAAATATTAAAGAATAAGGGTTTGAGGACTCTCAGTCACATAAGCCTCTATTTGTAATGTGCTCTACTGCTTTCCTCTTCATATTACAGAAAACAGCAGCAACAAAATGTTAAACCTACCATCTCTCTGGGTAAGGATGAGGAAATAGTATCCTCTTCTCTTACAGGCCCTACTCAATTTCAGGACTATCAGTTGTTAAGATCCTAGGCAAACAGAAAGAAACTAATGGTATGTACCAACTCATCCTTAGTTCCAAACCTATGAGGGCTTCAAGTACTTGAAGGGCTGTGATCAGGAAGAGGAATTAGACTTATCCTAAAACATTTTGGAGAGTAAAACTAGTAACAATGGACATATATGTATGTTCATTTATATCCAATTCTTCATGACCTCATTTGTGGTTTTCTTGTCAAAGATACTGGAGCACTTCTGCTCCAAAGATACTGCCATTTCCTTCTCCAGATCATTTTACAGATGAGGAAACTGAGGCAAATGGGATTAACTGATTTGCTAGTGTCTGAGGTTAGATTTGAATTCAGGTCTTCCTGACTCCAGGCCTATATTTGTGTATAGCCACTGGGTAAATTTGTTTACTTGACTGTATATATTTGTTACAAAAATTGTTCACCCACCCACCCACTGAGTAGGGGTGAGAGGAAGAAAAATTAAATAGATTTCTCTTTGTTTATGTTTTTCTTTAAATAGAGAGGTGGGAGAGTACTACAGATGTGAAATGCACGAACTTTTAGACAAGGTCACTGTATTATAAGTTTTACTTAACTGTTTTACTTTAATACAAGAAACCTCCTACAAAGTAGGAGTAATCTGCAAATGTAATGTAAAAATAATCAGCAAAAAACAAATATATATGTATATGTACACACATACACACACACACACACACACACACACACACACACACACACACATATATATATATATATCAAGATTTTCTAAAATTTGGTATCCCGTGGTAAAGTTCTGTTTGCCCTACCCTAGTTTTACCTCTGACTGGGAGTCTTGGCCCCTAGTCCCAACGTTAATTTTCTAATGTGGCCTTGTTAGGGCAAAAACAGGTAACCAGTGAAGAAGAGAAGGGAAGGGAAAGGCATCTATCAACTACTTGGGTCAGCTGGGTGGGATAAGGGTCTCACTGCACTCTCAATGGGCCCACACCACCTCATTCCTGGATCTCACTGTTTAGAAGCTAATGTCCTCTTACTCAGGCCTTACTACCACTTCACGGTTTCTTATGCTCACCTCCCTGCCCCCCAATACAGAGCCTGGAATCTAAGTCTCAAGTCTCAGGCTGCAGCAACTGCTCACTAGAACAGGGACTTAGAGGTCCTTAGGATATCACTGAGGGAGCAGAAGATACCCAAACAGAAATTCCCCAGGAATCTAACAAAAAGGGAGGAGCATCCTGGGGAGAAGTCATCTTGGATAAATGTGCCACATCATGGGAAAAGACTTAAGTGACAATGGCAAGAATGAGCCCTTGGATGAGATCAGAGATTTTTCCCCAGCACTGTGACTCTGGCGGTGGTGAGTGAGGGGGCCTGGAAAATAGATTTAGGGAGTGGATTTGCCTCTTAAGAAGTCTCCCTACCACCTTTAGAGATGGGACAAACAGAGAAGCCTATTCTCTGGATTCCAGGGGTTCTGCATGGACACCATCCAGCCTAGAAGGACAGGTGCATGGAATTTTGACTCAGGCTCTCACATAGAAAGATCCACTCAACCCCAAGTTCTCTCTTTGATATAATGGAAAGTTTATTTCTTGGAGTTAGAGGATACTGGCTAAATATTGTCTTTTCCATTTACTTACTATGTGATTTCAGAAAAAAAATAATAACCTCCTTAGACTTCAGTTTCTTTATAAAATCATGGAGTTGGGTTAGATAGCTTCTGAGGTCCCTTCTAGCTCTAAATCTATGACCTGGTCCAAATCTTTTTGCTATCTGTGTGACTTGAGAAATCACTTAGCTTCTCCGGACCTCAGTTTCCTCCTCTATAAAATCAGAGATTTGGACTAAATATCCTCTGAGGTCACTTACAACTCTAAATCTGAGCATTTTTCAGGGTAAGTGCAATTGAGACTTAGGTCAGGCTTCATTATTCTCTTTCATAAGTGTCCACAGATTTCTAAAACAAAGAAGACAGAATTTAGAAAAGAATAGATGAAAAGGGGATAAAGAAGCCTAGTGATATAATGTGCATTTCCACATCTGTTTAATTCTTCTCTTTTCCACATTAAAAGTCTTCTCATCTCCCTCAATATAAACCCCAGGGACCTCCCAAAGCATTTTTCAGGTCTCCAGCCAGGACTGAGAATGCTGGATTCCAGCAGGACTGGAGAAAGCTCCAGGTTGTTTTGATAAACTGAGAGAGTTAACTCTATGGCATGGCTTTTGCTAATTTTCTCCTCTCTCTCTCTCTCTCTCTCTCTCTCTTCTATGGTCCTTAAGTACCCAAGGATGGACTGCCTGAGCATCAGAATAGGGACAGGAAAAGACCAAGACTGAATTTCTCTAAGGTACCACCTTAATGCTACTTCTTGGAGAAACCTAGAGCTTGATACTACTTTGGGGTCCTGGTGGGCCTGGTGATACCCAGAAAGTCAGTAATACTGCTTGAGTTGGTGAGCGGATCATTGTTACCACTATCACTACCACAGTAGCTAAGTGAAACAATATAGATCATTTAGGCCAACCTCTTTAATGAAAAAAATGATGAAATGGAGACCTGGAAAGATTAAGGGATTTGTCCAAGGTCACCCAGGCAGCAAGCGGTAAAGCTAAGATTGGAACCCAGGTCTCTTGATTGCGACTAGGTCTGTGGATTGGTAGGATGAATCAAGCTTTATGTCAGTATGTTAATCAGTTAGTGGTTACCACTTAGTATGTACCTTGTGCCTAGTCATGTGCTTCTTAGTACAACTGCTACTGTACCATCTATCAAGTGCCCCAGAGGACACTTTCCATTGTAGGGTGTAACAGAACACTAGCCAAAGAGATCTAGGTGTCAGAGTGTGAGAGAATATAGAGAAGAAAAACATCACTTACTAAGCCTTAATCACTGAATGGGCACTGCCTTGGTCAAACTGAGACCTGTTAAAGACAGAAAGAAAGACAGAAAGAAAAGAAAGGAAGAAAGAAAAAGTGAGAAAGAGAGAAAGAATGTAAAAAAGAAGGAAGGAAGGAAGGAAGGAAGGAAGGAAGGAAGGAAGGAAGGAAGGAAGGAAGGAAGGAAGGAAGGAAGGAAGGAGGGAGGGAGGGAGGGAAGGAGGGAAGGAAGGAAGGAGGGAAGGAGGGAGGGAGGGAGGGAGGAAAGGAGAGAAGGAAGGAAGGAAGGAAGGAAGGAAGGAAGGAAGGAAGGAAGGAAGGAAGGAAGGAAGGAAGGAAAAACAAACAGCAGCAGTGACCCAGAAGGAATCCAGAGACTCATATCTCACACATCTTTTCTACTTTTCTTATATGGTTTCTCCTCCTCCTCCCTCCTTTATACTCTCCTTTCCTTACTCTATCCTCTCCTTCACCTCCTTTCATGTTCTCTCCCATCCCACTCCTTTTGTGTCCCCTACATCTGCGGCACCCTCTTTTCACTTCTCCCTACTTTCCTCTTCTATCATCAATTACCCTTTGCCCCTCTCTTCATCAACCTCTTTCCATTCCCTTTTCCGCTTCATCAACCATCCAGTCAGCCATCCAGTCAATCAGCTACTCAGCCAACCTATGTGTGTTTCAGTGAAATTAGTGAATGTGTCCATACATCAGATTCCTTTCCTTATCATGACATTCTGTCAGTAGGACATTCAACGATATTTCTCATTCATTGTTGTTGTTGTTCAGTCATTTCAGTCATGTTCAACTCTTTGTGACTCCATTTGGGGTTTTCTTGGCAAAGATACTGGAGTGTTTTGCCATTTCCTTTTCCAGATTACTTTACAGATAAGGAGACTGAGGCAAATAGGATTACCTGGCTAGCCCAGAGTCACACAGCTAATAAGTGTCTGAGAGCAAATTTGAACTGAGGTCTTCCTGACTCCAGGCCCAGTGCTCTATCCATTGTGCCACCTAGCCGCCTTCAATAACACTTACTGAGTAGTAAGTAATCTTCTTCCTCTCTATATCCCCAACACAGTACACACTAAGCCTCCCCTGAGCTCTCCCCATCTTATAAAAAAACAGTATCTTTGTTTTCCACATCCCACCCCTAAAAGATTGCTTTGATATAGCGATCCATAAAGATTTTTTTTAAATTGTGAATTTAGCATATCCTAGAAATGTCAATAGCCAATGATCGCATATACACATTGCCACCTATGATCACACATCTTGACTCTATATGCTATGTATGTTCATGTACATATCCATAACATTGTCTAGCATTGTCTTGTGAATGTTTCTTCAGCTTGTGAAACTCCAGTGTTTGTGGTTACCAATTTTTATGACACATACGTAAATATGGATATGGATATATACATGTATGCATATGATATATGATACATATGTGTATGTATATATATACATATATACACACATATATATGTAGGAATCAGCAGGGCATAGTGCATAGAGAGACAGCCTTAAAATCAGTAAAATCTGGGTTTAAGTCCCACCTTTGATATATATTTACTGGGTGATCCTAACAAAGTCACTTAGCCTCTCAATGCCCATAGGCAACTCTCTAAGACCATTTCAGAACAGTTGCCAATCTTTGTAAGTGAACAAAGTTTCTTTGCTGGGAGCTCTACACACCAATAAACTCTCAAATCTGATTGTGTATGTATGTATATGTACATGTGCATATACATATATATGTGTGTATGTACATACCCCTCACTCATGAATATACTTACACACATCTATACACACTCATATGTGTGTGTGTGTGTGTGTGTGTAATTTTGATACAAACCTGTGATTTCAACTGCATAGGATATGTCCTCCATTGTTCTGGAGCCTAGAATCTAAAATCTTAGAATTGCCTGGGAGCACTTGAGTTGTAATAGGGAGTTACTTGACTTGTCCAGAGTCACACAGTAAATATGTGGTAAGATAGAACTTGAACTCAGGTCTTCCTGACTCTAATACTGGCTCTCTATCCACTACATCATGCTAGGATGTGAGGGGGGTATGTGAGGGAGGGAGAGAGACAGACAGACAGACAGAGATAGACAAAGACAGAGAGGGATAGAGAACAGCATAAGAGAGACAGAGAAGGAGTATGTAAACACAAGCATACCCATGCACACATACACTTGCAATGCCTGCTTATGGCTTATGGGTACAAGGACTCAGGAGCTGACTCCATCCTGCTGTCACTTTCTTCAAACAGGTCCTGTTACCTCCTGTTACCAGTAACTTTAATCACTCTTCTCTTTTAGGTTCTCATTATCTATGAACTCTTAGCACATGGTTCAAATGAACATTAGTACAGAATCTTTTTCTGCTTTATTAGGTTAAGAAATAGTTTAGTTTATAAGAAAGAAAAGCTATTTCTCTTTACTGAGTATGTAAGCTTTCTTCAAGAGATAACAAGTTTCTTCAAGAGATATGAGATGGAATTTGCCAGAGTTCCAAAGGCTAGAGTTCCAAACAGAAGCATTTTTGGTAAAAAGACTTCACAATGTCCCAGACAAATATAGACAGGCTGGAAAGGTCAGTCTTTTCTGGACCTCTGCCTTTCTTAAGGTGAGGCTGCTGACAGAAGAAGACTTTCTGTAATTTCTGTCATCCTCCATATTAGCCAATAACACCATGATGGATTCAGTTCCACATCCCAGGACACAGCAGTGTAATGTAGAAAGACACTACTTTCAGTGACAAGTGTGCAAAGATGTATTAGGGTATCCAGGCACCAAATGAGTTCTTCTGGAAAGACTTGACCATTGAGCTAATGTGCTGTGAAAGTTGGATTAAGACCCAGTCACAAGCCCAGTGACACATGGTTAGTATGTGTCAGAAGTGGGATTTGAACCTATATCTCCTTTGATCCAAGACCTGCTCTCTATCTACTACCTCATGTATCACCTCAACTAATACAACAGGGTTGCTATGAGGCTCAAATGAAATAATACATGTGAAGTGCTTTTCAGATTTTAAAGTGCTATCTACAAATAAGTTCTTAAATGGGGAGCAAAGAGCTGAGGCCACAGGGAGACAGCAAAAATTTTCTAACCCTTAAAGCTTTCAGAAATGGAATAGAATAAATATCTTCCTCGGGAGATAGCATATTCTCCATCACTAACTTATTATGTGAACAAAGGGAAAGTGACTGAGATGCATAGTGTCTGAAGACCGATCTCAAATGGAGGCCAGATGACCACTGAGCAGAGATGTTGTGAATCAGATCCCTGTTCAGACATAAGTTGAACTAGATGACTTCTGTCCTCCCAATTAGTTCTAAAATCATATTATTCTATGCATCTATTTCCTATCCCTCAGGCTTTCTGGAGAAGAGACAAACTTTTCCCTTCCTTGCTATCTCTGAATTGGCACTGGGAAAATGGACATCATTTAAATAAGTAACCAGGTCCTTTGCTTCAGGAAACTCCAAGGCTTGAGAAGCAAAAGTCACAGCCTCCAGAAGGGGGTCTTTTCTACCTGTAAAGACCCTTTCCCAACATGTGGTCCAACTGCAGCAGCACAGCCCCCTTCTTGCTGACTGGCTTTCCAGGCATGGAAGCAGCTCACCACTGGATCTCCATCCCCTTCTTTGCAGTGTATGTTTCTATTATTTTTGGCAATGGCACTCTCCTCTTCCTCATAAAGAATGACCACAGCCTCCATGAGCCCATGTACTATTTCCTAGCCCTGCTGGCAGCCACAGATCTTGGAGTGACCTTAACCACAATGCCCACTGTTCTGGGGGTCCTATGGCTGGATCAGAGAGAGATTGGCCATGGCATCTGCTTCTCCCAGGCCTACTTCATCCACACACTCTCTATAGTGGAGTCAGGTGTCTTGCTTGCCATGGCCTATGACCGTTTCATTGCCATTCGCAACCCACTGAGATACCCTGCTATCCTCACCAGTTCCCAGGTGATGAAGATTGGGATTGGGGTGATGATGAGGGCTGCTTTGTCTATCATGCCCATAATTGTGAGACTTTATTGGCTCCCTTACTGTCATTCTCACGTCCTCTCCCATGCCTTCTGCCTCCACCAGGACGTCATCAAATTGGCTTGTGCCAACATTACCTTCAATCGCCTCTATCCTGTTGTAGTTGTATTTGCAATGGTTCTAATGGACTTCTTGATCATTGTCTTCTCTTATGTTCTGATACTTAAGACAGTCATGGGTATTGCCTCTGGGGAGGAACGGGCCAAGGCCCTCAACACCTGTGTGTCCCACATCTGCTGCATTCTTGTCTTCTATGTCACCGTGGTTGGGCTGACTTTCATCCATCGATTTGGGAAACATGCACCACATGTGGTCCACATCACAATGAGCTATATCTACTTCCTTTTCCCCCCATTAATGAACCCAGTTATCTATAGTGTCAAGACTAAGCAAATACAGAATGGTTTTCTTCGCATCTTGTCTCATCACATAACTGGACTGTGACCCCTCTTTAGATAAAAGCTATGAAAGCCTGAGATACGGGTTTGCAGAGATGAGTTTGGGGGCACACGTAATTCTAATATAATAACAATGGAAACTATATGGAAGTAACGGTTTTATATGATTGTATGATGAAAGGATATATAAGGAAGAGTTGTCCATTCAAACAAGTTGATCCTAAAGAAAAAAAGGTAATAGATGTAAGATCAAACCTGACATCATCAAGAGAAAGGAGTCTCAGGGAACCCAAAGAAAAATGCACAGGGCTGTTTCCAAAGACACAAAGGGAGGCATACTTTCAAGGGATAGCTTCCTAGGAATAGCATGTTAGATTCAGGATCAGAAGAAGGTTAGGAAGAAAAAGAAAAGTCCTTGCTTCAGTTGTGACGTACATTATTTGAACATGCAGAAGGGGTATTAAATGACAAGGTTTGGGAAATTTTCCCCAAAATATCACTTTTGGAGACCTGAGAGTAGAAGGACCATGTGTTGTACTGAAGACTTCATGTTATTTGCAAATGGAATGGTTGAACAGGTGGTAAATCCTGGTGTGACATTTTTAATTGCTTTTATATTTTTTTTTTGGTCCAGTGGAAAAAAGCATTGGATTTGAAGTCCAAAGACCTGGGTTCAAATTCCAACAAATAATGACTTGTATGACCCTCAGCAAGTCATTTAACCTCTGGGTCTCAAAGTGAAGTGTGGACTAAATGCTCATTAAGGTTCCTTCTAGGTCTACTCTATTGTACTAAATATTTTAAGGGTTGTTACACAAAACCTAGATTAGACTTGTGTTGCTTGGCTCCAGAAGTTAGAACTAGGAATAATTTATGGACTTTGAGGAAGGTATATTTGAGGTCAAAAAAAAGAAACAATTTCTTAATAATTAGAATTGTTTAAAAAAATATATAACTAGATTCCTCAGAAGATATTAACTTATCCACACTAGAATTCTTCAATCAGAAGGTAGGTGATCACTTGTCTATAATGCCGATAACTTTGAAATTCACCAATTCTATGATACAAGCCCACTGTTTCTTCTCATCTTCATGGAAGATTCTTATCAATATAGCCTCAATTTGTGTTTCAGTTAAAAGTTGCTATGCGAAAACAAGCATGTATTGGACACTATTCCTACTCCTGGATTTTGCAATATGATCAAACTGAACTTGTCTGTATTCTCACACATAGCACTTCATCTCCCATCTCCAAGTTTTTGCACTGGTCAGCCCCCATGCCTGGAGTGCTTCAAGATGCAGTTTAGGCACCATTTTCTGCATAAAGCCTTTCTGATCCCCTCAACTGCTAAAGTCTTCCTTCCCAAACTAATTTGTATTGAAATGCTTTGTATATGTTTGTATTTGTTGACTTCATAGTAGTATCATATATATTTTTATGTGTAATTCTTATCTCCCCTAATGGAATATAAATTTGGTGTGAGTAAAGATTGCTTCAGCCTTTGTCCTTGTATCTTCAGTGCCTTCCATAAAGTCTGGCACAAAATAAGCATTTCATAAATGTTTATTGGCTTATTAAATGATTTCATTGTAAGATACAGCTCAATTGGATCATCTCGAGTGTATTTGGAGATGAAATTAGGACAATAAACAGAAATGAAGTCGTACATGTCTGCTAACTTTTTATTACAATTTATTTTCATAAGTAACAGTAGTGTAAATACCATATTTGGCCTCTACCACATACAGACTAGATTTCCCTTCAGGCTCCTTATCTTCTTCACACACTTGACTACCAGTTCTCTTAGTCGTCAAACTATTAATAATGTTTTTCCTAAGTTTCGTCTTCTCCAGGCTAAATAGCCCTGGTTCCTTCAACTATTAGCATACAGTCTGCAGTCCTCTGAGTGTTCTACTCCCCCCCTCCTCTAGACACACTAGTTTTGCAAATTACCTTTATGCAATTGATACCCAGCATTGAATGAAGTACTTCAGATGGAATTGAACCATGGACAGGGTCAATGCCATAGCCCTTCTGCTATAGACCATCTCTATAAATTCATATCATTCCCTTCTCAAGAAACTTCCACAGTTTCTTATTGCCCACAGGATAAAAACCAAACTCCTTCGGTGTTTAAAGTACTTCACCATCAAGCTGCAGACTGATTGCACTTTCCCCTTCTGAATTCTACTTCTAAGCAAACTGGCCTCCTTCACATTCCCTGATCCTGACATTCATTCACCCACATGTATGCCTTTGCAAAGTCAATCTCCAGACTGGAAATGTTCTCCTATTTGACCTAGACCTTTTGGACTCCCTAGTTCCCATCAAGGCCAAATTCAAGAGCTCGCTTACTACAAGAGGCCTTTTCTGATTACCCAAGTTGCTAGTAGACTCTCAAATCACTTTGCTTTTATTTTTTACATATTCCATATGTATTTATTTCTATATAGTTCTATTTCACCACAGTAGAATTTAAGCTTCTTGCAGACATTCATTTTTGTCTTTGTAACTCCAGATCCCAGCAAATGTCTACTCTAGCACATCCCAAGTCCTTAATAAATGCTTGCTAAACTGAATTGAATCTTCCAGGACATAAAGTCCTTGAGAACAGGGACTGTTTTTCATTTTGCCTCTGTCTCCTCATGGCCTAGCATAGCAAAATACTTATGTCATAGGTGCAAAGTATGTTTTTGTTTAATTAAAATGAATCAATAGAAATCCTGGGGCCAGGACTCCCCATTTTTAAGAACAGCTTTTAACTTCACTCACTGTTTCTTTGCTTATCTTACTTTGACCATTGGTAGCAAAGACTGTCTGCTCTGCATTAACTATTTAGATCATCTAATCTGGTTCGAGCATAGCTATTCGCAGACCATTCCTGACTTGCTGGCCTCAGAGTGTAAGTTTTACCCCAGGCTTGCCTGAGTGCTTTCCTTTCCTCTCCCTCTATGCTCTCTCTCTCTTGGTAACCTTATCCACCCACATAACTTCAATTGTCGTTGCTATGCTGTTAAATTCCAAATATGCATCTCTATTCCAGACTTCTCTCTTCAGTGCTCATACAACTTTTCTAATTATCTTTAAAAGTGGAACAAACAACTGGATGATACAGTGGATAAAGTACTTGGTCTGGAGTCAGAAAGACATGAGTTCAAATCTGGCCTCAGACACTTACTAGCTGTGTGATCCAGGACAAGTCACTTAGACTCTGTCTGATGCAGTTTCCTCAAATGGGAAATGAGGATAATAGTAGTACCTATCTCAGAGGATTATTGTGAAGATTAAATGAGAAAAGACAGGATAGGAGATGTAACCAAACAACAATTTGTGTGATATAGACCTGATTTTTTTTAATAGATTGAATGCTCAATGAATCAAAACTTTAATATAGCAAGCAAACCTACCCCCCAAAAAAACCTCAAAAACTCAAAACCTAATACAATCTTAAATTGAATTAACAAACTTGGTTGCATTAACTATTAATTTCAATGAATTAACAATGTAACAACAGTCCCCACCCAAAACTAAAATGATCTTATATTGCATTAATTAGTCAATTAATTAAGTTGTAAGTGGCCCAGAACAAGGAGAACAACAGTCCCACCATGCTTTGCTCTCATTAGACCACATATGAAATTTTATATTTTGTTCTGGGAGTCACATTTTAAGAAGACAATTGACAAGCTGAAATGTACATACAAGAAGGCAACCAGGGGAATAAACGAGTTTAAAAAAAAAACTTGCTACACAAGAATTGGCTGAAGAAAGAATGTTTAATCTGGAGAGTAAAGTCTTAAAGGCAAATAGCTTAGCTATCTTTAAATATCTAAAGAGTTGCCCTGTGGAAGAGGCATTAGAGTTGAGTTCCTGTTGGCAATGTTAAAGAAACATGTGATCATACTTCTGCATCAGATTCTTAGAACACAGTGTTACTGATTAGAAGAATAACTGCATACCAGGGGGAAAAAAAAGATTAAATGAGATAATATTTATGAAGTATTTAGCACAGCACTTGGTACAACAGAAAGTGCTTGTCCTTCCAATTCATTCTGCTGCCCAGGGCACAGCATACCCTCAAAAGGAAGGAAGCAACTACGAGTAGGTGCTTAATAAATGCTTACTTACTTCCTTTCTGTCCTTCTTATAAAACAGAATGAATGTAAATAACACTTGTTTCTGTTTAGGCCAGAAACCCTGAGGGTCTTCTCCTCCCAGATCTTTTTTTTTTTTTAAGAGGCCATTCTTTGCCTTATTTCTTCTTAAAGCCTTAATCACTGAATGGGCTCTGCCTCAGTTACTGAGACTTGTTAAAGACCTTAGCTTGAAAAGGCCAAGGTCCCCCTTGCATCCTGGGCCATCTCCAGTTGTCCTGATCTATATCTGGCCACTGGACCCACATGGCTCTGGAGGAGAAAGTGAGGCTGCTGATTTTGCACAGCCCTCTCTCACTTAAATCCAATTAACTTGCATATCATGTCATCATCTCCCTGATCCTCTTAGAGAATGAAAGACAAACAGCAGCAACCCATATGCCCCCTAGACTCCAAATTCCTTATATCTAAAAAGATTTCATCACCCCCTCCAAAATGAATCAATGAATGAATGAAAGAATGAATGAATGACCCTGCCATTTTTCTTGCTACCCATCTATTGCTAGTATCACCAATCTCATAGTCCCCCAGGATCTAACCCTTATAGTTCTCGACTCCTTCCCCACATCTAATCAATTACCAAAACCAGTCATTTCTACTGCTACAATATTTCTTGCACACACCTTCTCTCCAGTCAATCTTTCACCACCCTAATTCAAGCCATTGACTCCTCTAGAAATGAAAGCAGCAAGGGGTCTCACCAAGGCAGAGTACAGTAGACCTACCAGCAGCTTTGTTTTGATTGTTTTCTTTGAGTCTCTGAGTGGGTAGGGTTAAGAAAGCAACTGGTAAGAGATGAGAGGTTAGGTGGAAGCCAAACCAATAAAAAAAAATGAATATAGTAGTTCCAGAAAGGGAGAAATATTTATTACAGGCCTGAAAATGTGCCCCAAGGCAGGCTAGTATGAGACTAGGTGCTCTCTAGAAGCTAGTTCAGCTATGGTAAAGAAGAGGGGAATTGCTTAGAGTTCTAAACCTGGACTAGGATGAGTACCTGAAAACACACCCAAAGTATTTCTCAATCTCTCTCTGTCTCTCTGTCTCTCTCTCCTCTTTCTCTCTGAGAGACTGAAGGAGACTTGAAGGCATATTTTGTGCTTATCTGTTTTTATTGTGTTGAAGAGCAGGGGCAGGGGGAAAATATATATTGCAAAGAGGCAATTTTAAGGTTTATTGAAGGCCAAACTTTCTAGTAATTAGACATCCAAAAGAGGAATGGGCTGCCTCAGGAAGTGAGAGTAGGCCTGTTTACTAAAGACTGAACGATCACTCTTTGGATATGTTGTAGGAAGCACTTTTGTTCAGGTATGGATTTTTGTTCAGTATCTGGCCTTTGAGGTCCTTTCCAACTGTCAACCTCTGTGATTCTGCATATTTCTCAGAAGGAATGGAAGACAAAGGGAATATAAGAGCTAAATAGATGGGAGAGCTTACACAAAGAAATATCTCTGGGGGCTGGCAGCATTGATTTGAGGGAACTGAGTACTGAAAGATCATTAAGGGAAGACTAGAATTCCAAGACTCTGTTTTTCCCCTTAGTCATAAGGAACAATTTCATGTCAGCTAGAAAGCAATATTTCAGTAGCCTTTTACATACTAAACTTGCTTACTTAGATCCATATCATAGACACAAGACACACCAATATATGCACAAATTAACAAAAAGCTGTAAGTGGATATTAACCTACCTCTGGGTATTCTTCATGACACTACTCTCTGGGTTCTCCTCCTATCCATCTGACTATTCCTCAGTTTCCTTTGCTGGTTCATCATCCATGTTAAACCTCACAACTGTATGTGTACCCCAAGGTTCTGTACTCAGCCCTTCTGTCTTTTTTTTTCCTTATACTTTCATACTTGGTGAACTCATAAGCTCCCATAGCAATACTGTCAAAGCTATATAACCTATCTCTCTCTTGGTTTCTAGTCTTATGTTATCAATTGTCTATTGGAAATTTCAAATATCCCATAGATATCTCAAACTCAACACATTCAAAATAGAATCCATTATCTTTCCCCTTTCCCTAAGCCCCAAACACTTCTACCAAACACTCATCTACTAAACACTCTTATTTTTGACAGGGGCACCACCATCCTTCCAGTCTCCTAAGTTTGGAATCTTGCTGTTATTTTGATTCTTTACACTCCTTCAAGCCCCATATCTAATCAGGTGCCAAATCTTGCCAGTATTACCTCTACCACATCTCACCTCTGACCCTTTTTTCATTGCTCTTGCAACCATCACCTTTGATCAGATCTACACCACCCCTTGCCTGGGCTATTTTTGTCATCAACACAGTACCTGGTACAATGTAGATGCTTCATAAATGCTAACTGATTGATAGTCTGAAAATAGCTCAGGCAAGTTAAGGCTGTTAGAAATTTTGACTATGGACAAATTTAATGTCATCTTTGTTCTTTTCCTCATGGTTATTCACTTCCTTGCAGCTCTGGGAATAGCCAGGTAATAAAGTTTCTTTCACAGTCCCAAGACAAGGGGATGAGAATTGGTTTTTGTTTTTATACATTAACAATAACTTTTCAAGATGGGGTAACACAACATGGCCAGGACCTGGGACACACGTGTTGAGGGCTTTGAGTCTCTCCCTGGCAGAGGCAATGGAGAGCACAGTGTGGAGGATTATGGTACAGGAGACCAGATGAAGAGAACATCAGAGCTCATGGCCGACATGATAATGCATAGTCCATAGACGCTATCGAAGCGTGTGTCAGAGCAGGTCAGGCGGATCATGTCCTGATGTAAGCAGTGAGCATGAGAGAGGGCCCTAGGATGGCGTAGTGCATAGAGAGGTCTTACTCAGAAAGACTTGAGCATGTTTCCTTCTCCACTGTATGAGTAATGATAGTCAAGCCCCTTAACCTCTAAGTGACCCTCAAGCAATTCTCTAAGACTATAAACTGCAATGAAGGTAATGATATATATTAATAAGATAGATTTCTGGGCTCTGGAAGATCCCTCTGCTGATAAAATCACAACTCTGGTACTGGCATGTCAACTACTCAACTGGACTGGGACTGGACCCCTGATTTCATTTGTGTAGGGAACTCCCAGGTGAGGAAACTCCATCTACCAATGTAGGTTATCACCTTTTTTGCAGATCATAGTCTTAGAGGATTGCTTTGGAGAGATTAAGAGACTTTCCCATGGTTACCTGACCAGTATATGTCAGAGAAAGGACTTGAGCTCAGGTCTATGCTATTTTCAAAGCCAGTTCTCAATACACTATACCATTCTGCCTCTCTGCTACTTAAACTTTATGCCTAAATGAAGTGAATTAGTGTCTATGGTAATATGCATATCATTAAGTGTGGATTGGGTTAGCTTTCTTGAAAATTTTATCTGATGAAGACACTAAATTGTTCACATCTACTCAGACTTCATAGCATGCCATAGAAGGCCTAAAAGTGTTTTTCATGCATCATTGGCCTCTCCTCACAACTTGCAGCTCCTTGTGGGCATGGACCCTATGATTATCTTTCTTTGCATGTCTAGCATTTAGCATAGTGCCTGGCACATAGTACACCTTTAATAAATTCTCATTGACTGCAAACTTAATATAATTAAATAGGTCATTATTTGGGGTTGGTTCATCTCTAAAGAGCCTTCAACATTTTGCCTGTTGCAGAACACAGCCCCTTCACTGGAGCTTTCCCAAAGAGACGACCTTGAGGATGGCTCGACGGATTTGCTGTGTCTTCATACTGTAGATCACAGGGTTCATCAGGGGTGGGAAGAGGACTGAGACTGTGCCCATAAGCACATGCACAACAGGAGAAGCATGGCGCCCAAAGCGGTGAACAATGGACAAGCCAAGCACAGGTACATAGAAGCACAATACGGCCTGGATGTGGGACATGCATGTGTTGAGGGCTTTGAGTCTCTCCCTGGCAGAGGCAATGGAGAGCACAGTGTGGAGGATAATGGTATAGGAGACCAGGATGAAGAGAACATCAGAGCCCATGGCCAGCATGATAATGCACAGTCCATAGATGCTGTTGAAGCGTGTGTCAGAGCAGGCCAGGCGGATCATGTCCTGATGTAAGCAGTAAGCATGAGAGAGGGCTCCAGTATGGCAGTACTGGAAAGTGAACAAGTGGAGTGAGGGGGCTGCTGTGATGGCAGCACTCCTCAGGCCCAGTATTGACCCAGCCAGTGCCACACGGGGGCCAGAGAGAATTGTGGCATAGCGCAACGGGAAGCGAATAGCCACCAGGCGGTCTAGGACATGGCAAAGAGCACAGCAGATTCCATGAAGGAAAAGGAGTGAAGGAAATGCTGCTGGAGAATGCAAGATACCAGCCCAATGACCCGTGCATCAAACCACAGCACACCCAACACTGTGGGCAAAGTCGACATGCATAGACCCAAGTCTGTCACTGCCAGAATCGCCAGGAAGTAGTACATGGGCTGGTGCAGGGAATTCTCAGTGCGCACCAGGTGGAGGATGGTGATGTTGCCCAGGACAGCCACTAGATAGCCTGCAAAGATGGGCAGAGAGATCCAGCAGTGAGCCCACTCCAGGCCTGGGAAACCAGTCAGCAAAAAGGTGGCAAAGCTGAAATTGGTCCTGGGCAGGTTAGACATCATTGGAAATTCTTCCTGGGATAAATTGGGATTGAGTAGTTAATAGAACAAAGAGAAAGAGAGAGAGAGGCAGATCAATCCCTCCCATTAACTCCAGATTATCACTTACCTTCTGCTTACCTTGGCCCAGGCTGAATCTCCACAGTCATTTCTTTGGACACAGGCTTCACCCAATGTTTCCATGCCCCACCTATTCTACCATGCCCTTCTGTATCCCTTGTCAACCCCTAAGACTGGATCACCTTCACTGAGAATTTTCTCTGACACCCATACTGCTGCTGGAGAAAAATATAGAGCTGTGATGATTTGGCCTTTACCAAATCCATTTCATTTACCATGTAGTGGGCATTCCCTGCTTCTCAGAAATCCTAATATCGTTTACTCTGACCAATAAAAACCACCCCCAAATAGTTCAAAAGTTCTTCTTAAAGCCCTAGATACAACCAGCTCTTTGCCAATAGGCACACATACAAAAACCATCAACACTGAATTCTTCCATTTATTTGCTACCAACCAACATTTCCTCTTAGGTAAGTCACCTTAAAGCTTTTGGCCTCAGTCATATAATTTGTAAAATGAACTAAACTAGATGATTTTTAAGGTCACTTCTAGCTCAAAACTTCAAGGATTCTCCCTATTTATCCCTCAAGATGTGAGCATATGACTGCACCTTGGTTCTTTTAGTGGAGGAGGGGAGGAGGATGTATATGTGTATCTGTGTTGGGAAGTTTTGGATATGTCAAAAGAAAACACACTGACACATTTTTTTAAAAAGTGTATATTTATGAACAGAAGGCATTTTGATCTAAATACCCTCAGGCATTTCCCCCTACTATTCTCTCCATTACCACATTCTTACGTGAAGATGTGGCCAGCACCAAGGCCAAGCACCTCTATATTCACCCATGTTCCTATACCCTCCATTTTTCTAGCAAATTGCCCCCACTCTCATTCTCACTCTCTTCAGTCTACTCCTGTCTACTCACATCCCTCCCTACCCCACTTCATTCTCACCTCAGCTGCTAAAATGATTTTCCTAATGTGCGAGTCTTATGAAGTCAGCCTCATCTGCTCCTTATTATCTCCAGAATGAAAGATAAAGTCTTGGGTTTGGTATGTAAAGTCTTTTTATAACCTGACCCCTACCATTCAGCTCTTCTACTTTCATCCTCCTACACTCTGTGATCCAGATGTACTAGTCTAATAGTTATCCCTCAGACACCACACTTTATGTCTATTTCTTCACTGTCTGTCCCCCATGACTCTAATGCTCCCCTTTGTAAGATTCAGCTCAAGTATTATTTTCTTATGGAGGACTTTCCCTGTTCCCAACAGTTAGTACATTCCCCTTTGAGATTATTTCCATCTACTCTGAATATATCTTGTAAGTACAAATTATTTACATATTTTCTCACCCATTATAATATGATCTCCTTGAAGGCAGGACCATATTTTTGCCTTTCCGTGTATCCCCAGTATACAGTCCATGGCAAATAGTAAGCACTTCAAAAATGCTTCTCAAGTAATTGACTACCTATGCCCATCACTGCCTCCAGTTTGAGTAGCAAACCCACTTCCTCTCCAAATGTAATAACTCCTTCAACACACTATATTCCAAACACCCCACCTCCAGATCCCTGAGATAGTTTTCCATTGTGCCTTCTCTCACTCATATCTTTATTCTCTCTTTCACTGGTTTTTTCCCATCAGCCTTCAAAATGTATAGCTCCTCTCTGAGTTGAAAAGCATTTTACTTAAGCCATTTTACTTCTTTTTTGCGCTGGCAGATTAAAAATGAGTTTCTTTTCCCACACCTACTAAAAATATTTTCTCTAAGGTCACCAGTATGAAAAAGAGAGAAAGAGAAATTGCTCTGTCATATTCAAAGGCTTTTCTCAATTCTAATTCTCCTTGTACTCTCTAAGTTAATTGACACTTTTAACTCTCTATTTCTCATTAAAAATCTTTCCTTCCTTAGATTCCATGACATTTCATAATCCAAATGTCCTTCCTTTCTTAATAAAAGTTTGTTGTTGTCCTCTTACTTATTCTGGTTCAGAAAGGTATAGTGGAAAGAGAGCTGTCCAAGAACGTCATTTAATTTCTCTGAGCCTCAGCTTTTGGGGGGGGGGCAGGGGAGGCTAGGCAATGGGGTTAAGTGACTTGCTTAAAGTCACACAGCTAGTAAGTGTCATGTGTCTGAGGCTGGATTTGAACTCAGGTCTTCCTGACTCCAGGGCCAGTGCTCTATCTACTGTGCCACCTAGCTGCCCCGAGCCTCAGCTATTTTTACCTGTAAAATGGAGCATAACCATGCTACTATTATCTGTTTCATGAACTTCTTTTAACAGAGCAAGTTATAATCTATAAAGTGCTAATGCATGTTGAATGTTCTGCCCTGATGCCTCATCAGACCTAGCCACCACTAGGCATTCTCTGGGTTTATGAGGGTTATGTCAGTGTAGTTAAATTGCCACTTTAGGTCTGTACCATTGATAGATTCTACATTTTTATCAAAGAACAAATTTCTCTCAGTTCAGAAAGAATTCATGACCATCTTGACTTCTGGGTGATAGATAAGATATCAGGTCTCAAAGTCTTTCTACTAAGTTATGAAAGGAGGACAGTTTGTATCAATGGAAAAAGTTCTTACACTATAAAATCATGGGTTTCTCAAGTAATGAAGGATTACTTTGTTTATTATTGTTGCTATTATATTTGAGAAGTCCTCAATTTTAGTTTTTAATGCTCTTTTTTCTCACCAAAGATTTGGAGGAAAGGGAGGTAGAGATGGGGAGTAGTAGGCATGAAAAAAAACTAAGAGACAAAGAAGGAGAAAATTTTTGACAGATAATAACACTCCAAGATTTACAGTGGACCTTCCCAACCATTCCGTGAGTTGAAAAGCACATATATTATTATTTTCCCTATTTTACAAATGATTGTCTATAAAGACATTTGATTGACAGAAAACTCACTACCTCCTGAGGAAACCTATTTCATTGATAGACAGTCTGACCATGAGATGACTTATAAACAGACAAAATGTTTCACCCAAACTCCCAATGTTGTCCTCTTGGGGTCAAGCTTCTTCCATACAACAGACTTTCCAATAGCTGAAGAGAGTGATCACATTCTCCCTCAGAAATAATATTTATAAAGCAAGAAAGAGGATAATGGAAGAACCAGAATGAAGAGAAACTTAGAGAGTGGGAAGATTATCACTTAGAAACTAAGCTTTAAAAACTGGTTTTTTTCCCTTTGTTGACTGATTTAATTTTGCTCAAACTTCTGTTTGTAAATGATTCTTGTGGTTTTAAAATGTGTGCTGTGTTTAACTTAAGATGGGTTTAAATAAGATGCCTCTCAGCTGCAGAAAAGGCAAAGCCAGAGTGCTGTAATAATTAGCTTGGAAGATTTTAGAACCCTGACAGAGAAGGTCTCTAAGTAAAGGAGTTTCCCTTCTAGAGTAAAGGAATGGGAGCCATGCTGATGCCATATTGCCCAACTGGTATGTGGTTTTTTCACTATATAATTGTGCCTTTCAAAATATAACACAATACTCCATCTTTGGCCTTATTAAGATAGCAAACGGTGGAACAATTATAGTCACTTCCCCTCCTGGCTCTGCTTCTGACTTTCCAGACTTTGCCACTCTGCTTCAGCTGCTGTCTCGCCCTAGAACCTCTCTTATCATGTTGGCCTTTTGGCCCATTGGTGAGGTCCTCCTGGCCTCCATCTAAGGGATGGGCCAAGGCCAATCAAACTCCATTCCCCTTTCAGATTTGCTTCTGACCTTCTGGCTAGAGAGAGCTCCATAATCTTAGAGGATTCTAGGACTTAGTGATATTGAGACATATCACAGTATAAGGTGCTGATCTGGGAGTCAAGAAAACTAGTGTTCAGATCCAGCATTTGACACTCACTGACCTATGTGACCATGGGTGTGTCACTGAACCTCAGTTTCCTCATCTATAAAATGAGAGGGTTGCTTTTAGTGACCCTTCCAGCTATCAGTCTAAGATGTCATAATTATTTAGCTCAACCTCCTTATTGTACAGATCAACAAAGTGAAGCCCGGAGAAGATAAGTGACTTCCTCCTTTGCTAGAGAGAAGGAGAGCCAGGATCCAAGCTCAGGTCCTCTGACACCAAATCCAATATTCTTTCTATTATACCCACTCCCCCTTCAGCAGATGTCCAAATAGTCATTGAAGCCCCAAGGCACAAATATATTCTACCACCTTATAGCTTAGTAATCTGCAACACTTCCTCCTCATCCAATTCTTCTGGGTGGCAGGACACCAGAAGAATAGTCTTACCCTTTTACTGATGGTCTTGGTCAGTCTGTGGGTTCTCACGCAAATGGCCTCATGTATCCATCTCACCTCACGTACGTGTACTCTCAAGTAAATATCTTCCTCATTTATGATGCTATCCACCTTTTTGATTTGTTCCTTTTAAAGGCAGAATATCCTTCCATTAGCATACCAATTACAAGTAGTGTAATGATCACAGTGGATTGACAGCTACTTTCAAAGCTAAGATAAGTTAGGGTCAAGCCCCTGTCTCTGTCATACTGGCTGTGGGATCCTAGGTAAATCTGTCTTAGGATGCTAGACAACTCTCTAAGACTGGCAGTTGCAGAGAAAATTGCTGACCTGCTTTGGCAGAAACAATGTCCAAATCTAGTCAGTCTTCCAGTCCCTTTCCTAATAATGTTTCATATACCAGCAGTTCTCGGTAATAGCTCTGAGGTTGAATTTACCTGCTCTTGGCAAGACATCTAGCTGACTGTGTTTCTTTGCCATTCTCTGTGCTTTGGTATATGAACATCTGGTCCCATAAATATTAACTCTCTGCCACTGTCTCCTGTGAATTACTAGGAATCTCTAGTGTTACTCTTCTCTCTAGGTCAGGGGTTCTTAACCTGGACTCCATGAATCTGGGTTTTCTTTAATATTTTGATAACTGCATTTCAGTATAACCAGTTTCCCTTTTAATCCTCTTTATCTTATGCATTTAAAAATAGTATCATAAGAAGGAGTTCATAGGCTCCACCAAAGGGGTCAACAATGAAAAAAAAAAAACTCACTCTAAGCAACGCCTCCTATTCCCTGTAGATCTGAATTGCTCTATCTGTGATCTTTTCTCATCCCCTCCTCCTTTTTGTCAGTTTAAATTGAAAATGTGGCATATCTTTTGACTAGATTGTTTTCACCCTCTGCTAACAAAGAGATTCAGGAACAGGGAGAGGGTGAAATTCTGTACTGAGAGGGCTGAGAGAGACAAGAAAATACTAAGAGACAGAGCAGACTGTGAAAGAATGGGGGAGGGGCAGAGAGACAGAAATACAGAAGCAGAGATACAGATAAAGACAGAGACAGAGGAGCCAGGGACAGATAGATACAGAGAGACTTACAGAGACAGGGAATCTGGATGAGATAGAGAGAGAAGGGAATACTTATCAACTGAGAAAGAGGAGGCAAAGAGGAGGGGGAAGCCAAACAATGGTGAGAGGGAAGACTGGGAGAATGAGACTTAGTAAGTGAAAAGACATAGAAAATACTGACCCTACAGTGGTATCTCCCAAGCCATTTCATTCAGTACTCTTGTCTCTTTCTTTGTTGGTGAGATGAGAATCTATTTAATCTTTTAAGACCCTCAGGAATGGAAACTCCCGTGGCCACCTTCCATTCCAGCCATCAGCCTCTCCCCCAGTTGTCTAGCTACAGGCTTTCTCTTTTGAGACAGCACCAGCCCCTTTCTTACGTTCTATTCTTGGAATATACTTCGTGAGATTTGAAAATAGTGGAGAGTACTGGATATTTGGTCAAAGGATTTTAATTTCTATTTCCAGGCTCTGTTACTGAAAAGCTGTGCAACACTGGGCAAATCCTTCACTTCCCTATGTCTCAGTCTCCTCACATGTAAGGGATTGGGACCAAACAGGATTATATAGTAACTGGCCTCTTAGCTTCACAGTACTGTTCTGAAGATCAAGTGAATTTGTGGAAAAACATGGTGATACACACCTGTAGGTTCTGATACTAAGGAAGCTGAGACTGGTGGTTTTCTTAAGTTTGGAGTTCTGAGCTGCACTACAACAGAACTTCTCCAGGTAAGAAGCCAGCAAGCTGTATGAGAAGTGGTGGGGATGGGGGGAAGTAACCCAGGTCTGAAATGAAGCTGGTCAAAGCTTCTGACCTAATCAGCAGTGGGGTGGGGTCAATGAAGGGGTCTGGGCAAGGAGATTCAGTCTCAAAATTGAGTGATTGATAGATAAGAAAAATAAAGGTCTTTGAAAAGTAAAACAGATTGCAAAAATGTGAGAAATAGGTACTGTTAATACTTAAAATTCTTTCTTTCATATCCCTCCTCTTCCCCTAGGTCAATAATCCAAGATTCTGTTCTGGCCATTAGAGACTATCTTCTGGCAAGAAGACTGACTATCTTCTGGACTCCACCCAAGCCCCAATATTCCCCACCAAGTGCTTATCTCCATGTTCACTCACCTGCTTTCTCTGTCAGCCAGGCTTCCTCTGCCCGCATCTGCAGAGTCAGGCCTATGCTCTGCCTATCTAGTACCCCAGTCCCCTTCCCCACGATAGTTGAGAGCCTGTGGGCTACCCTCTGCTACTGAGATATTTATAGCAATTCTCTTTTCACAGACACTACCCCTGGGACTTCAGGCTGAGGCTTAGTAGTGACTCCTAAGGGATTCCTGTAGTTCCACACAGGGAGCCCCTGGCCTCACAGGCCTGTGGAGTCAGTGGTCCTTCCTCCCCTGCCACTTCCTGCCCAGTGGATCCTGATTTCTAGGTTTACAGCTAAAAGACCTTAGGAATCAACTAGTCTAACTCAGGCATTTTAGAGAAAGGAAAGAAGAGATAATGAAAATTAACATTTATACAGCCTTTCAAATACATTTTCTCTTTTGAGAATCTTAACAAACCTTTGAGTTCACAAGTCAATAAGCATTTATTAAGTGTGTGCCAGGCACTATGTTAAGTACTGGGAATACAAAGAAAGGTTAAAAAAAATAGCTCCTACTCTCAGTCTAATGAGGAAGACAACATGCAAACAAAAATATACAAACAACATCTATACAGGATAAAAATGGGAGTAGTTTCAAAGGCAAGACATTAAGGTTAAGGAGGAACCAGGATGGGGCAGAGCCAGGATGGCAGATTAGAGGAAGGAACCCAGCTGAACTCTCTGAACATTCACCTCCAGTGCATAATAAGGGCAATGTGGTAATGATAATCAGCTGTGAAAGACTTGGCTACTCTGATAAATAGAACAATCCAAGGCAATTCCAAAGGACTCATGATGAAAAATGTTATCCCCCACCCCTCCAGAAAGAGAACTTATGGACTCAAGAGTGCCAGTTGAAATATAATTTTCTCACTTTTTTTTCTTTTTTGCAAGATGGCTAACATGGAAATATGTTTTGCCTTATTTCACATATATAATTGATATATTGCTTGCCTTCTTAGTGGGTGAGGGAGGGGCTGAGAGGGAGGGGAGAATCTGATGTCAAAATTTAAAAGAATGTTTAAAATAAATAAATAATTTTATTTTTAAGGAAGGGACTCAGGAAAGGCTTTTCACAGAAGATGGGATTTTGACTGAGACTTGGAGGAAACTAGGGAAGAAAGGAGTAGAAATAAGGAGGGAGAGAGTCTCAGGATGTTGGACAGCTGATCAAAATGCCTGGAGTTGGGGGATAGAGTGTCTTATGAAAAGAACAGAAGGAAAGCCAATATCACTGGATTATAGAGTATGTGAGAGGGAGTGAGGGGTGAAAATACTGGAAAGGTAAGAAGCAGACAGATCACGAAGGGTTTTAAAAGCCAAACAAAGGATTTTGTATATCCTGGAGTTAAAATGATCCACTGGAGTTTATTGAATAGGGGGAGGTTGTGGTCATCCAACATTTTAGGAAGATCACTTTGACAACAGAGTGGAGGATAGATTAGAGTAGTGAGACACCTGAGGCAGGAAGACAGAGGGGTGAGGGGAGGGGAGAGAGGGAGAGAGATAGAGAGACAGAGACAGAGAGACACAGAGACAGCAAGAGACAGACAGAGACAGAGAGACAAAGATAGAAAGACAGACAGACAGAGAGAATGCCTGATGCTAGGGAAGCTTCTGGGTCTTCCTAATGTCACAAGTAAAAAATCCAAATTCCTTTGTTTGGCTTTTAAAGGCCTTCCCAGTTTAGCTACAATCGACATTTGCAGACCAAGTTCACATTACTTCCTCTTATAAATTCTGCTTTCAGCCAGACTGACTTACTGAATCTCCTGTATTTCTGACCTCCTTTCCCATCCCTGTACCTCTGTACAGGAAGGAAGTCCCTCAGGCCTGTTGTGCTTCCCTAGCTCCCCTGTAGCACTTAGCCTGCTAAGTGCTGCCTCCAGTAAGAGGCCTTTCCTGACTCCCCAAGTTATTTTATGTTCCAAAATTATTTTGTATTTATTTTGTATACTTTTTGTCATTTTTTCCCTTGTATGAATTTTTTTTTACGTGACTCAAATATAAACTCTTTGAAAGAAGGAGTTGTTTCATTTTTGTCTGTAACTTCATTGCCTATCAGAATTCCTAACATACTGGGAATTAGGAAGACCTGAGTTCAAATCCAGCATCTGACATTTACTAGCTTGGACAAGTCATTTAATCTCTGTTTCTTTAAGCTGTAAAATGGGAATGATAATATAGCACATAGAAGGCACTTAATAAATGCTTGTATACTTTCTCTTTCCTTCCTATAAATAAATGCTTGATAAATTGAATCCAACTCCTTGAGGGTAGGGACTGTGTTTCATCTGGCATACTAGATAGATCACTGGACTTGGGAGTCAAGAAGAAAAAGTGGAGTTCAGCTCTAACCTCAGACACTTACTAGATGTGTGACCCTGGACAATTCACTTAATCTCTATGTACCTTAGTTTCCTCATCTATAAAATGAGAAAGGTGGAATCAATGACTTATAAGATCTCTTCTAGCTCTAATTCTGTGATCCTGTGATCCTTTGGATTCCCATGGCTTAGCAAAGCATAAGTACCTAGGTATTTGGTGCTACATATAATTTTATTGAATCAAAATGAATTGATTGATAGAAGCCAGTTTGTACAATTCTCCATCCTTCAAAAAGTTTTAAATATTTGCTGTTCAGTTCTTTTTCAGTCACGATTTTCTTGCCAAAGATACTTGAGTGGTTTGCCATTTCTTCTTCAGTTCATTTTACAAATGAAGAAGCTGAAGCAAACAAGTTTCAGTGACTTGCCCATGGTCACACAGCTAGTAAGTGAGGCTGATTTGAACTCAGGTCTTCCTGACTTCAGGCCTGGCGCTCTATTCACTACACCACATAGTTGCCCTTTTAAATCTTACCTGTCCTTCCAGTACTGATCTGTAGCCATCCACTGATGATGATGTTTAGTGCCTGATCCACATTAACAATGAAGATTGCCTCTTCCGGTGAGAAACCTGGGTAGAGCTCAGACCATTCTAGGCCTGGCAAGGCCCCTTCTCTTCTCTCTCATACTCCCTTGTTGACCGTACCCACTTACATAACTTCGGTGATCACTTCCACGTTAATAAATTTTAAATGAACGCTTCTACCCCAAACTGCTCCTATCAGCTCCTACACTATAATTCCAATGACCTAAAGAACATTTTCTGCTTATCCCATAGTGATTTCAAATTCCATATTTACAAAATGCACCTCATTACCTTCCCTGACTCCCCAACCACACACACACACACACACACACACACACACACACACACAAAGAACCTTGCCATTCTTCCTAATTGATTGATAATACTATCAATCTCCCAGGCTTTCAGCCTCTATGCCTGGTAGTTCTCTTCAATTGTTCATATCTAATCAATGTCCTAAATCAGTACTTTTACTGCTATAATATTTCTTTTATCTACCCTCTCTTCTCCACTCATTCAGTCACTACCACAAAACCTGCCTTTGTTACATTTGTCCTGGAGTATTGAAATCACTGAACTCTAAATTCAAAAGTTCCATAGAAGTCTTCAGAGCGTAGTTCATGTACCATCCTCTCCAGTTTAAGATAATAATATTAAATTTGGGTGTAAGATGTCTCTGAAGAGCCTCTAACATTTTGCTCATGATATACCCCAGCCCCCTCATCAATGTTTCCCCAGAGACCACTTTGAGGATGGCTCGATGGATTTGCTGTGTCTTGATGCTGTAGATCACAGGGTTCATCAGGGGTGGGAAGAGGACTGAGACTGTGCCCATAAGTACATGCACAACAGGAGAAGCATGCAGCAGCCAAGTAGTCTGCGGGCACTGTGAGATAATAGAACACCAGGGACCTAGACCATGCTGGAAAGGGAGAATGGAGCCTAGCTAGGATTAAGAGTGGGAAATGGCTAGGGGCCATAGGGAGGTGAGACAATGAAGGGCTAGGCTAGGTTAAGGGTAACAGAGAATTGGGAGATTGGGCATAGCCACAATGAAAGGCCAGTGGATGGGATTATAGCCTCAGGCGAATGCCAGAGATTTAGCCAGGTGGGAAAATCCAAGGTTTTCTTTTTTGGGGTCCAGATCCCATCCTCATCAGTTTCACTTACCTCATCTGGAGGTAGCTAAACAGTGATTTCTAATGTTTCTTCTAGCTCTAAATTTCTAAATTTCTCCCATTTTAAAGACTTATCAGAAATTAACTATATTTTTTGTAGGGTTGTGGTATGGGAAGTAATGTTGGTATCTGTTGGGAAGTGTCTGTTGTATTAAAAATGCATCATTATTTTTTTAAAATGTTTAATTTTAAGCAGAGGCCGCTTCTATTTAACATTATGGCATACTTCATAGAGTCTTTCAGAACATGCAATGCTAATCTCCTGCAATGAGAGTTTGATGTTATAATCAACAGATACTTACAACAAAGTTAATCTCATACTTCTAACAATATATGTGATTATTGTTATGCCAAAGTACTTATGTATAAATACATTCAATATTATCATTGTCCTTATGAACCCCTTCCCTTTCCCATCTGGGCTAAGGGCCTTGATGCATCATATGCCACTAAGAAAAAAAAAAAGGTTAAGCAGGGTTTCCAATTCTACTCTCCCCCTCACCTCATATCACTCAGACTTCTACCACTATCATATCCTTCACTCTGGTCTCAGATGAGGAGATGATCCCTCTCCTTGTAGAGGCCAGCCCCTTTACATGTATCTTTAATCCTATATTCTCATGACTCTCCTATGTTCGCCAGAAAATTCTCTCTACAATCCCTGCTCTCTCTTACCTTCAACACTTCACTATTTGCTAGCTCCTACTCTCTTGCCAATAAACACAGCAATGTCTCCCCCAATCTTAAAAAAAAAGGTCTCCTTATCCTACTATCCTAGCAAGCTATTGTCCTATCTATCTCTCCTGTTGTCAGCTAAAGAAAGCAATCTACACTAGATATCCCAATTTCTCCTCTCACTGCCAAAAACTTCTGCAATCTGGCTTTTGACATTCAACTAAAACTGATCTCTCCAAAGTTACTAAGGATCTGCTAATTGCCAAATCAAATGGCCTTGCTCAGTGCTTTTTATTCTTGACCTTTCTGTAGCTTTGGACAGAACTGGCCACATTGTGCTACTACATACTCTCTCCTCTCTACGTCTTCGTAAAACTGTTTACTCCTGTTTCTCCTCCTATTTTCCTGATAATTCCTCATCTCCTTTCCTGGTTCTTCATCCATGTTACTCCCATTAAACATGGGTGTGCCGCAAGACTCTATCTGTAATTCTCTTCTCATTTCCCTCTATACTACCTCAGTTGGCCATTTCATTAGCTTCCATATGTTTAACTATCAGCCATATGTAGATGATTCCAAGATGTATGTGTGTGTGTATTTTATGTGTGTGTGTATACAAATACACACACACACATATACACATATAGACACACACATACCTACGCCCACATATATATCCCTATCTTTCTCCTATGTTACAATCACATACAGCAATGGCTTTGGTGACATCACAGACCAGATGACCTATAGGTATACCAAACACAACATGTTTCAAAAAAATTTACTTCACTCTCCAATTTCCGCTAATCCCCCTGCTCCATTCTTATCTTCCTTATTATTGTCTGGGGCACTGCCCTCCTCCCAGTCACCCACACTGGGTACCTCATTGTCATCCTCACTCTTATGATCCTATGTATCCAATCCATTGCGAGTTCTATAGTAATGGGCTTCTGATTGGACACAATGCCTTAAGTCTCCCCTCACCCAATCCAAAGCGTAAGCCTGATCAGCATACCCCTATTACAAAAACTCTAGTAGCTTGGCCCTAGCATCAAATGTAAAGTCTTGTGTTTGGCATGTAAAGTTTCCCCAACTTGACCCCTTCTGCCTTTCTAGCCTTCTCATGCGTTTGTCCACACGCGTTCTCTCTGAGTCAGGCATGCTGACGGACTTGTTGTTCCTCGTCCACAGCGCTCCATCTGTGTGCCTTTGCTCTGCTATCCTCCTTCCCCCTTGCCTCCAGTGCTTTTCCTTGTCACCGGTCCCTCTTAGATTCCCCGTCTTCCCTTAAGACTCAGCTCAAACTCAACTTTCTGCAAGAGATGTTTCCTAGATCCAGTTCCGCCCAACCAAACACTGTCAATATCTTCCTTCTGAGACTGCCTACCATTTATATTGAATATATTTTGTATGTACAAAATTGTTTTGCATATTGTTTTCTCTCATTGGGATGTGAGCCTCTTGAGGACAGGGAACATATTTGTGCCTTTCTTTGTATCATCCAGTATTTAGGACAGTACCTGACACACAGTAAGTACTTAATAAATACTTGTTGACTATGCTTTTGCACTCTCAATTTTGATAAGAAAGATTCTTCCTCTCCAGTTGTAACACTTTCTTTAAAACATTAAATTCCAACAATTCCAGATCTCTGAAATAGTTTGTTTCCGTTGTCCAATCTCTTCTCTGCATCTTCATTCTTCCATTCTTCATTGGCTGTTTCCTCTATGCTTTCAAACACTCATAGGTATCCCCTACCTGTAAAAAATCATTTTGCTTGAGTTCAGTGTCCCCTGGAGCTACCATCCCAAATGTCTTCCTTTCATTGCCAAAATGAAAAGGGGTTTCTCTCTCCAACTCTCTCCTAAAACTGTTTTCTCAAAGATCACCAATATAGAAGAGAGAAAAGTAGATTGACCTGTCGGATTCATTGGCTTTATCTCAGTTCTCATTGGCCTTGAGCTCTCTAAATAATTTTGTACTTTTAACTTTCCATTTCTTATTGAAAATATTTTTTTCCTTATGTTCCATGATATTGTATAGGATATTGCATAGAACATCTGTTCTTCCTATCTTAATAGGCTTAAAAAGGCTATATGCCTCACCTTCTCCTGGCCCCCTCTTCACCACATCCCAAACTCCAGGCAGTATCTCAAGACTTAAGTTGACCTCTTTTCTCTGAACTTATTGAAATCCATAGTATTACAGTATAAGGAACATATCAAATTATACTTGGTATCTACTTCCCCATTGGTCAGGAACTATTAAGATGGAATGGCCAAAGTTCTCATCATTCATATTTCACCAAACAGTTCCTTCCCTTAAGTTGAAAGCAGGTCCATAACAGTTGTCCTTTCTGCTTCTTCCAACTTCTGAAGAGCAAAATTATACAGAAGGCACAGGCAAGAATTTGTTATTGTTGTTCAGTTGTTTCAGTCATATCTGACTCCTTGTGACCTCATTTGGAGTTTTCTTTGCAAATATACTGCAGTGGTTTGCCATTTCCTTCTCCAGCTCATTTTACAGATGAGGAAACTGAGGCAAATAGGATTAAGTGACTTTCCCAGGGTCACACAGCTAATAAGTGTCCGAGGCTGGATTTGAATTCAGATCTTCCTGTCTCCAGGCTCAGCACTTTGTCTACTCTGCCACCTAGCTGCCCAAGAATTTATTAACTGCTTATTTTTCAACCCAGAGAGAGCTCTATAATCTTATATGGTTACAGGACCAAATAATATTAAGACACATCATAGTATAGGGTGCTGGTCTGGGAGTCAAGAAAACTGGTGTTCAAATCCTGCATCTGACACTCACTGCCTGTGTGACCGCAGGTATGTCACTAAAACTTAGTTTCCTCATCTATAAAATGAGGGGGTTGCTTTTAGTGACCCTTCCAGCTATCAATCTAAGATGTCATAATTATTTAGCTCAACCTCCTTATTGTACAGATCAACAAAGTGAAGCCCAGAGAAGATAAGTGACTTCCTCCTTTGCTAGAGAGAAGGAGAGCCAGGATCCAAGCTCAGGTCCTCTGACACTAAATCCAGTATTCTTTCTATTATACCCACTCCCCCTTCAGCAGATGTCCAAATGGTCATTGAGGTCCCAAGGCACAAATATATTCTACCTCCTTATAGCTTAGTAATCTGCAACGCTTCCTCCTCATCCAATTCTTCTGGGTGGCAGGACACCAGAAGAATAGTCTTACCCCATTACTGATGGTCTTGGTCAGTCTGTGGGTCCTCACCCAAATGCCCTCATGCATCCATTTCACCTCATGCTCTTATGCTCTCAGACAGGTAAATATCTTCCTGATTTTCGTGCCATCTACGTTTCTAAATATTCTTCCTTTTAAAAACAGAATAGTCTTCCATTAGCATGCTAATCACAACTGGAAAAAGTGTTCCGTGAGTAGATCGCTAGTTTCAAAGCCCGGAGGAGGATCAAGTCCCACTCTTTCATATACTGGCTGTGGGGCCCAAGGTCAATGACTTTGTAAGACCTGAAGGTACAGAGGAAGTTGCTGACCTGCATCAACAGAAGAAATTTCCTTAGCTAGGGGTTCTGTAAGTCAATAAAATCAGGTTTCCAATCCCTTTCCTAATCATGTGTCACATCTATGGAGTCTCAGTGATAGCTGTGAGACTGAATTTACCTACTCTTGTTAAAACATCTAGCACATAAGGCAGGAATTTAATTTTACATGACTATATCTATTTGCAACAGGCTTTGTTTTCTTTCTTTCTCAGTTGGAGAGTAGGTGGGCAGGTGGGAAGGGTAGCATTCAGAAGTGAAAATAAAATAAAATTTTAAAAATATTTAACACAGTTCCCCCCCCCATTCTCTATGTGTGGGTGTATGAACATTTGCTCCCATGAACCTTAATTCTCTTCCTTTCCCTCATAGCAGCCTCCTCCACTCCCATTCTTCTCTCTCAATTTGAGGTTCTTTATATGAGGTCTGTGACCTTTAATTTTCTTTTTTCTGACAACTATAAGTAAGTGAATGTATTTTGGTATTATTGGTTACTTTTTGCAATCTTATTTTATTTTATGCATTGAAAAATATTCTTCTGAGGAACCCATAGGCTTAGCTATACTGCCAAAAGGGTTCACAGCAGAATAAAAAGTTTAAGACACCTTGCTCTCTAGGTAATGGTTGCTGTATCTGGGATCTTTTCTCCTCATCCTTTTTCAGTTTAAATTGAAGATATGGCATCGTCTCCTTCTACTAGATTGCTTTCTCTCACTGGTAGTACAGAGATGGGGGCAGAGAAAGAGGAAGATACCCTGGTACTGAGGACAGGAAAAGCAAAGACTGAGGGTTAGAAAAGGAGATACTGAAAGACAGAGAGCCTACTGAGGAACAGAGAGCAAGACTAGCTTGGGGAGACAGGCAAGGGAAGGCTGAGGAACAGAGAAAGGGAAGGCTAAGGTCATGAGAGTGCTGGGAAGTATTTATCAATCAACTCTCAGAAAAAAAAATGGGTAATCACCCATGGCACACTTTTTAGTTTAATTTGCATTATCAACATTTTCTCCATCACTCTCTCTCAAGTCTAGACAATCAGCAAAATAATAAGTCAGTTCAGATTTAGAGAATTTGCCAATTTCTGAGGTACAAATGCTCACAACTAAAAATTTAACAATCAGCTCTTAAGACCCAGTTTGACCTATTCCTTGTCTAAGGAATAAATGGAAAGATGGAGAGATATTGGCCTTACAACGGTATCTTTCTTCCTGTGATCATCTGATCCAGTCCCCTGTCTCTTGAAATGATCTTTCTTTCTTGGTGAGATGTGAATCTTTCCAGCGTTTCTTTCTTTTTTGTTTTGTTTTGTTTTGGTTTGGTTTTCGTTTTGGTTGGTGAGGCAGTTGGGGTTAAGTGACTTGCCCAGGGTCACACAGCTAGTAAGTGTCAAGGGTCTGAAGCAGGATTTGAACTCAGGTCTTCCTGACTCCAATCCAGTTTTTCAAGACCCCCAGGAATGGAGACTCCGTGGCCACCCTCCATTTGCATTTCCAATGTCTCCCTCAATTCCTTGTCAAGAAGTTTCTTTTTCTTTTTATGAATGTACTGTATCTTTCCTGATGTAGCTCCAGTCCCTTCTCATGTGTTCTGTTCATGAAATGAAGCCTGTGGGGTTTGAAAATAGCCGTAAGAGCACATACAATCAGAGACCTGGGTTTGATCCATGATTTCAGGACTGTCACTGCAGAGCTGTGTGACTTCGGACAAATTCCTTCATTTCTCTGCAGCTCAATCTCCACCTAAGTAGAGATCTGGACCGAACAGGGCAGGATGGAAACAACTGTCTCCCTTGCCTCACAGGACTGTTATGAAGATCAGGTGGAAGCGAATATAAGCAGGTTGTACAAAGGAGAGGAATAGGTTCTCTCTCCCCTGCAACCCCTTCTCTCCCTCGGGTCATTAATACAAGATTCTGCTCCTGCCATCAGACAGGGTCCTAACCTAACTATATACCAGCCCCTACCCTCTCTGAGTCTTCATCTTGGTATTCACTCATTTGCTCTCTCTGCCAGCCGGGGTGCCTCTGCCCACATCTGCAGAGCCAGGCCTGGGCTCTGCCTGCCTGGTACCCTTAAGGCCCTTGTCCAGAGTACTGAGAGCCTGCAGGGGCCCGCATCCCCTGCCAGGCTAGTTACATCACCCGCACCCCGTTGCATAGATTGCCACGGGACTTCAGGTTCAGCAGGGATTCCCAAGTCATTGATGTACTTCTCCCCAGAGGGCCCCTGTTATCCATCATAGGCCTGTGGAGCCAGCATCCTCATTCTCCTCCCAGGAGATTATAGAAAAGCCATAGGCTGCACCTAGGATTTTTAGTTAAAAGACACCTCAAGCATCATCTAGTTTAACCTTGCCTTTTCAGAGAGGAGGAGCCTGAGAACCAGAGCTGAAAAATGCTGGGTAATCACTTTTATACAGCACCTTAAGTTTTACAAAACCCTTCCAACTGATTTTCTCATTTGAGCCTCTACAAAAAGTCTGTGATTGTTACCATTATCCCCACTTTCGAAAAGAGGAACTGAGACAGTGACATCAAAAGATTTGCCTGGGGGTCACACAGTTACTAAATGACTCTGGCAGAATTTGAATACTGGCCTTTCTTGCTCAGATCAGGACTTAATCCACAACGCAACTCCACCCCTCAGTAGAGCTCAAAGACAGCTGAGGATAGTGGATTGTTGCTTCAGCAAGAGACACCAGATCTGAGGTCCAAAGATCTTTGTTCAAACTTGGCTTTGCTACCAACTAGCTGTGTGATGATGGACAAATCGTTATCCATCCCTGGGCCTTAGTTTCCTTCTCTGTAAAATTAGGAGTTTTATTTAATTTTGTTTTATCCTGTAGTTATTTTCCTATTAACTTTCCCTCTGTGGAAACATTACCAGAGATCAATAAACTTGATTGCTTGGGTATTCGATTTCTTGTCTTCTCAGGAGAGGGGGAGGGGTAAGGGAAGGAGAGAATTTGGAACTGAAAATAAAAACATTTAAAATTTAAAAAAATAAATAAATAAACTTCATTTCTCTCCAAGAGCTGAGCACAGTGCTCAGGACACAGTAGGTGAATAACAAATAATTGTTGAATGAATGAATGAATGAATGAATGAATGAACCTGGAAATTAGAGAATAGATCTGTGTCCAAGAAAAAAAGGACCCAAAGCTGGAGCTGAAGATTGGAATCAGAGACAATACAAAATGACAGTTTTTATTTGGAGTGAAAGTGTCTCCCTCCAGCCCCACTTACAAATCTGTCCAGCTTCTTCCTTAAATTACTTTGTATTTATCATGTATTTTTTTTTCCCTTTCGGTACCTATATCAATGGTGTCAAACTTAAATAGAAAAAGTTCCACATAAGAATTATTGTTTGGGTTTTTCTTGTTTGTTTTTAATTTTGGAGGCCATGAGGGTTAAATGACTTGTCCAGGGTCATGCAGTTATCTAGTGTTTGAGGTCGTATCTGAAAGGCCCATACTCTATGAACTGCGCCCCCTAGCTGCCCCTCAAATAAGGATTCTTGCAGCAGCATATTGACTTAGTTTTTTAAAATGTATTGTTATCTACATGCTATTTTATTTTTTATTCAATGTTTCCCAATTACATTTTAATGTGGTTCAGGCCACACTCAGGAATGTTGTGGGCCACACTGAGTCCCCAGGCCATGTGTCTGCCACTTCTGCCATACAGGCTGCCTCTCCCACAGAATACAAACACCTATAGAAGAGAGAGTACTTCATTTTTGTCTTTTTATCCCCTGTGCCTAGCATAGAGCCTGGATCAGAGATCACGTTTAATTAATAATTGTATATTGACTAAAATACATAACTAAAGAGCGGAATATCTAAAGATATGGATGCTATAGTCCCAATAACTAACCACCAAGAGGCAGGGATTCTAGATGTCCTTTGATTTACACAGCCCTTTGTCTTCTGATGATCTGGGACTCTGACCCTGGATTAAACTGATTCTTGTGTATCCTATACTCGGAATTGTGTTATAGGGGACCTTATCCTCACTCTGATTGACTTCAGGGATTATGGGTTCCTCAAAAGAATTCTCCTTCCCTAGGGGTCCTCTGTCCACATTCTAATTTTGAGGGGCTTACTTGCTTCTTCTTAGGTCAAGGGGGTCCCACCTATGAACCTATACAGCTGATGGATTAGATATGTAAGCAGGGTCCTGGGTGTGAGGCCAGTCCCTCAGGGCTCAGTCCTGCCTATGATAAAACAAGGGAAATAGGCCTGGCTTCTGCTAAGAAGAGAGGATTTCAAAAGAAGGAAGAGGGGTTTGTGTTTCATCTTTGTAGTTTTTTGTTTGTATCTCCAATACCCACCACCGTGCCTCACTCATAGTAGAAATTCATTAAATGATGGTTGAATCAGATTGAATTGGGAGTCAGGAACAAGAGAGATCTGAGGTTCCGAACCAACACACCTCAGCTTGTCCTGGGAAGAGAGGCTGCTGTCTGGGAGGCAAGGTTTGCCACTGGCAAGGTTTTGCCCAACTTGGCATGTATTTTATCACAGAAGCTGGCTCCTTATTGAAGTGCTTTTGCTGTGGTCAATTTGTTTTGTTTTCATTTTGGTGACCCTGGAAAGAGCTCTGGACCAAAAGTCAGTTTCTGTCAGTGTTTCTCAGAACCATTTCCCTTAGGTACTTAGGCTGATTATATACAACTTTGTTCTTCCTAGACCCCACCCTACCCACCAGGAAATATTTTCAAGTTTATAATGTCAAACATATATATTACACATTTAGTCATAAAAGTAACATACAGTTATGTTGCTCATGTCTGACTCTTCATGATCCTATTTGGGGTTTTGTTGGCAAAGATACTGGAGCGGTTTGCTATTTCCTTCTCTAGCTCATTTTACAGATGAGGAAATTGAGACAAACAGGGTTAAGTAACTAGCCACAGCTAGTAATCGTCTGATGCTAGATTTGAACTCAGATCTTCCTGACTCCAGGCCTGGCACTCGTATCCACTGTGCCCTAGTCATAACTACATACAATTCCCATTATCTTTCCCACCTAAGCTTGAGGTCACCCAGTTTCATGATCTGCCCTTCCCCCAA
The DNA here is from genome assembly GCF_003287225.1 of Phascolarctos cinereus. Lineage (NCBI taxonomy): Eukaryota > Metazoa > Chordata > Mammalia > Diprotodontia > Phascolarctidae > Phascolarctos > Phascolarctos cinereus. The sequence goes on from NW_027556098.1 coordinate 351,816,914, forward strand.
TCCCCCAGCCTGACAAGAGTCATAGCATACATTTAGAATTGTGAGGGACATTCAAAGCCCTCAAATCCAATCCCCTCATTTTACTTTCCCAAGGTCATATAGCTAGTAAATGTCTCACGTGAGATTTTAATTCAAATCTTTCTGATTCCAAGTCCAGCACCCTCTCACTGTGCTATCCCAATGAGCCTCCTACAGTCTAAGAATTCCTGGTCTACTCCATACCCTAGGCTCTGTGCTTTGACAAGTTCAATAACTGTACTTTGTTGCAGTCAAGATTAAGGAGATGGCAAGTCCCTACGATTCACTTATTTCATATCTATGGAACAGGAAATGCCTATAGCACCATGACTTGGGAGATCTGAGTCTGGGTACTGTTCTGACCATCAAGTTAGAAGTGAACTGGCAGAGTGGAAGAGGCTAAGTTCTTCAATAGCCCAAGAAGCTTGGGGTGGGGTGGGGGTGAGGAAGTGTCAGGGAATAGCACTTAGCCAGATGAGAGGAAAGAAATCCTCTAGAGAAAATTATTAATGTTATGGGGAACTAAAGAAGGAAGAAACTTGGGCAGAAAATGGACTGCACTGAAGAGGCCAGAAGGGGAAACAGGTTTGAGGGTCTTTGAGTAAATCTTATCTGAGCTGGAAATAGCCAATATCTGTGTCTGTGTTACTACCCTGGATAGAGTGTGTCTTCACATCCTTCTCACAACTGAAGAGAAGGGGTTTCTGTTCCTTTAAGTCTCTAGTTCTGAAAGACTTTGTCGACTGACGTTATCCTCAAAGACCCAACCCAGTTCAAATGGCATCTCCAATATGAAGCCTCCAGGAAGTCTTCCCAGAAATAATGATCTTCTGCCCTTTGGATCTCACATAGCATTTTGTGTCAACTTCCCCACCCCAACTCCAGCCCCAACTTCACAAGTATTCTTTTTATAATGGGGATACAGGTCTTTGCATTAACAGCAAGAATGTTGACTAAGAGCAACAGCCAGGTCCTCTGGTTCAGAATTTGATTAAACTGAATTGAATCAAAACATTGGGTAAAATAAACTTATTCTATATTCCATGCCTTATAAACTAAAGTATTTATACAGGGGAACTGAAGACACCTAGATCAGACATACAGGAGAAATGAGCCCAATTCAACATCTCTAGATATATCTCAATGGAAGTATGAGCCATGGTGTTGTTATTGATGTCTCTGAGTTTGAAACTGGTCCATCTGTCCAAAATGGACATGTTACATTTTGTTTTATAGTTACCTGTGTTGATGTCTTACACACCTATTAAATGCTGAGCTCCATGAGGACAGAAATTGTGCATTTAAAATATGTATTTTCTCAAGAGAGAGCTCAATATCTAGCACCCAGTAGAAATTTAATAAATATTTGTCAAAGTTAATTGAATGTAAAAGGAGTCATTATCTGCCCTGTTCCTAGGAAAGGCTCCATTAACCCTCGTGCCTGGAACTCCATTTTAGTTGCACCATAAGCTTGACAGTTGCTCGGCGTATTTCCTTGGTCTTGATGCTATAGATGATAGGGTTGAGCATGGGAGGCACAAATAGGTAGATGTTAGCCATGAGCAGGTGGACAACAGGTGAAGCATGCTTCCCAAAGCGGTGTACTAAAGACAGCCCCACCATAGGCACAAAGAAAACCAACACAGCACTGAGATGTGAGGTACATGTCTGAAATGCCCGTAGACGCTCTTCTCGGGAGGGCAGACCCATCACAGAGTGGAGAATGAGTGCATAGGACAAGGCAATGAAAACCAGGTCAAGAACCACAGTGAATACCACCAGCGACAGCCCATACAGATTGTTAAAGGTAGTGTCCGCACAGGCCAGGCGAATCACATCCTGGTGCAGACAAAAAGAGTGAGACAGAATTCTCTGTCCGCAGTATGGGAATGCTTGGAGGAGGAGGACAATGGGGAGTAGAGCCACAGGACCCCTGAGGATGATAGCAAGGCCAGCCCATGTCACTCTGTGGCCCGTGACAATGACTGAGTACTGCAATGGGCAACAGATGGCCACAAAACGGTCAAATGACATGATAAGGAGCACAGCAGACTCCATGAAGGAGAAGGAGTGGATGCAAAACATCTGGAACTGGCAGGTGCCAAAACAGATGTCCTGGGAACCAAGCCAGAAGGTGACCACTGTGGTGGGCAGTGTGGACACCGAGAGGCCAAGGTCATTGAGGGCCAGCAGTGAGAGAAGGTAATACATGGGTGTATGAAGATGAGTGTTTGTTTTAATGATGAACAGAATGAAGCAGTTGCCCAAGATGGCCACCAGATACATAAGGCAGAAGGGGATAAGGATCCAGTGTTGAATGGCCTCCAAACCAGGGAAACCAATGAGGTAGAAAGTAGGGAGGAACTGGGTGGCATTGATCAGAGACATGGAGTAAGGAATGAAGAAAATTGGGCCTCCTTTCTGGAGAGCAAGCTGAAAAGAAAACCACCAAAGGTCTGGTTATTTATTACCAAATAGCATGTCAGAATCAGAACCCATTCTTTGTCTTCATTCACACTATCCTCCTTAACACACACTAATCTCACCACAGTCATTGCCATCTGCAAGAGAGATGCGATCTGACCACCCAGCTCCTTCATCTCCACACCTATGTTCTGTGATTTTTGTAAGTGAATCTTACAAGACTCCCTCATCACCAAGCCTCTGGATCCTAATAATAGTAAAATTCTGTTCTTGTAGGTGCTGGAGTGAATTTGATCTATACTATTGTTTTATAGATAGTGTTTCAAAGTCTAACCCAAAGCTTCATAAATAAACTCAGTTTCTTTTTGAACTTGAACAAATAAACAGTAAGGTCATTTGGAAGATATGTGTGTGTCAGGGAGTGGGGGTGAGAAATCTGATCAGGAAAAAAAGTATATTTTTTCATCTCACTCTTTTTTTTTTCCTATGTCATCTTTGATCAGTCTACAAATCCTGAATTTCTACATCTCTCAGTAGAGAGTTCATTTTAGGCTCAGTTAAATGCTGCCAAGATCTTATGCTCCAATATCTGGCCTTTATGTACTGACACAATCACAGTGGACTATCTAATAATAATAGTACATATATATATATATATATATATATATATATATATATATATATATATATATATATATATATATATATATATGTTGTGTCCCCCATTCCAACATAACCTCCTTGAGGTCAGGAACTGTTTTTGCTATTCTTTTCAATCTCAGCACTTAACATAGTGCTTGACACATACAATGCGCTTAGTAAATCCTTGTTGATTGAGTTATTGATTATAAATAATATTCTTTCAGATTATTTATTGTTAACATTAACTGATGCTATTAGTGTGATTTGAGATTTACAAAGAATTTCTCCTTTAGGTACATTCCTTTTTCAAATCTTTTTAATTCATTCTTGAATTTCCCATAGCTCCCACTCCTCCTACCCTCTCTGCTGAGAACTTTGCCTGATATTTCACTGAAAAAAATTAGGCCCTTCCCCAAGAGCTCCCTTTTCTCCCCTATTCATCCGACATCACTTAGATGCCTTCTGCCACGGAATGTCCTCCTGCATCCCAGTTTCACATGAGAAGCCTGCCCTTCCTCTTGCCAAGACAAAACTTTTCAAGTACATAATCCCTTTCCAGTACAACTTCTCCAGCAGCTTGTTCCCTCTATTTTCCTCTACCTCTTATTTATCTTCAATATCTCTGTTTCTACTGGCTACTTCTGGACTGCCTACAGACATGCTCACTTCTCCCCCATCATCAAACAAACCTCATTTGATCTCTTTAATCCCATTAGCTATTGTCCCATTTCCCTCTTCCCTTTTGTGGCTAAATTCCTTGAGAAGACCATCTATGATAGGAGCTTCCACTTTCACTCTTAACTGCAGCCTTTGAAACTCAATTAACCCCTTTTCTTCTCTCTAGGTTGTCATGCCACTTTCTTTCTTGATTCTCTTAAATGTCTGACTACTCTTTCTCTGTCTTCATCCACAGCATACTAGCCGATAGTGGGGATTCCCAAGGCTTTGGTCTGGGGCTCTTCTCTTCTCCCTCTGTACTATTTCACTTGGTGATGTTGTCAGTTCCCACAGTTTCAATCATCATCTCCATGCAGAGGATTCTCAGATCTACTTATTCAACCCTAATCTCTCTCCCAGCCTTCAGTCCCCCATCTCCAACTGCCTATTAGACATATTGAAGTAGATGCTCTACCGACATTTTAAACTCAGTCAAAACAGAACTCATTATCTTTTCCCAAAAACTTCTCCCTCTTACTAACTTCTCTATTATTGTCTAGGGTACCATCATCCTCCCAGTAATCTGGACTCAAAACCTAGATGTCATGACCTATGTGTCATCCTCCCATATTATCCCTCCTACTCAATGAATTTCAGTAGTTCCCTAATTTACTCTAAGAAAAAATATAAAATATTCTATTTGGCTTTCAAATAACCTGAAGACTTCCTGACTTTCCAGTCTTCTTACACCTTACTCTTCTCCACATAATTGACACTCCAATGATCATTTTTCTTTGTTGTTCTTCTCACAAAATACTTTATATCCTGACTCCAGCTCTTTTCACTTGGCTGTTCCCAAATCTCTACTTCCTAGCTTTCCTGGCTTCCTTTGATCTCAGCTAAAGTCCCATCTTCTGCAAGAAATATGTCCCAGTCTTCCTTAATGCTAGTGCCTTGATCTAAAATTATCACCAATTTACCTTATATATTTCTTGCTTGTACTTCATTGTTTGCATGTTGTCTTTCCCTTCAGACTGGGAGCTCCTTGAGAATATGAACTGGTTTTTGTTTTTCCTTTCTTTGTTTCCCCAGGGCTTAGCACAGTCCCTGACACATGGTAGATGTTCAGTCAATACTAGTTGACTTGATGTGACTGATATTATTAATTAATTAATTAATATATTAATAAATTATTTCACGCAAACCTCAAAATAACCTTGTGGAGTACTTACTATAACTATTATTCTTATTTTGCACATGATAAAACTGAAGCTTTGAGTGCTTGAAGGACTTGTTAGTGTTCACATGTGATGTAAGGAAGTTAAGAGATAATAAGGGTATGTGATAATATAATAGATAAGGGTCAATGGTGGGATTTCTACCCAGGTCTTTTTGACTTCAAGTCCTGAATTCTATCTAGCCTACCACACTGTCTCCCCCAAAAATAATAATCAAAATTCTCTACTTCTATCACCAAAATCACTATCAACATCACAATCAACCCCATTTCCATGATCTTCTTCATCATCATTGCCAATTTACTCCTACCACTTTTTCATTTCCTAGCCTTGATTAATTAGTTGTCCACTGTCTTTGGTGATGACTTCCATGGTAAGATCTGACTAGCCTGTGTCCAGTTCTAGGTACTGTGATTTCAAAGAGGCATAGAACTCTTAGACTGATGCTTTTCTCAGTCTATTATAATGTTTTATTTTATGTTACACTTATTTATGTAGTTGTCTACGTAAGTGTTTTATCTTTTATTTGACTCCAAGCTCCAGAAAGGAAGGGATTATGTATTAACTAAACACTGAATCCCTAAATACCTTCCACAATGCCTTGCTTAGGTGTTTAATAAATTCTTACTGAATTTCTGTAATGGATAATGTAGGATTGGTTAAAGAGGAATCAGTGAATTTAAGAAAGAACTAGGAAGAACAAACAATGGAGGAAAAGTAAAGGGTGGAAGATGAGGGTACACTGGATAGCTGTCAGTGGGTTTCTGAATGTCTGTGATACAAAGAATAGTGACTGAGGATTCTCCTGCTCCAGTAAATACCAAACAATGGAATCAGTTGATCAAAAAACTGTCACTTGTGCACAACTGTGTACAAGACATCCACAAAAAGAACTTCATGACAGGGAGGATTGTTTGATAGTAGAATAAATTGCTGAGGCATTGAGCATAAGAAATAATTCAACTATGCCTCAATAGGTGAATGAATCACATGATCTCTCAAATCCCCCATGATTCTGGTAGAACACACACACACACACACACACACACACACATCCATACACACACAAAAGGGACTTGCTAATTGTAAGATTTTAAAAATCATTTTCTTGTTCTTTATTTGCTATTTATTGTCTCTGTTTGAATGAGGGAATAGGGAGGAAAAGAGAGAAGGAACCAAGGAAATTCCTCATATTCAATCTAGGCATGTGTGACAGAAAGGAAGAAAGAGAAGAAAAGAAGAAGAGAAAACAGAGGGACATGATTGCAAAGAAGAGGCTTTGGATTTGTTAGCTTGAATGCTGAGTGACTGGTGCCCAGGTGTTCTGATTCTTAACTTGCGCCCTTGTCAACCCCCTGAAAAGTGATCAAGCTTAACAGAACCAACACAGTAGATGACAGGCTGCTAGGAGATGAATAGGTGGTATGGTATGATGAGAAGACATTCGAGTCAGAGAACCTATGAACAAATCTCCTCTCTAACATGCACTTTATGTATGACTTTGGGCAAGTCATTCAAATCTCCCTATGCCTTATTTTCCTCATTTATAAAATGAAAGAGTTAGACTAGATGGCCCATGAAATTCCTTGTAGCTCTACAATTATGATCCTATGGAAGCACAAGAACTTATCTTTGACATTTCAAGATGTTTGGGGATCCCATAAGATTCCTTAGCCTGAAGCAGAGTAATTATGCTCCAACTCTGTCCCTCTCCTTATTTCTACCTCTGCTCCTGTCACATAATCATAAATATCAGAACCTAAGTAGATCTTAGAGATCAGAAAGTCTAATCTTTTTATTTTGTCTTTTTTTTTCCTTAGGCAATTGGGTTAAGTGACTTGCCCAGAGTCACACAGCTAGTACGTGTCAAGTGTTTGGTCTGAGGCCAGATTTGAACTCAGGTCCTCCTGACTTCAGGGCCGGTTCTCTAACCACTGTGCCACCTAACTACCCCCAATCTTCTTATTTTGAAAAAACACAACCAAAAACCTGAGACTCAGAGAAGGAAAGTGACATGCCCAAGGTAATACTCAGTAAGTTAATCAACATTTACTAAGCACTCAATGTCCCAGGCAGTGCATTAAATTCTGGGAATAGAAAGGCACAAGTCAATCACTGCCCTTAAGGGGTTCACAGTCACAGAGTTAGGAAGTGGTAGCACAGAGATCATATTTAAGTCCTCTGATTCCTAGCTAAGTATATTTTCCACTATTCCTGAATGCCGTATGCCCCTGCCCCAGCTTCTGTCCCTCCCTATCTTTACAGCATTACAACATGGATAATCAGGACAGATCTGAACTATGAAACACTCACGGGCTGCTCTCCAACTGACCAGTTTTGTGTCCTACTGGGTCTTACTTCAGGAAGAAAGCAGTACTCAGACAACAGAGGCTATTGAGAGGCTATATTCCAGTGTCTATTCTGGGCATATTTATCCTCCTCCTTTTCCTTTCCCCAGGGAAAACTCAAGCCTCAGGTGCTGAGCGCAGAGTCCCAGATACAGCATCAATACTACCCTTTCCTCCCCTTCTCCCATTTCATTTTCCTTCTTTCTCTCACTTTCTTCTCTTTCTCCCCTCCTTCCTCTTCATTCCCCTGCTTCCCTCCTCTTCTCTCTGACTCTTAATCTGTTTTTCTCTTCTTTTTTCAACCCGACCCCCAGGTTAGCCTGCAGACTCTGAGCCTCAGGCCCTGACTTTCTAAGGTGGTTCCACCAGTCTCTCTCCTGCAGCATTGCCTACTGAGGAATGCAACATCAACTTCCCTCATTCTTGATCTGTTTTTGTCTTCTCTCTTTGATTCTAGTCTCCCTTCCTCTACACAATGGGAACCTGGTCCCAAAATTTTCATTTCCTCTGTACTTGGGACTCAGAACCACAATGTCCTGTCCTCACCCTCACTCAAAAGACCAAGAGCAATATTAGTTATACCCCAACTTTCAACTTCTTAATTCTTAGCTCTAATCAATCAATGCTTAGGAACCCAGTCAATACCCAACCATGAGCAACACAGGTAGACAATTGTCAAGGAAGACTTCCTAACAATTAAAGTTCAGTCAGTAATCAATCCATCAATAAACATTTATTGATGTTTATTCATTAAATTCCACTACACTGTGCTAAGTGCTAGGGATACAAAAAGAAGCACAAGATAGTCTCTGCCCTCAAGGAGATTACAGTCTAAAGGAGGAGATAACATGCAAACAAACATATACAAAGCAAGCTAAATACAAGACAAATAGGAAATACTTAATAGCAGAAATGCACTAGAATTAAGAGAGTTTGGGGAAGGCTTCTAGTAAGAGGTAGGATTTTATTTGGGACTTAAAAGAAGTCAAGGAGGTCAGTAGACAGAGCAGACAAGGGACAGCATTCCAGGCATGGGGGACAGCCAGAGAAAATGCCTGGAGCCAAAAAATGGAATGTCTCCTCTACAGAACATTTAGGAAGCCAGTGTCACTGAATGCAATAATGTATGTCAAGAGTATAAAAGTATAAGAAGACTGGATAGATAGGAGGGGGCTGAGTTATAAAGGGCTTTGAATGTCAAACAAGGAATTTTGTATTTGATCCTGGAGGCTATAAGGAACTACTGTAGTTTATGGAGTAGGGAGTTGACATGGATGGACCTGCACTTTATAAAAATGACTTTAGTGGCTGCATGGAGGATGGATTGGAGTAGAGATAGACTTGAGGTAGGCAGACCCACCAGCAGGCTATTGCAATAGCCTAGACATGAGGCAATGAGGGCCTGTACCAGAATATTGGCAGTACCAGAGGATAAAAGGGAGTATATTCAAGAGATACCCCAAAGATGAAGTTGACTGGCCTTGGCAATAATTGAATATTAGTGTGAGAGATAGTGAAGAGTTCAAGATGACTTCTGGATTGCAAGCCTGAGAGACTGGGAGGACAGCATTGCCCTCTACAATTATAGGGAAGATCAGAGGGGGAGAAAGTTTAGGGAGAAAGATAATGTGTGGTTTTGGACATGTTGAGTTGAAGTTGTCTACTAGACATCTAGTTTGAGATGTCTGAAAGGCATTTGGAGATGCAAGATTGGAGGTCAGCAGAGAGATTGCAGCAGGAGAATTATCAGCGTAATTGTTGTTTATCCTTTGTTTGGAAGAGGACCATGACATCAGAAAGGTAATGCCATGGCTTGCAAGTGAATTGGATTTAAGTGAGGGAGGGCTATGCAAAGTCACCAGCCTTGCTTTCTCCTCTGGAGATATCTGGGTCCAGTGGCAAGTTATAGATCAGAACAAATAGAGATGGCCCTGGAGGCAATGGAAGACCTTGGCCTTTTTATGTTAAGATCTTTCTCAAGTCTCAGTTTGACTGCGGCAGCGTGCATTCAGTGATGAAGGCTAGGTAAGAAATCCTTCCTTCTTCTTCTCCCCTTGTACAGCCTCCTTCTTAGATTACGGCAACAGTTTCCTAATTGGTCTCCTTGTTTTCAGTCTCTCCCTTATCTAAACCATTTCCCAAAGAGATATCAAATATATTCCTAAAATACAGATCTGAATACCTAAAAATACCTAAAATACAAAACTTCAACAACACCATATTGCCTTCTAGAATAAAGTACAGTTCTTCAGCTTGATATTTAAATCTCTTGACAATCTAGCTCCCACCTACATTTCCGGTCTCATTTTATACAACTTTCCCCTTCATGCCCTCTCCATTCCAGTCAAATTGGCCTACTAGTTTCCAAACAAAAAAGTCTTTACATAAATGATGCCCCATGCCTACAATGTACTCCTTCCTCACCTCTGTCTTGTTAATCTGGAACTTCCTACAAAGCACTCTTCAGTGAGACTTTTCCTGATCCCTCAAGTTATTTTCCCTCTTTCTCCCTCTGAACCTTACTTTCTATATGCTTTATATTCACTCACTTTCCTATATGTTATATCTAATTTCCTGCCCCCCTCCTTTTTTTTTTTTGCAATTGGGGTTAAGTGACTTGCCCAGGGTCACACAGCTAGTAAGTGTCAAGTGTTTGGTCTAAGTCCAGATTTGAACTCAGGTCCTCCTGACTTCAGGGCTGGTGTTTTATCCACTGTGCCACCTAGCTGCCCCACGCCCTCCCTCTCCTTGTAAACTCCTTAAGGGAAAGGATTTTTTATAAACTCCCAAATATACTTGAATTTTAAACCTTGCTATGAGACACAAATAGGATTCACTTAATTCAATAAATTTGGGAATGAAAGGAACCTTAGACATCATTTAATCTAAACCTTTATTTTGTAAATAAAAATTAAGACCTTGAAATGCAAGTGGAATTCTCAACATTACACAGAAAGTTAGTAGCAGGACTAGAATTTGAGACTCCTGAGTTCAAGGGCTCTTGCTTTTTTCTTGTCTATTTCTTATGAACTAATACTTCTCTTATCAATCACAGCAGTCCCTTCCTGGACACCATTTGCCCTGGATTCATTCAGCTCCCTAGAACTGGGTGTGTCATGAATTTTTCCTACCCTTGTCAGACTGTCTTGGGCCAGTTCTCAATATAACCCCTTTCCCTTCTCTGCAACAAAATTGTCATCTCTTCAGCACCTTGCATATATTCTGGAGTCATGGGGCTTTGTGGCTCTCAGTCCATCTCTAGGTCTAAGAAAAACTAAGCTGCCTTTGCCCATCAGTGCATTATATAATTTGTTTTCTTTGATCCCCAAACTGGCATCATTTACCTTCAATGAAGTACACATCTAAGAACAAAAGCTATCCTATGATTTTTAATCTCCCTGCCAATACATTACAGTGGACACTAATAAAATAGTTTCAATCTGGAGGTAGTCAAAGCTGTTTTCCAAAAGGGGACAATTTTTGTTCCTAGAGATTTTCTGGGACTGAATATGTCACTCCATACCTCCCTACCAGGAAGGACCACTTTACAAAGTTATTCAGTGACTTGGTTAGTGTAAGGAAACTAGGGCAAATTTTGCAGCCTCATCCAAACCTATGATTTGAATGGGCAATGCTGAAGATGATTATGTGGGCTGGTAAGAACTGAAAGGACTTTTTGCATTCCAAGTCAAATAGCAGACCAAAAATCAGGGAGCAGGAAATGGCAACTCTGACAGAAACAAAGGAGTTTAAATGGCAGACTTCAAAATAATAACGGTAGCCTCTGCACAGCAACTTAAGATTTGCCAAATGTTTTGCAAATATTATCCTCACAACAACTCTGGGTGGTAGGTACTATTATTATTCCCATTTTTTAACAGATGAGGAAGCTGATGTAGACAGAGGTTAAGTGACTTGCCCAAGATCACATGGCTTGTAAGTATCTCAGGTTGGATTTGAACTCAAGCCTTCCTGACTTCAGACCCAGTTGTCTATCTACTGTGCCACCTAGCAAATTTGAAGAGATGTTAGAGGTCAATTAGTCCAATGTCCCCCTTTATTTTATTTTATTTTTTATAGTTTTTCTAAGAGTCACTCAAGGAGAAAGTGACAGATACAGGATCTGAAATAGGTCTTCTGATTCCAAATCCAGCAGCTTCTTGAAGATCCGAAGTATTTTTTTGGTTAGCTGACTGAGTGAAAGAAAGAAGAAAGAAAGAGAGAGAGAGAGAGAGAGAGAGAGAGAGAGAGAGAGAGAGAGAGAGAGAGAGAGAGAGAGAGGCAGAAAGGAAGGAAGGAAGGAAGAAAGGAGGTGCTAAAACAATCCCTGAAGCTATGACCTGTAATTGCCTACTCAGGAGCCACTGAATAGCTGCATTTCAAAAGAACACCAGCAGGTGGCAGCAGAAAGCAGAAGATGGCTCATGAGCAAATAATGCTTAGTAGAAACCTCAACAGGTGAGAACACAGGAGGAAAAGCAGATGACCATAACTTGGACAATAACACAGCAGCGGACATGACTGAATGGTATCACTACACCAACAGATAACAGCAGCAACTTTGTAGGGACACCAAGGCAACATAAGGCTTGGAGAGGGATTCTTGTACAGATACTATCCTGTTGTTATTTGCCTGATGCCCAATGCTATTTCAGTTCTTCTAAGTGACTTACAATTTCAGTGTGAGTGAACACCCTTCAGTCACTTAAAATATGTTTGCCTCAGTTTCCTCAGCCGTAAAATGGGGATAATACAGGCAGATACCTCGCAGAGCTGTTCTGAGGATTGAACGAGATTATGATTGTAAAACTTAGTACAGCGTCAAACATAGTAAGCACTACATAAATGTTAGTTATTATTACTACTTTAGCTACGTTAAGTACGTGTTGGATATGGACATCAGAATCAAGACTTCCAAGGAAAGAGAAGGCCAAGAACTTGCACACTGGAGGCTCACTACAATGTTTCCTGGATGAATGAATGGATCCACTAGGCTGGACACAGCTGTACTCATGTCTGCCTGTGTTCCCAAGACACCCTTGAGTAGACACTCTACCTCTGTCCTGGGGTACTCAGAACATTCATTTGGCCTAAGAATGTGGTTGTCAGTGGCACACCCCTCAGGATAGGGTCAGTGCTATGTTCTCGAAGCCAAAGATAGCCATAAAAACAACCTCAGGGTCCCCAGATGGAGGCATCACAAGTAGCATAGGAGCCAATCAACTCCCTTCATTAGGCCCAATACCTTGTCCTGTCTCCAGAAGACTTATATTCTGATGAAAGGTCCCTGGAATGTCCATGGCCAGTAGCACCCCAAGTTGTTGGAGTGAATTAGCACCAGTCATATGAATTTACAGAGTTATAAGATTATAGATTTAGAACCAGAAACAACCCTATCAGTCTCCTTGTTTTTTAAATGGGGAACTGGGAGATCCAGAGACGTTAAGAGACTTGCTTTAGGTCACATGTAGCAAGGAATAGAGCTGGAATTTGGACTCAGGTTTTGTGCTTCCAAATCCAATATTCTATCTATTACATAAATTCAGACATGAGCACATATATACAAATGAACCATCATCATATTCTGTTTTGGCCAAGAGCAGTTTGTTGTGACCCTATTCTTCTTTCCCTTACCCCTCCCTTCAATTCCCTAATCTCTGCACCCAGTTACATCTAATCTCTGGTGTTTTCCAGAACTCTCTAGCATCACCTCCTTCCAGAGTTGGCTCATCTTGTATTCCCATTGGAGCTGTGACAGCCGATGTGGCTCTATCAGGCTGGAGGGGTGGAGAAGAAGAAGGGGAGGCAGTGATGACAGACTCACAAAACAACATAAGTAGACCACTTGCCACCCTTATCGATCTCAGGACCAGCCTCCTCAGAGAGGCAAGTGGGTTTTTGTAAGTCTAGGAGAGTGGAAATGAGGGGGAGGGCTAAAGTAAACTTTGAGAGGTTTAGGGAAAGAGGTTATGTTACCAACTGAGGTAAGGCCTATTAATTCAAGGAGTGTATCTGCATGTCTGCAGCTACGGAGCCCTCAGGACAAGGGGATGCTGGTTGGGCTCTTTGTGACCTTTTCAGGGCTTCTGGAGAAAAAATTAATTCCTAGTGAATGACTGAGGAGAGAGGCAAGCATAAGCACTAAGTAAATATGAGATTTGGGGGATTTTTGTCCCTGGCTGGTCAGTCAATAAGCTAGCACTTATTAAGAGCCTACTGTATGCCAGGCCCTGAACTAAGTGCTGAGGATATAAAGAAACAGACTTTGCTGTCAAGGAGATCCCAGTGCAATGAGGGAGATGACACACAAAAACCTCAGTACAAACAAGGTACATACAAGATAAATTTTGGGGTTTAAGGGGGAAAGCCCTAAGATTAAGGAGGACTAGGAAAGACATCTTGCAGAAAGTGGGGCTTTAGCAGACACGTAAAGGAAGCCAGGGAAGCTGGAAGTCAGAGAGAAGGAGGAAGAGTATTCCAGGCATGGGACAGCCAGTAAAAACACTGGGAGTCAGGAAATGGATCGTCACATGAAAAGAATAGCAAGAAAGCCAGTGTCACTAGAGCACAGACTATACGGAGAAGAGTGAGGTGTAAGAAGACTGGACAGGTAGGAAAAGGCCCAGTTATGAAGGGTTATAAAAGGCAAAGAAGTTTATATTTGATCCTGGAGGCAATAGGAGGCATTCGTTTACTGAATGGAGTGAAAAAGAGTGATGTGATATGGTCAGATCTATGTTTTAGGAAAACCAGTTTTCCAGATGAGTGGTGAACGGATTGGAGAAGGGAGATACTTGAGGCAGAAAGACCGATAGTCTACTGCAATATGTTATTGCAGCAGTCTATCGTAATAGCCTGCTAGCATAAGGCGATGAGGGCTCGCACCAAGGTAATGTCAGTATCAGAGGAGAGAAAGGGGCCTTCCCAGTTTAACTTAGTCTGGTTCCAAATGGCTAAGTTATCACAGCCTCCCCGCAGGCACATATAGCAAACTATGAATGTGTCTATGTGTTCTTAGGCTTCTGAGATAGTGTGGAATATTTTAATTAACCAAATATCAGGAAATAAGATTGAGGCACCACATCCTATTGGGCTACCAAGGAGGCTTTCTGATTGGCTTGGAGCAGGGGTTCTTAACCTTTTTGTTTTTGTCATGGACACCCTTTGGCAATCTGATGAAGCCCATGGACCCCTTCTCAGTGTAATATTTTCAAGTATATAAAATAAAATAGAGGAAACTAATTACACGGAAATACAACTATCTAACTAGCTAGCTATAAAGGTATCTGTATTTATAGGAAGGGAACTTAGGGAGGAATTTGAGGGTGGGGAGAAGAGTGAGAAGGTATGAAGAAAAAACACTGAAGGTGGTCTTTGGAGGGGAAGAAGAATGGGTTTTTGTTGCTATTGTTTAGTCATTCTCAGTCGTGTCCAACTCTTCATGACCCCTTTTGGGGTTTTCTTGGCAGAGATACTTGAATGGTTTTCCATTGCCTTCTCCAGCTTATTTTACAGATGAGGAAATTGAGGCAAACAGGGTTAAGTGACTTGCCCATGGTCATACAGCTAGTATCTAAGGTTAGATTTGAATTCCTGGTTCTCTATTCACAGCACCACATAGGTACCCCTAAGCCCAATAGCTCTCTGAGGATGGAGCCTTCATGTCTGTCTTCCTCTATCCCTTAGAGAGCCCCTGGAAAAAGCCCAGGCATGAATCCTGCAAAGCATGGAAGGTAAGGAGCTTTTGATGTTTTTCAGATGCTTGTTCTTAGAGAATCCATTCTTCCAATTTCCTGGTTCAATCTAAGGATGCCTCCTGGTGGCACAGTCATATAACTGCCCATATAACTAACTCATTCCTACAACAGGAAAATCAAGGGAATATGAAGATGGTAGAGGATTTACACTACCTCACAAAGACCATCATAGCTAGTAACTGTCTAAGGTGGGATTTGAATCCAGGTCCTCCTGACTCTAGGTCCAGTCTACTGTCCTCTGAAGATCTGATCCATTCTACTACACTGCCACTCATTCAGATCAGAATTTAACTTGACACACAGGTCACCTCCAAAGTTCACAAAAGCACAAAAGACATTCTTTTTCTTATAGCCTTAATATGAGCCCTCTTGATCCTTGTGTTCTCCTCTCAATCTCTCTCTCTCTTTTTACCAAATAAGACTCAGTTCTTAGCTGGAGTCAGTGAGTCCATCCATACAAATACCTACAATCACAAAGAATGCACAGATATTGACAGTGGACAAAGGAGTAGGGAATTCACCCCACAGGGAAGCAAGGGAGTTTTGGTAGATGGTAGAGAAAAGGAAGGAAGAAGCCTTGTCTGGCTGGAACAGAAAGTCCAAGCCTCATGTGAATTCCTCCCACTGCACAGTTACCCTTCCTTTAAGCAATGCTTATCTCTCAGTCTACCTTCTTGTGGGTAATAATTGTCAACGCAGGTAATTCTAGCTATCCACCCTATTTTTACTTCATCAGGAAGAGAAGATAGACTATAAGAGGTTACCCATGAACTCCCTGATGGGTGAAACTCTGCCTTTATTCTTGAGGAGTTCTATATCTATGGAAGGAGGCCGGGGGAATCGGTCCCCACACTTGGTGAAATCTTAGTCCATGGAAAAATTACATATTTGTTTAAAAATGCAGTTATATTCTGTTTAAAGGTGTTTTAAAATTTCTGAAAAAGGTATTGCCCTTTTAGGCAAGTTTGAGAATAAGCTAGAGCTATTCAGAGTTTAGCTAGATGGCTTAGTAGATAGAGCTCTGGGTCTGGAGTCAGAAAGACCTCAGTTAAATCCAGGCTCAGACACTTACTAGCTGTGTGCTCCTGGGCAAGAGGTAAAGTCCCTTAAACCCTATTTGCCTTAATCTGCCAGAGAAGAAATGGCAAACCGCTCCTGTATATTTGCCAAGAAAATCCCCTGGACGGTATGGGATCATGAAGAGTTGGATACAACTGAGAGACTGAATAACGACAACAGAAGGAATGAATTCTATGGGAATTTAGAATTGCCCACAAGGAAGTGGGGAAGCTGGAGGACTTCTATAACAGATAAAGTCAGATCTTTCATAGGATCAGAAAAATTCTCCTGATTGGGATATATATGTGTGTGTGTGTGTGTGTGTGTGTGTGTGTGTGTGTGTGTGTGTGTGTATGTGTATGTGTATGTATATGTATATTGTATGTATATATATGTATGTGTGTGTATGTGTGTGTGTATATGTATGTTTGTATTTGGATTGTATTTTATCCAAATTCAGAATAACCAGCCTTGCTAATGGCCATTTAAAAAGGTAACAACCCCTTTTTTTTCCTCTAAATTAAGTCATATGGATCAAAAAGCCACCATCAGAAAACTAAATTAACTTTGAATATCAAAGAACTGACAGGCTAGATAGTTAGACAAAGGAAGCATTCTCAGAGTTTAAGTTGAGGTAGTAAGGAAGTAACAATCCCTTTTTGAAACAGATAGACAGGGACAGAGAGATCAAAGAGTGAATTGAAGTTACCTGAAAGTATGATTGAAGAGGTTCTGATACTAAAAAAAAGATTCTTCTTCAATAATTCAAAAATACTGGAGATTTCATCAGCATGGTACTTCCTCCATTGAGGAAGAACCAGAGATGCCTTCATGAGTTATTCCAAACAAAACAATTCACATGGTAATGAGCTTCCTTTCACTTAGCTAGGTTGGTCTTTAGAAGACAGAAATACTGTGTATCTTTAGATAAATACTCTATATCTTCTTAACTTGGTAAACCCTGTTTGCATTTCACTGGCACGGTCTTTGAGAACTAAGGGTCATGAATCAGAATGAGTTTTATATTTAGCCCTGATTGGGAAAAACCAAGGCCAGATTAAAAATGATGGATAAATGTTGGAGTTTAGTAAGGAAAGTACTAAAATGTAGCCAGGAATTTATATTTCTCTAAATCTCATATTAAATTACACTTTGCCTTAAATTCATTAAATAAACAGGATTATTAAAGATTGATTCATATGTATCCTTTGTAAAAATATGAATAGAGAATCACATTAGCTTAAGAGTGCTCTTTGATTCATTTATCCCTTTCTTGGGAAAGCTCAACTAGTTGGGCCATGAAGTTAAGCCCTAGGAACTCTTTTTAATTGACTGCTCCATGAATTACATGCATAATACTTAAATGTGTCTATTAAACCCTAGTTCCTGCCTGAACACCTTCTCAGAGACCTGGGATTGGGGAATGACATTCAACAGTAGCTACTTCACCCAGAGACATTCTTCCTCACTGGCCTCCCTAGGCTGAGGCTGTCTACCCCTGGCTCGCCATCCCCTTTTGTTCCATGTACTTTGTGGCCCTTGTTGGTAATAGCCTGATCCATGTCAGGCTAGAATAGTGATCCTTGGCAACCCACCTCTCCACCAGCCCATGTATTTGTTCCTGGCTATGTTGGCCTTCTCCAAGGTTGGGGTCTCTGCCTCCACACTACCCACCATGATGAGCATCTTTCTCTTTAGCACCAAGAAGATCATCTTCAATGCCTACTTGTTCCAGATGTTCTCCATCCACTCCTTTTCATGGAGTCAGCTGTCTTGCTGGCCATGTCTGTTGATAGTTTTATAGCCATCTACAGCCCACTGCGCTATACAGCCACCTTAACTCTATCCTGCATTACTCACACAGGAATTGCTGTTGCGTTAAAGAGTGTAGTGATCGTGTTTCCACTGCCATTCCTCTTGAGGCATCTGCCTTTCTGTGGTCACACTGTCCCACTCCTACTGCCTCTGTTCAGACCTGATCCAGTTGCCCTGTGGAAACACACATCCCAATAGCATTCTGGGGCTATGTATTGTCGTCTCTACCTTTGGACTTGACTCCTCACTCATTGTCATCTGTTATGTCCTCATCCTTCATATGGTGCTGGGCGTTGCCTCTGGGGAAGGTAGGAGGAAGGCTCTTAACATGTGTGTCACACATTTGGGTTGTACCTGTATACTATGTGCCCATGATTGGGGTAACCATGGTGCATCATTTTGTGAAACATGCTGCTCCTGCTGTCTGCCTCCTCCTGGCCAGTGTCTATCTCCTAGTGCCCCCTGTGGTCAACCCAAATGTCTATAACATGAAGACCAAGCTGATCCAGCATGGATTGATCTAGATTCTGCTCCAGAAAAAATGTTCGTGATAGTAGATTTTGAAAAAGAAGATGTCACCCCAGCTGGCAAGGCTATGCCCAACAGGTCAAATTTAAAGTCAGAGAACCCAGTGGCCTGGACAACTGAAGCTCCTTTTTCCTGGCAAAAGCACACAATGGGCAGGACAGTCACAAAGAATGCACAGTATGAGACTTGTTCTCCTTGATCCCGGATTATAGAAATAGGAGCAGTGGTTAAGAGATGCCAAGAGGTAAATTTCAGCTTGACATAAGGAAAAACTTTCTAATAATTTAAGCTGTTACAAAGAGGAATGGACTGCCTCAGGATACACTAGCTCCCTATCACATTAGTCTTTAAATAAAGGCAGGATGACTATTTGTCAGGGATGTTTTAGTGAGGATTCCTGGTCAGGCATAGGAAGGAAGGAAGAAAGGAAGGAAGGAACAAATGAAGGAACAAACGAATGAAGGAACTAAGCATTTATTAAGCACTTACTGTGTCCTGGTGCTGTGCTAAGCATTGGGCATACAAATACAATCAAAAAGAAAGACAATCATTGCCTTCAAGGAGCTCATAGCACACAAAAGGGAGCTGAAAGGGGTGGGGAGGAGAAGGTACTCACATCAAGAGTATGGTTTTGAAGCTCCAAAGCCAGGAACAAGACCAAGAGGGAAATTGTTGTGCACAACTAGTTCACTTGGCTATAGAGCCTACCTAGGGCCTAGGATTTCCCAATCACCTGATGAATCAAGACCAGCTTGATTTTCTATCTTGAATGCGCATTGATGAGGCGGGAGACAAGATGGAAGCAACTCCGTTTACTTTTAGCAAAGCACTTACTTATATAGTGAAATAACAGGAACTCTTTCTCAAGTTACAATGACGTATAGCCCATGCTGTGCTCAAGGACAGTGCACGCACAGTCCTGTGCACTTATCTGACTCCAATTCCAGAATAGACTGCTAATGACCATACAATAACTAGGGGAGTTAAAGATTATTACAGATCCATACAATGGAGCACTGAATCAGGAGACCTTTGTTCAAAGATCAGCACCCGGGAGGGGCCTTCACCCATCAGTGAGACCTCTTGAACAGCCTGTGGCCCTCTACATCCTTACAGATCCCTAACAATTCCCCCTTTTTGTTTTGTTGGAGACGGAGCATATGAAGCTCAGTCCCAAAGTCCTTTATCTGATTAGCTATGCACCTGAGCAAACACGGTCCAAAACACAGCATGGCCAGCAATAAACATATGGCAACAAGAAGACAATAGAGACATAAGCCAATGTCCAAGGTTATCAAAAGGGTTACGGAGTTTATCTAGCCAATCAAGTATATGTTGGGCAGTTTTATCTGGCATCAAATCTTATCAGCGCCCTTGCAATATCTTTAGCAATTTCATATAAGTCATCAATATCCACTGCAATAGAATTTCCAAACAGCCCATTTAGATGCCTACGTATTCTTTGCCAATCCCATTGGGATTTATTGTATTTAACATTGGTAAGGCAAGTGAATTCATACCTATAATCACATTTTAAATGTGTTCTATATTCTAAAATATCCAATTCATCACCTATTTGATAATGGTTTCCTTCATTCCCTCAAGTATATGGTAAAATTCATCATCTATCCTTTTTGTGTTTGAAAACCTTTAGATACATTGCGAGCTAATTGATTCATAAAATCAGCTTGAACCATTTCATTTCTTGTGATAGATATAGATTGAGATAAAGATACAGAAGCAGTTATGATAGCTATAAGTGAAACAATTCCTAATGCTACACATGAAATACATCTCTTTTTCCTAGCAACTGCTAATTGATTACTTTGGTCTATTATTCCAAAAATATGATCAGAATGACTCATACCAATCTTTGCTTTTCTCAGGCACCAAGGCAAACTTTTGTTGTGTAATAACAAAAATAATTTGGTCTCTAATCTTGGTTCCTATACATTCAGACATCCTGCAATTAATACAAGTGACATTATATTCCCCTGAATCCACGGCCGTTATATTAACATTCTGTGCTCTTCCCCACATAAATGCATGATTACCAGTCAAACAAGCTCATTGTCATATTATCATGGAAGGTCCCTTGCAAATTCGTGATGTTTATGGGCCTAAGGCTGCCCACCTTCCACAACTGATTTTCAACCCCTCTGTCATGAAGGGAAACCCACTGAGGAAATGGAAACCCGCCAAAAGCCCAAGTATGATTGTTTTTCTCCCTAGTATAATTGTGCCAGGATTGTTCTTTTGTAACACAACACAATGACGTTCTGAAGTATATAAGATAACCAAGGAGGATACCCTAAGCTCTTGCTAATCGTGTCACATGATAGCATGGCTTTGAATTACTTGGACATCTGATAGGTCTGTCATTAACACACTGTGACCCCAAGATGCCCATGTAAGAAACCTTATAAAATTGGAAAAGACAACAGTATAAGGAGGGGGTGCCGTGTTACTAAACACATACCCATCAAAAGGTGGTGACATTAAATAATTGTAAACACGTGGACTCTTTGGTGTCATTGCCTTTTGTAACACAAATAGGCGGCACCAAAGCCACACCAGTAAAGTTCATTTTTACAGTGTGTTGAGACCGGTTCTTAGGTGATATGAAATGAAATTCCTTGCCAAAACCTGTGGAGGCATTTCCTTGCAGAATGACCTCAGGTATTGTCTCTCCCCATGTAACTAGTCTGGGCCATGGTGGTTTTGTCACAAAGGCCCATCGTGTTGTATTTCCTGTCTCTGCTGCTGCTGTATTCTGTATCCCTGCTGACGATAACGACAAGAGGCACAGCTTGGTTAAAAGTTCTTGTAGTGCCTTCTTCTTATTCTTTCGGCTCCTTCAATTTCCTGGCCGGCCTGTGTTTTCTCTTCTGCTTGCCTTGTCCCTTCTGAATGGATAATGCGGACATCCTTTGTTCTGACCCAGAGTTCTCCATCACCTGTGAAAATAAGAACAAACCCTTGCCCCCAGGTTAGCACTTGCCCTGGACCCTGCCAGACACCTCAACGTCTCTCCACATAACTTTCATATTATGTTTAGGAGAAAGGAATCTGTTTGATTTAGTGGTGTCACTAGTACTGTTGTCATTTCCTGCCAGATATTTCATTGCAGGGAGAGGTTACAACTATCGAATTTTAAATAATTTATAGTGTAGAGTGCAGTGTTCAATTGATGCCAAGGGGATCCCTTAGCTCCCCTTTTTGTTTTTGGAGCACCATTTTCAAGGTACGATTGGCACGTTCAACTATGGCCTGACCACGAGGATTATAGGGAAGGCCAGTAGTGTGACTAATAGAGAACTCAGTACAAAACTTTTTAAAACCTTGTGAAATATATGCAGGACCATTATCAGTCTTTAAGCACTGGGGTGGGCCAGTGAAGGAAAAACAATGAAGCAAATGATTAACAACATTGCGAACAGCCTCACCGACTTGAGCAGTAGCAAAAATAAAGCCTGAATAAGTATCAATAGAAACATGAACATATTTTTGTCTTCCAAAAGGAGAATAATGAGTAACATCCATTTGCCATAAGGTGTTAGGTGTAAGTCCCTTGGGGTTATGGACATCAACATGGAAAGGGGGTTGAAAAGGCACACAAGTAGCACAGCGCTTAACAATTTCACGTGCTTGTGATTTTGTTATGCCATATAAAGTTCTTAAAGACCTAGCAGATAAATGTAATTTATTATGACTATTCCTTGCTATTTCCACATTCGTTGTTAAAGACCTATCAACAATATCATTACCTTCAAAAATTGGTCCTGGGCAAGAGTGTGGGAACGAACATGCAAAACATAAAATTTTTCTGTCCTATTCTGTATCATAAGTTGTATAGCATTAAGCAGCTGACATATATTGTTACCAGTATTTTTTATTACAGCAGTCTCTAGATGTTTTAGAATTCCTTCAACATATTTACTATCTGTGCTAATATTCATTGGCTCCTCATATTTTTGAAATGCACTATAGACAGCATATAATTCTTTCTGTTGTGTGGATATAAAGGGTTAACTCCTTTCTTTTAGGGCACCAGATAGAGGCCTTATTCATCTTTGTGGCATTAGTAAAAACATTAATCCCATGAAAGGGTTCACCTGCTGTAAGTGTGGGTTGTATCCAAGGCCAATTCTCAAAGATTGTGATATTTAAGGGTTTTCCATACACAAGTTTCAAATTGATATTCACTTGCCAGTTAGGCATTGTTTGTATTGCTGTTTCAATCATTTGTTGAGAAAATGAAAGGTGTATAACTTCCATATGTGTGCCACATAATGTTAAACACCTGTTGTCAATTTTATGTATTAAGTCCCCTATTAGGACCATATAATTACTTAAAGTATTTTTTGGCTGAGATGGCAAATATACCCATTCTAAAAGCCTTTGTTTCTGATGTATCACTGCTGTTGGAGAATTTGGGGTGTTAAATATAGAAGCCTCCACACTTTCATGCCTATCAATCCTGTTTGTGTGTGCTCCAACTACTTGTTCCTGAATATACAACAATGTGTGTTTCGCCTCAGGGGTCAGTATTCAGGGTGAATCTAAGTGAGGATCACCTCAAAGGCAATCATATGCCTATCTGTGACGAAGCCACTGTATATCTCCTATAAGGTTCTGAAAATCATTAAGTGTTTTCCACTTTTGTAGGTCTATTTTTGGAGGATGTAGAACTATTTTTTCTTGAAGTATCTGGTGACCTAAATATTGATATGGAGGAAGTTTTTGAATTTTTTCTGGGGCTATTTGAAGCCCATGACTTTGCAACAAATCTTGTGTTTTTTGTAAGATTTCTTCCAACACTTCAGGATTGGGATGAGCACATAAAATGTCATTCATGTAATGTATCATTTTTAGCTTTTTGTAATGGAATAGTAAAAAAGCAATCTTTTAAATCAATAACTATCAAAGGCTAGGAAGTCATAAAGCATCGTTAATTTTCCTGACTTCTTTGCAATAATAAAAACAGATAAATTTTAAGGAACCCAAACAAGTTCATTGGATTTCATTTTGTATTTTGTCAGTTTTATGGATAGAAAAAGCAGGAGAAAATAACAGCTCTCAGTAAATGTAAAATATCATGCCCACAAATTAAGGGGAAATGAATTGAGTTTTAGCTATCTGTTATCCTAGTAGTTTAACTTCATCTTAAAATAATTGATTAGTGGTGATTTATTAGGCAAGCTAAAAGTAATTAATATCCGTAAAAGTCATGTGAAACTTATTAAAAATTATCAAGGAATCTTGATTAATTTGTAACATTTTGGTGGTATACCTGCAGACTGCAGAACAATACACCCAAAGTAAGCAAAGGGTGACACCCTCTGTACCCTTTCAGGGGTAATTATAAATCTATGAGACTGAAAGGCTTGTTGACTGAAAAGCTTGTTAAAACTTGGGCATTAATAAGGAAAGTTTGGTAGTAGTAGGACAACTGCAAAGTTTATCATCCATACAATAAATTATTTTTGTCTGGGAATATTTCTGACTAACAAGTTTAATAGTGTGATGAACAAAATTTGGCACATGGTAAGAAACATTCCTCCTTAAAGGATCATAATAGGGAAAATGGGAAATACTGATTTAATGAGACAACCATACCCAAATTCAAGCTCAAAACAAAGTTAATTATAGTTCTAAGAGTCTTTTACCTCAAGCAGTAAGTTTCACTGATTATGGCTTAAAGCCAGATACAGTTAATTATTTTCATAGAAGTGCAATAATCAATAAAGATTTACTAGGACTCACATATATAAGAAATTTTACTTAACATCCTTTCCCACATTTAAACTTGTCTTGGTGAAAAAGCCAATTATTAGAAATCATTTATATAAAGTTGCAATTTCTCAGTAAGCTAAATGAATTGTTTAGGAACTCAATAACATAAACAAATTCTTCTCTCAGAGCAGACGACCTTGACACAGTTGGTAGGAGCTTTTGGCAAGCTTACAAAGTTAAGGGAATTGCCTTGTGTCCCTCCTTTTCACTCAGAAGTAATTAAGAATTCTAGGTCTTAGCTTTAAAACAGTAACTTCAAATAACTTAGTTAACAATTTTGGTAATTTTCATGAGTGATAGTTAAATTATTTTAGCTCTAAGCTGTTCTTTTAATCATAGGTAAAGATAGAAATACCTGATTTTCTAAATGATAGTTATAAAACATCATAGAACAAGATTAACTGGACTTGATAAAATAATTTAGCTGGATTTACACAGTTATCTCACTACCTTTCAGTTTCTTTTAGTTCACATTTTAATAACATTTAAATTATTAAAAATTGCTTGATAACACATAAAAGTGTACCAATTTGTAATGAGACTAGATTTTTAAAACTTGAAACATGCATATTACTAATGTGAATGAACTAAATTATCTTTAGATTGTGTTCCAATACTTAAAAACTTTTCTTTTTGATTTGAAGAGGAAAACTCCTCCTTCTCCTTCTTTTCTCCCCCACCCCAACCTGGCCAGGGTTGGAATTCGAGAGAAAGGAAGAGAATATTTTTCAACATAATCTTTCAATCTTACACCCAAAGCTTTGGCCAGAGCTTTAGAATGCAAAAAAGAAAGAGAATTTTTTCTCCAAAAGTTTCCAAATCTTTTACTCTCAAATCATCTATTCCTGCTATTCATGCAAACAGATTATATTATTCTTTCTATCCATACTTTTCTTATTCCTGTATGCTTAAACTTTCTTGCCTTTTATCAAATTATATAACCTAAATAATGAAGTACTTTTTCTCCCATTCTCTCCCCCATCCACCCGCTCCCAGGAAATGCGGCTGGTATTAGGGAGGGCGAAGGGAAGAAAGTCACTAACAGCATTTCAGCACAGACCATCATTCACACAGACACAGGCAAACATAGAACAAAATGACAGGGAGAATCCAAAAGCGAGAAACTTGTCAGAAATTCCCTACACAAATGAAATAATACTATTTTTTTTTTATCTTTTCTTTTCATGGTATTCTAAAACCAGGCAAAATCTTTCTTAAGGTTTTGGTTTTTATAAAAGGAAACCTTTTCACTTTGTAATGCTCCACAATGTCCACAATATAGTGCTGTGACTACACGTTTCTTTTCTACTTCCCCTTGGGGATTTTTGAAATTCCTCATGGCACATGGCGGGAGCTTCCTTTGTTCTCACAGCTCCTACAAGCCCATTTTTATAAGATTATAGATAGTGAAAGTACCCAGAGGAACTGATTTTGGGCCTTTGGTGTTATAAAATTCTGTCAATTGTTCTCCCACTATTTTCCATTGTTCTAAATCTAAACTCCCTTCTCTGGGGTGCCATGGAGATTTTATATCAATAATATCTAGAAACTCTCTTATTTTCTTAGGAGTTACGGAGCACCCCTGTTCCTTAATCACTTTATATATTACTCTAGCATTCTGTTCCTTATCTGAGAGTTTACCTAGATTTTGCCTCATGATAAGACTTTATCTTACCTCTCCGTAGTTTTGTGCCACGGGATACGATTCGGAGACCTCTCACAAGGAGGCTGCCTGGCTCCAACAGACCTCGGTGTCTTGATGTGGGTGTCGCGTCTTCTTGGTCCAGACATTTTCCGACTGTTTCATGCAGCTGTCTTACTCTCCATATCTTCTTCACGGCAGCATTGCAGCCCCACGTTGGGCGCCAGTTTGTTGTGCACAACTAGTTCACTTGGCTATAGAGCCTACCTAGGGCCTAGGATTTCCCAATCATCTGATGAATCAAGACCAGCTTGATTTTCTATCTCGAATGCGCATTGATGAGGCGGGAGACAAGATGGAAGCAACTCCGTTTATTTTTAGCAAAACACTTACTTATATAGTAAAATAACAGGAACTCTTTCTCAAGTTACAATGATGTATAGCCCATGCTGTGCTCAAGGACAGTGCATGCACGTGCTGTGCTCTTATCTGACTCCAATTCCAGAATAGACTGCTAATGACCATACAATAACTAGGGGAGTTAAAGACTGTTACAGATCCATACAATGGAGCACTGAACCAGGCGACCTTTGCTCAAAGATCAGCACCTGAGAGGGGCCTTCACCCATCAATGAGACCTCTTGAACAGCCTGTGGCCCTCTACATCCTTATAAATCCCTAATAGGAAATGAAAGCCAAGCTGGGCCCCTCCAGAAAGTGGAGGCCCCAGAAAAAAACTCATCAGTAGGAGAAGGGAGTAGGTCTTATAGAGGGATAATCCAGAGTATGAAAGTTAGCTGGGTAGCAGGATGTGCCACCAGGAGGAGATCCCAGGGACTGAGAGAAGTTTTATGATAAGGCAGTCTCAGAGGCATGGTTTTGAAGTCCCCAATCTAGGAAGAGGGCACAGACCAGGTAAGAATGTCTATTATCTCATCGGAGTTTCCTTTAAAACCTCTAAGATTCAGTGTATAATCCAGGCTTGTCTGGGCATGCCCAGTTCACCTAACATAGAAGTGCCCATGATGGGTCTTTGGAGCAAGTCCAGATAGTCTAACATGGAAGCCTCCGCATCCCTTCCCACTTAAGTGGGAATGACTGTATCTTTAGAACTGGAAAGATTAAACTATTCACTCTCTTCCTGCTGCTTTTAACCCGCTCTATCCAGAGGGTGAAGATCACAGTTCACCCACAGCATGTTGAATGTGCACCATTAACTGAATTGTTCCGTCTTTTACACCTGCTCCAAGAAATGGACTTAAGAGTGATTGTTTCTGTCCTGTTTTTGTTTGTCTTAGTTTCTAGGTGCCATCTGTGGTCCTCATGGGATCCAGAAGTTTGAGCCTGGTGATTCCAGGAGAGATTGTGTAGCCATCCAGGCAAGGAAGCCTTGAGAAGTGAGGGTGCTGAGACTCAAGCCCCTTCACACACACACCCCCAGTGGGGAGGAGGGGGGTCAGGGCTTGGACTTGGACCTGGGACTGTGCTCTATAGTTCTGAACTAAGCTATAAACAACCCATCCCCCTCCCCAGTGACTGAGGCATTGCAAATCAGAGGAAAGAACTCTGCACAAGGCAAAAACCTTATGAATTAACACTGAAGAACTTTTTGGAAAGTTCCATCCCTACCTAGGAGATCGTCATTCTCATACCTGGATCTGTGATCTGAAAACCCATATCTCCTTCTCAGAAAACTCTTATTAGCCGGTTGTAGGCTTCCCAAGTTGGCTTTACTCTAATGAAGTCTTTGCCCTCACTTAGCAGTAATGATAAAGGGACCATTGCTCCATGAAGCTTTTAGGTTGTTAGCCCAAACTTCACAATCTTTAGCAATGCTCTCTGTATTACTTCTAGCATGCTGATGTGAATGACCCAAGAGACATAGTAATCATCTGGTTTGAAAAGTACTTTCTCTTACCCACATAGGTATCACAGGGAATACAACAGGTTTCTCTCTCTTTCTCTGTTGGTCTTAAATCAAGAAATAGCCACCTCAGTACAACTCAGCAGGAAGTCACAAAGCACCACTATTCAACTTCTTTTCTTCTCACTTACAAGAAAATCTCCCACCTAGTGACACCTGTAGACCTAAATCATTATTCCTGGGAGGACTAGTGGCTTCTCTCATAAGCAGGGATGTGATACTGTAGATAGGGCACCAGGCCTGGAGTCAAGAAGACCTAAGTTCAAATTTAGCCTCAAATACTTACTAGCTGGTGACACTGGTCAAGTAAATCACTTCACCTCTGCCTGCCTCATTTTCCTCAATTGTAAAATAGGGATAACAATAGCATCTACCTGCCAGTGTTGTTGTGAGGATAAAATAAGATAATATTTGTAAAGCACTTAGCACAGTGCTTAATAAATACTTGTTTGCTTTCTCTCCAAAGGATCTAGTTTCCTCATCTTTAGAAGAGCTCCATGTGAGTTTCTATGATGCTAGGGTACAATCAGAATCTTTTCTCTTGATGCAAGGAAGTCATTGAAGTTGCCCAGTCTTTATGTTCTGGACCAGAAGTGAGGGGGTGAGGGTGGCAGTGGGTCAACATTTTAGTGGGAAGGAACCAAAATGGTGAGTGATGGTGGTAGGGGTAGAGGAGCAGGTGAGGACTGATTATTTGCTTTCAGGGACAAAAAAAGAATACATGGCAAGAAAGAGAAAACGGTTGGATATAAGCCCAGCTGCCACTCAGATAAATCAGTATTGGAATTATGCAAAAGGAAAAGTGAGCAAGAAACCTACAAAGGCAATCACATCATGAGTAGATATTATGTGGAGAAGTATAAGAACTTAAAAAACTCCCAATGAAAAATAAATCAAGGCAATCTGAGGACTCCAGAAATAGGTTTATAAACTCATACAAACATAGATCTAGAGCTGACAAGAAGTTTCAGGTTCATCTAGCACAAACACTAATTTCACATATGAGGAACGTAAGGCCAAGAGAAAGGAAGAGTCACAGAGTATAGTCAGTTTAGACCTGGAAGACATCTAAGAGATCATCTAAGCCAAATTCCTAATTTTATAGTTGAGGCAATTAAAATGAAGAGAAATGAAGTGACTTGCCCAAGATCACACAGGTAAATAAGCATCAGGGACAAGATTTGAATACAAGCACTCTGATATAAAATCTAGCTCTCTTTCCACTGAACCACATAATCCAAGTTCTCGCTTAGTACAGAAATCCTCTCTACAATATTCCTAACAAAGAGGATGTCATCAAACCTCTTTTTGAATGTTTCTAATATTTTTTTTTCTGGCATGGGACAACCACAAACACCTTATCCTAATTCAATGATGAAAACTTCACATGAAAGAAAAAAAGTCAAGCCACAGAAAATTTAGAATTTTTTTTTGCCTAACTTTTATTGAGCCTCTTGCTTTATTTTCATGAAGCCTTCCTTTGCTAGTCCTAATTTCAGCCTGGCTATTTTCTCAATTTCATTTTGTCTTTGTGATCAGAGTGAGTAATTATCTAGATAATTGATTCCCAGAGGAGCAGAAAACTCTGTTCTGGAGACTTTTCATTATACAGTCTACTCTCTACAGCCTACTCTTGGAGGCTTGGCACCCCAATGAGACCTTCATGGACTCATATAAGATGAGGCCCTCTGCCCACCTTCACATGCCCAGAGAGAAGGAGACACCAACATTGAAACACCAGGGACCCACTTACAGAGTGTCCAAAGAGTCTCTTTTTTTTCTTGGTAAGTGTCTGTGATCTAGGTTCTTGAACCAGGTCTTCTTGTAACAAGTCCTACACCTTAGTATTCATCACAGTCCCCATTCTTGGCCTCAGGTCCTAACCATTACCTCCTATACCTTGACCTTAGTATACACCTTTCCCCTGTCTCCCTCAGGGAAGATACAGCAGGCCCTAATTGAGATTGAAATAGAATTTATAAGGACTCCTGTCTAGAAGTGAGGAAACCCCAGCTCAGTTAGGGAACTATTGAAGAGAAGGAGAGAGAGAGAGAGAGAGAGAGAGAGAGAGAGAGAGAGAGAGAGAGAGAGAGAGAGAGATGGAACAAAAAATGTGAAAAGATTAAAAAAAAAGGTCTGGGGGAATTCTTAGCAAGTTTGGTTTGTAAAGATTTTGGTCTTTTTCGGGGTGAAGACTGTTGGAGGTAGAGCAATACTAACTTCTGAAGCATTGCAGAAGTGCTTCTGATCCTCTTCACTGAACCCCAAACTACCCTTTGGTTCCAATTTGAAGTTGTTCTCTCCATAGGCACCTGAAACCTGACTCAGTGATATTGAATGTCATATTACCCCAAATTATTATTCTCTCTGTTTTGATAAAGTCCACAGAATGCCCCACCATTCAGGTTTTCGTAAGTTATTTGCATCTAGTTAGTCAATGCACAACTTTGGTTGTCCCAATATCTCCACAACCAGTTTTGAATCCTTGTCATCCAGTTGAATGTGATTTCTTTGAGGGCTTGGACTGTTTTTCATTTCGTTTTTGTATCCCAGCTATGAGAGAGAGGGGGGGGTAGATAGATAGATAGTGCTTTATGGCTACAAGTTGTTTTGTACACCTTTCATCATTTGGATCTCATAATAAATATATGAGGTAGTATGTACATTGTATACTTCCCCCCTTTTTTAGTGGGTGTGGGAGGGGAGGAGGGAGGGGAAGAATTTGGAACTCAAAATTTTTTAAAAAATGAATGTTAATAAATATGTGCATGAGTATCATTAACTTCATTTTACATGTGAGGACACAGGCTCAGAGTGATAAATGTCACCTTAGCAGTCAGGAGGAGAATCATTCCTCATTGTCAGGCATTCTGACTCTGAGAGCTGACAGCACAGTACTTGGCACATAGTAAGAACTTGATAAATGCCTTCTTTCTTTTTTATTCCTTTCTTTTCCTTTTTTTCTATTATTTTCCCTTTCTCTCTTTTCCTTCTTTTTTTTTCTTTTTCCTTATACAGAGATATTTCTTATAATGTAGGAAAGACACTACATAGTGGTAACACTCTAATGCCCTGAAACTAAGAAGTCCAACATCACTCTCTTTTGACTTTTGGACCAGACTTTGAGGACCTTTATGTATGTCCAACTATAGGATCCCAATGGGAAAGGGGATGGGAATAAGTAATTATGTGCCAGGCACTGTGCTAATCCTCACAACAATCCTATGAGGTAGGCATTAGTAGGATTCTCATATTACAATTGAGGAAACTGAGGCAGATAGAGATTAATTGACTTGCCAAGGGTCACATAGCTAGTAAGAGTGTGAGTCTAGATTTGAACTTAAGTCCTCCTGACTCCAGGCCCAGCATTCTATCCACCATGCCACCTAGTTGCCTTGAGATGAGGCTCTCTTTACTCTTTTTCCCTTCATCCTGCCCCCTCTGGACACCCAGTGCATAGGATCACAGATTTCTATCTGAATATGTAGGTTAGTTAATCAAAATTTCTCATTTGACCATTATAGAACCAGAGAGGTTCACTAATTTGCATAAGATCATACTAACAGTTAAACAAAAGAAGTAGGATTTGAATCCTACTTCTCTGGCTCGAAAGCCCATGTTCTTTACACTGAGCCCATGGGGGCTCTTTCCATAGTAGTCCCTGATGATTAACATATTGCTTACAATCCTCCAGGAAACTCTGATCCCATAGGACCAAATTCTGCGAGGCAAGGTCTCAACAGTTCCCTACCAGTCACTCTCTACACCTTCATTCTGGTTGGCATCCCTGGGCTGGAAGCTGAGCACATCAAGATTTCTATTCTCTTCTGCCTGGTGTATGCTATCATCTTCCTGGGTAATGGCACTATCCTCCATGTAATTCGGGTTGACCAAACCCTTCATCAGCCCATGTACCTCTTCTTGTGCTGGCATCAGTTGAGCTCGGTGTCACCACATGTACACTGCCTACTGTGTTGGGAATCTTCCTCTTTGGCATCAATGAAATCAGCTTTGAAGCCTGCCTGCTCCAGATGTTCTTCATGCATTCCTTTACCATAATGGAGTCAGGTGTTCTACTGGCCATGTCTGTGGATCGCTTCATAGCCATCTACAACCCACTGTGCTACATGGCCATCTGACCCTGCCTCAAATTGCCTGCACAGGGGTTGCCATCGGGCTGAAGACATTGGGGCTCATGCTTCCACTGCCCTTACTCTTAAGGCACTTGCCCTTCTGTGGCCACAATACTCTGTCCCACTCCTACTGCCTCCACTCAGACCTGATCAAGTTGCCTTGTGGAAACACTCGCCCCAACAGCATCCTGGGGCTCTTCATTGTCATCTTCACCTTTGGAGTGGACTCAATGTTCATTGTGGTCTCTTATGGGCTGATCTTCTGAACAGTGCTGGGCATTGCCTCTAGGGAAGGTCGATGGAAGGCACTTAACACATGCATGTCACATATCTGTGCTGTGCTTGCATACTATGTACCTGTGATCAGTCTTTCTGTGTTACATTGCTTCATGCACCCTATGCCTCCCCTGCTGCAGGTCATGATGGCCAATGCTTACCTCTTTTTCCACCTGTGGTCAACCCAATTGTCTACAGCATCAAGACCAAAGAAATCCGCCGGGCTATCATACAAACACTGTCCAGGAAGAAGGCCATGATTAGCTAAGGGTAATGAGTGGCAAGACCACACAAGAAATTCTAGATTAGGCTCAATTGGGCTAATGCCATCCTTGTGAGAAGTATTTCTTGATTTCCTGCTGAAAGTAGGAAACATTGAGACTATGACATCAATCTGGAGAACCTTTCAGAATGTGATAGCAACTCATTTGTTCTGTTGTGACCCAAGGCATTTGCATTTACCACCTTCCTCTGTGTGTGTGGGAAGGGAGGTAGTGGGGGAAGGATAGAAGGAAGAACAAATGAATGAAAAAGCATTTATTTAGAGCTTACTGTATACAAAGCACTGTGTTAGGGGTTAAGGATACAAATAAACAAGTAAAACAATCACTGTTCTCAAGGAGCTCACTTTCTGATGGGGGAGACAACACATAAGGAAGGCTTTGGCTGTGAGCCAGATGCTTTTGCTTTTACCAGAAGCAAAATAGTTGGTAATGCATCTTCTTTAATATTATTTCCACTAACAAAACTGGATCTATTTACAATGTTAAACCATTTAACAGTGCAAAAGGCTGGTG
Source organism: Phascolarctos cinereus (assembly GCF_003287225.1). NCBI lineage: Eukaryota > Metazoa > Chordata > Mammalia > Diprotodontia > Phascolarctidae > Phascolarctos > Phascolarctos cinereus. The sequence goes on from NW_027556098.1 coordinate 351,849,968, forward strand.
GTTAAAACTTTCTTTCCCAGATCTTCAGTAACTGTAGCTACTGAGGTATTAAGGGGATACCACAGGTACAGAAGGACTTGTCAAGTAACAACCCCACATGGATTCATTACCTGGATAGTGGAAGCAAGGTTGATAATCTGGGGAGAGGATAGGATCAGTACTTTTTTTTCTGAGTTCTTGGGCTTAAAGTCTTGAATTGCCTTCTCTGAACTCCTCACCCATTTTCCTTTCCCTCCCCAACCCACTCACCATCAATCATCTCTTCCTATGCTTTTGTCTGTTTCTTGTATGTGTGGGTTTTTTTTTTGAGGGGGGGAGATGTCTACGAGTATCAGGCCTTACTTCAAATCAATAAGAATAATGCAACTCAAAATAACCCTAACATCCCATCTCACATCCAGAAAATTGGCAAAGATGAAAATAGATGGGAATAATCAATGTTGTAGATGGAGGGTATGTGAAATGACAGGAACACTGATGAACTATTTTTAAAACTGTGAAGTGTTCCAACCATTCTGGAAAGCAACTTGGAATTATGTTAAGAAATGCAAATCAAAGCAATCCTGAATTTTCACTTCATAACAAGCAAATTGGTAAAGGTAAAAATAAATATTGGAGGGGTTGTGAGTAGAGGCACTTTAATACACTGTTGGTAGAGCTATGAATTGGTATAAAAAGTTTGTAAGATATTGATATTCTTTGACTCAGGGCTCTTACTGCTAGGGACATACACTAAGGAAGTCAAAAACAGAAACAAAGGTCAAATACACACCAAAATATAGATAGCAGTACTTTCCTTGAGATTAACTGCATCCTTCCTGATATCCAGCTCATGTCAACTGGAAACACAGTAGATGTCCATCTATTGAGGAATGGCTATATAAATTTTCATACATGAGTGTAATAAAAATATGCTGAGTCGTAAGAAAAATGAATGTTTAGAATAAAGAGGATGTGAAAACATGAACTGATGCAAAGTGAAGTCAGAAGAACCAGCTAAATGGCATATATGTAATGACTACAACATAAATAAAAAGTGTGAAAACCCCAAACAGAACACTATAATTAAAATTACCAAAAAGATTTTCGAAAATGCACTTTCCTCCCTCCTTTGCAGAGGTAGATTATTCATGTAGAATATTGTATATCCAGTCAGACTTTGTGCTATGTTAGTTTTATTGAACTGTCTTTATCTCGTTCTTTTTTATTCCTTGCTAAAAGAATAGAAGAAAGGAGAGAGATATTTTTGGAAATGAAAGTGATATAAACTTTTAAAAAATTAATATGATTTCTCAAAATTAAAGAAAACAGGATATTAAAAGCAAATCTTAGCCATTATTATATTAAGAAAATCTTCTTAAAATGAAAAAAATACATGTTTTATTTTTATTCTTAAATTGGATAGAGAATTTAAAGGAAGGAATAAGCAATTATTAAGAGTCTGCTATGTGTCAGGCACTGTGCTAAACTCCTTACAAATATTACCTCATTTAACCCTCACAACAAACCTCAGAGGCAGATGCTCTGATTATGCTCAATTTACATTCGGAGAAACTGAGGTAAACAAAAGTTAAATGACTTTCCTATGGTCATATGGCTAGTAAGTATCTGATTCAAACTCAGTTTTTCTTGACTCTAAGCCCAGTCCTTTATCTTCTGTACCACCTAGAGGAATGAGGGGAATTTTGAGGAATAACCAGAATATCAGTGTTGTTGATATTAGATTTTGTGGAGGGGTATAAAATATAAGAAGACTGGAAAGGCAGAAAGCGGCCAGAGAGTAGGAAGCCATTGCAGTTTGTTGTGAACATACAGGCACTCTAATATACTGTTGGTGGAGCTATGAATTGGGATAGCCTTAACTTCTAATTATGCTTAACAAAAAGTGACTAAAATATTCATCTTCTTTGATTGATAAATCCCACTGCAAAGGAGATACACTAAGGTGGTCAAAACTAAAAGGGAAGGTCTCATGCTCATCAAAACATTAATAGTTGGATGGGAACATTAGAAAGATCATCGTGGGAGTTAAATGGAGAATATGCTGGTGTGGGGAGAGACCTGAGAAAAGAGACCAACCAGAAGGCTATTATAATAGTCTGAGAATAAAGTGCTGAGGGCTGCTCCCAACCTGAAGCCCCTAACTGTAGTTTCCTTCCTTTTGGTACCCCTATACTTACCCCAGGCTAGAACTTCTGCATTTGAGTCACCTGTGTGTATATCTGGTATGGGATTTGGGATGTGAGTTATGCTTCCTTGATGGATACAATAACATCTGCAGATTACATTGACTTGATGGGGGTGGGGAAAATGTATCAAGGCTTAAAATCACGAAGCTTTTGTTTGGGATCTTGAATATGTCTCCTTGATAGGTACAAACACCCTCCTTGACTGACTATGTGGAAAAGGTGAATGAGTTTTGGAGAGATGAGCTGTCTCCAGACAAAGTAACCTCTGAGACTAAGGAAATAGAATTGTAAGGTTTGTACTTTACTTTCCCTCACTGTTGGCAATGACAGAATAAAAGGGAGGGAAGTAGAAGAGATTAACCATTTATACAGTGCCTGCTATGTGCCAGGCACTGTGTTAAGTGTGTGTATGTGTGTGTGTGTGTGTGTGTGTGTGTGCATGTGTGTGCATATGGGTACATTTAACAAATATTATCTCATTTAACCTTTATAATAACCCTGCAAAGTAGCTATTATTATTATTCCCATTTTACAGTTGAGGAAACAGCCAACAGAGGCTGTGATTTGCCCAGAGTCACACAACTACTGAGTGGCTGAAGTTGGCTTTGAACTCAGAACTTCCCCATTATAGAATGATCCTATTTTAAAAGAAGACTTTACCAAAAATGGGAAAAGGACTCACATATACAAAAATATTTATACAGCTTTTTTTGTGGTGTCAAAGAATTGGAAATTGAAGGGATACCCATTAGTTGCGGACTGGCTAAACAAGTTGTAGTATACAAACGTAATGGAATACTATTGTGCTAAAAGAAATGATGAGCAGGCAAACTTCAGAAAAACCTGGAATCGATGCTGAGTGAAGTGAGCAGAACCAAGAGAACATTGTACACAGTAACAACCACATTATGGGATGACTAACTTTGATAGGCTTATCTCTTCTAGCAATGTAAGGATCTAAGACAACTCCAAAAGACTCATGATGGAAAATGCTGTCCACATCCAGAAACAGAATCTGAAAAGGAGTCTGAATGTAGATTGAAGCATATTATTCGCTCTCTCTCTCTCTCTCTTTTTTTTTTTGTTTCTTCTTTCTTGTGTTTTTTCTCATTGGTTCTAATTCTTCTTTACAATAAGACTAATGTAAAAATAGGTTTAATATGAATGTATATGTTGAGCCTATATCAATTTACATGCCATCTTGGGGTGGGGGGAGGAGAGAGATGGGGAGAAAATTTGGAACTCAAAATTTTATGGAAGTAAATGTTGAAAACTAAACATAAATTTTCAAAAAAAAAAACAATAGATAACTCCTAAGGAGTTGCCTTAGGTATATGGAGATTAAATAAATTTTCCAGGGTCTGAAAATAAGCAAGTATCAGAGATGGGATCTGAACTAATAATTTTTTCACTCCAAGGCTAGCATTCTATCCCCTGTTACCTTGCAAGCTCTTCATCTGGAATAAAGTATACTAAAATTAAAAAAAAAAGGCCTTTACCATTTTACAGATTTTCTTCCAATATAGGGAATTCACATAAGACTAACCTCAGAGAAATTACTTTCCCAAAAGAACAAACCTAACCTAAACCACAACTCCCACGATCCCAAGATTTGCACACTCACTCCATTTCCATTCTCCCATAGTATGCCACTGATCGGCTCTATACTCCAAGCTGGCCTAATGAGCCATTAAAAACCCAAGTTGTATCCTAGTTCTTGATTTTTTTTTGGTTGTGGATAGGACGGTCCACACTACCCTGTCCAGTCTACCTTAGAGATGCTGACCTTGGACAAGGGAGCCAGATGGCCTCAAGAGAGGAAGGAGAAAACCAGGAAGAACTGAAGTCCCTTTCACTTTCACCTTTAGACCCCTAGACAAAAACTATACTTTGATATTAGTAGGGGATGCCATAGGTCAGGCAAAATAAGCCAAAGTGAGTGATTTGGAGCCATAATTTCTAACCAAGAATTTCAAGGCCTAAACCATAGAATCCCATTGCCAGAAACTGCGCTAACTTTATCAGAAAGGTAAGAATTCAGGAAGTATCAATGATTTCTCCACAGATCTTGTGAGATATTCAAATGGTGTGGCAAAAAGGCAGTGTATTTAGTCAGAGAACTTGAGTTCAAATCAAAGGTCTTCTGCTTTGTTACTTCCTGTGTAAGCTTGAATGCGACACTTAACCTCAGTAGGCCTCAATTAACATATTTAGAAAGGGGGTGAGAAGGTGAGAGGAGAGAGATTGATGACCTCTACAATCCCTTTCATATCTAAATTCTTGGCTGGGGCCAGAACACAGATTTAGCAAACAGCAACATGAAAGAAGCACAGTACATTGGTATTTAGAAGGCATATAATAAATATGAATGGATCGATTGAAGAGCTAGTTATTTTCCAAGGAATGGAATATGATCTTAGAGGTAATTTCTGAAGGGCCACAAGATAGAGTTATTACTTCAGGAAGATAGTAAGTTTGTTGTTCATGAAATGACCTTTCCAACTCTCTGCATTTGGAAAATAAAAGTTTTGGTTTTGGGGGTTTTTTTCCAAATAAAAAAATGGGAGGGGGAGGAAGACAATTTGGAAACTCTGAAACTTTGCTCTGTTTTAAAAAGAGAGATAATTGTATAACTGCTTTTGACCAGATTGATGTTAATTCTCAAGAAAGAATAATCAATGCCATTAGTTTAATATTAAGATTTTTGCTTGTTAGGCTTCTAATAAATCCATTTTCTTCTTTTCTTTTCTGACAACATGTCTGCTATTGACTGGTTCTATTTGTACATCACTCAATATTTCTTTCTCTAAGCATTTTCTGTTTTCTTAAAGACTCTACATGGGTATCACCTCCAATAGAAAGCCTTTTGTGATTCCCTAGCAATTAGTGCTCTCACCCACTCCTACCTCCCCCACCAAAAAAAAAAGTCACCTGGTTTTACTTATCTGGGTATGTGCATTATTCCCTACCACTTCTGCTCCTAGAATGTAAGCTGCTCTGGAACAGCGACTGTTTTATTTGTGTATTTGTATCCCAATTGGTTAGCACAGTGCATTATAAATACTCTTAAATATTTGAGTGAATGTGTGATCTCTTGGATACAGGATATTCCCTTTCTAGGAGCATATTGAGACCCATAACTTTTCATTCTATGTTGTTCTTTTCAGTATCCTTCCATAGATCCAGAGGTATGCTGGTAAATGTTTAACAATCCACTCTCCTGGGTGGGAGAGGGGAAGTATGAGGGAGTATGCACGACACACTTCTAAGTTTAATATGCATTATTTACATCTTCTCCATCATTTTATTAAGTCTAGACAATCCACAAAACAATAAATCAAGCCCTGATTTGTAGTGTTGGCCAAAGTCCCAGGTGTAAATGCTCACACTGAAAATTTAACAACTGACTATAGCCAGCATGTCCCTTCAAAGAGCCATCATGGCAGCCAGGTGGCAGGATCTAGGATTTGGAGTCAAGGACACCTGTGTTTGAATCATGCCTCACAGTTACTATCTGTATGACTCTTGCCTTCTCTGAGATTCAGTTCCCTCATTTATAGAATAAGAACAGTTGGGTGGATCAAGTGAGATAAAACATGAAAAAAAAACATTTTGCAAACTTTAAAGAACTATGTAAGATTAATTATTGTTACTATTGCTATTGTTGTTAGTATTATGTAGGATCTTCTAACATACTAGAGACCTTATTTTACGTGGCATTAGCCCAAACATCCATCATTTGTTGCTCTTTCTACATACTAAATCCACCTACTTTTCCGATCACATTTTGCTGAACGATATTTCTTAGACCATCGCTTGTGTGTAGATCATTCCGGAAGTGTGCTATAGCCCGTCTGCTGAACCCTCCACACAATTCCCCATTGATATTTAAGTTACTTTCACGTCTGATTCTTTGGAGACTATGGCGCATCAAGACTTGCAATCACATGGAAACACAAATTATATCCAAGTCACCTGCTCTCTTCCTCCTATTGAATGCTGAGTCTGACTTATGGTCTGTAAACAGTGTCTGTCTCAAGTACATGTAGTATTTGGATTGACCATCCAGTTGAATAGTGTCATCTGGACAATGGGCATTTTTTATACATTTTATTGATCTTGTATGTATTGTTAGGTCAATCTCTCTTTTTTCTCTTTACTTCAAGATAGTCAAATCTGTTAGTTATCTTTTATATTTAATGATACTTTTCAAATATCATATTCATTTCTGAATATACCCTCCCCATCCAGGGAACCATCCCTGGTAACAAAGAGTAGAAAAAAAGAAGGAAAAAAGTCATTCAGTAAAACCAAACAATACATTGACCATGACTGACAGTATAAGCAATAGACCATATCCATAGTCCCCCAACTCTTCACTAAGGAAAGACAGGTATGTTGTTTCATCTTTTCTTTGGGTTTGATTTTGATCATTATAATTATGCAGCAGTTAGTTTCATCTTATTTTCTTCATTTATTTTCATTGTTATGCATATTATTTTCCTGATATAACTACTTCATTATGAATCAGTTCATATATATTCCCACACTATTCTCACTTCTTTGAAACAATTCATCGTAGTACAATAATATTCCATTACTTTCATGTAATACAATTTTTTAAGCTTTTGTCCAATTGATGGACATCTAATTTGCTGCCAGTTCTTTGCTATAACAAAGTGTTTAAAAAAGTATGGTCCTGAATAATTTTGGTGCATAAAAGATCTTTCTTTCTACTTTTAACTTCATTGGAATACATACCTACCAGTTGGATCTCTGAGTGACATTCTAGTCACGTTTTAGCATAATTCCAAATTACTTTCCAGAATGGCTACAATAGTTCACAGCTCCATCAACAATGTATGAATGTGCCTTTCTTCTCCAAGAAATCCTAGAGATAGAAGGGAGAAAACAGGGGCAAAAGTGACATTTTCTTTTGGACTCCAGTTTTGATGTCCAGTTTTTATAAACTAACAGAAAGTTTGGGGCTACAAATCACATTTAAGATCATGTGGTCTAACTCTACCATTTTATAGATTGGGAAATTGAGTCACATAAAGATTAAGTGACTTGCCTAAGGTCACTGTTGACTGATTTCTTTCTAGGCCATTGTCTTGGTAAAGATTTTGGTTTCTAGTTTCTCAAGGATTCCTAGAGAGCTCCTTAAATCAGTGCAGAAGAAAATAGTAACTAAATGGATAATTATTCCTCAAAGGACTTCCTCCTCTCTCCATCATTCTACCTGCTTATTGCCACAGTGCCTCAGCTGCCCAGGTGGGTCTTCTTTCAGCTCATTTAAGAAGCCATAAAAGCCACCCCACATGCCCAGAAAGAAGGAGATGTCAGGTGTGAGGCAGCATGGATGTGGTGTCTCTCAAACTCAAAAGAAGCTGAATTTGCCTCTTTGATCATGGTAAGTATTTTAGCACCAGTCTTATTCGCTCACGTATTCTTTAATTCAATAAAAATGTATTAATGCCTAATATGTGAAATTGCTTCTACTTGATTCTGGGGTTAGAAAAGTGAAAAAAGGACACATAGCTTCAGAGAGGTTACAACTGAAGTATCTGGTAGTAAGGCATATTCACAATAAGTCTAATACAAGGTAGAATTGAATAGGAGTAAAAAAAAAGGTTCAGACAAAATGCCATAAAAATATAAGAAAGGAGACTCTATTTTAAGCTGGTGGGGTCAGGAATGACTGCCCAAAGAAGGTAATACTTGATCTGAGTCTTTGAGGGAAAAAAAGGTTGTCAGTAGGCAAAGTAAGTCAAATGTGTTTTAGACCTGGAGGCCAGCCTACACAAAAGCAGAGAGGTGGGGAAGGGCAGGATGAGATCCAAGAGCAGTGAGCCCCAGTGTGAATAGAACATATGATGCCTGAAGTGGGATAGTATCATATCAGGCTGGAAAATTAGGTTGGAATAATATTTGGGAAGGGTTACATTTCAAACTTCTTTTTTGGGGGGGGAGTTGATTTGTTTTGTTTCTATGCTATGCATGGGCTAAAAAATAGAGGCCCCCTAGAGAGTTTTGAGCTGAAAAGTTGCATGGTCAGAGCTGGGCATTAGGAAGATTACTTGGGTAATCTATTGGGTAAGAGGTGGGGATGCAGAGGCTAGCTGAACAGATATAAGGCTCTTAAAATAGTACAGGAAATAGGTGATGTGGGCCTGAACTAGGGTTGTGACAGTGGAAGTGGAAAGGAAGAGCAGATATGAAGGGCACTTTAGTGGTGAAATTTTTCACAATGCATAGATAACTCCAAAGTTTTGAGCTTGGGTGAGTGGGAGGACTGTGATGCTAGAATAGAATTAGAAAAGTTGGAAGGAAGGCAGGTTTTGAGGGGAAGACCATTTTAATCATGTTTAATCTGGGGTGCTGGAAGGACAGTAGGAAGCTGAAGATTCAGGGCAAAATCTCAGGGGATAAATTAGGACTTAATGTAGAAATTTTTGAACCATCTTCATACAGCTGATAATTGGAACCATGAAAGAGGTTGGAATCACCAAAAAAAAAGTGGCTATAAAAAGTGAGGAAGAAAATATCTGAGGAGTGAGTCTTAAAATAGGATACCTACATATAAAGGTGAAGATATAGAATACAAACTCCCTGAAATCAGGGGCTTTTTCCCCCCTCTTTGTATCCCTCCTTTCTAGTGTACTTTGCAAATAGTAAGCCATTATTAAATGTTTATTGAATTGAATAGGGCCCAAGAGATAGAAGATGAACTATCAAAGAAAACTGTACAGTTTTGATAAAAGGGAGGTGAAGGAAATAAAAGAGAACAAGTAGCAGAAAGAGGATAGTCAACAGCAGCAAACGCTGGAGAGAGACTGGGAAAGGTAAGATCTGAAAAACGGTTATTGGACTTGGTGACTAGAAGTTCCTTAGGGATCTCACAGAGAGCAATCTCATGGAATGATGGGGATAGAAGCCAAATTACATAGGACTGAAAACTGTATGATTGGTAAGGAAGTATAGGCAGGGAATATGATATACTCTTTCTAAAACATTGACAGTACAGGGAGAGCTAAGATAATAGCTTGAAGGGTCAAGGGTAAGTATTGTGGGGGTTTTTAATTTATGCGACAAAATATAATGAAAAAGATCAAATGGCCATGGAAAGACTGAAGATGAGAGAGAGGGAGACAGGGGGAAGGGGGGGGGAGATAATTGCTGGTGGGAGGCTTTAGAGAAAATTTTTTTAAAAACATAGGATCTAGGATTTAGGTACAGGGGTCAGCCTTGGGAAGGAGAGCTAACTTATCATGTGAAATAGAAGAGAAGGGCACATGAAGAGAGAAGAGAAGGTAGGTGAAAAAAGGGATGTTTTGTGGTATAAAAGAAAAAAAGATAAAGGAGATCACATTAGATGACTTCAGTCTTTTCAGTAAGGCAGCCCCCTGGCCTCCAGCCCCAGCTCCATTTCATGATACAGTGTCATGATACAGTGGAAAGACTACTGGACTCAGAGTTGGTTGAGACCTTGTCTTCAAATACTGCCTCTGAAATTTGTTAGTTATATGGGCCTGAGCAAATAATTTAAACCTGAAAATCTGTTTCCTCATGTTTATAATGAGGACAGTAATACCCACCCACCCCTACTTATCTTACAGGGTTGTTGCGAGGCTCAAATGAGATAACACGTGGAAAGAACTTCATATAATGTAAAAGTCTATCTAAAAGTCAGATAATCATGGCTTCACTCATTTCCTTGAACACAAGCCCATGACCCCAACCCCATTCCCATTTCATGGTACCAGTACCTAACACCAGCCATAGCCCTCAATTTGGCTCCATCCACCAACCCCTGCCCCAGTCCTCAGTCTAAACTTAATTCCAATGTCAGATACAGCATCCAGCTCCTGGGTCCACCTCTAGCCTCCAAATATTTGATCTTCATTCCATCTTTATTAGAGGATGAGAATTAATTTTTCTCCATCCCATCTAGAGGTAGGTGGAGAAAGATGCATTTATAGGTGCAGTAAGAATATCAGAAAGGGTTCTGGAAAGGAGTCACAAGAGCTGGGTTTTTGTCATTACCTTGCAATTAAATTGCCATATGAGCTTGTGGAAAGTCATTAATTTCCACAGTTCTCAGGTTTCTTTTCTTATGATGAAAAGAAAATCCTTTCCTCCTTCCTTTACAGAAATAATATGAAGATCAGATAGAAGAATGAATGAGAAAGCTCCTTGGCAAGTATTCTGCCCTATACAAATGAAAAACTTGCTAGTATTACTATTATCAGTCAGTCAATAAGCATTTATTAAGTACTTACTATGAGCTAGACAAGTCAGCTAAGTGGCACAGTGGATAGAGCACCAGGCTTGGAGTTAGGAAGACCTGAGTTCAAATCCAGCCTCAGACACTCACTAGCTGTGTGACTTTGGAGCAAGTCACTTAATCTGTTTGCCTTAATCCACTGGAGAAGGAAAGAGGAAGCCACTCCACTATCTTTACCAAGAAAACCCCATGGACACCATGTTCCATGGAGTCACGAGAGAGTTGAATAATCAAACAACAAAATGTGTCAGGTACTAAACTAAATGCTTTGCAAATACTGTATTCACCTTTATGTGATGTTTTAAGCTTTAGAAAGTGCTTTCTTCCAATGAATTTTGTGAGGTAGATAGTGTAGATATTATTATTCCTATTTTATAGATGAGGACACTAATACTCAGAGAGGTCATCACATATGTCTTCTCTTTCCCAGCAGTTTCTCCAATGCCCAGTCCTGGGATTTGTCCCCAGGGAGCACTTTCCATTTTCCTAAACTGACTGGCACTTTGTTTCTTATTCATTAGGTAAAACTATTCCTATAGTGCAAGATTCCAACATGCTGACTAGTAATAGCTCTAGTTTGATAGTGGGATTAACACCTGAAAGATTCATCTTGGCTGGCATCCCTGGGATGGAGGCTGAACGCATCTGGATCTCCATCCCTTTTTGCCTAATGTACATCGTCATATTCCTTGGAAATGGGACCATCCTCCATGTCATCCATACGAATTCCACCTTGCACCAGCCCATGTACTTGTTCCTTGCCATGCTGGCTCTTGCTGAGCTTGGAATATCTGCTTCTACACTTCCCACTGTGTTGGGAATTTTCCTCTTTGATGCAACTGAGATTGACTTCAATGTCTGCCTGCTCCAGATGTTCTCTATACACTCCTTCTCCGTCATGGAGTCAGGTATCCTGCTGGCCATGGCCATGGACCGCTTTGTGGCCATCTATAGCCCACTGCGCTATACAGTCATACTGACTTTACCTCGAATCATTTCAATAGGTGTTACAACTGGACTCAAGAGTGTGGTGCTCATGGCCCCGCTGACTGTCCTACTTCAACGCCTGCCTTTCTGTGGACACAATACCCTTTCCCATTCCTACTGCTTACACCCCAACCTTGTCCACCTACCATGTGCTGACACCTCCATCAACAACATCTATGGACTTCTCATCGTAATTTCCACATTTGGGCTGGACTTCTTACTGATCGTGATCTCCTATGTACTCATCCTTCACACAGTATTGAATATTGCTTCAGGGGAGGGCCAATGGAAGGCCCTCAGTACTTGTGGCTCACATATCTGTGCTGTACTCGTGTATTATGTACCCATGATAGGTCTTTCCATGGTGCACCGGTTTGGGCGACACCTCCCCCCTTTGCTACAACCTACCATGGCCAACATTTACCTCTTCTTCCCACCTGTGGTAAACCCAATTGTTTATAGCATCAAGACCCAGGAGATCCGCCGAGGCATCGTCCATGTATTCTCTAGAAAGAGGGTCAGGGGTTAGCATGCGTAAGTGGAGCTATCTCCCAGAAACATGGGGGATAAACAGACTTGACTGGACCAGTGCTAGATGAGGGCTAGCCTACTGCCACTTGGTGGCAAAATCCAAGCTGTAGGGGAAACTGAGGGAAATGGAATAACCAGTCATCCCTGAGAACAATGGAATTTATTACTTTGGTTCATTCTGGAGAAGGAAGAAAAACCTGTGATCGTGGCTCATTTCTTTAAGACAGTGAACGACCATTGCCTAGGCTGCCGTACTCATGACTTGACATCATGGGGACAGGCCCAACTAGTTCAGATGTGTAACATGGACCATAAGTGAGGCAGCCCAGCATTCTGCATTTTGAGTTTTCCCATTTGAATCATAATTCTAAAGGGTTTTATGGGGGTTGTGAAAGCATGCAAATTTGACCACTGTGTAACATGTCTTCTTCAAGCGGTATTGTTTGAAATTTGTGTGCCATTGAAGAAACATTCTGCTTAGACATTGCTTTTGTGACATTTCACCTTGCTTTTCTGACATGTCAGTTTGCAAATTTATATTATCAGGAGATGTGCTGGCCTCAATAAACCTAACCTACAACTAGGACTTAGGGTTGCTGGGTTTGTTATCTTAATTGCATAGATCAAATGATACAACCCTAAGATTCTAATTATACTTATCTGAAATCACAGAATTATCAAATGTAAACAGGGAGGAATATTACAGGTAATCTCATCCAACTCCTTTATTTTACAATTAAGGAAACTGAGGTCTAGAGATTGAAGTGACTTTTTTCAAGGACACACAAATTATTAATGGAAAAATTGAGATTTTATTTTCCTAGGCCCTTTAACTGATGGTGATAATGATAGCTAACATTTATATTACATTTACTTTGTGCATTTCATTCAAGTAAAACTATCAAAAATGGAAAAAGGTTTGTCTGGAATAATCTATTTCTGATGGACCCATTCCGGGTCTTAGTGATCACTGCTCTGGTTCTTCATTTTTTGAAAGCACTATCTTTTCAAAGCACATCCTAGAATTTTGTTGAGATCCAAAATAAAACTCACCAGTGTATAGACTGAAGAAGGAAATATCTTCCCTATTTTAATTTTTAAATCTGGGTCTCTGCCCTTCTCAGACACTGTCAACATTTTGTTAGGGATCTGTTAAGGATGTAGAGGGCACAGGCTGTTCATGAGGTCTCACTGATGGGCGGAAGCCCCTCTCGGGTGACTGATCTATGAGCAAAGGTTGCCTGGTTCAGTGCTCCATTCTATGGATCTTTAACAATCTTTAACTGCCCTAGTTATTGTATGGTCATTAGCAGTTTATCTGGGATTGGAGTCAGGTAAGTGCACAAGATGTGCATGCACTGTCCTTAGCACAGCATGAGCTCTAAGTCATCATAACTTGAGAAGAAGTTCCTGTTACTTTACTACTTAAGTGAATGCTTTGTTAAAATTAAACGGAGTTGCTTCCATCTTGTCTCCCGCCTCATCAATGCGCATTCGAGATTAAGCTGGCCTTATCCCTTCAGAGTTAGTATAGGATCTTTGCTCTTGTGGTGAGCTGAGTTAGCTGTGCACATTTCTTCTGATCGACAAGACTTTTCAAATATCACCAGCCCTACAAACATATCCGCCAATTACCTTAGTACCTAATAATAACCTAGTGCACCCAAGCCTTTTCTTTTTTTCCATCCTCTTTGAGGATGGAAGCAAGCATTTACTGACTGCCTGCTATGTGTCAGGCACTGTGCTAAATACAAGTGTTATCTCATTTGATCTTCATAACAACCCTGTGAGGTAGCTGCTCTTACTATCCCCATTTTACAGTTGAGGGAATTGAGATAAACAGAAGTGAAGTGACTTGTCCAGGGTTACATAGCTAGTAAGTATCTGAGGCTGGATTTCAATTCAGGTCTTCTTGACTTCAGGTCCAGTACTCTACACATTGTGCCACCTAGCTAGCTCCCTCCAGGTATAATGAATGGAGTCTCTTCGGCACAACTCAACCCCACAGAGCAAGCAATATGAAATCAAATCTTAGACTACATTGATAAGATCACAGTACAAACAATGAGGAAGGAGTTCACTGCCATGGGAGGACTGCTTCTGGACCATTGCATACTCAGTGCCACATTCTAGGAGGGGCTTTGACAAGTTCAGGAGCATCCAGAGGAGGCCAGATTTTCAGCCTAAACATACCTTGCCTTCCCTCACCTGGAGCATTTCATGAGTTCTTTGTTGACATTCTCCTTCTCATGACGATTCTCACTCATCAGGACAACAAAGAATGTTTGCATCTGAAACAAAAGCTGTAAATAATAACTAGGACAATTGGCCCTAAATCAATCCTCAGGGATTAGTTATTCTCTATAATATGAGGTCTCTTCCAGATTCAAAACCTATGACTCTTGAACTGGTTTCTCAGCTCACTGATGCCATCTTCCTCCTCTCTCTTCTCTTCTCCTGGTGGCTGTGATGACGGTGCTGGTGGTGGAGGAGGAAGAGGAAGAGAGCATGAATACCTTTGGATCATCCGGACGTATCAGAGGCTCTCAATTTCTCTTTCCTAATTATAGTATTCCTATTCCTTTGCTACTTTTCTCTTTAACACTAATTTTCATAGCTTTCATTCACCATTCTCTACTGCTGCTTCTACACTCTGCTCATTTGCCCTCTCTCTTCCCACAAAATTGGAGACAAAACTGGTGGCATAGCAGATAGAGCACTTGGCCTAGAGTCAGAAAGACCCTCAGGTATTTATTAGCTATGTGAACCTAAGCAAGTCATTTGACCCCTGTTTGCCTCAGTTTCCTCTACTGTAAAATAGAGATAACAGCACTTACCTTACAGGGTTGTTATAAGTCTCAAATGATATTTATAAAATGCACAACATGGTACGGTGCTATGATAGGTGCTATGTAAATGCTTATTCCCTTCCTCTTCCCAGACCAGTTTTTCCTCACTAATTCCTTTCTCATAGCTTCCAAAAAATGATGTACTTGATATACCTGGCCAAACCTTGTATTTCCCTGGTGCTACAGTCTCCCAACATATGATCTTGAGGATGGACAGAATGCCATGTGAAAATCCACATAAATTTTGCTATCATTGTTATAATCACAAAGTTATGATGAAATCGGATAAAATATTATTTTATAGAGCTAGAAAAAACAACAACAAAATTCATCTGGAAAAACAAAAGGTCAAGAATATC
Source organism: Phascolarctos cinereus (assembly GCF_003287225.1). Taxonomy (NCBI): domain Eukaryota; kingdom Metazoa; phylum Chordata; class Mammalia; order Diprotodontia; family Phascolarctidae; genus Phascolarctos; species Phascolarctos cinereus. Next base: position 351,865,170 of record NW_027556098.1, read on the forward strand.
AAGGAATTAATGAAAAAAATGCAAAGGAAGGTGGTCTGGTTATGTCAGATCTCAAATCATATTATGAAGCAGTAATCATCAATACTACCTGGTATTGGCTAAGAAATACTGGTGGATCAGTGGAATAGATCAGGTATATAAGACATTAGGTAGTAAATGACCACAGTAATCTAGTAATACAGAACCAGATTTAATAGAGTGTCCAGTATTGAAGCAAATAGTTTAACCACCTGATCAAATAAAAAAGTCCAACATCAAAACTAAGTTCATATATGATTATATTATGTTAAATATCTTCCAAGTATTAATTAATTTTGTTAAAATGTTTTCATATTAAAATAAATTCAAGACAAAGTCTTGCAGACAATAGTAAATGTTGTTCACTGTTCATTTTTGAAGAGGACTGATGATGTCTGAACTTGCATGTGAATTGGATGTAGGTGAGGCAGTTGTACAAAGCTGTCAGCTTCACTCACTTCCAAGTTTAGTCCAGTGGCAAGACAAAAGTCAAGACGACTGGTGATAGCCCAGGATGCAGTGGATGACCTTGGCACTTTTAACATCTGAACAAGCTCTAAGCACTCCACAGTGCCTGCTGGAGCTACCTTCAGGGCCACTGCAACAAATTGTTCTCATTAGCCCATTCCACCAGGCGCAAGTCTTCACACGCTTGAGGTAGACATTCCCCTAACTTACCAACAGGTTTGCGGTTTGTTGGTTACCTTCAACAGTACCAAGGTGTGGCTACTGTTATTTACAGCATTCTATTCTATCACAGCTTCTTGGAGCCACAGGTGAGAACATATGAGGTCTTGTTGGATTGAAGACAGCTAGGTGGTACAGTGGATAAAACACTGAGCTTGAAGTCAGGAAGACTTGAGTTCAAATTCAGACTCAGCCACTTACTAGCTGTGTGACCCTGGACAAGTCTATTAACCTTTGTTTGCCTCAATTTCCCTACATGTTAAAACAGGATAACAACAGCACCTACCTTCAAGAGTTATTATTGTTGAGGATCAAATGAGATAATTGTAAAGTGCTCGGCACACAGTAAGCATTATATTAATGTTAGCTGTTACTATTACTTCTCAATTTTTACAGGATGTCCTATATATTTACAATTATTTACTTTTATAATTTTATATATAATTTTCATAATTATATATAGAATTAATTTTGTTTATAGTTACATAACATAAACTTTAATTTGGAGCTCTTTTGGGCAAAAGTTATCATTGTAATTATAAGCACTTGAATAAATCTAAAATACTCTGAATACTACATTAAATTACCCTGGAAATTCACAACTCATTTTTTTCTTCTTGTTGAAAGGGTTCTGTGGAACAAAAATTGTTGGGAACCACTGAGGTGGGCCGTTAGGTCTCTGCAGACATTTTTAAACAGGGGACATGGGCTATAGTTACTGGTTGCAATGACATCTTACATAAAATTAGCTTTAAAAATGGTCTGCTCTTTCCCCAACTTCTGGTACAGATACTGTAAAATGGTCTGCTCATTCTTTCAACCTTCGTATTTCCTGAATCCTGATCTTATCTCAAATTCAGAGGCCAGGGGTTAGCTGGAGTTAAACAAAACAAGAACTTAGAACAATGAGCATAACTTTTTCCTGAATATTAGGAATTTGTCTAATTGGGGCCTCTGAACTATTGTGATTATACCCCTAACATCTTGTCTAATATAAATTCCATAAAACAGTGAAGGATGGAACCCAATGGATCTGAAGCCCATGATATTGCTGGTATGCTAAAAAAGCGAGCTAACAGAGTATGGCTGATAAGTCTCCAGAGAGAAGTGTGGTAGGGAGGAGAAAGTGGTGGCCAAAGAAATCATTACAGCCTAAAATGCCTCCCAAGGAGTAGAAAGGCAAGGTTGGAGAAGGATTTGGCTTCCCTTTAGCCATTAGAATCAAATACAAGCCATTTCACAGTGATACTATGCTCTTTCATTAAAAAGCACAATATTGTTACATAGTTACACTATGCTATTTCATTAAATGCCTTTATACTGTCTTTGTACTGTACTGTGTCCTACTAACAAAAGCAACGCTATCCATGTGGACTCATGAACTAGTTTTTGAGTTCACGTAGACCCAAAGAGAAGCTGGGAGGGCTTATCTATGTAGGTGGGACTCATATGCATGACTGGAAGTGTCACAAGTGCCACAATTTATTTGTTGCACATTTATATAGCATTTAAGGCACTGGCCACAAGACTAAAGAGCTAAGAATTTAACAGAACAAAGTACTAAGTTGATAACTTTTTGTACCTGAGGCAAATACCACAAACCCTGCCTGGGACAAGTGGTATGAAGAGTACCATCAGTTGAAGGGATGGCAGGGCAGAGATAGAGATACCACCCTGTGGAGGGAGACTGAGGTCGAAGAAATCCATAAGGCCACTACTGGGATGACTATCCACCTCCACTCCCCAGCAAGAAGACATTTAAACTGACCTTAGCTTGTAGAATAATCAGTCATATCTGCACATTTGACATGCAAGAACCATGATTACTGGAGGTACAGAGAGGGAGCATTATGGAATAATAATCTCTCCAGAAAACATGCTGTAGAGGAGAGAGCTGAAAAGCAGCTTGAAGTTTTCCACAAATCCTCAAAGCACTATCTTGTAGCTAGAAGACACCACTAGATCTAATTCCTTGATTTTGCAGAGGAGGACACTGAGGGTCCAGAAAAAGTAAACAACTTATCCAAGGTCAAGGAGAAAGGCTCATTTAGCTCCTACCAAAGTTGAGGCTGAGCTGAGGAGTCCATTGGCCCTCAAATCACATAGATTCACAGGCTGTCAGAGTTGAAAGGGACCTTTGAGACCTCCTTGTCCAAGTTCATTTAACAAATACACAGAAAAATAGAACCAGCTACTCTGACCTAGCTCTGTTGACTCCTGGGCCAAGTTGTTGAAATATGTCCTCCCTTGGGGATAGAATCCACTGGACCTTCTGGATCAGTAGTTCCTGGTTCTGAGACTCAAAGTAAATGGCTCTGGTCCTTGTATCCTCCTAGAAGCATCCCAGCCCTTTATCTATCACCACCACCATTTCTGCCACTCCCAACATTCGACCACACAAGATTTAAGCAGCTTAAGAGAACAATGCCTTCACAGCTTTGGAAGTCAAAGCTGGGGGGGAAATTCAGCTTCCAAGCGATGGGGAGCAAGACCTGAATTCAAATCCTGCCTCAGACATCCTAGGCAAGTCATTTCACCTATCTGATTCAATTTCCTTAACTATAAAATGGGGATACTTTCTATGGTAGTTTTGAGAAAAAAATGAAATAATATAAACCAAGCTCTGTATAAATGCTAACTACTATGGAGTAGGCAGAGGCCATTCCAAGAAACCAAGGGATTACTCCCCTGCCTTACCCCATCAGAATTATTCCCACTTTCCCTTCTTTTCCCTGGACAGGTTGTGCAGAAAGACTGAGGGCAAACTCCAAGGCTTGTAGAAGCATTTGCAGAATTCCCAAAGGTCCTTCCTCCCCACCTCTTCATCTGTAAAATGAAGAAACAAAGACCCAGGGAAGTGAAATGATTTGCCCAAATTTGTTAGGTTCTTAGTGATAAGAGTAAAACCTCAAGGTCAGATCATCTGAATTTAAATCCAGCCCTCTTCTCACTGTACCACACTGCCTCTCACCAAGGGAGGAAAGTGTTAAAAAACTCTGGATGATTTACAGAAAGAGACAAAAATTTTACCAGATGAAAGGGCGATGGACCTGCACCAAAGGAGAGAGTACTCCTACTGACAATATCATGTGTCATATAACAAATGAATCAGTCTCCTTATGATATGTACCCTTCGATTCTAGGCCTTCCCTTTGAAACCATATGGGACTGGTAGTCTTTCAAATTCTTAAAAAAAAACACACATCTTCCTCTGCTTTAACCTCTTTTTTGAGATAAACACTCCCAATTCTTAAACCATGACTCCTGTAACAGTTTTCAGAAGCCTGAACCATTCCCATTAGTCTCCCCAGGAAACACAGCAAAGCAGGAGCAGCTCTGCAAGGAGGCATGTTACCACAAATTCCTGGACCTAGGACCCTACTCCCATGTGAAGGGTGAAGAACTTTCCATTCTCTCACCTGCAAAAAGCTGTTCCTTTTTCTCTCTGGACCCTGTGCTTCCCCTATACACTTGGTGGTTTTTCAATTCTAAAAGTTTCCCTTTTAAAAAAAACAGTTCTTTTTCTCCTTGACATGATTCCTAAGTTTTTTAGACATTTATTCACTTTTGTACTTTTTTTAACTTTGTAAAGCAAATTGGCTAGATTCAAATTTTTCTAAGTCTGAAATGTACATATAATTTGATTATAGTTAACTACAAAGCAAAGAAGTGGCAAATAAACCCATGCTTCTCACAGACTGCTTCTAACAAAAAAAAAATCACTCCCAGACAACTTCTGAGAGATCTGAGTTAGTGTTTTGATTTGGCACCTAAGTATTCATACTCCAATTCTGTTTGTTAAAAAAAAAAAAAAGAAAAGGGGGCAGCTAAGTGGCACAGTGCATAGAGCACCGGCCCTGGATTCAGGAGGACCTCAGTTCAAATCTGATCTCACACATACTACTTACTAGCTGTGTGACCCTGGGCAAGTCACTTAACCCCACTGCCCACCCCCCCAAAAAAAAAGAAAAAAGAAAAAATGCATCAAGGAAAAGACAGAAAATTAGAAAGTAAGTTAGGATGACAAAAGTCACTAAACAATCAATGAACACTTGCTTGGTTAGCTCCTATTCCAGGAAGCAAAAATCTAAAAAAAACCCTTCAACTACAACTAAAATTCTAACAACCACAAAATAACTGAAAGAGAATGCTGTAGAATTACAAATTACAAACATAGTCCCAAGAGACATTAGAAGACACCTTCCCATACCACTCTGCAGAGGTAGGAGCTTCCCCCTATGTAACTTTGCATGTATTTTCAGATTTTTGCCAAGTATTGATGGGTTTTGCTGATTCTTTTCTCTTCCTCCTTTTTGTTAAAATAAAAAATTCTATTGTTTATGGAATGGCTTACTGGGAGGATGGATATTGAAAGGAATTCAGGCAACACAGAAAAAAGACATCGATGAAATGAATTTTTAAAAAGAAAACAGATAAAAATCTAGCAAAAATAAGAAATTTCAAATATGTGTGCCTGAGAGCATATGTGTGTGTGTGTGTGTGTGTGTGTGTGTGTGTATAATATTCTCTCCCACCTCTACCAATCCCAACTAAAACTCTGTTATGTTTAGGAGGAATAACCAAAGGAAGAGCTTTCACCTTGAGGATTACCACCCCCTCCCCCCAAGTCCATAGGAATAAGTTTCCAGAGGCCCTTTTGGGAGGGCTCCTCCCTAGGGGTCCAGGGAGAGGGAACCCAGGGCTGGGGTCACGGCCTGCTCGCCCTCCTTCTCAGGCTGGGCAGCAGCCTGCTCCTGGGCATCGGGCAGAGCCCCGGGCTGCAGCATGGCCCGGCCCAGACCCCCGGACTTCTTGAGCTTGCAGGCCTCTTGGTAGGGCGGCTGGATGGGTGGCTGGGCTGGCGGCGTGTAGCGGTACTCGGCGCTCCCCTCCAGCTGCAGGGGGTAAGTGCGGTCAGCGTCATAGGCACTGAGGTCCCCGCAGGCCAGGAAGGGCACGATGAGCCGCGTGGGGCCCTCGAGCTGGTTGAAGTCCCCGTGGTAGCTGTGGTCCAGCAGGGGGTTCAGCATGCTGGGTATGTAGCCGGCCGGGAGCTTGAAGCCCCGGCACACGGCGAAGGCCTCGATACTCGAGTTGCGGCTGCTCCTGGGCTTGGCGCACACCACGTCGGGGAAGAAGAGGCGCAGCTGCGAGTAGAGCAGGGTGACATCCCGGCCGCGAAAGATCTTGGCCACGAAGGTGCCGCCGGGCTTCAGGACGTGGATGGCGATGTTGAGGGCGGCCAGCAGGAGCTGCGCCTGGATGTACTCGTCGATGTCGTGCAGCCCGGTGACGTCCGGGGCGCCGTCACACACCACCAGGTCCGCCGGCTGCCCCTCGAAGTGTCCGATGATCTCCTGCGCCGTGGACGCCTTGGTGATGTCCCCCTGGATCTGCACCACCCCAGGCAAGGGAGCCATGGCCTGCAGGTCCACAGCCACGATGCAGGCCGGCGGCCCGGACCCCCCGAGCTTGCGGCTCAGCACCTGGCTCCAGCTCCCGGGGGCGGCGCAGAGATCCACGGCCCGCCTCACGCCGCTGAAGAGCTGGAATTCCTCGTCCAACTGGAGCAGCTTGAAGGCGCTGCGGGCCCGCCAGCCCTCCTCCTTGGCCAGCCGGTAATAAACATCGCGCTTGTCCTTGGACGTGCGCCCCATCGCGGATCGCGGGAAGGGGAGGGGAACTGGGCAAAAGGCGTCCGCAGTCCCGACACGTACGCTGCAGCCGGAGACCCAGGCCCAGGCAAAGGCAAAAACAGAGAAGCACGCACTGCTAGCGGTCGAGAGCCGCGAGCCACGCACCACGCACGGCAGCACGTACCGCCCGCACTCACGCCACAGCGTGATGACGCCACTCACTCCCGACGGTGCCCCGTAAGGGAAGAGACAGGAGGGGGGAGGGAAGGCGGGGCATCATGGCGCTTGGGATGTTGTGATTGGTGCAGAAGCCGTGGAGGCGGATCCCGCTCTCTCCCGGAGGGGAGTGTAAACTCAGGATTCAAAGTATGCATTTCTGTCTTTGCCTTACTCTTAACTGCGTATTTTGAGCTGTCTCTAGAAAACCCTGGGAGCAAATGGCGACAGTTTCTGTGAAGAATGCTACCTCTCCTTCAGACACCATCCCGGATTTATTCAGTCTACATCTTGTAATGGTTGTTTGCTTGTTACCTCCCCATTCTCGAGGGCAGGGGCTTTTTACCCAGCGCTCAGCTCTGTGCTTAGCCTAGACTAGAGTAAGTACATAATGAGCGCACATTCACCTTGCACCATCTCCTCCCTGACTCCAGCCCTGGTCTTGGCTCCTATCTCCTGGACTCAGAAGGAACAGGCGAGGCTGAACCTGGGCGCCTAGGAAGTCAGAACACGAGCAAGGCATCACCAGCTTTAAGCCTTGCAACGTAAGCCCCATCTTCTGTAGAAAACAGGTCGAGGAAATCATTGCTCACATCTCCCTCTGGAAAAAAAAAAAAGTCACCCGGATCTGCCTTAAGCACATAAAAGCCCATTTCTCTGCATAGGTGGACTGGTGATAGGTAGTCCATTCACCAACTGAGTTGTTCTGTATAGTAGTGAGGTTGCTCATGATGTAGAAATAGTCCTTAGGTGGGTTTGTTTTGGAAACTTTTTTCCACGTCTATTGGGGGAAAAAATGTTTGCAGTTTATTCTGTGTAAAATCTGCTGCTGTGAAGGAATACAGAGAATATATTATGCTGATGAGGTAACAGAATAAGAGAGAAAGAACTTTTTTTTCTCTATTAGGATTTTTTTTTTTTTGCTGAGAAAGAAGTGAGGGGAGAAGGGAGGAAAGAAAAGCTACAGGTCAATCTGGTTTTAAATTTTATTGTATAAACTTTTAAAACTATTTTGTTTATTTTGTTAGTTAATCTTCATTTATTAAGTGCTTACTGTGTGCCAGGCACTGTGCAAAGCATTGGGAATACAAATAGAAGAAAGCAAAACAATCCCTGTAGCAAAGTCTAATTAGTGTGTTGTACAGTGAAACTATTAACTTCCTATGACCTAACCACTGTACATCTCTAGGTAATCATTCTTTAAATCGTGCTCGAAATTATTCTCTATACAAACACTGTCTGATCTGGCCATGTCACACCACATTTCTCTCACTCTAGTGGGTCTAAGTCCCCAGAGAAGAATCACTATCTTGGAGCTTAGCTACACTCAAATTCGTTTGTGGATGAAATACCCACACTGATCACTACTTAAAAAAATCCCCGGGGGCGGAGCCAAGATGGCGGAGGGAAAGCAGTGACTTGCCGGAGCTCTCCCCCAAACCCCTCCAAATACTCATAAAAAATGGCTCGAAACAAATTCTAAAGCAGCAGAACCCACAAAAAGACAGAGTGAAACAAATGTCCAGCCCAAGACAGCATGGATGATCGATCAGAAAGGTGTTATCGCGCCGGGCTGGGAGCGCAGCACAGCGCGGCGTGGGCGCGCAGGCAGCACCAAACCTGGAGCAGGCCTCAGAGGACTGAATTGCTGGCAGCTGTGGAGGGTTCCAGACTCCTCAATCCACGAATGTCAAAGACAACTTAGAAGGTCAGTGGGAAAAGTCTGTTTCTGTTGGTGGTCAGAAGAAGGCGTCTCAGCTCCATTCCCCAAGAGCCGTGGCGGGGGGGGGGGCAGCTGCTTCCCGAGCTTTGGCCCACAGACTGAGGGGGAATCCAGTGGCTGATCAGAGAGGGACGGCAGGGATCTCTTTGCCAGTGCTGAGGCAGGAATCTCTTGCTTTGCCCGTGTGTGGATCTGGGTCACAGTCCTGGGCGGCAGTGCTGGAGTGAGGAAGAGCGCTGGCATGGTGGAGCTTGTAGTGGCTGTGGAGAGAACCCCTCCTCACAGTTACAGGACAGAAAGGAATACTGTGTCACAGGCCAGGAAAGGAGTAAACACCTCACCCCTTATCATACCACCTTGGAAGAACTGAAAATTTACAGGTCCCTACAAGTATCTCTGAAAACAGCTACACAAACCCCTGAAGCTTGGGACAGTACACTCTCCACATTGGAAGCAGACTCTTACCTTAACAAGAGTTTAAAACTCAAGTAATTGGCGGGATCATGAGCAAGCAGCAAAAAGAGTCAGACTATATTATCTTACTTTGGTGAAAAAGAAGATCAAAATATACAACCAGAAGAAGACAACAAAGTCAAAGCTCCTACATCCAAAGCCTCCAAGAAAAATATGAATCAGTCCCAGGCCTTGGAAGAGCTCAAAAGGGATTTTGAGAAGCAAGTAAGGGAAGTAGAGGAAAAACTGGGAAGAGAAATGAGAGTGATGCAAGAAAATCATGAAAAACAAGTCAACAGCTTGCTAAAGGAGACCCAAAAAAATACTGAAGAAAATAACACTTAAAAAACAGCCTAACCCAAATGGCAAAAGAGGTCCAAAAAGCCAATGAGGAGAAAAATGCCCTAAAAAGAAAAATTGGCCAAGTGGAAAAGGAAGTCCAAAAGATTACTGAAGAAAATACTTCCTTAAAAATTAGACAAGAGCAATTGGAAGCTAATGACTTCATGAGAAATCAAGATAATGTAAAACAAATCTAAAAAAAGTGAAAAATTAGAAAACAATGTGAAATATCTCATTGGAAACACAATTGACCTAGAAAATAGATCCAGGAGAGAGAATTTAAAAATTATTGGACTATCTGAAAGCCATGATCAAAAAAAGAGCCTAGACATCATCTTTCAAGAAATTATCAAGGAAAACTGCCCTGATATATTAGAACCAGAGGGCAAAATAGAAATTGAAAGAATCCACAGATCTCCTCCTGAAAGAGATCCCCAAAGGAAAACTCCTAGGAATATTGTAGCCAAATTCCAGAGTTCCCAGGTCAAGGAGAAAATATTACAAGCTGCCAGAAGGAAACAATTCAAGTACTGTGGAAACACAATCAGGATAACACAAGATTTAGCAGCTTCTACATTAAAGGACGCAGGGCATGGAATATAATATTCCGGAGGGCAAAGGAGATAGGATTACAACCAAGAATCACCTACCCAGCAAAACTGAGTATAATCCTTCAGGGGAAAAAATGGTCATTCAGTGAAATAGAGGACTTTCAAGCATTCCTGATGAAAAGACCAGAGCTAAACAGAAAATTTGACTTTCAAATACAGGACTCCAGTGGAACATGAAGAGGTAAACAGGAAAGAGAAATCATAAGAGACTTATTAAGATTGAACTGTTTACATTCCTGCATGGAAAGATGATATTTGTAACTCATGAGAACTTTGTCAGTATTAGGGTAGTTGAAGGAAAAAAATTTATGTATGTATATATAGATAGATAGAGGGCACAGGGTGAGTTGAAGATTAAGGGGTCATATCTGGAGAATAAAATTAAGGGATGAGAGAGGATGATACTGGAGAAGAAAGGGAGAGGTAGAAGGGGGTAAATTATCTCACAAAAAAAAACAGAAAAGAAAAGTCTCTCACAGTGGAGGGGAAACAGGGGAAGGTGAGAGGGAATGAGGGAATCTTATTCTCATAGGATTTGGCTTAAGGAGAATAACATACACATTCAATTGGTATGGAAATCTGTCTTACCCTACAGGAAAATAGGGGGAGAAGGGGACAAGAGAGCAGGGGGTGATAGAGAGGAGGGCAGATTGGGAAAGAGGTAATCAGAAGCAAATACTTCTGAGGAGGGACAGGGGTCAAAAGAAAGAATAGAATAAATGGGAGGGCAGGATAGGATTAAGGGAAATAGAGTTAGTTTTTCACAACATGCCTACTAAGGAAGTGTTTTGCATAACTGCACATATACAACCTATATTGAGTTGTTTGCCTTTTCAATGAGGTGGGTGGGGAGGGAGGAAGGGAGAAAATTTGGAACTCAAAGTTTTAAAAACACATTTTAAAAAAATGTTTTCACATGCAACTGGGAAATAAGAAATACAGGAAATGGGTACAGAAGTCTATCCTGCTCTACAGGAAAATAGAAGGGAAGGGGATAAGAGAAGGGAGGGGAGAGATAGAAGAGAAGGCAGACCAGGGAAGGGTATTCAGAATGCATGCCATCTTGGGGTGGGGGGAGGGGTGAGAAATTTGGAACTCAAAAACTTGTGGAAGTGAATATTGAAAACTAAAAAATAAATAAATTCATATTAAGAGAAAAAAAATTCCCCTTAGTTGACACTAATATGTGGTCTCTGAAATTACCTCCAAAATATCCTGTATACAGCATGTCCCAAAAGACTTAGCAGTTTTAAAGCTGTAAAAGCTTGTTTCTTCATAGTTTTTTGCATGCATGTTGACTCCTTCATTGGATTGTTAGCTCCTTTAAAGCAAGGGTTGTTTTTGTCTTTCTTTTATTCCTGCTACAAAGGAACTAATGTGGGCAAGTCCATACACAGTGATGACAATTGGGTCTTAAACATAACCATTTATTTAAAAATAAGGTGAAAGAAATAATATCATGGGTACTTATGAGACAAATGAGAACAGAAAGTTAATATCTTTATATAAAAACAGCAAGACCAATGACCCCTGCTAAAGTAATAAAAAAAAAATTCATCATCCTTCACTTATAAATATCTTATGTACTGTCTTATATGGTTGATGTATGTATCTTCATTCTATCAATCGCATCTCACACCATTAGTTTTCTTATAAGGCTGCTTTTTAGTTTGTATAGCATAAGCTCTCATAGCCCTCATAATCATCACATCACTGTAGTAGTGTATAGCCTTCTTGGGCTAGATGTTGGCACACTAATATTAATATTTTACAGTTTTGCCAGCTCTGGCTGATTCAGAAGCAAAATATCTGTTCTCAAATGGCAGAGTCATGCCAATGACAGTGACAGGAGTCAGTGAAGTTCATTTTGGTCTAAAATTATAAGGTCAGATCAAAGTGCTTCCCCTAGCCTAAGAACAGTTATATACTCCAGAATCTCAGTGGCCTTTGGCAATCACATATCCTTCACTAATCTGTTTAGAATGGCATTTTGCCAAAAGTTACTAAACTGCATGTTCTTAAGACTCAGTAATATCACTGATGGGCCTGCAACTCAATGAGATCAAAAAAAGTGGGAAAGGTTCCATACATAAAGTATTTATAGCAGCTACCTTTTTTTAATGTGACTGCAAAAAATAAAAACTGAAAACTAAGGGGATGACCATCAATTAGCAAATGGCTGAACAAACTGTGATATATAAATATGAGACAATACTATTGTGCTGTAAGAAATGAGGAAGAAGATGGTTTCAGATGAGACGGGAAAAGACTTGTTTAATGTGTTGATGCAGAGTGAAGTGAGCAAAACTAAAGGAACAATTTATACAATAATATCTGGATTATAAAAATGAATTTGAAAAGACGAGAACTATGATCGACCAAATGATTAACCATGATTCTAGAGGACTAATAAGGGAGAACACTGCCTACCTCATGACAAAGAAATGATGGACTAATATGCAGAATAAAAAATATATTTTACATGACCAGTAAAGTAATATATTTTGTTTGACTGGGCTTATGTGATACAAGAATTTTTGCTTCCTTGTGGGTAGGAGAAAAATGCATGATAGGTGAATAAAATTTATTTTTTAAGTCACATTGTGTGCATCAGGGATAGTACTGAATGTCTCCCTTCATGAGTTGCATACACAAAGGTGCTGCTATTCCTGTAACTATTCAAAACACCCAACAGAGAATGTTCTTGGCGCCAGTTTCTTTTCTGAAACTAAAGTGGGTCAGGGGAAGGTGGGATTGGGGTAGAGCCAAGATGGCAGAGAAAAGGCAAGGACTCAGCTGAACTCTCCCCCAAACCCTTTCAAACAACTTTAAATGATGCCCCAAAACAAATTCTGGAACAGTAGAACCCACAAAAGGATGGGTTCAATACCCATCAACACCCAATACCAGATCAGTACCACTGAAAAGAAAGGTCTGTTGCACCAGAGTGAGAGTGGAATGCAATCCAGCATAGGCCACACCCAGCAAACAAGTAGTAGGTCTTGGGAACTACTGGTTCAGTGACTGCAGTGGCTAATTCTGAACCTCTGAGCTAACAGTTGGTAGGGAGATAGACATCTTGTCAGAAGAAGGTTACAGTGGTCCCCTTTGCTGGCACCAGGGCAGGACTTCGTTGCATTGCCCCTACATGTATCTGGGTCTCTGTTCTGGGTCTGAGTACCAGGTCCAGGAGGAGCACTAGCACATCAGAGCTTGCAGCCCCTGGTCACAGTTTCAGTGCAGAAAAAAGAGCTTTTGGTCCCTAACAGATCAGAGCATAGGTCAGGAGAGTAGTAAATACACCTCTCAAGTCATGCCACCTTGGAAGAGCCAAAAACTTACAGGTCACCAGAGTTATCATTGCTGCACAAAAACCATGAAACTTGGGACAGAACCCCACTTTAGCATACAGTTAAAAGTCAAGAAATAGGCTGGAAAAATGAACAAAGAGCAGAAAAAGTTCCTGACTATAGAAAGTTACTATGGTGACAGAGAAGATCAAAACACAAACTCAGAAGAAGATAACAAAGTCAAAACTAATACATTAAAAACCTCAAAGAAAACTATGAATTGGCCCCAGGCCATCGAAGAACTCAAAAAAAAGATTTTAAAAATCAAGTAAGAGAGGTAGAGAAAAAGATAGAAAGACTAGTGAGAGTGATGCAAGAAAATCATGAAAAAACAATCAACAGCTTGGTAAAGAAGGCACAAAAATACTGAAGAAAATAACACCTTAAAAAACAGATTAGGCCAAGTGGTAAAAGAGACTCAAAAATACCGTGAAGAGGAAAATGCTTTGAAAAGCAGAATTGGCTAAATGGATGGAAAAGGGGGAAGATACAAAAATCCACTGAAGAAAAGAACTTAAAAAGTGGAATTGGTCAAATGGAAAAGGAGGTATTAAAGGTCAATGAAGAAAATAGTTCCTTAAAAATAAGAATCAGGCAAGTGGAAGCTAATGACTTTATGAAACAGAAAAAACAAAACAAAATCAAAGGATTAAAAAAAAATAGAAGAAAATGTGAAATATCTCATTGGAAAAAGAACCAACCTGGAAAAAAAGGTCCAGGAGAGATAATTTAAGAATTGTTGGACTCCCTGAAAGCCATGATCAAAAAAGGAGCTTACACATGATCTTTCAAGAAATTATTGAGGAAGACAGAACCAGAAGGCAAAATAGGAATTGAAAGAATCACCTCCTAAAAGAGATCCCAAAATGAAAACTCCCAGGAATATTATAGCCAAACTCCAGAACTCCCAGGTTAAGAGAAAATATTTCATACAGCCAAAAAGAAATGATTCTAATATCATGGAGCCACAGTTAGGAAAGGACAAGATTTAGCAGTTTCTATGTTAAAGAATGGGAGGGGTTGGAATATGATATTCCAGAGGACAAACGAGTAAGGATTGCAACCCAAGAATCACCTACCAGCAAAAATGAGTATAATTCTTCAGGGGAAAAAATGAATATTCAGTGAAATAGAGGACTTCAAGCATTCCTGATGAAAAGGCCACAGCTGAATAGAAAATTTGACCTTCAAATAAAAGACTCAAGAGAAGCATGAGAAATTATAAGGGATTCATTAAACTTAAACTGTTTATATTCTTACATGGGAAAATAATGCTTGTAAATCCTAAAAATTTTCTCATTAAGGGAGTTAAAAGGAGTATACATAGAGGGCACAGGTGCGAGTTGAATATAATGGGATAATTATCTGAAAAAATAAAATTAAGGCTTGAGAAAGGTGAATGGACTGGAGAAGGGGAAGGGGAGAGGTAGAATGAAGTAAATTATCTGACATAAAGTAGCAAGAAAGCTTTTACAGTGGAGGGGAAAATGGGAGATTGGGGGTAGGGAATGCATGAGCCTTACTCTCATTGGAATTGGCTCAAAGAGGCAATAACATACACACTCGTTTGGGTATAGAAATCTATCTTACCATACAGGGAATTAGGAGAGGAAGGTGATAATGTGGGGCGTTAGAGGCGGCTGAAAGAAGGGAGGGCAGATTGTGGAAGGTAAAAGTCAGAAGCAAAATACTTTTGAGAATGGACAGGGTGAAAGGAGAGAGAGACAGTAGGATGAACTGGGAAAAATAGAATGGAGAGAAATACATAGTAATCATAAGACTGAAAAAAATTACAGCAAATTTCTCTGAAAAAGACCTTATTTTTCAAATCTTTAAAGAAGTGAGTCAAATTTATAGAAATAAGAGCCATCCCTCAATTGATGCATGGCCAAAGGATATGAACAGGCAGTTTTCAGATAAAGTAATCAAAGCTATCTATAGTCATATGAAAAATGCTTTAAATCACTAATGATTAGAGAAATGCAAATTCAAACAACTCTGAGGTACCATCCCACACCTATCAGATTGGCTAATATGACAGATTAGGAAAATGACAAATGTTGGAGGGGATGTAGGAAAATTGAGACACTAAGGCACTACTGGTGAAGTGGTATACTGATTCAAACGTTCTGTACAGCAATTTGGAACTCTGCCCAAAGAACAAACCATGCATATGCTTTGACCAAGCAGTACCACTACTGGGACTATATCACAAGGAGATAAAAAACTAGAAGAAAGAGGACCTATATGTACAAAAAAAAATGATAATAGCTCTTTTAGTGGTGGCAAAGAATTGGAAATTGAGGTGTGGATGTTCATCAGTTGGGAAATGGCTGAGCAAGTTGTATATGATTGCGATGGAATACTATTGTGCTATAAGAAATGATGAGCAGGAAACACTCAGAAAAACCTGGAAAGACTTACATGAACTGATGCAGAGTGAAATGAGCAGAATGGGGAGAACATTGTGTACAGTAACAGCAATATTGTGTGATGATTAATCATGAATGATTTAGCTATTCTCATCAATACAATAATTCAAGAGAATTCTGAAGGACTTGTGAAAAATGCTTATCCATCTCCAGAGAAAGAACTGATGGAGTCTGAATACAGATAGAAGCATACTTTTTCTTTACTTTCTTTATATTTCTTTTTTTTAAATCTGTTTTCTTTCACAGCATGACTAACTTGGAAATATGTTTTGTATGACTGCACATGTATAATCTATATCAAATTGCTTGCCTTCCCAATCGGGGGAGGAGGGAAGAAAGCTAAGGAGAGAATTTGGAATTAATTTTTTAAAAATGAATGTTAAAATTGTTTTTACAAGTAATTGGGGAAACATAAAATGTTATTTAAAAAATAAATACATAAAGTGGGTCAGGCTGGTAATCTGGGATTTCACCAAACCATTGCATATGCTTTAAGGGTTTTGCTTACATTTATGCCTTGACATTTCCATGGGATAGCTCATAGTTCTCTACAGCTTATATGCTTGCTCAACTGACAGGACCTCAGCCCTCTTAGGCCCAAGTGCCAAAAGATAGACTCAATCTTTGCTTCTTTACTTCAAACTAAATATAAATTTGAAACTGTCACCCACAGCATTTTGACAATTAGGCTGTTAATCATTTCATAGGGATTCAAACACATGGTCTACTCTAGAGATTGACCTATAGGAGAAGAATGAACCCATAATGCAGCTCTTGTACAAGATTGCTCATTCTACTAAATGAAACCCACCTGCCTGCTGAGTTATGTCAGCAGCTTTATAAAACATAGAGAGATTACTCTCTCGTGTATGTTGCATTGTTCACTATCATGATTCAGAAAAAAGAGGCTGATGTCTTTCTATTGGAGATGCAGAGGACTTAGGAAGGTGACTAGGATAGTGAGGGAACTGGAGGAACAACTGCAGGAAGTAGATGGTTAGCCTGGACAAGAGGGGTGGATTAGGGAATCATGATAACTGTATTCAAGTATTTGAAGAGCTGTCCAGTGGAAGAGGGATTTGCTTTGTTCTGCTTGGCACTAGGGGGCAGAAAGAGAAGCAATGGGTAGAAACTACAGAGACAGTTTTTATCCCAGGATAAGAAAAAAAAAATACAGCTTTCCAATGCTAGAGTGACAGCATCAGGATGTTATCGGCTCCCCTTCACCAGAGGTATTCAAGCAGAGGTGACCTGATCACTTCCGTATTGTAGATGGAATTCCTCTTCAGGTATCAGTTAGATTAAATGTCTTCAGAGGTCCCATTAAAGTCTGAGATTCTTTTAATATCAGTGACTTAATTCTGATTGCCTCTTCTGAAGATAGCTCACAGACATAGTATACAACATAAGTGGGGAACTTGGAATTACTAGCTGAGATTGGAGATGAAGAAATCCCTGGCCATAGTCCTTCCTTGCTAGATCCCAAGGTACCACAGACCCCTCCTTCCCTTCATGCTTATTTCCTGATCTATTCCTTAAGTGCCTATGTAATTATGGAACCTAGGGACTCCCTAGAGGCATCCCTATAAAGCTTAGGGCAGTCAGAGCCAGCAGAGTCTGAGGAGTGTTGATTTGGACAATTGCAGACCCTCTATTCCTTATCAGAACTGTCTTGATGAAGTAGGTAAGTCCTGGGTCTCCAAACCGCCTACCCCCCACTAACCACAGGATCACTGACCCCTTTCTAGGGAACTTCAGTTCCATCTTCCCAAACTGACATGAGACAGTCTTGGAGGTTACTAAGGAGGAAGACCTTCTCTATCATCACAGAATGACATAATAAAAGCTCAAAAGGCCCTTAATGGTCATCTAGATCAGCCCCTAACCAATGCAAAATTCCCCTCTGGGTTCTCATCCAACCTCTTCTCACAGTGATAGAGAGCTCACTATTGAAGTAGCCAATTCCATTCTTGCACAACACTAATAGTTACAGGATTACTCTTATGTCAAGCCAAAAAACAAACTCTTACAGCTTGGACCCAGAGGTCCTATTTCTCCCATCCAGAGCCTGAGAAAATGTCTACTGCCTCTTTCTCATGAAAGCCCTTCACATATTTGAAGGCAAGTATCATGGATTGTCAAGGACTGGTCTTTTGCAGATTAAAGCACCCCAGCTCTTCAGTGTTATTCCTGCCATGACAGCATTTTCCGGGACATCTTTGCTCTAATTGCCCTCCCTTGGTCATATTAGTTTGTCATCATGGGTCTTAAAATGTAGTGCCCATAACTGAAAACAGTACTCCCCAGAGCTCTGGCCAGTGGGACCATTTACCTCCCTGGATCGGGTCCTATGGATGTAAGTCTTGTCTGCTACTCCTGCTTAGTCTCTCAGCAGACTCATCTGGATTGTAAGTTCTCTATTAATGTGGGGAGTTTCATATGTGTCTAGATGGCAATGATAGAATTGAGTATATGTAGCAATGGGTCAAAAGATTTCTGCTTCACCTCAGGGGAATTGACTGTAGCAATTGATGGATCAATAACATTTACCAATTTCCTACTATGTGCCAGGCACTGTGCTAAATGCTGAGGAGACAAAGGCTGTGGAAGTAAGGGAGGATCCAATTCATTGGTACCTGTAGATGAAGGGTAAAGGAAGCTAGAAGACCAGGAATCTTCCACATCCCTCATAGCCTAAAAGTAAGAAATATTCTTCTGATAACGAGAGAAATTTCTATTGTGCTCCATGGTAATAAGAAAGAGGAGACAATGTGGTTGATAACTGAAAGAACACTGGCTTTGGAGTCACAGGCTTTTGGTTCAAATCCTGCCTCCAATGCACACTACCTCTCTGACCCTGGACCAGTCAGTTTGACTCCTTGGATTTAGTCTCCTCACCTAAAAAATGAGATTAGATGGCTTCTGAGGTTCCTTTGGCTTTACATCTACTATTCGGTGAAAGAATCTGCATCAGACATCCCTCTCTTGTTTGCCTCCAGCTCCCATAGCATGCTCAAGACAGCTGGACCTGGAGGCAGGAAGACCTGAGCTGAAATTCTGAACCAGACACTTACCAGCTATGTAACCCTGAGCTTAAACTGTTCACTGTTAACTTCTCTGGTTCTTCCTTTCCTTATCTGTTAAATGGCATTTAAGATCTCTCTCAGCTCTAAATCTATGATCCTGTGATCCTCCAAGCACTTAACCCTGTGATGTTCTCCTTTAGTAAAGCATTGGACCTCTTCCTCTGAAGCCCAATCCTGCCTCCACAAGATTAGCATCCTTCAGTCAGAGAGTCAGAGACCACATTTTGCGGAGTCATTAGAGGAATTAGAAAAAAAAAAGAGCCTCCTATCTAAAGCTACATCTGATCTCACTACTCTAATACCTGAGGCCTTATAGGATGAAGTGATTCTCATTTCTCTGTCGCTGTCTCTGTCTCTCTCTGTCTCTCTCTGTCTCTGTTTCTGTCTCTATCTCCATCTATCTATCTATCTGTCTCTCTTTCTCACACACACATATCAGGTGGGAAGGAAAATGAAAACCTATTTTTTTGTATGTCTGGTTCCTAATACAATTCCAGGCATATAATGTTTGCTTAACATAAATTAGAGTTGATTTGTTAATTATCTAATGCATTTAATGATCTTGTAGCTCATACTTCTGTCCTCAGAGTCATAAAGGTTCCAAATCTCAGGATTGTCTTTTATAGTCCTGCCAGCCCAGCTTACATTGCATAAGGCTACCCTACTTTTCTGTATGCCTCTACATCCTCACCATCCCCATTGCCACCAGCCTAGCTTGAACTGTTCACTGACATTAACCTGAGTTACTGGGATGGCTTCCTAACAAGTATCCCTGGCTCCATTCTGACTTTCTTTCACCTCTTCAATGCACACTGCACATTCTACCAGAGCTGCCTTCCTAAAGGACAGGTCTGCTTATTCTGGCATCTGAAGGGTTTGCCTTAATGCTCTTGAAAAATTGCTCATCATCTTTGGTCCGTAGCCTCCTCATCTATGAGATAGAGATAGTAATACTTCTGCAGTTCCCATTATGAGAAAGGCCTTTTGAATTCTAACATGCTATGTAAATGTGAGATAATGGTGATGTCCATATACTATTCAAAAACCTAGCCAAAGCTGTAAGGAAAGTTTTTTTGTAATCTTAAACCACACTACAAATGTGATTTATTATTAGCAAAGCATTATATGACTCACTCCCCTGTTCAAAAGCTTTGTATTCAGTTCACTGTGTCCACTATCCTTTACTGGGCAGTAGGGGAGATTTGAAGATGTACAAGAAATGGTCCCCGTCCACGTGGAGCTAACAGCCTAGTGAATGGCAGAAAACAGGGATAGATTTGAGGAGAAAACAGGGAAAGATGTGATGAAAAGTCATAACTAGTGGAAATTTGTATGAGAGAACATAGGAGGGTGAGAATACTTCAGGTTAGAGAGGCATGGAAGGCTTCAAAGGTAAAGATGCATTTGACCTAAGCCTTAAGTTAATCATGGATGTTGACAAGTAGAAAAGTGGGTGGGAACTGAGGGCATTCTAGGGATAAGGAATAGCTGGAATGAAGGCCAAGGATTGGGCAAGTATAGACTATGTTCACAGAATTTAAAGTTGTCCAGTTTGACTTGTGTTAAAAATGAAAAGCCATTTCTGAAGTCTTCCCAGTAAGGGAACCATAGAAAAATTTGGCTCTAAATCTCCAAAATATAGCAGCTGTTTTTATCTATATGAACCAGGCAGAAGCCGTGCTGAAATAATACCTAAAGGAAAAAGAGGCTGAACTTCCTTAGAAATGAAGATGAAGCCTTATCTATTCTATGAATGTGGAGAAACACTGTATGTCCAGACTGAAAGAGAAGGAAGGAGGTGGCATTGAGATCCTGAAGATACGGTGAAACAGCAGTTAAAGGAGATAAAAATCTCTTCATTTCAGTAAATTGAAATAACTTCATTTCTGGGCACCATATTTGAGGCAGGACATCAAGAAGATGGAGCTTATTCAGGTGGGGATTATATCTTGGAAGATGGGTGGATAGCAACCATGATATATGAGGATTCATTGAAGCAAATGTGGATTGTGAGTTTGGAGAAGACTTGGGGTGGTGGGGAAAGGGTGGAAAAGATTGCTTTCTTCAGACATTAGACGTATTGTTCTGTGCAAAAGGGATTAGATTTATCCTCTTTGACAGCACAGGACAGAACTGGAAAAAGTTGGTGGAAGTTGCAGAAAGAGGGATTTCAGTTCAATGTAGGGCATACTTGTAAATAATGATAATTTTCCAAAACTGAAATGAATTGACTCTGGAAACAGTCATTTCTCTATATTAGGGAGATTTAAGCAAAAGTTGCATAACAACTTGGGGTTGTTCTGGAGGTGATTCTTGTTCATGCACCAGTTACACTAGATTATCTGTAAGGCCTCATAGCATTTTACATTTGAATAAAGCAAGGGCAGGTAACATACCAGGAATAGGGATACTAAAGAAGATGAGAGTAGTAACCCCCAAAATGACATGAGCATGATGAAGAAAACTAAGGATAACAAAGGGGGTTTTGTCCACTGTTAGATTTCTGTGTTTTGGGTTATATTGAAGGAAAAAAGAGGATCAAGGAAGGGATAACTAACAAGAGAGAAAACTCAGAGATGCTCAATTTTAGTTTTGCTTCTGCTTTCTCTGTCAAGGAGAATATCTTTGGACAGGAAAAAAAAGAAGACAAGAAGTATCTAGATAGTATGTAGCTTCTATTTATGAACTGAAGTTGTTTAACACACATAATGGAATATAAGATTGATTTGACCAGATTGTAGAATGTGAGAAAGGGAATGATGTGCTAATGAGGTTGGGGCTACAGTGTAAAGGACTTTAAAACAAAAGAGTATGCATTTCCTTCTAGAGCAGGGGTTCTTAACCTGGGAGCCATGAATTTGTTATTTTAGGAAATGTTTTCTAACTGTGTTTCAGTATCAGTGCTTTTATTTTTAATCCTACTTTTTTTTATTTTCTACATTTAAAATCATTACTTAGGGAAGGGTAAATAGGCTTGACCAGAGTACCGAAAGTGTTTGTGACAGAAAAAAGTTAAAGAAGCATGTTCTAGAGGTAATGGATGACCTGTGGAGTTTAATGAGAAGAATAATGGCATGGCTAGAAATGAGTTTTAGAAAAATCACTTTGATAACTGAGTAGAGCAATTAATTATAGTGGAAAGAGATATGACACAAGGAAATCCAATAAGAGGCTGTTGGATAAGTCCACGTGGATAGAGGTCTCCAGTGGAGTGATCCATGGATCTATGCTTGGCTCTGACCTGTTGAACATTTTAATCAGTGTTATAGATATAAGTGTAGATGAAATGTTTATCCAACTTACAAGTGACACAAAGCAAGAAAGGATAACTACCAATATGCATAACAGTCAGAATCCAAAAGAAAATTTGATGGACAAAAATGTTGATCCAAATAAAATGAGATAAAGATAAAGAATAAATAAATTAATAAAATAAGATAAAATAATTTAATGAGGGAAACACTTTCACACTTGGTTTAAAAATATTTTCACAAGTAAATGTGGATGAAATATTGTTAAACAACAATTCATGTGAAAAAATCTGGGGTTTTAATAGACTTCAAGCTCAATATGAGTCAACAGTGTGATACAACAACCAAGAAAGTTAATGTGACTGTAGCGTACATTATGAGGGGCATAGTGTCCTAGGAAGGAGGGGATGATACTCCTGTTCCCTGGTTAGATTATATCATGAATACTGTGTTGAGCTCTGTCCATTACAACTTACTAAAGACATTCACAAGCTATATATTGAATCCAGAAAAGGACAACCAGGAGGGGTAATAACCTCAAGTTCAAGCCATTGGAGGTTCAGTTTAAAATCTAGGGGTGTTTACCTAGAGAAGAAAAAACCTAGGTGTGATAGCTGTCTTAAAATGATCAAGCGGTGGGCTGTCATGTGGAAGAGGCATTATCTTTGTTTGACTTAGTCCAGGAAGCAAGGCATAATGGATGGAAGACATAATGCTTGGTATAAGGAAAAATCATCATTGAAGTTATCCCAAAATGCTGGAAATAATGGGGTTCTCCTCATTAGGCATCTTCAAGTAACAGTTGAATGGTGACTTTTCAAGTATGGTGAAGAGGAGATTCATTTGGGACTATGGTTTACTATTTAGTAAAATAGTTACTAAAGTCCCTTCCAGATCTAAAATTCTGAGATTCTATGATTCCTGTTCTAAGATTCAGTAATTATATTTTTCTGAACCTTAACTTTTCAGGCTATTTCTCATAAGTTTATGAGTAAAGTTTTTTAGACATAACTAACTCAGTTCATTAAGAGTTTTGACCACATCCTAGTTTTGGAGATTGCAGAAGGAAGGAAGCCTCCATTCTCAGAGAGGATTTGAAGTAAGGGTCTATTAGAGAGTAAGGAAACAGTCAAGGTGTGATTTTCTGTGGTTATGAGGGCAGCAGAGGAAAGAAGGACAAAAAGCACAGAAGGTAAAGAAAAGAGTAAGGGAATAATAGGAGGGAGAGGAAACAAGCAGGGCAAGGTGAACAGGAATGAAATGCTAACTGGGAGAAAGGGGGAAGGGAAGAAGAATGAAGAAAAGGAGGAAAAGGAGGAGATGGTGGGAAAGGAGGAGGCGGAGGAGGAAAAGGAGAAAGAAAAATAGGAGGAAGCAGAAGAGGAGAAGGGAGAAGAAAGAAGAACAAGAAGAACAAGAACAAGAAGAATGTAAAGAAAAAGAGGGGAAGAAATTGAGAATTTGCTGCTCCCTGTTCTTGAGTGTTTATTTGTAGTGTCAAGGGGGTTTAGTAGTAGTAGTAGCATGAGGAAGCTGGGGGAATGTAAGGATATAGGCAATGCACTAAACTAATAATTTAACATTGTTTTCATTTACTATTATTAATCAGGAAGGGCAAAAGATCCACACAGGTTAGTTAGGGTTAACAAGAAAGACTTCCTATATGAGTTGAGTTGTAAATCTGTCTGAAAGAAGGTAATGAACAAGGATTAACTGAAAGATTAAGGGAAGTTATTCTAAGTGTTGGCAAGACATGAAAGATAGATGTCCAGGAGACATACCTCATTAGAACAGAAGGTACATGCTGAGCAATAGAGTAGTTTTAGATTGTGGTGATCTTGAATGCCAGACTGAGGGATTTGATCAACAATAATCTACCCCTTCCTTTTCTTTCCATGAAATTTGACTGTATAGCTTGAAAAAAACTCCCAGGATGGGAAGTTCTTCCACTAATGGCACAGGGTCACCTCTCTTCACTCTAACAGGCCTCCCAGGGCTTGAAGACTCCCAACACTGGATGTTCCTTCTCCTTGGAGTCCTCTACACTGTCTCTATTGTGGGAAATAGCCTAATTCTCTTCATTGTCAAAGAGGAGCAGAGTCTGCACCAACCCATGTACTATTTCTTGTCCCTGCTTTCAGTCAATGACATTGGTGTGTCTTTGTCCACATTGCCCTCAGTGTTAGCCACTTTCTGCTTCCATACCAAGGAGATTGCCTTTGATGCCTGCATGGCACAGATGTTCTTCATTCACTTCTTCTCTTTTACGGAGTCTGGTATCTTACTGGCCATGAGCTTTGATCGTTATGTGGCTATCTGCAACCCACTGAGGTATTCTACCATTCTCACTGATGCTCGAGTTGCACAAATGAGCCTGTTCATTGGTATCCGAAGCTTCTGTGTGGATTTTCCAATGCCTTTCCTCTTGAAACGTCTGCCTTTCTGTAAAGCCAACATCTTGTCCCATGCTTACTGCCTTCACCCAGACCTGATCCGTCTACCCTGTGGGGATATTACTATCAATAACATCTTTGGTCTGTGTATTGTCATCTGTACTTTTGTCCTGGATTCTGTACTCATCCTCCTTTCTTACATTCTCATCCTTCACTCTGTGCTGGCTATTGCCTCCCAAGAAGAGCGGCTTAAAACTCTCAACACTTGTGTGTCTCACATATGCGCAGTACTAATCTTCTATGTGCCTATGTTGGGTGTATCCATGGTTCACCGATATGGGAGATATGCACCACCATATGTGTATACACTGATGTCCCTGGTTTACCTCTTTGTCCCTCCCATGCTAAATCCTGTCATCTATTCCATCAAGACAAAGGAGATCCATAGAAGGCTAATCAGGTTATTCTTTGGGGTTAACTCTGAAGAGTAGAAGCTGGGGGAAAAAAAACACCAGCATCAGCCTATCAAGTTCACTGTGACTTTAAGTCTTGGTTTTATAAGCTTTGCACAAAGATACTAGTGGGAGTCATTTGTGTAAACTCTAATATACTCTGGTTTTTGGAGACTATGGGTCATGACATCATGTTCTGAGCAGACAAACTTCTCATATTGGTAATTCTCTGAGTCATAGCCTCTTGTACTCATTTCCACTGTATTCCGCTTTTTTTCTCTATATGTACCATGAGTTTCATGCCAGTTCAGCATTTTTCAGCCACTTAATCTTAGAAACAATCCTGATGTGAATTACATCATTGACAAGATTGTATTTTCTCATAGAAATAAATTTCCCAACAGGGAAGTTCCTGGGCAAGGTCTTGATTTCAAAAAAAAATGTATTCATTAACAACTTTTTTTTTTCTTTTAAGCAAAAAGAGAATAACTTTAGTATAGTTTTAGCTTCCAAATACCACACTTATGTTAGGGATTAGAGGACTGACTGACATCTTGGGATTTATAGTTCAAAGGGACAAGCATTTCCCTATTGAGACAAAAGTCAGAATAAAGTCATACCCCAGAGCTCTTAATGAGATACACACAGGTAAGGAAAGTGAATAAGAGGAATCAATCAATCAGTTAATCAATAAACATTTATTAAGTGCCTACCATTTTATGTACTTAGGTTTATGTGCCAGACACTGTGGTAATTGCTAGAGGGAAGGGGATCTTAATAGCTTTCTTTCAGGAACAAAGAGTCAACCTTCCCAGTTCTGCTCAAGCCTTAGAGAGCTTAGCCAGAATCATTCTGGTACAGAGGAAACAAGGAAGAGATGAAAGAGAAAGTAGGGCTGAGCTGTGGTAGAAAAGGGAGAAATCAAGGAGGACCATCGGCTGCTTTTGGAGCCAAGGAAGGAGCCAAGAAGCTCATAGGTAGAATCTACCAATTGTACCCACCTCTTCAAGGATTCAGGGAAGTTCTAAGAACAGGTCTGCTCTTCCCCTACTCTCCCTCATGATACCTGTCTGTTAATAGACTCTATGAAATATCTGCTGGCTTTTTTACCCAAACATTTCCATAACTTGAATGCTGCTTTAGCCTTTATCAAAGGGTCATGGTTTATTTAGAGATAAACAAAAATTTAAATTAGGACAGAGCCACACCCCTAGGTAAACACGAGGAACTTTTCGTAATTGGGTACTCTAAACTACTGAGGTGGTGCATCTGACTTTTCCTAGAATAGAAACTTTGGAAAGTAATAGAAAGCTTAGAGTAGGCAATTAAAAAATGTTTATTGGCTGTCTGACCAGATGGGGCTGAGAGGCCTGGGGGAAGAGAAAAGAAAGCAGTGATATGGAGTGCCTGCAGTTCAGCTAAACCCTCCACATCAACCCTACCCAACCACCATTGTTACAAAGTTATAAACTTAAGTACATGAAATGGGCATAACCACAATAATATATGTGTAATGAATAGGTGATGGGACTTGGAATCCAGAAGGCCTGGAGTTTAATTTGTCTCTGATACTAACTATTGTTACTGTTTTACCAAGAGGGAAATATTATACATCTCTGGGTATTCAGGAAGACTAGCATCTCTGGTGTGAGGGCTTGCTGAGCCATTTTCAGGTCTGCTTTCTACCTCTACTGTCCACCTGCCACCCAACACTCACCTGTGACTCCAAGAAGCTGTAGTATCTATATCCTCCACATGTCAGTAAAACCATTTCCACAAATTGACTAAACAAGGTTGAGGGTAACTGACAGGCCTCAAACCCAATGATGAGGTAGGGGGAATTTCTATCCCAAGCATATGAAAACTTTCCCTGGGGGAGTGTATTGAATCATAGATGAGAATAATTTGTTCCACTGGAACATAAAGCAGGATCTGTGGAGCACTTCGAGAGAGCATCGAGTATGTCAAGGTCATCCACTATTTCCCTAAACCATCGCCAGCCATCTTGGCTTTTGCTCTGCCACTGGACTTTGATGATTCTGGAAGAGAGAGTGAGGCTGAAGACTTCTCCCCACTATGCCTCATTTAAATCCAATTTACATGCAAATCAAAAAGTCATTATACATTTCTGAGACTTGGTTCCTCATCTATAAACTGGGAATAGTAATTATCTCACAAGAGTTTTGTGGAAACTAAAATGCAATAATAAATGTAAAGTGTTTTATAAACTATAAATTGACCTAAAAATGTACACTATTATCATTCTACAAAGTATGTAAAAACTAATGAAATATACAAGTAGATTATCATAAAACATATGTGTTTATAGTGAAATCTTGCACAATCCTGGGAAAAGCTTCATGAGCTGCAAAGCCTGATAGACTAGTTAGGCAGAATTATTAACAGTGTATGGACATTGAGCTCTATGTCTTCAAAGAACTGTGAGGCTGTTGTGGCATCAGGGAGGGGAAGGAGAAATGGAGGCATCAAGGAATTCTGAGGGAGAAGAGAGGCAGGTCTAAAGGCCAGGACCCATAGCCTTCCTCCATTCCTTTCCCAGTGTAGATTCTAGGCAAGTCAACAAGCATGAATTACTTACTAGGTTCCAGGCACTGTACTAAGTGCTGGGAATAAAAATACAAGTAAATAAGACATTCCTAACCCTCAAGGAGCTTACATTCTAAAGAAATAAGACAACCTACAAAATGAAGCAGTAAAAGGTAGGAGAAGGTATGCATTTGGGGGCATGGTAAAGTCTGAAGAGTCAGGAGTGGAGCCTGGAGAGGAAGGAAGACATGACTGGCCTGGCACAATATTAAAATGGAGTTTCTGGGAGGAAGCAACCAATCAGAGTAAGGGGCTCCAGGGAGAAGGTAATTCTAGCGTGAGAAGTCCAGAAGTGGAGCGAACTTCCAGGATGAGGAGGCTTCTGTAGAGGCATGGTAGAGAAGGACCAGAGAGTCAGGAGTAGAGTAAATGGAGAGGAGGAGGGTAATGAGGCTTGTTCATTGTTTTGGTCCTGACCCTCTCTATTTCTGGCTGACTCTGTGACCTAGGACAAGTCACTTTTCCTTCTCTGAGCATTGATTTCCTCGTTTGTACATGTAAAATCAATAAATGAGTCCCAAGGTCCTTTTTAGCTCTTAGAGTTTAGGGTCTAACATGGATTCAGTAGTGGAAAGAAGTCTGAATTTGTACTTAGATGACCTGATATCCTGTGTTGGCTGTGCTACTTACTACATGTATGACCTCACGCAAATCCACTCACTCCTCTGGGTGTCAGTTTCATTACCTGTAAAATGAAGGCTTTGGGCTAAATGGAGTCTAAGGTCACTTCAAGCTCAACCTGGGAACCTGGGAACTTGTGACGTTCATTCATATCTTGGTTATTTACTGTGTAACCTGGGACAAATCATTTCACATCTTAGGTTATCAGTTTCTTCTTATGAAAAATGAGAGAGAAAGTCTGTAAGAACTCTTGAGTTCTTCATTTATGATCCAATGACAACTCTTGTTAAAGAGAAATGATTAAAAAAGTATGCATCTTCTTCTCTGTGAGGACATGGTGAACTCTTTGGATGTGTCTAGAGTATTGGATAAGATGTGGGACACAGTTGCTGTGTTGGTTGGTTTTCCTTACCTTATTGTTATTTTTTTTAATGTTGCAAGAAATAGTTCAAGTGGCTTGGGGGCAGGAGAAGGGTATATCAGAAATGACTAGGATATAAGAAATAAAGCATATCAATAAAAAAAAACTTTTGGAAAAATGACCCAGAATGGGCATAAGTAGGCAGCTACATATTACCAGTGACAATTTCTGTGCAAAAAAGCAGAATGTGAGACATGAATGACATGTGTGATTGAGAATGGAGATAAACCAGTCCTGCAGTAAGTCATGCACACATTTAGTAAGCACCCATTGTTCACATGTCACTGTGACAGACACTAGCAGGGATATAAAGTTTAATTATGGCAAGTTCTTATCTAAAGAGGAATTTGTAAATGGAGCCATTACACAGAATTCCTCATGTGGTTGGATCCTATCTATAGTAGCAAGAAGAACTGGTTTGAGATACAAGTTGGATTATTAGAATAGTCACATTAAACACCAAGGTGGATATCATACTTGCTTTTGTTATAGAATAATTCTATTGTTCGTTGTTCCAAATTCATACTAACAAAAAAAAAGCAGGATGTGTTTATCTTTTCTAAAACTATGTAAAGCACTCTGATCTAGCCTATCAGCCACCCCAATGGCATTGGCACAAAGTGAAGGTGACTGAAAGAAGTGGTTTAGAAGCAGTAAATTCCATGGATGGCATTGTGAGCTCCCAACTCTGATCCTATATTCTCTATTGTCTTGTTAATGCTTCCATGCTTAGTATCCCAATTTATTTACAAGCCTAATAATTTTTATACTCTTATAGGGCCTTTGGGCTTAGTGTCAGTTTTTTATTTAATGACCCTTGGTTGTCAAGGAATCCATCAATATGCTGCCATTACTGTGAAAAGATTGTTCATATTTAAAATTCTTGGAAATTTAAATCATGCCTGAAATTTAGTAAGCTCTTCATAAATGCTTGTCTACTGAATAAGAAGTCCATTAAAAAAAAAACAACTTTCCAATGCACTTTTTGGTCTTCTTCAATGGTAGGATTTCAACTTACACTGATTCACTTTGTATGTCCTCTGCATACAAAGCTGTACCTGTGTCTTTGCTAACGAGCTTTGGAAGCATATGAAGAATCAGGTCTGGCTTATACTTTTTGTGAAAAGTCCAGCATTGTGTTAGGGATCTATAAGGATATAGAGGGCCACAGGCTGCTCAACAGGTCTCACTGATGGGTGAAGGCCCCTCTCGGGTGTTGATCTTTGAGCAAAGGTCACCTGGTTCGGAGCTCCATTGTATGGATCTGTAACAATCTTTAACTCCCCTAGTTATTGTATGGTCATTAGCAGTCTATTCTGGAGTTGGAGTCAGATAAGAGCACAGGACGTGCATGCACTGTCCTTGAGCACAGCATGGGCTATATGTCATTGTAACTTGAGAAAGAGTTCCTGTTATTTTACTATATAAATAAGTGCTTTGCTAAAAATAAACGGAGTTGTTTCCATTTTGTCTCCCGCCTCATCAATGCGCATTCGAGATAGAAGGTTAAGCTGGTCTTATTCCTTCAAAGTTAGGATCCTGGCTCCAGTGGTGAGCTGAGTTAGCTGTGCACAAGCAGCATTGTCCTGCAGATGTGTGTCAGCTCTCAATGATGCTGGAGCTAATTATGATGTCAATGAATATCGACAAGTGATAGTGTGGGATAAAATATGTTAAGGAGAAAGAAACTCTTCAGCACACTAATCACAAAGATTGAATCGTTTAATGGGTGTATTAGAGAAAGGGTACAAAAGTATTTGAGACCCATTCTGAGTGCCATCATACTCAAGTCTTATGTATACAGTAGGCACATCCAACTGGTGGCAGTGGGTTGGTACCTACATTTTTAACTCAAAAACTTGTAATGTAATAGCTCCCTTCTTTTGCTCAGCACTACTATAGTGTTACTAGAGGAAAAAGTGCCCATGCTGACTCCATATTAAGCCTTTGTCTATCATGTACCTTGATCCCTAGGCCAGTAGGAGAAGTGGACTTCTTCCTTTCTTTCTTCTGGACAGCCAGATGAGCAAATACATAAATTGTTTGGTTGTATTACTTACTACAAATGAAAAAGTACAAACTATAGGAAAATGGAAAAAGACAATGGAAAAAAGCAAATAATACATAAAGTCCACCTAGCTAACTACCTATAATATAGATAGATAGTTGGGAATACACTTTAGCAGCTAATTGGAGAACAGGATATGCTCCTATTTACATAAGTGCATATGTAATCATATACATATTATATATGCATAACAAGACAGGAAAATTAAATCACTTGCTACAGTGGAGAAAAATAGTACTGTCATTCACCATTCCAATCAAAGATTCATTGAACACACCTTTATTTGTAATGGGAGCTAATAATTTTGTACCTGTTCTAAATGCATGTCAAGTGGCAATTCTCTTGAGACAGTCTCTCAGTTTCAACATTTGCTATACACACCATGAAAAAGATTGTGATATTGATATAAGGGTGATTATGATAACTGATATGATGATGGTGATGATGGTGATGGTGATGGTGATAGTGGCCAGGTACTCTATTTCTCCAGAACGTCTTCCCCTACTATTCCTTTCTCTGAAGACCTGAAGCACTTATTTTTTGTATCACTAATATGACATTTTCTTATGCTCCCTTGTGTGACTAATTATTCATTTATACACATATCCTACTTCCTCTATTAAACTATAAGCTCATCCAAAGATGTCTATACTGTATGAGTCTTTCTTTCCCTAGTATCCTACACAGAATAAGCACTTATCAATGTTTATGGATTATAATGATGACAGTGTTACTAATGACCTCCAAAGCAGTCAGTCCCACAACATTTAAATCAAGTAAGTCACATGCCTAATTGGTGAAACATTAGAACAATATTTTGTCTGATATCCTTTGTTTTGGCATTATAGATAATGGAATTTGGAACAGGACAGAAAAAAGGTAGATGTTTGACATGAGCACATGCTCATACCAAGGAGCATGTTTGCCAAAGCAATGCACAGTGGAGATACAAATCATGGGTATGTAGAAGATAAGCACAGCACAGGTGTGTGACACACTTGTGTTGAGAGCCTTGAACATCTCGTGGAAGGCAATGATCAGCACAAAGTGAAGGATCATAACATAGGAGATGATAATGAAGGATAGATCCAGTTCAAACAGAAACATCCCAGAAATTCTGTTGAAAGTTATATCAGCATAGGCTAACTTCATCATGTCTGGGTACAGACAGTAGGAATGGGAGAGTATATGGGATCTGCAAATGGGCAGCCTCCTGACGAGGAAAGGGAAGGGAAAGAGGGTTGTAAAGCTTTGAGTTGTCACAGCCAGGCCCATCCCAGCAATCACCTGGTTAGTGAGGACAGGGGCATAGCACAGTGGATTGCAGATGGCTACATAGCTGTCAAAATTCATGGCCAACAGAATGCCAGACTCCATCCTGGAGAATGAGTGAATGAGGAATATTTGTGCAAGGCAGGCATCAAAAGAATGGCCCAGCACTGAGGCAGAAGGTTCTAAATCCAGTGGGAAGTATAGCCAAGGGCATGGCCACATCACTGAAGGAAAGCATGGACAGGAAATACTACATGGCTGCATGGAGGCTGGACCCCACCCAGACTACCAACAGGATTATGATATTGCCCCCAAAAGCCACTGTGTACATTATGCACAGGGGCCTAGCCAATCACTTCTGAGTGCTCTCTAGGCCAGGGATCCCTGTCAAGAGAAATAAAGTGGGTTGTGAGACACTGAACAGTTCATGGTGAGAGACCAGGAAAATCTTCATTGTCAGATCTTCTGTTACAGAGACATCAGAGTAACCCTTTTAGAGGAGAATCAAGAGATAGGGAAATTATAGGCTTACATTCAGAATTATAGAGCTCTAAAGAATTTAGCTATTCTCTAGCTATTTGCACACCTCCAAAACCTAATCAGAGCTTATTTTACTGCATTTAGTGGTCACAAGTTGCCTGTCCCCTTCATTTCCTCTCTCCCAGTGCAATTGTTATAAAATCACTTGGCTTTACATCCTGTGGAAAAAGAACAATGTACTCAAACAATAAAGAGTCATTGTGAAAATACTGTAACACATAGCATAAAAATATATTAAACATAATGACAAGTCAATATATCTTCAAAATGTTTCTGATTACCAAATAACTAGGACTATGAGTTCATAGCTCCCCAGAAGCACCTTATTATGTAGTGGTGTGGGGTAGGGAATTGACAGAATGTTAGACACACTCATGTAGTGAACACAAATGATGTTTGTACCTCACTGCTTGGGGTAGCAGTGTGTCTTGTCACTAGATGAGTACATTATACAAAGGGCTGCATTCATAGAATGTATCAGTAAGGGTGCAGGCTCTCATGCTCCATAGTGATATAAACTCCTCAGGTTCAGATGAGACATGATTCATGAAGCACCAGTCACCACTGCTCACTGTTCTTTCTGTCAAGTTTCATCTTTTCTTAAAAATTCCTTTGTCTCTCCTCTTTTAAAACCTTTCATGAGTAGAGACATTCCTCATGTATATCCCTAAGAAAAGTCATCTTCTGGTTTCTTTCTCAGTAATCATGCCCATTGTCCCAAAGCATTCTGGGAAATAGTCCAAATAGAGTACTTGTCTACCTATTCACAAATCTGCCTGGAAGCCACATGGAACTCTTTACAGAAGTAGAGGAAATCAAAAGAAGTATGATCATAAGGTCAAAGAGGCATAGATTTTAAATTGGAAGAAATCTCAGAGGTCTTCTAGTCAAGCCATTTCATTTTACAGCTAAGGCAACTGAGCCCTCAGAAGGATAAGTGACTTGTAAAAGGTTGTAAAGGTAATAAGCTTCAGAGGCAAGTTTGGAATCTAGGTCCTTGAACTCCAGCAGTGGTGCTCATTCCATTAGACCTTCTAGTACAAACCATAGATTAATAAATTGAGTCTGAGAGAAATAAAGAAAATTCCCAATTGTATGTGGCAGAACCAATACTAGAACTCAGGACTCTTGATTCCCATTTCAATACACTTACTTCACTAAGTATCTAATTGGAAAAGGACATTTAATAAATTTATTAAACGCATGGAATGCTTTATAAATACCTTGTGTCACCGAATTTATCACCAGCTCCAAGCAAATAGATATCCACTACAGGTCCCCATTTCACTGATAAATCATGGTTCATTGTTCTCTGTGAGCTTCATCATACTCAACCAATAATCTCATTTGAATACACACACATACACACACACTTCTTTATGGTCCTCAACACTTGACACTCTATCACTGTAACCAAGGAAAGGCTTCTGCCCAGCATCCCTACTACTTCTTACTACTGATAGTCAATTCTCAGGAAATACAATATTTCCATCCCCAGGAGAGCCTAAGGTCAAAATGCAAGTGACCTAGGAACATTAGCCCAGCAACAGTCATTAAATTAGATTGTAGATGGACTTTTTAAAAAGAAGTGCCCTGGGAGTAGTATGAGGGTCAAACAATAATAAGCACTGTGCAATCTTCTCTAGTATTCTTCTTTAAGTAAACTCTACCATCTACATTGTCCTACTTGCTATTCTTTGCCCTCAGTACTCTATTTCTTCTACTCTATGCCAGTTTACTAACTGTCATGAAAGAAATGATTATTCCTCTCTTATTTTAATAATTAATTACTCAGTTAGGACCAGGATTTTTTTCAGACACCCATATGTTGTTCAGACTCTGAAGGTCATTGTTGATGGATGAGATTGTCCAAATCCCTGTGTGTGCCACCTTGGCCAACTAGAGAACCTTACAAATAATTTAATGTAAGGTGAATTCTGGCCCATTTTGTTCCACTCAGGCAGACTCTGATGAGGGGGTGGGGTAAGATCCTTTGTCTAGGTTGTCCTAGGGTAGAAGTGTTGGGAAGCTGTCTGACAGTGAGAGTCATCAAAGTCACATTCCCCAACTCTCATTAGAATGGGTCTACCTCTCAGTATAATATTCATTCTTTTCATTAATTGCTAACCAATCAGAGTTGATTACCACCCTCAGGAACAAACACTCTTCCAAGGGTTCAATGTGTTCCATGAGGGATCTTTGGCATTTAAAAGTGCTACTGATCCCTTTCATTAATTATCCAGTAGCATAATTAATAAAATAATTAATTCCCCAGAAATGATGTTTCTGGAATGTTTTATACATTGCAGTCACCTGTGCCTGGAATGCTCTCCCCCCTCACTTGAGTCTCCAGGCTTCCCTTGTCTCCTTGAAGACTCATCCTAAATCCCACCTTTTGGAAGAGACCTCTCCAGTCTCTCCCTGCTCCCCTGCCCCCCCCCACAGTAGACCTCACTGCCAGTCACCTCCTCTCTAAGATTACCTTCCTTTGACATTGTAGATATCTTGTGTATATGTTTTTCTTTGCATTTTGTCTTCCCCATTCAAACATGAGCTCCTTGAGGATATTGTTAATTCTTACCACAGG
This sequence comes from Phascolarctos cinereus, assembly GCF_003287225.1. Lineage (NCBI taxonomy): Eukaryota > Metazoa > Chordata > Mammalia > Diprotodontia > Phascolarctidae > Phascolarctos > Phascolarctos cinereus. The sequence continues at coordinate 351,899,936 of NW_027556098.1, forward strand.
AAGGAGGCACTTAGTAAACACATCATAAATGCCTACTGATTGGCTGCCTAAGCAGAATTTAGAAGTTTGAGGAAGACACACTTTGTCAGTCAAAATATGGCTGCCCATATACCTGTCCCTCAGCTATGGCTTGGATGTAGTACATTTCACAGAAAGGACAAAGCTTGTGGCTTGAAAACCAAGGATCCAAAAGGTCCCAGGAAATACTTTACCTAGAAAGTTGGTTATGTTACAGAGTGCTTGGTATCTCAAAGTAAAGGGGTGATTTGCCAGCAGGAATGCTGGGTAGTGGCCACAAAAGGAGAAAATTAAAAGATGCACACTACATCAGAACTGGAAGATACCTTAGGAGCATCTAGATAGAGCAGGAGCTCTCAAAATGTCTTCTGGGTAATGAAGATTTTCAAGACCCTCTCAGGATGTCCAAAAGGTCAGGACTATTTTAACAATAATACTAAGATGTTTTAATTTCTAATACATTCATCCTTAATAGACATAACACACACAAACAATAGTTGGGTTTTTTTTGGGGGGGTCAATAATTTTTAAGAATTTTAAGAAAAAAAAAGAAATAAATTGGTCCTGGGACCAAAAAACATTGAGAACCCCTGATATAGATTTATTTCACAGAGGAGCAAAGTCATGCCCCAAAATCATGCAGCTAAGTTATAGAAGATTCAAGATATGAATCCTAACTTTCTGACCCCCAATGCCATGTTCTTTGTGCCACACCAAGCTGCCCTGTTCAAGATGCTATCCTACCATCCCACCCAGGCTCTATCTTTGACCCTTCCTGAACTTTAGTGGAAGTTATCTTAGGAGTGATGAAGGAGACCAGCCCAGAGGGAAACCTAGGACTTAAGAACCAAATTATCTTCTGTCTATAATCAGGTAAGATGACATGTTTCATAACTGTAGAGCAGTTCTGATTTCCCTATTTCCCCAGTTATTAACCTAAAAGTTCTCTAAGTTCTTCATCTATGCAAATCACCGAAGAATTCTTTGTTTTCTATTCACTCTACTATTCTACAGCTTGTTATATTCAAAAGAGCAACTTCTCTCACTCTTCAATAGTGCTGAATATTACTTGGCATTTAAAAACAAGCCAGTGATACATTCTAATGTACATATATGGGTAATGGAGCTCATATCTGACACCTAAAATATATGACCAGTGGTTAATATCCCATGTAATTTTCCAGAAAAAATTATCCTCTTTGTTTGGTACCAGTCAAGAGTCAATTTAAATTTAAAATCTAACTTTAAAATATTAAAAATATAACTCCCTAATACTAATTCTTACCATATCACCAATGCTTACCTAAATCTATATTTACTTAATCCTAAAACTCTTCCTAGCATTAAAATTTACCCTTAATCTAAAAAAAGAATTCTATCCTCATTAATCCTATTCTTTCTCGAAACTTAGCTTCTCATAAAAAAGTAGCTATTTCATAACTATCTCAACCTCAGCCTCACACTATATGTACATATTTATGTATGTCCATATATACATATATATGTAATAAAAACATTTTTTAAAAGAGGAAATGGAGAAAAGGGAAATAATAAGATAAAGCCTAGTCTAAGAGATGTGGTTTGTAGGTGCTGTTTTGTTTTTGCCTGTGTATGCTGTGTTTGCCCACATAGATCTGTGTAGATGTGACCCACAGGGAGGCAAAAATATTTATTTTTGGCATCTGCCCTGCCCTTTCCAATCCTTCTCCAAGGAAGTCTAGTGAAAGTAAATTTTAAGTTCAAGCTTCATTCTGATGCATTTCTCCTTAGAAAGGAAAAAGTATCCCAATCTATATATTTAAGGCTTGACTCTTTTCCCACCAAATACCAGTTCTACAATGAACACAACATGTAGCAAATAACCAATACACCCATTTATCCAAGTCAATGGCAAAAAATAAATCATAGAAACAATATGTAGGAAAATATATACCAGACAACATAAAGTGAATGAGCTCTCCCATTAGAAGCTAGATAACACAACTTAGCCAAGACACTAAGTCTCAAATCTTACCCAAGAGTAAATTCCTCAAATAATAAGCTGAGGATAGGGATGATACAGAGATAGCCAACTATTCTACATGTTGGCTTCTTCCCAGAGTATCCTTCTTTCCTTTTTTGGGACCTAAAGAGAAATTGGAATTGCATATTTTCTTTCTGCCACCTGAAATCCAGAAAAATAGAGCTCTCTCCTCTCTAGCTCTCACTAACTCTGCCTGCCCATGTCAAAGGCACAGGGTACTGACTAATCAGTCTACTCTAATGAGGAGAGAGTCCCATGCAATTGGTCCTTTGAGCCAAGTTTTACACCAGAATGGGGCACAGTTAAATAGTAGCAGTATTAGACACCAAAAAGGAAGAATACCAATATTTTGAAATAAAGTAGAAAAAAGGTCATGAATTAAAAAAAAATAAAAATAAATACCTATGAAATAAAAAAGAAACCTTTAATCACTGATTAAAACCATATCTTGAAAAAAAGTCAACCAGGAGAAGTGGATTAAAAAGAGAAACTGAAGTAAAATTTCTGAATCAAGTTTTCAAAAAAGGAGAGAAAAAAAGCATCCAGAAGAAAATATGGTGACCAGAATAATAAAAAAAAAAGAAAACAAAGAATTTACCATCACAACAGTAGAAAGCCTCCAAAAACAAAAGCAAGCAAGCAAACAAAAAAAAAAATACAAGGGAAAGGAAGAGGCAGGAATCATAGATTCAAGGTGATGATTGCAGGTCCAGGATACAATAATGGGTCCAGAGCAGAATGTACAGTTAAATATAACAGCTATAAAACAGCCCTCTTTCTGACAGGAACATCCACAAGAGTTCCACATGAGGAACTTTAGTAGCTTCCATTTTGAGCAGATGTTTCCATTACTGGGCTGAACAGACCCATGATGTGTTTGACGAAGCACCACTTTGGGCATGATATGTCAGCCAGCTAATCTGCTTGGTGACTTTTCTGATTTTCTCCTTCCAAACTTCTCCTCTGATCAGCTAGTCCTCAATAGCAACTAACTTCAGGCTTAGCTGATGTCTTCAGCTGGTATGGTGTTAAGCTTTTGTAGGAAAAGGGGACAATCTTTAAGCTCTTGTAGGAAAAGGGGACAATCTTTATCCTAAAGTAGGCCAAGAAAACCAACAGGCATCAGTTGAGAGAAAAATCTCTTGTCTTTTTTTTCTTCTCTTCATTTTTTTTTAGCAAAAGTTCATAATAGAGAAGAAAGTATGTTTTTATTCTTTACCTCAAGCATCAAGTCATAATTGAGAGCATAATACATTCTCTCTAGTCATTTTCTTCTCAACAGCAGATGGTAGCAGAGAGTATCCCAGGCTTTTATTGGTCAAGCAATCTGCCAAGCAACAAGTGACTCTGGAGATTAAGCATTAAGGTCTTTCTTTAATGCAGTTCTGAAATCTACCCTTTCACTTCTCTTTTCTTTCTCTCTGGGTTAAGACTCTGGATCCTTTCTGTAAACAAATCAACCTTCCTTTATGGCTGGTAACCAAATTCTTATCTTCTTTCTATAATCGGGTGATATGACATGTTTCATAACTGTAGAGCAGTTCTGATATCCCTATTTCCCCAGTTATTAACCTAAAAGTTCTCTAATCCTTAAGTTCTTCATCTATGCAAATCACTGAAGAATTCTTTGTTTTCTATTCACTCTGCTATTCTACAGCTTGTTACATTCAAAAGAGCAATTTCTCTCTCAGAATCCTGAATGAAATTGAACTTCAGTAAATGTTTCTCTCAGAACTATAGGCAAAGCTGTGACCCAGACCAGTGAAAGGTCAAGACATATTTAGTTCTCAGCAACTGGTTTTCTCAGAAATAGACACGCCCCCAGAAAAATGATTTCATTCCCTTAAAAGAGTCACTTCATTAAATGTTTAATTGATCATTATATTAAATATGATGATGGAGATTAGTCATTATTACTATTATTATGCTTTGTACTTTTAATAAGGCAATTAATCCTTACTTCACATGTCAGCACTCTACTTAAATGAGAATGCTTAGTAATAAATAAGTGACCTTTGGAATATCTTCCAAATATACGATATTGTTGTTCCAAGATCTCTATTTCACTTCTGATTGAATGTTTGTTGTATTTTACTGCTGCTTGACATTAACTTACTTTTGCTTTATTCCAATTTCAATTTTCTTCCATTCTCTGATAAAATGAGTATAAGACCCACTACTGCTGCTTTTGGGGAGTGACTCAGACTGTGGGGAAGGGGGAAGGTGGCAAAGGGGGCAAGGAAATGATTTTTGCACTAGTGATAAGGAAAGCCATACATTTATAGCCAGGAAGTTGCCCATGTCCTAAAGTTCCCCAAGACAAGGGAATATTCCTTCCCTTTCCCTGTTCCCTTATAACTCTTAGCCAGCTGTTTTGGAACTTTTTCCCTCCTTCATGGGTTACATTCATGAAGGTGCTGCTAGACCTATAACCACTCAAACCACCCAGCAGAGAATGTTCTTCTGTGAAACTAAAGTGGGCCAGGCTGGTGATCTGGGATTTCACCAAGCCATTTTTCATGCTTTGAGATTTCTGTGAAGTATCTCATAGTTCTCTACAGCCTATATCATGTTCAACTACCAGGAACTCAGCCCCTCTTAGGCTAAGATGCCAACAGATAGACTCAATCTTTACTTCAAACTAAGTATAAATTCCAAATTGTCACCCACATAGTTTTTTGAAATGTCAGATTTTCATTAAGCTGTTGATCATTTTGTTGGGATTCAAAAATATGGTGTACTCACAGATTGGCCTATAGTAGAAGAAAGAACCATTAATGCAGCTCCTGTACAATATTGTTCTTTCTTCTAAATGAAACTCACCTGCCTGATGAGTTATAGCAATAGCCTCTTAAAACACAGTCTAACCTCTCTTACATGTGTTCCATTGGTCACTATCAGGACTCAGCAAAAGAAGCTGAAGCATGTCTACAGGAGATGCAGAGGACTGCAGCAGGGTGACTAGGACAGCTGAAAGAAGTGGGTGGTTAGCCTGGAGAAGAGGGGTGTGTTGGGGAAACATGGTAATTGTATTTGTTTATTTGAAGAGCTGCCTAGTGGAAGAAACAATTGCTTTGTTCTGCTTGGCACCAGAGGTCAGAATGAGAAACAATCAGTAGGAACTACAGAAGCAGTTTTTATCTCAGTATAAGGAAAAAATATATATATAAACATACACACACACACATATATACATACATATACATATATATCTATCTATATCATCTCTTTCTATATCTGTACCATCTATATTTGTATCATCTATATCTATCTTTCCAATGATGGAATGGCTGCATCAGGACACTATGGGTTCCCCTTCACCAGAGGTACTCAAGCAGAGGTGACCTGATCACATCCATATTGTAGATGGAATTCCTCTTCAGGGATGGATTAGACTAAATGTCCTCAGAGATCCCATTAAATTCTGAGATCTTTTGAATATCATTGGTTTAATTCTGCCTGGCTCTTCTGAAGAAGACACAGCTCAGAGAGAGAGTACATTACCTGACTGGGGGATTTAGGATTATGAGCTGGGATTGGAGACTAAGAAGTCCCTGGTCATAGTTCTTTACCCTGATAGATCTCAAGGTACCACAAACTCCTCCCTCCTTCCCTCCATATTTATTTCTTGATTTATTTGTTAAGTGCCTGCTTAATTGCAGAGCCTGGGGACTCCCTAGAGGCATCCCTATAAAACTCAGGGCATTTAGAGCCAGCAGTCTGAGGAGTGTTGGTTTCAACAATTGCACACCCTGCTTCCCTTGCCATAGTGGTTCCAATGAAGTAGGTAAGTCCTGGGATCCCAAACTCCCTAACCATAGGATCACTGACCTTTGCCTGGGGAACCTCAGTCCATCTTCCCAGACTGACAAGAGATAGTTTTGGAGGTTACTAGTGAGAAAGACTTCTCCACATCATCAAAGAATGGCATGATAAAAGTTCAGAAGGCCCTTAATGTCATCTAGATTAGTTCCTAACCAATGCAAAGCTCCCCTCTGCAGGACCCCTCCTGGGTTCTCATCCAATCTCTACTCACAGTGATGGATAGCTCACTCACTATTGAAGGAGTCAATTCCATTCATGAACAACACCAATAGTTACAGGTTTGCTTTTAGGTCAAGCCAAAAAAAAATAATCTTATAACTCTGACCTAGAGGTTCTATTTCTCCCATCCAGAGCCTCACAAAATATTTACTTCCTCTTTGACATGAAAGTCCTTTACATATTTGGAGCCATGTACCATAGACTGCCAAAGGCTGGTCTTCACCAGATAAAGGCACTCCCTTGGTCATATAAGTTTTTCACCATCTATCTTAAAATATAGTGCCCAGAATTGAAAACAGCACTCCCAAGAGCTCTGGCCAGTGGGACCATTTACCTCCCTGGATCTGGGTCCTATAGATGTGAGTGTTGCCTGCTACTCCTGCCTAGTCTCTCAGCAAACTCCTCCAGAGTATACATTTTCTGTTAATGTGGGGAGTTTTGCATGTGTCTGGATGGCAATGACAGAATTAGCATATGAGGCAATGGGTTAAAATATTTCTGCTTCACTCAGGAGAATGACTGTAGTAATTGATCGATCAGTAGCATTTATTAATTTCCTACTATGTGCCAGGCACCGTGCTTAATGCTGGGAGACAAATGCTATAGAAGTTAGGGAGAATCCAATTCATTAGTGCCTGTTGATGAAGGGACCAGGAATCTTCCACATCCTCATAGCCTAAAAATAAGAAATATTATTGTGACAGAGAAATTTCTGTTGTGCTGTATGGTAACAAGAAAGAGGGGACAATGTGGTTGGTAGTTGAAAGAACACTAGACTTTGGAGTCAGAGGCTGTTGGTTCAAATCCTGTCTCCAATTCATACTACCTCTTTGACCTGGACAACTCAATTTGACTCCTTGGATTTAGTCTCCTCACCTGTAAAATGAGATTAGATGGTTTCTGAGGCTCCATCTAGCTTTACATCTATTGTTCTGTGAAAGAATCTGCATCATACATCCTCTCTTGTTTTCCTCCAGCTCTCATAGCATGCTCAAGACATCTGGACTTGGAGGCAGAAAGACCTGAGCTGAAATTCTGAACCAGACACTTACCAGCTATGTAACCCTGAACAAGTATGTAACTTCTCTGGGCCTTAGTTTCCTGATCTGTTAAATGGTATTTAAGATCTCTCTCAGCTCTAAATCTATTACCCTATGATCCTCCAAGCACTTAACCCTGTGATGTTCTCCTTTAGAAAAGCATTGGACCTCTTCCTCTGAAGCCCAATCCTGCCCCCATAAGATTAGCATCCTTCAGTTATGGAGTCAGAGATCATGTTTTGCAGAATCATTCTAGGAATTGGAAAGAGCCTCCTATATAAAGCTGTCTTCCACCTCTACATCCACATTGCACATTCTACCAGAGCTGTCTTCCTAAAAGATAGGTCTGCTTATCCTGGCACCTGAAGGATTAGCCTTAGCACTGTGGAAAAATTGCTCATCATCTCCTCATATGTGGGATGAAGATAATAAAACTTCTGCTGCTCCTATTATGAGAAAGGACTTCTGAACTCTAATGTGCTATATTAAAATGAGATAATGATGATGTCCATATGGTATTCAAAAATCTAGTCATAGTTGTAAGGAAAGCTTTTTGTAACCTCAAAGCATCATAGAAATGTGAATTATTATTAGCAAAGCATTATATCACTCTGTCCCTTACTCAGAGGTTTTCCATTCAGTTCATTGTGTGCACTGTCCTTTGCTGGGTACTAGGAGAGATTTGGAGATATACAAAAAATGGTCCCTGTCCACATGGAGCTTACAGCCTAGTAGATGGGAGAAAGCAGGAATAGATTTGAGGAGAAAACAAGGAAAGATGTGATTAAAAAGTCATAATTAACGGAAAGAGTTATGGGAGAATATAGGAGGGTGAGAATACTGCTGGTTAGAGAGTCATGGAAGGTTTCAAAGGTAAAGGAGCATTTGAACTGAGACCTAAATAAATCATGGATTTTGACCAGTACAGAAATGGGTGGGCACTGAGGACCTTCCAGGGATAAGGAATAGCTGGAATAAAGGCTAAGGATTGGGCAAGTATCGACTACATTCACAGAATTTAGAGTTGTCCAGTCTGACTTGTGTTAAAAATGAAAAGCCCTTTCTGAAGTCTTCCCAGTAAGGGAACCATAGAAAAGTTTAGCTCTAAATCTCCAAAATATAGCAGCTGTTTTTATCCATATGAACCAGGCAGAGTCTATGCTGAAATAATACCTAAAGGAAAAAGAGGCTGAAATGATATGAAGATGAAACTTTATCTATATTCTGTGAATATAAAGAAATACTATAGTACCAGCCTGAAAGAGAGAGAAGGAGGTGGGAATGAGATTCATAAGCAGTTAAAGGAGAGGAAAAGCTCTATGTTTTAGTAAATTGAAATATCTTCATTTCTGGGCACCACGTTTGAGGATGGACATTGAGAAGATGGAGCATATTCAGATGGGGAAGATGTCTAGGGTAATGAGCACACTAGCAGCCATGATATGGTAGGATGCATTGAAGCAAATGGGGATTGTGTGGTTGGAGAAGACTTGGGGTAGTGGGAAGAGGGTAGAAAAGATCGCTTTCTGCAAACATTAGAAGTATTGTTCTGTGCAGGAGGGATTAGATTTATCCTCTTTGACTGCACAGGACAGAACTGGAAAAAATTGGTGGAAGTTGCAGAAAGAAAAGGGGATTTTATTTCAATATAAGGAATACTCAGAAACAATAATAATTGTCCAAAATTGAAATGAATTGGCTCTGGAATCAGTCATTTCTCTATATTAGGGAGATTTAAGTAGCAGTTTCATGACAACTTGGAGTTATTCTGGAGGTGATTCTTGTTCATGAACCAGTTGGACTAGATTACTTCTAAGGTGCCAAAGATTTTATATATGAATAAAAGAAGGAGAGATAACATAACAGGAATATGGAGACTAAAAAAAAAGAAAGAAGAATACTAATGCCCCAAATGAGATGAGCATGATGAAGAAAACTAAGGACAACTCAAGTTGTTTTTTTTTTGGTCTACTGCTGATTTCTGTGTTTTGGGTTATATTGGACGAAAAAGGAGGATTGAGAAAGGAATAACTGGCAACAGAGAAAACTCGGAGATGTTCAATTTTAGTTTTGCTTCTTCTTTCTCTGCCAAGATGAATGTCTTTGGACAGGAAAAAAAGTACAAAACAAGTAGGGACATAATTAGAGAGCACTCAACTTCCATTTATGAATTCAAGTTCCTTGCCATGCATAAGGGAAAGTAAGATCAGTTTGATTAGATTACAATTCACCTTGTAAAAAAATGAAAAATGATGTGCCAATTAGGTTGGCGCTAGATTGTAGAGGACTTTAACTGTAAAACAAAGGAGCATATATTTCCTTCTAGAGCAGGACTTCTTAACCTGGGAGCTATAAACTTGTTATTTTATGAAGTGTTTCCTAACTATATTTCAGTATCAATGGTCTTATTTGTAATGCTACATTTTTTAACTTTTCTGCATTTAAAAACATCACTCAGAGAAGTGTCCATAAGCTTGACCAGACTACAAAAAGGATCTGTGACAGAAAAAAAAGTTAAGAATCTCTGTTCTAGAGGTATTTGGTGATGAATGGATTTTAATGAAGAGTGGCATGGCTAGATATGAGTTTTAGGAAAATCATTTTGATAACTAAGAAGAGGAATTAATTGTAGTGGGAAGAGATATGACACAAGGAAATCAATTAAGAGGTTGTTGCATTAGTCCACATGGACTACAAAGTTTGCAGTGGAGTGATCCATGGATCTATGCTTGTCTCTGTACTGTTTAACATTTTAATCAGTGTCATAGATAAAAGCATAGATGAAATGCTTATCCATCATACAAATGACACAAAGCAGTAACGGATAACTACCAGTATGCATAATAGAATTAAAAAAAAGAGGCAGCTAGGTGGCGCAGCGGATAGAGCACCAGCCCTGAAGTCAGGAGGACCTGAGTTCAAATCCAGCCTCAGACCAAACACTTAACACTTATTAGCCGTGTGACTCTGGGCAAGTCACTTACCCCCAGTTGCCTAAAAATTAAAAAAAAAACCTAAAAATAATAAAAAAAGAATCAAAACCAGAATTTGATGGACAAAAATGTTGATCCAAATAAAGATAAATAAATATAAATAAAATACAATAAAAGAAAATAGTTTAATAAGGGAAAAATAGTTTCACACAAGGATTAAAATTACCTTCACAAGTATATGATGTATGAAACATCATTAAACAGTAATTCATTTGAAAAAAATCTGGGGTTTTAGTAGACTTCAAGCTCAACCGGCACAGTGTACTAGGAAGAAGGAGGTGATATTCTTGTTCCCTGATTAGGTTATATCATGAGTACTGTGTTCAGCTCTATACATCATAGCTTACTAAAGATATTGTTAAGCTGTATATTGTGTCCAGAAAAGGACAACCAGGATGGTTAATGGCCTCAAGTTCAGGCCATGGGAGGTTCAGTTTAAAATCTAGAAGTGTTTACCTAGACAAGAGAAAATGTAAGCATGATATCTGTCTTAAAATGATCAAGAGACTGGGTCATGTGGAAGAGGCATTAGCTGTGTTTGGCTTGGCCCAGAAAGCAGGAATAGTGGATGGAAGATGCAATGCTTGGTATAAGGAAAAATTTCATCATTCAAGTTATCGAAAAACTGCTGGAGGTAATGGGGTTCTCCTCATTACACATCTTTACATAACACTTGGATGATTACTTTTCAAGTATGGTGAAGAGGAGATTCATTTGGGGCTATGGCTTGGGTAAAATGGTTACTAAGGTCCCTACCAGCTCAAAAATCTGAGATCCTATGATTCCAGCTCTGAGATTGAATAACTATAATTTTCTGAGCCTTACTTTTGAGGCTATTTCTCCTAAGTTTAGGAGTAATGCTTTTTAGACATAACTAACTCAGTTCGCTAAAGAGGTTTTTTAATTTGTTTGTTTTTGTTTGTTTGTTTGTTTGTTTTTAGCACATTCTAGTTTGGAGACTGCAGAAATTCTGGCAGCAGAGGAAGTCTTCACTCTCCTCAGCTTCAGAGAGGGTTTGAGGTAAAGGTCAATTAGAGAGTGAGAAAACAGTCAAGGTGTGGCTTTCTGTGGTTCAGGAAGGAGCTGAGGAAAGAAGGAAGAGAAAAAAAGGAGTAAGGGAGTAACAGGAGGAAGAGAAGACAAGGAGGGCAAGGGGAACAAGAATGAAGTGCTAACTAGGAGAAAAGGGAAAGAAAGGGAGAAACAGGAAGGCCACAAGATCCACAGAGGATAGTTAGAGTGAACAAGAAAGACTTCCTACATGAGTTGAGTTGTAAATCTGCCTTAAAGAAGGTAATCAACAAGGATTGACTGAAAGATTAAGGGAAATTATTCTAAGTGTTGGCAAAAAGTGAAAGATAGGACATATTGCGGAGATTGACTTCACTAGAATAGAAGGTATATGCTGAGCAACACAATGAGATATAAATTTAAATAGAGTAGTTTTAGATTATAGCAGTCTTTAACGCCAGACTGAGGGATCTGATCAACAATGACCTACCTTTCCTTTTCTTTCCATGAAATCTGACTGTATAGCTTGAACAAAACTCCCAGGATGGGAAGTTCTTCCACTAATGGCACAGGTCACCTCTCTTCACTCTAACAGGCCTCCCAGGGCTTGAAGACTCCCAACACTGGATGTTCCTTCTCCTTGGAGTCCTCTACACTGTCTCTATTGTGGGAAATAGCCTAATTCTCTTCATTGTCAAAGAGGAGCAAAGTCTGCACCAACCCATGTACTATTTCTTGTCCCTGCTTTCAGTCAATGATCTTGGTGTGTCCTTGTCCACACTGCCCTCAGTGTTAGCCACTTTCTGCTTCCATACCCAGGAGATTGCATTTGATGTCTGCATGGCACAGATGTTCTTCATCCACCTCTTCTCTTTCATGGAGTCTGGGATCTTACTAGCCATGAGCTTTGATCGTTATGTGGCTATCTGCAACCCACTGAGATATTCTACCATTCTCACTGATGCTCGAGTTGCACAAACATGCCTGTTCATTGGTATCCGAAGCTTCTGTGTGGTTTTTCCTTTGCCCTTCCTTCTGAAGCGTCTGCCTTTCTGTAAAGCCAACATCTTGTCCCATGCTTACTGCCTTCACCCAGACCTGATCCGTCTACCCTGTGGGGATATTACTATCAATAACATCTTTGGTCTGTCGTTGTCATCTGTACTTTTGCCCTGGATTCTGCACTCATCCTCCTCTCTTACCTTCTCATCCTCCGCTCTGTGCTGGCCATTGCCTCCCAAGAAGAGCGGCTTAAAACTCTCAACACTTGTGTGTCTCACATATGTGCAGTACTTATTTTCTATGTGCCCATGGTGGGTATCCATGGTTCATCGATATGGGAGATATGCACCACCATATGTGTATACACTAATGTCCCTTGTCTACCTCTTTGTCCCTCCCATGCTCAATCCTGTCATCTATTCCATCAAGACAAAGGAGATCCGTAGAAGGCTTATCAGGGTATTCTCTATGATTGAATGCTGAACAGGAGAAGCTAGAAAAAGAACACTAGCCACACACAGCAACATCCTATCACGTTCACTGTGACTTTAAGTGTTGGTTTTATAAGATTTGCACAAAGATACTAGTGTCTGTCATTTGGGTAAGCTCTAATATACTGAATATTTTAGAGAATCAGGGTCATGATGTCATATTCTGAGCAGACAGACTTCTCATACTAGTTTAATTCTCTGAGTCATAGCCTCTTGCAGTCATTTCCATTAGGTTCTACTTGTTCTCTATATGTACTATGCATTTCACATCAGTTCAGCTTTTACAGCAACTTAATCTTAGAAATGATCATAATGTAAATTATATCATAGACCAGATTCATTTTTTTTTTCATGGAAATAAAGTTCTTATCAGGGAAGTTCCTGGGCATAGACTTGGTTTCAAAGACATTGTAATTATTAACAACTTTTTTTTCTTTTAAGCAAAAAGAGAATAACTTTAATCTACTTTAAGCTACCAAATACCGCTCATGTTAGGGATTGGAGGACTGACTGACATCTTGGGATTTACAGTTCAAAGGGAAAAGCATTCACTTCTTAGTTTTGAGAGCAATTGGGCACTATGGGGATCCTTGAGACAGATGACAGAATAAAGTCATACCCCAGAGTTCTTAAAGAGATACGTACAGGTAAAGAAAGTGACTAAGAGGAATCAATCAACAGTCAATCAATAAACATTTATTAAATGCCTGCCCTGTGCCAGACACTGTGGTAATTGCTAGAAGAAAAGAGGTCTCAACGTCTGACTTTCAGGAAGAAACTTTTAACCTTCCCAGTCCTGCCTAAGCCTTAGAGAGCTTAGCCAGAAACATTCTGGTAAAGGGGACATAAGGAAAAGATGAAAGAGAAGGAAGGGCTGAATTGTGGTAGAAAAAGGCTGCTATAGGAGCCAAGAGGCCTTAAGTAGAATCCACCAGTTGTACCCACCTCTTCAAGGATTCAGGGAAGTTCCATAAGAGGTCTACTCTTCCCCTACTCTCCCTCATGATACCTGTCTGTTAATAGACTATGGAAAATCTACTGGCTTTTTTACCCAAACATTTCCATAACCTGAATTCTGCTTTATCTTTTATCATCAGGTGATGGGTTATTAAGAGATAAACATAAATTTAAATCAGGACAGAGCCAAACCTCTTTGTAAACATTAGAAAATTTTCTTAATTGGGACATCTAAATTACTGAGGTTGTGCTCCTGACTTTTCCTAGAATGGAAACTTTGGAAAGTAATAGAAGGCTTAGAGTAGGCAATTAAAAAATGTTTATTGACTGACTGACCACATGGAGCTGAGAGGCCTAGTCTAAGAAAGTAGCATACCACACTAGTAGTATCATAATGTGGCTTGATAAAATCTATAGACTGAAAGGAGGAAGAGAAAAGAATGCAGTGATATGAAGTGTCTGCAGTACAGTTACACCTTCCACATCAACGCTACCCAACCACTATTGTTACAAACTTAAGTACGTGAAATGGGCATAAAGACAACAATATATGTGTAATGAACAGAGTATTAGACTTGGAGTCCAGAAGGCCTTGATTTTCATCTATCTATGACACTAATTATTCTTAACTGTTTTACCATGAGTAAAATATTATACAACTCTGGGTGTTAAGGAGGACTAGCATCTCTGGTGCAAGGGCTTGTTGAGGCTTTTTCAGGCCTGCTTTCTGCCTTTGCTCTCCACCTGCCCCCCAACACTCACCTGTGGCTCCAAGAGGCTATAGCACATACACCAGCCACACCCCAGTAAAACCATTTCCACAGATTGACTAAACCACATTGAGGGTAACTGACAGGCCTCAAACCCAATGATGAGGTAGGGGGAATGTCTACCACAAGCATGTGAAGACTTCATCCGGGGGAGTGGATGGAATCCCAGATAAGAATAATTTGTTCCAATGGGACATGAAGGCGGCTGAAGCAGGAGCTGTGGAGCACTTAGAGCACTGTCAGGCATAGAAGATGCCATGGTCATCTACTGCATCCTGAACCATCCCCAGCTATCTTGACTTTTGCCCTGCCACTGGACTTTGATGACTGGAGGAAAGAGTGAGGCTGATGACTTCTCCCCACTCTGCCTCATTTAAATCCAATTTACATGCAAGTCAAAACATCATTATACATTTCTGAGACTTGGTTTCCTCATCTATAAAGTGGGAATAATAATTACCTTACAAGAGTTTTATGGAGACTAAAATGAAATAATAAATATAAAGTGTTTTATTAACTTAAAATTGACCTAAAACATACACTATTATTATTCTACAAAAAGTAGATAAATAACTAATAAAATATACAAGTAGATTATCATAAAACTTATGTGTTTATAGTGAAATCTTGCACAATCCTGGGAAAAGCTTCATGAGCTGCAAAGCCTGATAGACTAGTTAGGCAGAATTATTAACAGTGTATGGACATTGAGCTCTATGTCTTCAAAGAACTGTGAGGCTGTTGTGGCATCAGGGAGGGGAAGGAGAAATGGAGGCATCAAGGAATTCTGAGGGAGAAGAGAGGCAAGTCTAAAGGCCAGGACCCATAGCTTCCTCCATTCCTTTCCCAGTGTAGATTCTAGGCAAGTCAACAAGCATGAATTACTTACTAGGTTCCAGGCACTGTACTAAGCACTGGGAATAAAAATACAAGTAAATAAGACATTCCTAACCCTCAAGGAGCTTACATTCTAAAGAAGTAAGACAACCTACAAAATGAAGCAGTAAAAGGTAGGAGAAGGTATGCATTTGGGGGCATGGTAAAGAAAGTCTGAAGAGTCAGGAGTGGAGCCTGGAGAGAAAGGAAGACATGACTGGCCTGGGCACATTATTAAAATGGAGTTTCTGGGAGGAAGCAACCAATCAGAGTAAGGGGCTCCAGGGAGAAGGTAATTCTAGCATGAGAAGTCCAGAAGTGGAGCGAACTTCCAGGATGAGGAGGCTTCTGTAGAGGCATGGTAGAGAAGGACCAGAGAGTCAGGAGTAGAGTAAATGGAGAGGAGGAGGGTAATGAGGCTTGTTCATTGTTTTGGTCCTGACCCTCTCTATTTCTGGCTGACTCTGTGACCTAGGACAAGTCACTTTTCCTTCTCTGAGCATTGATTCCCCTGTTTGTACATGCAAAATCAATAAAAGTCTGACTAAATGAACTCCAAGGTCCTTTTTAGCTCTTAGAGTTTAGGGTCTAACATGGCATTCAGTAGTGGAAAGAAGTCTGAATTTGTACTTAGATGACCTGCTGTCCTGTGCTGGCTGTGCTACTTACTACATGTATGACCTCACAAATCCACTCACCTCTTTGGGTCTCAGTTTCCTTATCTGTAAAAAAGAAAGCTCCAATCTAAGTGGAATCTAAAGTCCCTTCAGGCTCCAAACCTGTGAACCTATGAACCTGTGACTTTGGGTCAAATCTTTGCTACTTACTGTGTAATCTGGGATAAATCACTTCACATCTCAGGTTCTCAGTTACTTCTCATGTAAAATAAGAGTGAAACACTAAGAACTCCGAGTTCTTCATTTATGATCCAGTGACAAATCTTGTTACAGAGAAGAGATTTTAAAAAAAAATGCACCTCCCTCTTCTCAGTGAGAAGGTGGTGAATTCTTTGGGTGGGTCCAAAGTATTGGGTAAGATGTCAGACACAGTTGCTGTGTTGGTTGGTTTTCCTTACCTTTTTTTTTTTTAATGTTACAAGGAATAGTTCAAAGGGCTTGGAGGCAGAAGAAGGGTATGTCAGAAATGACTATGAAATAAAAATAGCACATCAATAATTTTTTGGAAGAATGACACAGAATGGGCATAAGGAGGCAGCTACATATTACCAGTGACAATTTCTGTACAAAAAAGTAGAATATGAGACATGAATGTCATGTGTGATTGAGAATGGAGATAAATCAATCCTGTAGTAAGTACTAAGCACACACTTAGTAGGGACCCATTGCTCACATGCCACTGTGGTAGGCACTAGCAGGGATATAAAGTTTAGTCACTACAAGCTCTTATCTAAAGAGGAATTTGTAGATGGGGCCATTACACAGAATTCCTCATGCAGTTGAATTCTATCTATAGCAGCAAGAAGAACTGATGTGAGATGCATACTGGATTATTAGAATAGTCACGTTAAACACCAAGGTGGATGTTATGATTGCCTTTGTTATAGAATAATTGTTTGTTGTTCAGAATTCAGACTAACAACAATAACATAAAAAAAAAGTATGATGTGTTTGTCTTTGCCAAAACTATGGAAACCACTCTGGTATACCCAGCCAGCTATGACATTTGCATTAGCAAAAGGTCAAAGTGACTGAAAGAAGTGGTTTAGAAGGAGTAAATTCTAAGGCATGGCATTGTAAGCTCAACTCTGATCCTATCTTCTGTATTGTCTTGTTAACGCTTCTTAAGTAACCCAATTTAACTATAGGACTAATAATTTGGTTGTGCTCTAGTAGGGCCTTTGGATTTAGTGTCAGTTTTTTTTTAATTCCCCTTAGTTATCAAGGAATTCTTCACTACAGTGCCATTACTTGTGAAAAGATTGTTCACATTTAAAATCTGTAGGAATTTAAATTCATGCCTGAAATGTAGTAAGCACTACATAAATACTTATTTACTGAATAAGAAGTCCTTTAAAAAAAACTTTACAATGCATTTTTTGTTCTCCTTCAATAGTAGGATTTTACTTATGCTGTTCACTTTGTCCATCCATACAAAGCTGCATTAGTATCTTTGCTAATGAACTTTGGAAACACATGAAGAATAGGATCTAACTTATTCTTTTTTAAGTGTTGTAACATTGTCCTACAGACATTCATCAGCTCTCAGTGATGCTGGAATTATTGTGGTATCAATGAATATGGCAATTATCTTGACACGTGATAGTGATTGTACAGGTGTGGGATAAAACATGTTAAGGAGAAAGGAACTCTTCAGCACACTAATCACAAAGATTGAATCATTTAATGGACATAGTAAAGAAAGCATACAGAAGTATTTGAGACCCATTCTGAGCCATGATACTCAACTCTTGTGTATATAGTAGGCACATCCAACCAGTGGCAGGGGGTTGGTGCCTACATTTTTAACTCAAAAACTTGGAATGTAGTGGTTCCCTCCTTTTGCTCAGCACTACTATAATGTTACTAGAGGAAAAAGTGCCCATCTGGGAAGGATTGATTGGTCAAGATTGTGGGTTAGTCCACTCATTACAGTAGTGACTGGTAAATCTCTTTATAAAGGACTCACAATCTTGAACTCTGTGCCCTATGCTGACTCCATGCCAAGCCTTTGTCTAACATGTGAATTGATCCCTAGCACAGTAGGAGAGGTAGACTTCTTCCTCTGAATGGCCAGATGAGCATATACATAAGTCATTTGGTTGTATTGCTTACTACAAATGAAAATGTACAAACTATAAGAAAATGGAAAAAGGTAATGGAAAAAGGGAAATAACTACATAAAATATACTAAGCTAACTAAATACAATATTGAAAGATAGATGAGAATATACTTTAGAAGCTAATTGAAGAACAGGATATATTCCTATTCCCACAATTACATATTTAATCACATACATATAATATGCATAACAAGATAGGAAAATTAAATCACTTGCTACATGGGGAAATATATATATATATATATATATATATATATATATATATATATATAATCTGTCCTTCCAAAGATTCATTGAAGACTTCTTGATTTGTAATGGAAAACACTAAGTTTGTACCTATTCTAAGCACATTGTTATCTGACAGTTCTCCTGAGGCAGCCTTTAAATTTCAACACTTGTTATACAAATCACCAGAAAGATGGTGGTATTGATGTGATGATGGCGATTATGATAGCCAATGGTGATGATGATGATAACAATGATGGTGATGGTGATAATGGACCATTTCTCTCCTCCTCCAGAAGGTCTGCCCCTACCATTCCTGTCTTCCTTAACTGAAGATCTCAGGCATCTGTTTTTTTTTGTATCACTCGTGATATTTTTGTATTCTCCCTCATATGGTTAAGCATTAATTTATATGTATATCCTGCCTCCCCATATGACTATAAGCTCAATCAAAGCAGTCTATATTGTATAGCTCTTTCTTTCCTAGTTTCCTACACAGAATAAACACTAAACAATGCTTATGGATTATAATGATGACAGTGATAATAATGACTTTCAGAGTAGTACCACAACCCCCAGATCCAAGTGGGTCACATACATAGTCGGCGAAACATGCGGACAATACTTCGTCTGATCTCCTTTGTTTTGGCACTATAGATAATGGGGTTGAGAACAGGGGGCACAAAAAGGTAGATATTTGACATGAGCACATGCACATATTGAGGGGCATGTTTGCCAAAGCGATGCACAATGGAGACACCAATCAGGGGTATGTAGAAGATGAGCACAGCACAGATGTGTGACACACATGTGTTAAGAGCCTTGAGCCTCTCCTCACGGGAGGCAATGGCCAGCACAGAGCGAAGGATCAGAACATAAGAGAGAATAATAAAGAAAAGGTCCAGGCCAATAGTAGATATAAGCACAAACATCCCCATAAACGCTGTTGACAGTAATATCAGCACAGGCTAATTTCATCACGTCTGGGTGCAGGCAATAGGAATGGGACAGCACATTGGGTCTACAAATGGGCAGCCTCGTGATGAGGAAAGGGAGGGGAAAGAGGGTTGTGAAGCTTCGGGCTGTCACAGCCAGGCCCATCCCTGCAATCACCTGGTTGGTGAGGACAGAGGCATAGCGCAGTGGGTTGCAGATGGCTACATAGCGATCAAAACTCATGGCCAGCAGAATGCCAGACTCCATCATGGAGAATGAGTGAATGAGGAACATTTGAGCAAGGCAGGCATCAAAAAGAATGGCCCGGGCATTGAGGCAGAAGGTTCTGAATACAGTGGGAAGTGTAGCCAGGGACATGGCCACATCACTGAAAGACAGCATGGACAGGAAATAGTACATGGGTGCATGGAGTCTAGACTCTCCCCATACTGCCAACAGTATCATTGTATTGCCCCCAAGAGCCACTGTGTACATCATGCAGAGGGGCCCAGCCAGCCACTTCTGAGTGCCCTCTAGACCAGGGATCCCTGTCAGGAGAAATACAGTGGGGTGTGAGACATTGAACAGTCCCATGGTGAGAGATCAGGAAAATCTTCACTCTCAGGTCTTCTGGCGCAGAGACATCAGAAGAACCCTTTTAGAGGAGAATCAAGAGATAGGGAAATTAAAGGCTTACGTTCAGAATTAGAGAGCTCTAAAGACTTTAGCTATTCCCTAACTATTTGCCCACCTGCAAAACCTCATTGGGTCTTATTTTACTCCATTCAGTGATCACAAGTCTCTGGCCCCCTTCAATTTCCCTCTCCAAGTCAAAGTGTTATAAAATCACTTGGCTTTACCTCCTATGGAAAGTGAACAATGTACTCAAAAGATAAAGAATCATGATACTGTAAAAATATTGTAACAGCCTCAGACACGTGATACTTACTAGCTGTGTGACCCTAGACAAGTCACTTAACCCTGATTGCCTCACCAAAAAAAAAAGAAAAAGAAAAAAATGAAATACTGTAACAAATATCATAAAATATATTAAACATAGTGACATTTCAACAGAATCTCTCAAAATGTTCCTGATTACTAGGTAACTAGGACTATGAGTTTGTAGCTCCCCAGAAATACCTTATTATATAGTGCTGTGGGACAGAGAATTGACAGAATGTTGGACACACTCATCAAGTGAACACAAATAGTTTCTGTACCTCACTGCTTGGGGTAGCAGTGTCTCTTGTCACTAGATGGGTACATTCTACAAAGGGCTGTAATCAGAGAATGTATCAGCAAGGGTGCAGGCTCCCATGCTTTATAGTGATATCAACTCCTCAGGCTTAGATGGGTCATGACTCATAGGGCACCACTCACCACTGGTCACTGTTCTTTCTGTTAAGTTTCATCTGTTTTTTTCTTCCTCTGTCTCCCCTCTCTTAAAAACTCTCATGACAGGAGACATTCCACATGTATAGCCCTAAGAAATGTTAACTTCTGGTTTCTTTCTCAGACATCATGCCCTTTGGCCCAAATCATTCTGGGAAATGTAGTCCCAAAAGAGTTTTTGTCTGTCTAGACAAAATATGCCTGGAAGCCACATGGAACTCCTTACAGAAGGAGAGGAGATGCAAAGGAATATGATCATAGGTTCAAAGAGGCATAGATTATAAATTGGAAGAAATTTAAGAGGTCATCTAGTTCAGACTTTTCATTTTACAGATAAGGCAACTGAGACCTCAGAAGGATAAGTGACTTGCCCAAGGTCATAGAGGTAGTAAGCTTCAGAGGCAAGTTTGGATCCCAGGACCTCCAACTCCAACAGTGGTGCTCATTCCATTAGACCTTCTAGTACAAAACATAAATAAATAAACGGAGTCTGAGAGAAATAAAGAAAATTCCTCATTGTATGTGGCAGAACCAATAGTAGAACCCAGGACTCTTGATTCCCATTTCAGTGTACTTACTTCACTAAGCATCTGATTGGAAAAGGACATTTAATCAATTTGCTAAATGTGTGGAATGCTTTATAGAATACCTTGAGTCACTGAATTTATTGCCAACTCCAAGCAAATAGATACCCACTACAGGTCCCTACTTCACTGGTAAATCATGGTGAATTGTTCATTGTGAGATTTATCATAGTGAATGATTAATCTCATTTGAATACACACACAATTCTCTATGTTCCTCAGCACTGGACTGTCTATCATTTTATCACTTGGACACAAGGAAAGGCTTCTGCCCAGCATCCCTCCTACTTCTTACTACTGCCAGAGCCAATTCTCAGGAGATATAATCTTTTCCTCCCCAGAAGAGCCCAAACTCAATATGCAGGTGCCTTGGGAGCATCAGCCCAGTGACAGTCAGGACATCTTAGGGATTGGTTATCAACTTGGAGCCTTTTCCAAAAGCAGAGTTAGATTATGGACAGACTTTCAGAAAGGAGTGCCCTGGGAGGTGGGGTGAGGGTCAAATAATACTGACCACTTTCCCGTCTTCCCTAGCATACTCCCTTAGGTAAACTCTGTCATCTACATTGTCCTATTTGCTATTCTTTGCCCTCAGTACTCCATTTCTTCCACTTTCTGCCTTTTTACTAATTGTTGCCCATACCTTGAATATTCTTCCATCTCACCTCAATCTCCAGGCTTCCCTAGTCTCCTTCAAGACTCAGCTTAAATGCCTTTAGACTGACTTCCTGAACACAGATTAGGGGCTTGAAGAAGATATCTTTACCAGTCAAAATATGGCTGCCCATATACCTTATCCTCCATTATGGATTGATTGTATTACCGCTTATGGGAAGGAAAGGGCTTGTGGCTTGACAACCAAGGATCCAAAAGGTCCCAGGAAATGCTTTCCCCAGAAGATCTCTTTATGCTGCAGGGTCCTTGATACCTAGAAGTGAAGGGGTGATTTGCCAGTAGGAATGCAGGGTAGTGGCCACAAAAGGAGAAAATTAACAGATGTGCAGTATATCAGAACTGGAAGGTATCTTAGGATGATCTAGAGCAGAGGTTCTAAAAACATCTGAGGGGAACCTCTGAATGTACTCAAGACTCTTTCAGGATGTCCAAAAGATCAGAACTATTTTCACAATAACATTAAGATGTTTTAATTTCTAATGCAATCCATATCAATAGACATAACATTCACAAACAAAAGCTTTTTTGGGGGGAGCTGTGCTCAATAATTTTTAGGAGAGTAAATTTGTCCTGAGACCTAAAAATTTGAGGACTCCTGATCTAGACCAATTTAGTTATTTAACAGAGGAAAGTCATGCTCCTAGATCATGCAGCTAATTTGTAGCAGATTCCAGATTTGAATCCTAGCCTTCAGATTCTCTATATGCCATGCTATTTGTGCCACATCAAGATGCCCTGTCTGAGATGCCATCCTACCAAATCACCCAGGCCTTATCCTTGACTCTTCCTGACCTTCACTGGAAGTTATCTTAGAAGGGATGAAGAGGACAAGCCCAGAAGGAAACTTAAGAATTTTGTGAAGAAAGAATCAAAGTGAATGAAAGATCAGTTAATCAATCAGCAAGGGAATTTGCAGGCACTCTTTGGTACTAGAAATACAGGCAAAAATAAAGCAGACCCCCATCTTCAAGGAATTTATGTACATGTGTCTTTCGAAAGAATAGAAATATATTCAAAATATTTACAAAATAAATAAAAGACAATTTTAGAGTGGAGTCACCAGCATCTGTGAGTGGAGCATTGGGGTGAAGGTGGGGGAAGGGTGGGGGGGGGAGTAGAAATGGCCCTGAATGGGTTATGAATCCAGAAAATCTTCCTGGGTTACTTTTTTTCTTGCTGCACCTACTTTCTTCCTCCCAAAAACGATATTTTTTGACGTGATGATTTCATAGCTTGGCAAAAGTCAACAGACATTTATTTAGCACCTCCTGTGTTCCAGGAACATTGCTGAGTGCTGGAGATACAAATGAAGACAGAAGACAGTCTCTAATCTCAAGGAACTCTCAGTCTAATGACAGAGCTTAGTGGCAAAAAGCTTGAACCTTCAAGCTCAAATCATTGGGCTTGAACCCTGGTTCTGACCCTTCTTAATCTATGTGACTTCAGCTGAGAGTTACTTAACTTATTTGGGTCTCACTTTCCTCATCTGTAAAAGCTGGATAAAATTTAATCTACTTGTTAGGATCATTGTAAGGGAAGTGCTTTGTAAACCTTCAAGCACTATGGAAATAGGAATTACTTGTTTAAAGCCTCTTCCAGCTCTGATTATGGGTGACTGGAGAAAAGCAGTAAGATGCTGACCAAGATTGGACTCATTTGGGCTGAAGTGCTCTGATCCCCAGACTGGCAGAGAGCCTGCATTTGTAGCATGTTCCTGGATTCCCTCAGAGGGCAAAGTGCCTGCCTCTGTGGTTATCATGATGACAGCAAGGAACTGGAAATGTGTTCCCCTCCACACACACCTCATTCTTTATCTGACATCTTCTCTAAGCCCTCAGGTGCTAACTTTAAAGCAGAATTCTTAGCTTGAAGTCAGTCCTCTGTAGTTCTAGCTTTCTAGGAGTGTTGTTCCCTATCACCATGTCTGTGTCTTCTGTTCCTTCTCAAGGCTACAGAGCCCTGTTCTGTCCATCCCACTGTCTCTGTGCTGAACAGCCTTAGACCTGACCTGAATTCCAGCTTTTATGAAAGAAATCCCAGAGACCAGCTATGTGGTCCTAAGAGACAGCTGTGGTAGAATGCAAATGTTCCTGAATGCTGAGTCAAGAACACCTGGATTTAAATCCTGGCTCTGACATTAACTAGTGTTTAACCATGGACATATCACTTAAGCTCTCAACCTCAGTTCAGCTATAAAATGAGAGTGATAATATCTCTGCTACTTACCTTACAGGAGTGTTGTCATGAAAGCATTTTGTTTAGGGTAATGCAAATGTCTTTTATTAAGGATTCTGGGAGGATGGATTTCATACCCAATCCTCTTTCCACTTTCAGTTCCTTCCCTCTGGGAAACTGATGCCTTCAGAACCTAAATTATCCTCTAGACATTCAACTCTTTCTGCCTATTTGCCTCTTCAACCTCTTTCAATTATGTCCCAGCTCAGAGGAATAGTACACACACACACACACACACACACACACACACACACACACACACACACGGAAACAAAAGCCCAGAGAGGGAAAGGGATTTACCAAAGGTCACACAATTAATTGCTGACAAAAATGGAGTTCCACCAGTGTTCCCAGCATCCAATCCAGTGTTCATTACTTTCTTTGAGTTCCTATTATGTCTATGTCCATAACATTGCTCCATCCCTGAGACTTACCCTATGTAGTCATAGGACCAGAAGAAAATAGAAGAGACAAGTTGCTCATCAGCCCAGAAAGATCCCAGAACTCGCCAGACCCATCCAGAAAAGTAGACTGATGGAAAGATAGCCTTATACACAGAACTGTGTGCATCCTTCTCCCTGCCTGTCACAATGTGAGCAGGTCTATAGTCACTCTATTCATGGCCTCATCTGAGACTCCAGGGAAGGGACAGAGAGGAACAGGTGGAAGTGAGTGATGAGATGAGGCTCAGGACCCTCTTGGGGCTTCATACCCTCCTCCCTGAGTGCACAAGTATGTGCTAGACCAGCAGTGGGGAACCTCCAGTTTTGAGGCCACATGTAGCCTTCTAGATCCTTCAGTGTGGCCTTTTGACTGAGTCTAAGTTTTACAGAACAAATCCTTTCATTAAGGGGATCTGTTCTGTGAAGTTTGCATGCAGTCAAAGGGCTGCACTTGAGCAGCCTCGAGGCCACAGGTTCCCCACCCCTGCTCTAGGCTCAAAGTTCCAAATGAGAGAGTAGAATATCATTGTGACATTTATGACACCATTCTTTTCCTGTCTGAATGTGGTCAGGTCATGGTTTTCATCACAGTTTGGAGGTGAATATAGAATATAGAATCCATTCCAAAACAGTTTCAAGCACATGTCTTCAGCTGTTTCCCATGAAACACTGAGGCAGAGAAAAGAAGGATGAAATACAACATTCATTTCTATTAAAACACTTGAAAGTGTTTTAATAGAAATGAATGTTGAAAAATCCATTTATACCTATGCTTTCAAGCATAGGTATAAATGGATTTTTCCTTAAATTGATAGAAAGTATTTATCTAAAACCATCAATAAGCATTATTTGTAGAGGGATAAAGCAGATGCCTTCCCAGTAAGATCTGGTGTGAAACAGGGATGGCCAATGTCACCAAAATGATTCACTATTGTATGGGAAATCCTAGCAATAGCAATAAGAGAAGAAAAAGAACCAGAAGGAATCCAGATAGGCAATGAAGTAACAAATCTATCTCTTTTTATAGAGAATATGATGATATACTTGTAAAATCCCAAAGACTCACCAAAACATTAGCTGAAAAAATTAATAATATTAGCAAAGTAACAAGACATAAAGCAAATCCACGTAACTCACTAGCATTCCTATATATCACACAAAAAAACCCCTACAATAAGAGATAGTAAGAGATACTCCATTTAAAATAACTCTGGAGTATATAAAATACCTGGGAGCATACCTGCGGAAAACAATCCTTTATAAAGAAAATTATAAAATTACAAAAAATAAAAAGTTTTTATACAAATATAATCAGATTTAAATAATTGGAGAAATATTAATTGTTCAAAGGTAGGGGAAGGCCAATATTTAAAAAATGACAATTTTACCTAAACTAATTTATATATTCAATGCCATTCCAATTAAATTACCAAAAAAAATTTACTGAATTATAAAAAAAAATAACTAAATTCATTTTTACAAAAAGTCAAGAATGTCAGAGTAACTAATGAAAAAATTGTAAAGGAAAGAGGCTTACCATTCCTTCTCTGGAGACCTGAAGCACTTATTAATGTTATTATTATAATTTAGGATATACTATACATATGTTGTCATGCAAAACATATGCATAACAGTCATGTTGCAAAAGAAAAAAATAGATAAAAAGAACTTAAGAAAAATAAATAAAGTAAAGAAAACTATACTTCAGTCTGTATTCAGACATCATCAGTTCTTTCTCTGGGAATGGATAACATTTTTTTTCATAAGTCCTTCAAAGTTGTCTTGGATTGCTGTATTGCTGAGAATAGCTAAGTCATGCACAGCTGATCATCTTACAATATTGCTGTTATTTTATACACAGTACATTTCACTTTGCATCAGCCCACGCAAGTCTTTCCAGGTTTTTCTGAGAGGATCCTGCCCGTCATTTCCAATAGTACAGTAGTATTCCATCATAATCTCATACCACAACTTGTTCAGCTATAAACGCAACTGATGGGCTTCCCCTCAACTTCTAATTCTTTATCCCCAGAAAAGAGCTGCTATAAATATTTTTGTACCTGTTTAGGTCCCTTTCCTTTTTGTTTTTATCTCTTTTAGGATACAGACCTAGTAGTGGTATTGCTAGGACAAAGGGTATGTATGTATGTGTTTTTAACTTTTTGGGCATACTTCTAAATTGCTCCAGAGAATATCTGAATCAGTTCAAAACTCCACCAACAGTGTATTAAAATCTCATTTTTCCCACATCCCCTCCAACATTTGTCATTTACCTTTTCTATCCTATTAGGCAATCTAATAGTTATAAGGTAGTACCCTTAGAATTGTTTTAATTTGCATTTCTCCAATCAGTAGTGAGTTAGAGTATTTTTTCATTTGGCTATAAATAGCTTTGATTACTTCATTTGAAAATTGATATCTTTTGATAATTTATCAGTTAGGGAATGGCTCTTATCTTTATAAATTTGACTCAGTTTTCTATATGTTTGAGAAATGAGGCCTTTATCAGAGAAAATTGCTTCAAAACTTTTTTTTCACCGTTACTATTACTAACTGTATTTTCCCTCCATCCTATTCCTCCACCCCATCTATTCTATTCTCTCTCTTTTCATCCTGTCCTCCTCAAAAGTATTTTGCTTCTGGCTACCCCTTCCCCCAATCTGTGCTCCCTTCCATAACCTCCCCCCTCCACTTTCTCTTATCTCTTTCTCCTCCTGCTTTCCTATAGAGTAAGATAGATTTCTGTACCCATTTGACTGTGCATGTTATTCCTTCTTTGAGCCACTCACTTCTCCTCAACTCCCCCTTCTTCCTTGCCACTGTAAAAGCTTTTTCTTGCCTCTTTTATGCAAGATAATTTATACCATTCTATCTGTCCCTTTCTCTTTCTCCTAGTATATTCCTCTCTCACCCCTTAATTTTATTTTTTAGATATCATCCCCTCATATTCAACTCACATCTGCCCTCTGTCTATATATATCCTTCTAGCTATCCCAAGGTCTTATGAGTTACAAATATCATCTTCCCATGCAGGAATGTAAACAGTTTAAAATTATTATGTCCCTTATGATTTCCCTTTCCTGTTTACCTTCTCTTGAGTGTTGTATAAGAGTCAAATTTTTAATTCAGCTCTGGTCTTTTCATCAAGAATGATGAAAGCTCCTTTGTCTTGTGGAATATCATCTTCCAAATCCTCTGGTCCTTTAATATAGAAGCTGCTAAATCTTGTGCTATCCTGAATGTGGCTCCATATTTGAATTGTTTCTTTCTGGCTGCTTGCAATATTTTCTCCTTGACCTAGGAACTCTGGAATTTTGCTCTAATATTCCTGGGAATTTTCTTTTTGAGATCTCTTTCAGGAGGGGAGGTGATCAGTGGATTCCTTCAATTTCTATTTCACCCTGTGCTTCTAGAATATCAGGGCAGTTTTCCTTGATGATTTCTTAAAAGATGATGTCTAGGCTCTTTTGTTCATCATGGCTTTCAGTAAGGCCAATAATTTTTAATTATCTCTCCTGAATCCATTTTCCAGGGCAGTTATTTTTCCAAAGAAATATTTCACATTGTCTTCTTTTTTTTATTGTTTTGTTTTTCTTTTAATGTTCCTTGATTTTTCATAAAGTTATTAGCTTCCATTTGTTGCATTCTAATTTTTAAGGAATTATTTTCTTCAGTGAGCTTTTGTACCTCATTTTCCATTTGGCCAATTCTGCTTTTTAAGGCATTCTTCTCCTCATTGGCTTTTTGGACCTCTTTCAGCATTTGGTGTAGTCTGTTTTTTTTTTCTTTTGTTTTTTGCTCTTTGGTTAGGCAATTGGGGTTCAGTGACTTGCCTAGGATCACACAGGGAGTACATGTCAAGTGTCTGAGGCCCTATTTGAACTCAGGTCTTCCTGACCCCAAGGCCGGCCTCTATCCACTGTACCACCTATCTGCCCCTTAGTCTGTTTTTAAGGTGTTATTTTCTTCAGTATTTTTTTGTGTTTCTTTAGCAAGCTGTTGGTTCATTTTTTCATGATTTTCTTGCATCACTCATTTCTTTTCCCAATTTTTCTTTACCTCTCTTATTTGATTTTCATAATTCCTTTTAAGCTCTTTCATGGCCAGAGACCAATTCATATTTTTCCTTGGAGGCTTTGGATGTAGGAGCTTTGACTTTGTTGTGTACTTCTGAGTATGCATTTTTTTAAAATATAAATTTATTTATTATTAGTTTTCAACATTCACTTCCACAGGTTTTTGTGCTCCAAATTTTTGCCCCATCTCATCCCTTCCCTCACCCCAAGATGGCATGCATTCTGAATATCCCTTCCCCTAGTCTTCCTCTCTTCTCTCTCTCCCCCCTTCTCTTATCCCCTTCCCCTTCTATTTTCCTGTAGGGCAGGATAGACTTCTGTACCCCATTTCCTGTATTTCTTATTTCCCAGTTGCATGTGAAAACTTTTTTTTAAAACATATGTTTTTAAAACTTTAGGTTCAAATTTTCTCTTCCTCCCCCCCACCCACCCTCATTGAAAAGGCAAGCAACTCAACAAAGGTTGCAGGTGCAGTTATGCAAAACACTTCTATAGTAGACATGTTGTGAAAAACTAGCTCTATTTCCCTTAATGCTATCCTGCCCTCCCATTTATTCTATTCTTTCTTTTGACCCTGTCCCTCCTCAGAAGTATTTACTTCTGATTACCCTTTCCCAATCTGCCCTCTCTCTATCATCCCCGCTCTCTTGTCCCCTTCTCCCCCTATTTTCCTGTAGGGTAAGACAGATTTCCATACCCAATTGAATGTGTATGTTATTCCCTCCTTAAGCCAAATCCTATGAGAATAAGATTCATCATTCCCTCACCTTCCCCTGTTTCCCCTCCACTGTAGAGACTTTTCTTTCTGTTTTTTTTTGTGAGATAATTTACCCCATTCTACCTCTCCCTTTCTTCTTCTCTGAGTATATCCTCTCTCATCCCTTAATTTTATTCTCCAGATATGACCCCTTAATCTTCAACTCACCCTGTGCCTATCTATCTATCTATCTATCTATCTATCTATCTATCTATCTATCTATCTATACATACACATAATTTTTTTCCTTCAACTACCCTAATACTGACAAAGTTCTCATGTGTTATAAATATCATCTTTCCATGCAGGAATGTAAACAGTTCAATCTTAATAAGTCTCTTATGATTTCTCTTTCCTGTTTACCTCTTCATGTTCCACTTGAGTCTGTATTTGAAAGTCAAATTTTCTATTCAGCTCTGGTCTTTTCATCAGGAATGCTTGAAAGTCCTCTATTTCACTGAATGACCATTTTTTCCCCTGAAGGATTATACTCAGTTTTGCTGGGTAGGTGATTCTTGGTTGTAATCCTATCTCCTTTGCCCTCCGGAATATTATATTCCATGCCCTGCGTCCTTTAATGTAGAAGCTGCTAAATCTTGTGTTATCCTGATTGTGTTTCCACAGTACTTGAATTGTTTCTTTCTGGCAGCTTGTAATATTTTCTCCTTGACCTGGGAACTCTGGAATTTGGCTACAATATTCCTAGGAGTTTTCCTTTGGGGATCTCTTTCAGGAGGAGATCTGTGGATTCTTTCAATTTCTATTTTGCCCTCTGGTTCTACTATATCAGGGCAGTTTTCCTTGATAATTTCTTGAAAGATGATGTCTAGCCTCTTTTTTTGTTATCATGGCTTTCAGATAGTCCAATAATTTTTAAATTATCTCTCCTGGATCTATTTTCCAGGTCAGTTGTTTTTCCAATGAGATATTTCACATTGTTTTCTAATTTTTCATTCTTTTGGATTTGTTTTACAGTGTCTTGATTTCTCATAAAGTCACTAGCTTCCAATTGCTCTATTCTAATTTTTAAGGAAGTATTTTCTTCAGTAATCTTTTGGACTTCCTTTTCCATTTGGCCAATTTTTCTTTTTAGGGCATTTTTCCTCATTGGCTTTTTAGACCTCTTTTGCCATTTGGGTTAGGCTATTTTTTAAGGTGTTATTTTCTTCAGTATTTTTTGGGGTCTCCTTTAGCAAGCTGTTGACTTGTTTTTCATGATTTTCTTTCATCACTCTCATTTCTCTTCCCAGTTTTTCCTCTACTTTCCTTACTTGCTTCTCAAAATCCCTTTTGAGCTCTTCCAAGGCCTGGGACTGATTCCTATTTTTCTTGGAGGCTTTGGATGTAGGAGCTTTGACTTTGTTGTCTTCTTCTGGTTGTATGTTTTGATTTTCTTTTTCACCAAAGTAAGATAATATAGTCTGACTCTTTTTGCGCTGCTTGCTCATGATCCCGGCCAATTACTTGAGTTTTAAAGTCTTTGTTAAGGTAAGAGTCTGCTTCCAATGTGGAGAGTATTGTCCCAAGTTTCAGGGGTTTGTATAGCTGTTTTCAGAGATACTTGTAGGGACCTGTAAATTTTCAGTTCTTCCAAGGTGGTACGAGAAGGGGCGAGGTGTTTACTTCTTTTCTGGCCTGTGACCACAAGTATTCCTTTCTGTCCTGTACCTATGAGGAGGGGTTCTTCTCATAGCCACCACAAGCTCCACCATGCCAGCACTCCTCCTCACCCCAGCACTGCCGCCCAGAATTGTGACCCACATCCAAGCAGGGGCAAAGCAAGAGATTCCTGCCTCAGCACTGGCAAAGAGATCCCTGCAATCCCTCTGTGATCAGCCACTGGATTCCCCCTCAGTCTGTGGGCCAGAAGCTTGGGAAGCAGCTGCCCCTCCCAGGGCCACGCTCTTGGGGAATGGAGCTGAAACCCAGCTTTCCTCTCTGAGCACCGCAGAAACTGACTTTTCCTACTGACCTTCTAAGTTGTCTTTGGCATTGGTGGATTGAGGAGTCTGGAAATCTCCACAGCTGCCCGGATTCAGTCCTCTGAGGCCTGCTCCAGGTTTGTTGTGGCCTGTGTGCCCACGCTGTGCTGCGCTGAGCTCCCAGCCCAGCGCGATACACCTTTCTTATCAATCATCCAGGTTGTCTTGGACTAGAAATTTGTTTCACTCTGTCTTTTTGTGGGTTCTCCTGCTTCAGAATTTATTTAGAGCCATTTTTTATGAGTATTTGGAGGGGTTTGGGGGAGAGCTCAAGCAAGTCACTGCTTTCACTCTGCCATCTTGGCTCCGCCCCCTCTGAGTATGTGTTTTGATCTTTCTTGTCACCACAGTAACTTTCAAGTCAAGAGGTTTTTTTTCCTGTTGTTTTCCCATTTGTTTAGATAAGGATAGCTAAAATTTAGGTTATTGTTGTTCCTAACAACAATCTGGTGAGGCTTTTTATCCCCCTTGTCCACACACAGAGTATCAATATCTATTTTTTCTTCTTCTTGTCTCCACATTTTGGTAGTTATGTGGAGAGTCCTCTGTGCAATTCGCCCATCTCCTTTATTTTTTTTTTCGTATTTTGCCCTTCCTGGACATAACCAGCACAACATTTCCAGCCACAAGTGCCAGAACTACAACTACAATGACAGCCATAATACCAGCTTTTAGTCTTTGCATTGAAAATTCAGGTGCCTTTCCATCAAGATAATAGATTAAGTTTTAGCAGGATTCAGATCAAGCATTTCACCATTTATGTCAAGATTAATTTTACTGGAATAAAAGAGAAATCACTTTTTACATCTTTCTCAAAATAATAAGCCACATCAGCTGTGTCCACATCATTAGTGCTTTTCTGGGTACTATTTTGCATCAGGTCAATAGTGCTATCCTCTTCAAACAAAAATCTTTTGATGTATTTAGGGTTCAGTTAATAACGATGATGAATTTCCTGTTTGATGGCATTTTCTAAGATAGTACTATTAAAAGGTTTTTCTCTTGTTTTGTGTTTCAGTTCAATGATGAACCAGTATGTTCTTGCTAGTTTACTGCATGGTATTTCACTATCCTTATCTTACTCCAGCTGTATTCACACACCAGCAAAGAGCAGTACCATTACACTGGCAAGGATGAAGTGACCATGGGCGTCACAATCAGGATCATATATTCCATCCATTATCTTTAATAGCTCCTTCTGGTTTATTTCTCAGTCCACTCTTTGAATTAATCATTTTTGCCTTCCTCACCAAACATTTTGTAGCCAGTTTTGAACAGGTGACTATATTTGGTGAACCAATAGCCTGACATTGGCACGCATCAGGTGATATTTCAGTGCATTTTTTAAACTTGTTTGTTTCACAGAAACAAACTTTCTGTCCTGGAGCAGCAGCGGAGCGCAAGAGCTGGTGGGGAGAGCCATGGAGAGCTCACCAGAAGGAGCTAAAAGGTACAGGGGCGCGGAGCTCCTCCCGCCCCTCTGATAAGCAGAGTGGGTCGGACCCACGCAAGGACCTCAAGGCCTCGGGCTAGGGGGAGGGAGCGAGGTCTCGTGCCCCTTGAAACTGGGAGACGCGAAGAGGGAAGGTCACCTGTTCCCAAGCGCGAAGAGGACCCGGAGGTGAGCTTGAAGAGGTCTGGAAGTCAGCCAGACTTGCGGAGGGCCAGAGCGAGTCTAGGGCTGTGGGCTGGTGTCTGGAGCCGCGCCAAGACCAGCCCTACCGCCCTAGTCTCTGCCTCTCTCTGAACCCCACCCTCAGCGCTGTGGTACCCCTGCCTTTCACGCCCACCTGTCCTAAGGCTTACGGGGTAGAGTCACTAGCTGTCTTCTCCTCCCACTCCCCTTCTCTCCTCTCCCCTCCTCTGGCGTCCCTGGCCATCTAGAGTCATTTTATGAAAGTATTTGGAGGGGTTTGGGGAAGACCTCCGGCTACTCCCTGCCTTTACCATCTTGGCTCAGCCTGAAGCAGTTATTTTTTTGTATCATCATGTTACATTTTCTTATGCTCCCTTATTTGATTGAATATATGTCTATCCTGCCTGTCCTATTAGACTATAAGCTCATCCAAAGCAGTCTATATTGTATGACTCTTTCTTTCCCTAGTATTCTACACAGAATAGTTAATTAACAATATTTATTGGATTATAATGATGACAGTGGTACTAAGGACTTCCACAGCAGTACCACAACATCTAAATCCAAGTAGGTCACATGCCTAGGTGAGTGAAATATATGTATTATATGTTCCCACAAAGATCTCTCTAGATGTTGCTCACAGGAAGGCAAATATATACACACACGTATATTTACATATATATGTATATATGTATATATATTATATATGTGTATATTTACATATTTACATATATGTATATATGTATATATGTATATATTATATATATATAATATGTATGTATGTATGTATATGTATGTATGTATATGTATGTATACACACGTAGGCATCTACCCTGCCCCTCCTAACCCTTTCCCAATTTTTTAGTTCAAGCTTCACTCTGATCACTACACCTTAGAAAGGAAGGAATGTCTTAATCTATATATTTAAATCTTGACTCCCTATCAAATGCCAATGACACAATTAACACACGTACAGCAAATAGCCAATAAATCCATTTATCCTAGATGACAGAAAAAAAAGAAATGAGAGGAAGGATGTTCAGGAGTACATAGGGTGAATAAGCTTTCCCATTAGAATCTAGATAACACAGCTTAACCAATACACAGTCTCAAATCTTACCCAAGAGGAAATTCCTGAAAGCCCCTATTATAATAATAGGCTGAGGACAGGGATGATATAGAAATTGCCAACTATTCTACATGTTGGCATCTTCTCACAGTATCTTTCTTTCCTTTCAGGGACCTAAAGAGAAATTGTAATTACATATTTTCTCTCTCCCAGCTGAAAGCCAGAAAAATAGAGCTCTCTCCTCTCTAGCTTTCACTAATTCTGCCTGCCTCTATCAAAGGCACAGGGTATTGACTATCAGTCTTCTCTAATGGGCCAAGGTTTACACTAGAATGTGCACAGTTAAGTAGTAGCAATATTAGGCACCAGAAGGAAAGAGTCATCTCATGAATTAAAAAAATAGAAAATAGAAAAATGATTTGATTCCCTTAAAGGAGATTCATTAAACATATTTAATGAAATCTATTATTATTTAAATATATTTCACTAAATATATTTAATGAAGATCATATTAAATGTGATGACAGATCTGTCATTACTACATTATTATACTTTGTAGTTTTAATAAGGCAATTAATCCTTACTTCCCATTTCAACACTCTACTGAATTGAGAATGCTTTAGTAATAAATAAGTGACCTTTGGAATACCTTCCAAATGTGAGATATTGTGATTCCAAGACATTTATTTCACTTATTGAATATTTGCTGTATTTTACTACTACTTGACATTAACTTTTGCTTTATTCCAATTTCAATTTTCTTCCATTCTCTGATAAAATGAGCATAGGATGCGCTACTGCTGCTTTTGGGGAATGACTCAGACTGTGGGGAAGGGGGAAGGTGGCAAAGGGGCAAGGAAATGATTCTTGCACTGGTGATAAGGAAACCCATAGATTTATAGCCAGGAAGTTGCCCATGTCTTAAAGTTCCCCAAGCCAAAGGAATGTTCCTTCCCTTTCCCTGTTCCCTTATAACTCTTAGCCTGCTGTTTTGGAACTTTTTGCCCTCCTTCATGGGTAACATACATGAAGGTGCTGCTATTCCTGTAACTACTCAAACCACCCAGCAGAGAATATTGTTGGCCCCCCCCTTTTTTTTTTTGTGAAACTAAAGTGGGCCAGGCTGGTAATCTGGAATTTCAACAAACCATTGCTCATGCCAAAGTTGCTGACATTCATGCTTTGAGATTTCCACCAAGTAGTTCTCTATAGCTTGCTCAACTGACAGGAACTCAGTTCCTCTTAGGCTCAGGTGCCAACAGATAGATTCAATCTTTACTTCAAACTAAGTATACATTCCAAACTGTCACCCATGTAGCATTTTGAAATGTCAGACTTTCATTAGGCTGTTGATCATTTCATAGGGATTCAAAAACATGGTGTACCCACAGATTGGACTATAGTAGAAGAAAGAACCCCTAATGCAGCTCCTGTACAAGACTGCTCATTCTTCTAAATGAAACCCACCTGCCTGCTGAGTTATGTCAGAAGCCTTATAAAACACAATCTGACCTCTCTCACATGCGTTCCATTGGTCACTATCAGGACTCAGCAAAAGAGGCTGAAGCTTGTCTACAGGAGATGCAGAGGACTGCAGCAGGGTGACTAGTACAGTGAGGAAACTGGAACAGCTGAAGGAAGTGGTTGGTTAGCCTGGAGAAGAGGGATGGGTTGGGGAAACATAATAACTGTATTCGTTTATTTGAAGAGCTGTCCAGTGGAAGAAGGATTTGTTTTGTTCTGCTTGGTGCCAAAGGACAGAATGAGAAGCAATGAGTAGAAACTACAGAAGCAGTCTTTATCTTAGTATGAGAAAAAAAAATACATACATATATATATAATATATATATATATATATATACACACACACATACATACATATACATATATCTATATCATTTCTATATATCTCTATCTATAACATCTATATCTATATCTATCTTTCCAATGCTGGAATGGCTGCATCAGGACACTGTGGGTTCCCCTTTACCAGAGGTATTCAAGCAGAGGTGACCTCATCACATCCATATTGTAGATGGAATTCCTCTTCAGGGATGGATTAGACTAAATGTCCTCAGAGATCCCATTAAATTCTGAGATCATTTGAATATAATTGGTTTAATTCTGCCTGGCTCTTCTGAAGAAGACATAGCTTAGAGACACAGTATATTACCTAACTGGGGAATTTAGGGTTATGAACTGGGATTGGAGACTAAGAAATCCCTGGCCATAGTTCTACCCTGATAGATCTCAAGATACCACAGACCCCTCCATCCCTCCCTCCACATTTATTTCCTGATTTATTCCTTAAGTGGCTGTTTAACTG
This sequence comes from Phascolarctos cinereus, assembly GCF_003287225.1. Taxonomy (NCBI): domain Eukaryota; kingdom Metazoa; phylum Chordata; class Mammalia; order Diprotodontia; family Phascolarctidae; genus Phascolarctos; species Phascolarctos cinereus. The sequence goes on from NW_027556098.1 coordinate 351,936,297, forward strand.
CAGTGCCTGGGCACTCCCTAGAGTAATCCCTATAAAACTCAGGGCATTTACAGCCAGCAGTCTGAGGAGTGTTGGTTTTATCAATTGCAGACCCTCCTTCCCTTGCCATAGTGGTTCCAATGAAGTAGGTAAGTCCTGGGTCCCCAAACCCTCTAACCACAGGATCACTGAGCTGGGGAACCTCAGTCCCATCTTCCCAGACTGACATGAGATCGTTTTGGATGTTACTAGGGAGAAAGATTTCCCTCCATCATCAAAAAATGGCATGATAAAAGTTCAAAAGGCCCTTAATGATCATCTAGATTAGTCCCTAACTATTGCAAAGTTCCCCTCTGCAGGACCCCTCATGGGTTCTCCTCCAATCTCTACTCACAGTGGTGGATAGCTCACTCACTATTAAAGTAATCAATTCCATTCATGCACAACACCAATAATTACAGGGTTATTCTTATGTCAAGCTAAAAAAAATGATCTTATAACTTTGACCTAGAGAACCTATTTGTCCCATCCAGGGTCTCGCAAAATATCTACTTCCTCTTTCACATGAAAGCACTTTACATATTTGAAGGTATGTACCATGGACTGCCAAAGGCTGATCTTTTCCAGGTAAAGACACTCCCTTGGTCACGTTAGTGTGACGCTATCTCTCTTAAAATGTAGTGCCCAGAGCTGAAAACGGTACTCTCCAGAGCTCTGGCCAGTGGGGCCATTTACCTCCCTGGACCTGGATTCTGTGGATGTGGGTTCTTGCCTGCTACTCCTGCCTAGTATCTCGGCAGACCCCTCCAGATTGTAAATTCTTCGTTTGTGTGGTGAGTTTTGCATGTGTCTAGATGGCAGTGACAGAATTGAGCATATGAGGTAACGGGTCAAAAGATCTCTGCTTCACCTCAGGGGAACTGACTGTAGCAATTCATCAATCACGTTTCTTAATTTCCTGCTGTGTGCCAGGCACCGTGCTTAATGCTGGGGAGACAAATGCTATAGAAGTTAGGGAGAATCCAATTCATTAGTGCCTGCTGATGAAGGGACCAGGAACCTTCCACATCCCTCATAGCCTAAAATAAGAAATATTCTTGTGACAGACGGAGAAATTTCTGTCATGCTCCATGTTAACAAGAAAGGGGACAATGTGGTTGGTAGTTGAAAGAACACCGGCTTTGGAGTCACAGGCTATTGGTTCAAATCCTGCCTCCAATGCATACTACCTCTCTCACCCTGGACCAGTCAGTTTGACTCCTTGGATTTAGTCTCTTCACCTGTAAAATGAGATTAGATGGCTTCTGAGATTCCTTCTAGCTTTACATCTATTATTCTGTGAAAGAATCTGCATCATATATCCCTCTCTTTTTTGCCTTCAGTTCTCATAGCATACTCAAGACAGCTGGACCTGGAGGCAGGAAGACCTGAGCTGAAATTCAGACCCTGACACTTACAAGCTATGTAACCCTGAGCAAGTTATGTAACTTCTCTGGGCCTTAGTTTCCTTATCTGTTAAATGGCATTCAAGATCTCTCTCAGCTCTAAATCTATGATCCTATGATCCCCCAAGCACTTAACCCTGTGACGTTCTCCTTTAGTAAAGCATTGGACCTTTTCCTCTGAAGTCCCAACCTGCCCCCACAAGATTAACATCCTTTAGTCAAGGAGGCAGAGACCACCTTTTGCAGAGTCATTCTAAGAATTGGAAAGAGCCTTCTATCTAAAGCTATATCTGATCTCACTACTCTTAATTCCTGAGGCCTGATAGGATGAAATAGCTCTCATTTTTCTGTCCCTCCCCCTCCCTCTATTTTTCTCTGGGTCTCTGCGTCTCTGTTCTTCTGTCTCCATCTCTTTTTCTCTGTCGTATACATACATTCATGTGCACACACACACACACACCAGGTGGGAAGGAAAAATGAAAACCTACTTTTTTGTATGCCTGGTTCCTAACACAATTCCAGGCACATAGTATTTGCTTAACATAAATGTTATTTGATTTGTTGATTACCTAATTCAGTTAATGATCATGTGGCTAATACTGCTGTCCTCCTACTCATCCAGGTTCCAAATCCTAAGATTGTCTTTTATAACACTCCCCAGCTTCCACTGAATCAGACTACACTACTGCTACCCCCATTGCCACAAGCCTAGCTTAAACTGTTCACAGCCACCAACCTGAGTTACTGGAATGGCTTCCTAACAATTATCCCTGGCTCCATTCAGTCTGTCTTCCACCTCTTCATTCCACACTGCACACTCTACCAGAACTGCCTTCCTAAAGGACAGGTCTGCATATCTTGGCACCTGAAGGATTAGCCTTAGCACTGTGGAAAAATAGCTCATTGTCTCTGGGCTTTAGCCTCCTCTTCTATGGGATGGAGATAATAAAACTTCTGCAGTTCCTGTTATAAGAAAGGACTTCTGAACTCTAATGTGCTATATTAAAGTGAGATAATGATGATATCCATATGTTATTCAAAAACCTAGTCATAGCTGTAAGGAAAGCTTTTTGTAACCTTAAAGCATCATAAAAATGTGAATTATTATTAGCAAAGTATTATATCACTCACTCCCCTACTCAAAAGTTTTCTGTTCTGTTCATTGTGCGTCCTTTGCTGGGCACTAGGAGAGATTTGAAGATATACAAGAAATGGTCCCTGTCCACATGGAGCTTACAGCCTAGTGGATGGGAGAAACCAGGAACAGATTTGAGGAGAAAACAAGGAAAGATGTGACAAAAAGTTATAATTAATGGAAAGAGTTATATCGGAGAACATAGGAGGGTGAGAATACTGCTGGTTAGAGAGTCATGGAAGGGTTCAAAGGTAAAGAAGCATTTCAACTAAGCCTTAAATAAATCATGGATTTTGACCAGTAGAGAAATTGTTGGGCACTGAGGGCCTTCCAGGGATAAGGAATAGCTGGAATAAAGGCCAAGGATTTGGCAAGTATAGACTATGTTCACAGAATTTAGACTTGTCCAGTTTGACTTGTGTTAAAAATGAAAAGCCCTTTCTGAAGTCTTCCCAGTAAGGGAACCATAGAAAAGTTTAGCTCTAAACCTCCAAAATATAGCAGCTGTTTTTATCCATATGAACCAGGCAGAGGCCATGCTGAAATAATACCTAAAGGAAAAAGAGGCTGAATCTTACTTAGAAATGAAGATGAAACCATTATGTACATTCTGTGAATGTAGAGAAATAGTATAGGTCCAGAATGAAGCGGAGACAAGGGGGTGGGAATGAGATTCATAAGACAGAGTCAAACAGCACTTAAAGGAGAGGAAAATCTCTATAAGTAAATTGAAATATCTTTATTTCATTTATTTTTGAGGAAGGACATTGAGAAATGTGACATATTCATGGGAGGAAGATGTCTAGGATACTGAGGGCACTAGCAACTATGATATGTTAGGATTCATTGAAGCACGTGGGGGTTGTGTGCTTGGAGAAGACTTGGGGTGGTGGGAGACGGTAGAAAAGATTGTTTTCTGCAAACATTAGAAGTGTTTTCCTGTGCAAGAAGGACTAGATTTATCTTGTTTGACTGCACAGGACAGAACTGGGAAAATTTGGTAGAAGTGGAAGAAAGAAAGGGGGATTTTAGTCCAATGTAAGGAATATTTGGAAACAGTAATAATTGTCCAAACTTGGAATGAATTGACTCTAAAATCAATCATTTCTCCATATTATGGAGATTTAAGTAAGCATAAGTTCCGTGACAACTTAAAGTTGTTGTGGAGGTGCTACTTGTTCATGCACCAGTTGGACTACTTTACTTCTAAAGTCATTGACACACATGTACATAAATACACACATATGTACACATGTGTACATGCTTTATATATACATACTTATATATGTGTATGTGTGCATATATAGATTTATATGTATTTGTGTGTATATATGTGTGCATATCTATCTCTCTTTCTATATCTAAATTTATTTATCTATATTTATCTGTATAAAACAAGGTCAGGTAACATACCAGGAATACAAAAACTAGACACTAAAATTAGAGTTGAGTACTAACCCTCAGAATGAGATGACCCTGATGAGGAAAGCTAAGGACAACAGATGTCTTTGTTTTTATTTGCATTGGAGGGAAAAGGAGGATTAAAGAAGGGATAACTGACAACAGAGAAAACTCAGAGATGCTCAATTTCCATTTTGTATCTGCTTCCTCTGCCAAGATGAATATCTTTGGACAGGGAGGAAAAAGAACAAAAGGAGTAGGGAGATAGTCAGAGAGCCCTTAATTTACATTTATGTGCTCACGTTGCTTGCCACACATAAGGGAAAATAATATCAGTTTGACTGGATTGAGGAAGGGGATGATGTGCTTTAGGTTGGGGCTCAGTTTTAAAGGACCTTAAATGTTAAACAAAGAAAATTTATATTTCCTTCTAAGCCAGAGATTGTTAACAAAGGAGCCGTAAACTTGGTTTTTGTTTTGTTTTGTTTGCTTTTAGGCAATTGGGGTTAAGTGACTTGCCCAGGGTCACACAGCTAGTAAGTGTCAGGTGTTTGGTCTGAGGTCGAATTTGAACTCAGGTCCTCCTGACTTCAGGGCCGGTGCTGTATCCACTGCGCCACCTAGCTGCCCCTTGTAAACTTGTTATTTTAAGAAATGTTTTCTTAACTATATTTCACTATCAGTGGTTTATTTAAGTTTCCAAAGTTTATTTATTATCTGTCATTTAAGTTATTCAAATGCTCCTAGAGGTGATGAGGTTCCCCTCATCAGGCATCTTTAAGCAATACTGAGATAATAGTTTTCATGTTTGGTGAAGGAGAGATTCATTTGGGACCATACCTTACATTATATGGCCACTAAGGTCCCTCCCAACTCTAAAATTCTGAGATTTTATGATTCCAGCTCTGAGATCCAACAACTATATTTTTGAACCTTATTCTTGAGGTTATTTCTCATAAATTTATGAATAAAGCTTTTTAGACATGAACTCAGCTTGTTTAAGAATTTCTACCTCTTCCCAGTCTTGTAGATTACATAAATTCAGGCAGCAAAGGAGCCTTCATTCTCCCCGATCTCAAAGAGGATTTGTGATTAAGGTCTACTGGAAAGTAAATAAACGTCAAGATGTGGCTTTCTGTGCTTTGAGGAGAAACATGAGGAAAGAAAGAGGAAAAGCAATAAAGGAAGAAAAAAAGTAAGGAAGCAATATGGGGGTGCAGGAGAGGAAGAAGAAGAAGAATCGAGGAGGGTATGTAACAGGAAAAAAGGGGGAGGACATATGATGTAGAGAAAAAGTTAGGGGAGAAATTTCTGTTCCCTGTTCTTTGGTGGGAGTGAGGTAGCTGGGAAAATGTGAGGACATATGCTATGGTTGCAAACAAAGAACTAAATTGATAAACTGACATTATTATCATTTACTGTTATCAATCAGGAAGGCCAAGAGATCCACAGAGGTTAGGGTTAGCAAGAAAGACTTCCTCCATGAGTTAAGTTATAAATCTGCCTTAAAAAATGTTATGGACAAAGATTAACCAAAAGGCTAAGGGAAGTTATTCCAAGTGTTGGCAAGGAACAAAGAACAAGAGACATTTAGGAGACCTACCTCATTAGAATAGAAGATATATGCTGAAAAATAGAGTGACATAGAACTCTGAATGGAGTGGTTTGAGATTACAGAGGACTGAATGCCAAACTGAGAGATTTGATCAACAATGACCTACCCTTTCCTTTCCATGAAATTTGCCTGCATAGCCTGAACAAAATTCCCGGATGGGAAGTTCTTCACTAATGGCACAGGGTCACCTCTCTTCACTCTGACTGGTCTCCCAGGGCTTGAAGACTCCAACACTGGATGTTTCTTCTGTTTGGAGTCCTCTACACTGTCTCTGTTGTGGAAAATAGCCTAATTCTCTTCATTGTCAAAGAGGAGCAAAGTCTGCACCAATCCATGTACTATTTCTTATCCATGCTTTCAGTCAATGACCTTGGTGTGTCCTTGTCCACACTGCCCTCAGTGTTAGCTACTTTGTGTTTCCATACCAAGAAGATAGCCTTTGATGCCTGCATGGCACAGATGTTCTTCATTCATTTCTTCTCCTTCATGGAGTCTGGGATCTTACTGGCCATGAGCTTTGATCGTTATGTGGCTATCTGCAACCCACTGAGGTATTCTACCATTCTCACTGATGCTCAAGTTACACAAATGAGTCTGTTCATTAGTATCCGCTGTTTCTGTGTGGATTTTCCATTGCCCTTCCTTCTGAAACATCTGCCCTTTTGCAAAGCCAACATTTTGTCCCATGCATACCGCCTATACCCTGACCTGATCCATCTACCCTGTGGGGACATCACTATCAATAGCATCTTTGGCCTGTGTGTTATCATCTGTACCTTTGTCCTGGATTCTGTACTCATCCTCCTCTCTTACATTCTCATCCTCCACTCTGTGCTGGCTATTGGCTCCCAAGAAGAGAAGCTTAAAGCTCTCAACACTTGTGTGTCTCATATATGTGCAGTACTAATCTTCTATGTGCCCATGTTGGGTTTATCCATGGATCACCGCTATGGAAAATATGCACCAACATACGTGTACATATTAATGTCACTTATCTACCTCTTTGTCCCTCCCATGCTCAATCCTGTCATCTATTCTATCAAGACAAAGGAAATTCATAGGAGGCTCATCAGGTTATTCTCTGGGACTAAACTCTGAACGAGGAAGCTGGAAAAATAAAACACCAATTACACACAACATCATTCCATCAAGTTCACTGTGACTTTAAATGTTGGTTTTACATTATCTACACAAACATATTGGTGAAGCTCTAACATACTGGGTGTTTTTGATATATTTTTTTTAAGTTTTGAGTTCTAAATTATATCTCTCTCTCCCTCCCTCCAGTTCTTCTTCCCTGAGATAGTAAGCAACCTGATAGAAATTATATATATGCAATTATGTAAAACATTTACACGTTATTCATTTTGTACAAGAAGACTTGAAGAAAAAAAAGAAAATTAAAAATAATATGCATCAGTCTGTATTCAGAAACATTAGTTCTTTCTCTGGGGGCAGAGAAAATGTTTCATCATGAGTCCTTTGGGATTGACTTGGATCATTGTACTGCTGAGAATAGCTAAGTCATTCATAGTTGTTTGTTATATGATATTGCTGTTACTGCGTACAATGCTCTCTTGGTTCTGTTCACTTCATTTTCTATCAGTTCATGCAAGCCTCTCTAGGTCTTTCTGAAATCAGCATGCTCGTCATTTCTTATAGCACAGTAATATTCCATCACATCATATGCCACAGCTTGTTCAACCATTCCTCAATTGATAGGCATCCCCTCAATTTCCAATTTTTAGCCAATACGAAAAGAGCTGGTATAAATATTTTTGTTCAAATAAGTCCTTTACTCTTTTTTAAAAATCTCTTTGGGATACACACCTATTGTGGTATTGCTGGGTCAAAGGATATGTACAGTTTTGCAGACCTTTGGGCATAGTTCCAAATTACTCTCTAGAATGTCAACCACCATTGTTACACAATTACAAACCCAGGCACAAAATATGGCTACAAATACAATAGTACATGTGTAGTGAATAGAATGTTGGACTTAGATTCTGGAAGACCTGGATTTGAATCCTTCTCTGACATTAATAATTCCTGAGTACACTCCAGTGTGAAAATTATTATACATCTCTAGGGTATTCCGGAGGACTAGTACATCTGATGTAAGGGCTTGCTGAGCCCTTTTCAGAGTTGCTCTCCACCTTTGGTGTCTACCTGCCACTCAGCTTTCAACTATGGCTCCAGGAAGCTGTAGCATGTGCCACAGACACATGCTAGTAAAACTGTCTCCATAGAAGGGCTAAACCAAAGGGTAACCAAAGGGTCTTAAACTTGATGATTATTTAGGGAATATCTACCCCAAGTAGGTGAAGACTTTCCTGGCAAAATAGATAGAGGAGAACAATTTATTCCAATGACACATAAAGGAGGTGGAAACAGGCCCTGTGGAGAGCTTAGAACTTTACCAGACATTGAACATGCAAGGTCATTTACTGCATCCTGAGGCATCACCAAGCATCTTGACCTTTGTCTTGCCACTAGACTGTAATGACTCTCAAAGAGAGAGAGGCTGATATACAATTCTGCCTCACTTAAATCCAATTCACATGCAGGTCAAGAAGATATTATACATCTCTGAGCCTTTGTTTCCTGGGAACAATAATTATCTCTCTGAGTTTAGTGGAAGCTAGAATGAAATAATGAGTATAAAGAGTTTTGCTAAATTTAAATTGACCTAAAAATGACCACTATTATTATTCTGGAAAGGGTATGTAAATAATTAATAAAATATATAACTGGACTAGTATAAAATTTATATATCTAAAATGAATCTAATATAGTCCTGGGAAAAGCGTCATGAGCTGCAAAGCTTGATAGACTAGTTATGCAGAACTATCACCAATGTAGAAATATTGAGCTCTGTGCCTGTGAGGCTGCTCTGGGGTCGAGGAGGGGAAGGAGAAATGAAGGTATCAAGGAATTCTGCAGAAGAAAAGAAGAGAGGTAAGCTTTAAATTCAGGACCCATAGTCTTCCTCCATTCCTTTCAGGTGCAGATCCTAGTCAAGTTAAGTCAACAAGCATGAACCACTGTACTAAGCACTGGGAATAAAAATATAAGTCAAAAAGATGTTCCCTACTCTCAAGGAGCTTATATTCTAATGAGGGAAGACAACCCATAAAATGAAACAGTAAAAGGCTAGAGAGGGAGGATAAGGCATCCCTTTAGGGGCATGGTAAAGAAAGTCTGAAGAGTCAGGAGTGGAGCCTAGAGAGATAGGAAGATGTGACTGCCTTAGACATTTGTTAAAATGAAGGTCTTGAGGGGTCAGAGCCAAGATGGCAGAGTAAAAGCATTGCTTGAGCTCTCCTCCAAACCCCTCCAAATACTTGTAAATATCTCTAAAAAAATTCTAGAGGAGCAGAACCCACAAAAAGACAAAGTAAAACAAATTTCCAGCCCAAGACAACCTGGATGGGTGATTGGAAAGGTCTATCACCTGACTGGGAGAGAAATGCAGTTCAGTATGGGTGTGCAGGGAAAGACCAGGCCTCAGCAAACCTGGAATAGGCCTCAGAGGACTGAATCATGGGCAGCGGTGGTGGTTTCTAGACTTCTCAACCCACAAACACCAAAGACAACTTAGAAGGTCAGTAGGAAAAGTCTGTGACTGTGGTGAGAGAGAATCACAGTCTCTGCCCTAGCCCTGGCTGCAGCCCTGGGGCGGCAGCTGCTTCCTGAACTTCTGGCCCACAGACTGAGGGGGAATCCAGTGGTTGATCAGAGAAGGATTGCAGGGAGCTTTTTGCTGGTGCAGGAGTCTCTTAAATTGCCTGTGCTTGGATCTGGGTCACAGTTCTGGGTGGCGATCCTGGGGCGAGAAGGAGTGCTGGTGTGGTGGAGCTTGTAGTGGTGGTACAGAGAGAATCCTCCTCACAGTTCCAAGGCAGAAAAGAGTGCTTGTGGTCACTTATAGACGAGAACACAGGCCAGGAAAGGAGTAAACACCTCACCCTTGATCATACCACCTTGGGAGAACTGAAAACTTACAGGTCCCTAAAAGTGTTGATGGGGTGCTTGGGTGCTTGTGTTTGGGTCCTTGCTCTTGTACTTGGACCCTAATTTCTCCCTAGTCTCAGAAACATTGTCTCTGATAACCACTCCCCAGCCCAAGGACACTGTGCCTAGCAGTTATTCATGCATGGGCCTCAGCCTGACACTTACCTGTCTTCCTATTCCAGCTACACAAAGCTGAGTGAGAGAGTGCTGGGCTGCTCAGGCCCCAGCCCTCAGATCATGTCCCTGGAAGCCTCCCAATTCCTTAGTAAGTTCCTGTCTTGTGAGAAAGCTTTCCTTTGTTGCAGAACATTCTCTCATCAAGACAAAGGGAGAGGGGTGCCTTGCCCAGCACAAGGAGTTTTGTCTTTGGCCAGCCCAAGGACTCTTCCTCCTGCCAGACTCCCAAGATCCATACCTCTGTCATTTCCCTCCCTGATTGGTATACTCCCTGTACTTTCCCATCCATAGCTCCCAAAGACACCTGGACCTTTGGATTAGCTAATCAGTATCCCTGGTATTCCTTTCCCATGCCCTTTTCCATATAAACCCTAGCTCCATCCTCAGTCTCTTGCAGGTTCCTTAAGAATCCTTGCCTGCTGAAAAGCGTAATAATAAATCTTTGCCACCTTGACTTAAAGAATGCTTCGAGGGGTCTCAACCTCACAGACTGCAAAAGTATCTCTGAAAACAGCTGCACAAAACCCCCTGAAGCTTGGGACAATACATCTGCCATATTGGAAGCAGACTCCTAACTTAACAAAGAGTTTATAATTCAAGTAGTTGGCTGGGATCATAAGCAAATGAAGGCACAAAAAAAGACAGATCATAGAATCCTTCTTTCATAACAAAGAAGATCAAAATGAAGGTCCTGAGAGCAATCATGCAATCAGAGGAAGGGGTCCCAGGATAGAAGGTAATTCTAGTGTGAGAAGTCTAGAAGTGGAGGGAAAGAAGAACCAGAGAGTCAAGAGCAGAACAGATGGAGAGGAGTAGAGTAATGAAGCTTGATCACTGTTTTGGCCCTTTTCCTTCTCTGAACATTGATTTCCTTATTTGTACATGTAAAATCAATAAAAGTCTGACTAAATGAGTCCAAGGTCCTTTTTAGCTCTTAGAGTTTAGGGTCTAACATGGCATTCAGTACTGGAAAGAAGTCTGCATTTGTAGTTAAATGACCTGGTTTCCTGTTGTAGTTGTGCTACTTACTACCTGTATGATCTCAAGCAAATCCACTCACCTCTCTGGGTCTCAGTTTCCTTATCTGTAAAAGGAAGGCTCTGATATAAGTGGAATCTAAGGCTTCAAACCTGTGAACCTATTAACATGTGACTTTAGGTGAAATCTTTGCTACTTACTGTAAAACCTGGGACAAATCACTTCACCTCTCAAGTTCTCAGCTTCTTCTTATGTAAAGTGAGAGGGTAAGCATATAAGAGCTCTGAGTTCTGCATTTATGATTCAATGACAAATCTTGTTACAGAGAAGAAATTTTAAAAAAGTACCTCCTTACTGTCTGTGAGGAGGTGGTGAACTCTGGGTGGATCCAGAGTATTGGGTAAGATGTCAGACATAGTTACTGTGTTGGTTGGTTTTCCTTACTTTATTTTTTAAAATGTTACAAGGAATAATTCTAGGAGCTTGGGAGCAGGAGAAGGTATATCAGAAATGACTATGATATAAGAAATAGAGTATATCAATAAAAATTTTTGGAAGAATGACACAGAATGGGCATAAGTCATCAGCTATATCTTATCAGTAACTATTTTTGTGCAAAAAAGTAGAATATGAGACATTATAAAGGATATGTATAATTGGACAGGGAGGTAAACCAGTCCTGTAGCAAGTCAACTAAGAGGCACAGTAGATAGAGCTCTGTGTCTATAGTCAGGAAGACGTTGAGTTCAAATGTGACCTCGGGTACTTACTAGTGATGTGACCCTGGGCGAGTCACTTAACCCTGTTATGTGACTTGTCAAGCCTCACTTTCCTCATCTATAAAATGAGCTAGAGAAGGAAATGACAAACCACTCCAGTATCTTTGCTGAGAAAAACCCCAAATGGGGTCACAAAGAGTTTGACACAACTGAAATGACTGCACAACAACAAAACAAATCATGCTCACATTTAATACGTATGCACTGTTCACATGTCACTGTGACAGGCACTAGAAGAGATATAAAGTTTAGTTATGACAAGCTCTTATCTGAAGAGGGAATTGTGAATGCAGCCATTATACAGAATTTCTCATTCAGTTGAATTCTATCCATAGTAGCAAAGAAGTCATGGTGTGTGACACATGTTGGGCTTTTAGAGTAGTCATATTAAATCAAGGTGGGCATTATGATTGCTTTTGTTATAGAACAATCCTATTGTCTGTGGTTCAGAATTCAGACTAACAACAACAACTAAAAAAGAAAAAAAGCATGATGTGTTTGTGTTTGCCAAAACCATGGAAAGCACTCCAGCATACCCAGCCAGCTACCACAGGGGCATTGGCAGAAGGTCAAAGTGACTGAAAGAAGTGGTTTAGAAGCAGTAAATTCCAAGGCATGGCATTGTAAGCTCAACTCTGATCCTATCTTCTGTATTGTCTTGTTAACACTTCTATGCTCAGCAGCCCAATGTATTTATGGGACTAATAATTTTGTTTTCCTCTAGCAGCCCTTTGGGCTTAGTGACAGTTTTTTATTTAATGCCCCTTGGTTATCAAGGAATTCTTCACTACAATGCCATTACCTTTGATAAAGCTGTTCACATTTAAAATCCATAGGAATTCACACTCATGACTTTAATATAGTAAGCATTGCATAAATGCTTGTTTACTGAAGAAGTCTATTAATGTTTTTGTTTTCCAATGCATTTTTCGGTCCTCTTCAATAGTAGGATTTCCACTTACACGGGTTTACTTTCTATGTTTTCAGCAAATAAATCTGTATCTATGTCTTTGCTTATGAGCTTTGGGAGCATATGAAGAATAGGGTCTGCCTAATTCTATTTCTAAATGGTCTAGCATTGTCCTGCAGACATTTGTCAGCTCTCAGTAATGCTGGTGCTGTTGGTGGTAGCAATGAATGTGGTGATCATCTTGACAAGTGATAGTGATTGTACAGATGTGGGATAAAAGATGTAGCGAAATGAACTATTCAACTCAAAATTCACCAAGGTTGATTCATTTAATGGATGTAGCAGAGAAAAGGTACAGAGCTATTTGAGACCCATTTTGAATGCCATGATACTCAACTCTTATGTATGTAGGAGGTCCATTCAAGTTGGGGTAAGGGGTGCCTACATTTTTAACCCAAAAGTTTGCAATGTAGTAGCTCCCACTTTTTACTCAGCACTACTATAATGTTACTAGAGGAATAAGTGCCCAAGTTGGAAGCATTGATTAGTCCAGATTGTGGGTTAGTCCACTCATTACACTAGTGACTGGTAAGTTTCTAAAGAAGTAACGATCTTAAACTGCATATCCTATGCTAACTTCATATTAAGCCTCCTTCTAGCATATGCACTGATCCCTAGGCCTTCTTCTCTTTCTTCCAGACATCCAGATGAGGATATACATAAATAACTTGGTTGTATTACTTACCACAAATGACAAAGTACAAACTATAAGAAAATGGGAAAAAAATGGAAAAAGGGAAATAACTACATAAAGTATAAAGTTAACTAAATACAATGTTGAGAGATAGGTGGAAATAAACTTTAGAAGCTAATTGAAGAACAGGATACTTTTGTACTTATCAATTTGTACCTATTCCAAGTACATGTTAACTGACAATTCTCATGGGGCATTGACACAATTCTCAGTTCCTAAAATTGAACACTTGCTATGCACATCAATAGAAAGATTGTGGTATTAATGTGATGATGGTGATTATGATATTGGATGGTAATGGTGATGGTAATGACTGTGGTGGTGATGGTGATACTGAACAGCTTCTCTCCTTCTCCAGAAGGTCTTTCCCTACCATTCCTATCTTCCTTCTCTGAAGACGCAAGGCATCTAATTTTTTGTATCTTTCATATTCTCCTTTGTATGGTTAAGCATTCATTTATATGTACATCCTGCCTCCCCTATATGACCATTAGCTCAATCAGGGCAGTCTATATTGTACAGCTTTTTCTTTCCTAATTTACTACACAGAATAAGCACAAAACAAGGTTTATGAATTATAATGATGACAGTGATAATAATGACTTCCAGAGTAAGTACTACTCTACAGAATACTACCACAACCCCCAAATCCAAGTGGGTCACATACATAGCCGGCGAAACATGCGGACAATACTTCTTCTGATCTCCTTTGTTTTGGCACTGTAGATAATGGGGTTGAGAACAGGGGGCACAAAGAGGTAAATATTTGACATAAGGACATGCACATACCGAGGAGCATGTTTGCCAAAGCGATGCACAGTGGAGACACCAATCATAGGTATGTAGAAGATGAGCACAGCACAGATGTGTGACACACATGTGTTAAGAGCCTTGAGCCTCTCCTCACGGGAGGCAATGGCCAGCACAGAGCGAAGGATCAGAATGTAGGAGAGAATAATGAAGAGAAGGTCCAGTACAAATGTAGATATAAGCACAAACATCCCATAAATGCTGTTGACAGTAATATCAGCACAGGCTAACTTCATCATATCTGGGTGCAGGCAATAGGAATGGGAGAGCACATTGGATCTGCAAATGGGCAGCCTTTTGATAAGGAAAAGGAGGGGAAAGAGGGTTGTGAAGCTTCGGGCTGTCACAGCCAGGCCCATCCCAGTAATCACCTGGTTGGTGAGAACAGAGGCATAGCGCAGTGGGTTGCAGATGGCTACATAGCGATCAACACTCATGGCCAGCAGAATGCCAGACTCCATCATGGAGAATGAGTGAATGAGGAACATTTGAGTAAGGCAGGCATCAAAAAGAATGTCCCGGGCATTGAGGCAGAAGGTTCTGAATACAGTGGGAAGTGTAGCCAGGGACATGGCCACATCACTAAAGGAGAGCATAGACAGAAAATAGTACATGGGTGCATGGAGGCTGGACTCCCCCCATACTGCCAACAGGATCATTGTATTGCCCCCCAAGAGCCACTGTATACATCATGCAGAGGGGCCCAGCCAGCCATTCCTGAGTGCTCTCTAGACCAGGGATCCCTGTCAGGAGAAATACAGTGGGGTGTGAGACATTGAATAGTCCCATGGTGAGAGACCAGGAAAATCTTCACTCTCAGGTCTTCTGGCGCAGAGACATCAGAAGAACCCTTTTAGAGGAGAATCAAGAGATAGGGAAATTAAAGGTTTACATTCAGAATTGGAGAGCTCTAAAGACTTTAGCTATTCCCTAGCTATTTGCCCACCTGTAAATACTCATTATGTCTTATTTTACTGCGTTTAGTGGTCACAAGTCCCCTGTCCCCATTCAGTACCCCTCTTCCAGTCCAAGTGTTTTATAATCATTTGGCTTTACATCCTGCAGAAAAAGAACAATGTGCTCAAAAGATAAAGAATCATAATATTGGGAGAATACTGTAACAAATAGCATGCAATGTATTCTCCACAGAATGTCTTCAAAATGTTCCTGATTACCAGATAACTAGAACTATAAGTTCATAGCTCCCCAGAACTACCTCATTATGTAGTGCTATGGGGTAGGGAATTGACAAAATGTTGTACACACTCATCAAGTGAACACAAATGGTTTTGTGCCTCACTGCTTGGGGTAGCAGTGTCTCTTGTCACTACATGGGTACATTCTACAAAGGGCTGTAATCAGAGAATGTATCAGCAAGGGTGCAGGCTCCCGTGCTTTATAACTGTATCATCCCCTCAGCCTTAGATGAGGCAAGACCCATGGGGCATCATTCATCATTGGCTACTGTTCTTTCTCTCAAGTTTCATCTTTTTAAAAATTCTTTTGTTTACCCTCTTTCAACACTTGTCATGACTAGAGACAGTCCTCATGTACAGCTCTAGGAAAAGTCATCTTCTTGTTTCTTTCTCAGTAATCATGCCCTTTGGCCCAAAGCGTTCTGGGAAATATAGTCCTAAGAGAGTTCTTGTCTACCTATTCACAAATCTGCCTGGAAGCAACATGGAACTCCTTACAGAAGTGGAGGAAATGAAAAGGAGTATGATTATAAGGTCAAAGAGGCATAGATTTTGAATTGGAAGAAATCTCAGAGGTCTTCTAGTCCAGCCTTTTCATTTCATAGATAAGGCAACTGAGACCTCAGAAGGATAAGTGACTTACACGAAGTCATGGGGGTAGTAGGCTTCAGAGGTAAGTTTGGAATTCAGGTCTTTCAACTCCAGCAGTTGCACTCATTCCATTAGACCTTCTAGTACAAAGCATAGATCAATAAACTGAGTCTGAGAGAAATAAAGAAAATTCCTCATTGTATATGGCAGAACCAATACTAGAACCCAGGACTCTTGATTCCCATTTCAGTGTACTTACTTCACTAAGCATCTAATTGGAAAAGGACATTTAATCAATTTGCTAAATGTATAGAATGCTTTATACGATATCTTGAGTCACTGAATTTATTACCAACTCCAAGCAAATAGATACCCACTACAGGTGTCTACTTCACTGATAAAACATGGTTAATTATTCTGTGTGAGCTTTATCATAGTCAACCAATAATATCACTTGAATACACACACACACACACACACACTTCTTTATGTCGCTCAGCACTGGACTCTATCACTCTATCCCTGGAAGCAAAGAAAGGCTTCTGCCCAGCATCCCTCGTACTTCTTAATTGCCAGAGACAATTCTCAGGAGATAAAATCTTTCCCTCCCTAGGAGAGGTCCCACACAGAATGCAGGTGCCCTGGGAGCATTAGCCCAGTGATAGTCAGGACATCTCAGGGTTTGGTTAACAACTTTGAGCCTTTTCTGAAAGCAGAGTTAGATTGTGGAAAGACTTTGAAAAGGAGTGTCCTGGGAGTAGGGGGAGGGTCAAATAATACTGACCAATTTCCAGTCTTTTCTAGCATACTCCCTCAGGTAAATTCTGTCATCTGCATTGTCCCACTTGCTATTCTTTGCCCTCAGTGCTCCATTTCTTCCACTCTCTGCCTTTTGACTAACTGTCCTCCATGTCTAGAATACTCTCCCACCTCACCTCAGTCTCCAGGATTCCCTAGTCTCCTTAAAACTCAGAGTAAGTGTCACCTTTTAGAAGAGACCTTTCCCAGTCTATCCCTGTGCCCCTTTCCCCTAACAGAGTAGACCCCACTACTAGCCACCTTCCCAATGAGGTTACCTTCCATTGACACTGTAGATTTCTTGTGTGTATATGTTTATTTGCATTCTATCTTCCCCATTAGAATGTGAGCCTCTTTAGGACAGGGACCATATTTTTGTCTTTCTTTATATTCCCATGAGCAGCTGTGTGGCATAGTGGCTAAAGCACCAAACCTGGAGTCAGGAAGATCTGAGTTCAAATCTGGCCTCAGACATTTACTAGTTGAGTGACTCTGGGCAAGTCATATAACCCTGTTTACCTCAGCTTCCTCATATGTAAAGTGAGCTGGAAAAGGAAGTGGTAAATTACTCTAATATCTTTGCCTAGAAAACCCCAAATGGGGTCACAAAGAGTCAAACATGAATGAAATGATTGAACAACAACATATTCCCAGTAAATGTATTATTAATGTCTTTAGAGTGACTGCCTGAACACAGATTAGGGGCTTGAAGAAAACATCTTTACCAGAGTCAAAATATGGCTGCCCATATGCCAGTCCCTCAGCTATGGATTGATTGTGTCACAGCTTATGGGAAGGAAAGGGCTTATGGCTTGACAACCAAGGATCCAAAAGATCCCAGGAAATGCTTTCCCTAGAAGATGTCTTTATGCTGCAGGGTCCTTGATACCTAGAATTGAAGGGTTAATTTGGCGGTAGAAATGCAGGGTAATGGCCGCAAAAGGAGAAAATTAACAGATGCACAGTATGTAAGAACTAGATAGGACTATCTAGAGCAGAGGTTCTAAAAATGGGAACCTCTGAAGGTGTTCAAGACTCTTTCAGGATGTCCAAAAGATCAGAACTATTTTCACAATCATATTAGATGTTTTAATTTCTAATACAGTCCCTATCAATAGATGTAACACCCATAAACAAAAGCTTTTTGGGGGGACAGGTTGGGCTCAATAATTTTTAAGAGAGTAAATTTGTCCTGAGACCTAAAAATTTCAGAAGTGCTGATCTAGACCAATTTACTCATTTGACAAAGGAAAGTCATGCCCCCAGATCATGCAGCCAAATTTGTAGCAGATTCAAGATTTGAATCCTAGCCTTTAGATCCTCACACCAAGCTGCCCTGTCTGAGATGCCATCCTACCAAATCACCAAGCCTTATCCTTGACTCTTCCTGACTTTCATTGGAAGTTATCTTAGAAGGGATGAAGAGGACCAGCCCCAGAAGGAAACTTAAGAACCTTGTGAAGAAAGAATCAGAATGAATGAAGGATCAGTTAATCAATCAGCAAGGGAATTGCCAGGCACTCTTTGGTGCTAGAAATACAGACAAAAATAAAGCAGTCCCTTTCTTCATGGAATTTATGTACATGAGTCTTTGAAAAGAATAGAATATATCCAAAATGTTTACAAAATAAATACAAGACAATTTCATGGGGGAGTCACTAGCATCTAGGAGTGGGGTATTAGTGTGGGGGTGGGAGAAGTGTAGGGTAAGTAGAAATGGCCCTGAATGGGTTATGAATCTAGAAAATCTGCCTGGGTTACTTTTTTTTTTTTTTGCTGGGCCTACTTTCTTCCTCCCAAAAATGATGTTTTTTTGACAGGATGATCCCATAGCCTGGCAAAAGTCAACAGAACTCCTATGTTCCAGGAACACTGCTGAGTGCTTGAGATACAGTTGAAGACAAAATACAGTCTTTGATCTCAAGGAGCTCTCAGTCTAACGGCATAGCTTACTGGAAAAAAGCTGCAGCCTTCAGGCTCAGTTTCTTGGGTTTGCACCCTGGTTCTGACCCTTCTTAAACTATGTGACTTTAGCTGAGCTGCTTAACTTATTTGGGTCTTACTTTCCTCATCTGTAAAAGCTGATTAAATTTACTCTACTTATTAAGATCATTGTAAGGGAAGTGCTTTGTAAACCTTCAAGCATTGTGGAAATATGAATTACTTGTTTAAAGCCTCTTCCAGCTCTGATTATGGGTGACTGGAGAAAAGCAGTAAGATGCTGACCAAGATTGGACTCATTTGGGCTGAAGTGCCTCTGATCCCCAGACTGGCAGAGAGCCTGCATTTGTAGCATATTCCTGGATTCCCTCAGAGGGCAAAGTGCCTGCCTCTGTGGTTATCATGATGACAGCAAGGAACTGGAAATGTGTTCCCCTCCACACACACCTCATTCTTTATCTGACATCTTCTCTAAGACCTCAGGTGCTAACTTTAAAGCAGGAGTTCTTAACTTGAAGTCAGTCCTCTGTAGTTCTAGCTTTCTAGGAGTGTTGTTCCCTATCACCATGTCTGTGTCTTCTGTTCCTACTCAAGGCTACAGAGCCTGTTCCTGTCCATCCCACTGTCTCTGTGCTGAACAGCCTTAGACCTGACCTGAATTCCAGCTATGTGTTCCTAAGAGCCAGCTGTGGTATAATGCAAATGTTCCTGAATGCTGAGTCAAGAACACCTGGATTTAAATTCTGGCTCTGACATTAACTAGCTGTTTAACCATGGACAAGCCACTTAATCTCTCAACCTCAGTTCAGCTATAAAATGAGAGTGATAATATCTCTGCTACTTACCTTACAGGAGTGTTATCATGAAAGCATTTTGTATAGGGTAATGCAAATATCTTTTATTAAGGATTCTGGGAGGATGGATTTCATACCCAATCCCCTTTCCACTTTCAGTTCCTTCCCTCTGGGAAACTGATGCCTTCAGAACCTAAATTATCCTCTAGACATTCAACTCTTTCTGCCTATTTGCCTCTTTAAGCTCTTCCAATTATGTCTCAGCTCAAAGGAACTGTACACACACACACACACACACACACACACACACACACACACACACACACACACACATACACACACACACGTACACGCACAGGGAAACAAAAGCCCAGAGAGGGAAAGGGATTTACCAAAGGTCACAGAATTAATTGCTGACAAAGTTGGAGTTTCACCAGGTTTCCCAACATCCAATCTAGTGTTCTTTCTTTGAGTTCCTACTATGTCTGTCTCAGTAATATTGCTCCATCCCTGATACTTACTCTATGTAGTCATAGGACTAGAAGAAAAAAGAAGAGACCAAGGAGCTCACCAGCCCAGGAGGATCCCAGAACTCACCAGACCCATCCGGAAAAGTAGATTGTTGGAAAGATAACCTTATACACAGAAGTGTGTGTATCCTTCTCCCCGCCTGTCACAATGTGAGCAGGTCTGTCGTCATTCTATTCATAGCCTGATCTGAGACTCCAGGAAAGGGACAGAGAGGGAACTAGTGGAAGTGAGTGATGAGATGAGGCTCAGGACCCTCTTGGGCTTCATACCCTTTTCCCTTAGTGAAGAAGTACCCTGTAGGCTAAAATTTCCAAGTGGGAGAGAATATGATTTAGATATTTATGGGGCCATTCCTTTCCTGGATGAATGTGGTCAAGTCATGATCTTCATCACAGTTTGGATGAGAATATAGAATATAGAATGTATTCCAAAATAGTTTCACGCACATGGCTTCAACTCTCTTTCCCATGAAACACCGAGGCAGAGAAAAGAAGGATGAAGTACAACATTTATTTCTATTAAAATACTTGAAAGCATAGGTATAAAGGGATTTTTCCTTAAATTGATAAAAAGCATTTATCCAAAACCATCTATAAGCATTATTTGTAGGGGGAGAAAGCATATGCCTTCCCAGTAAGATCTGGTGTGAAACAGGGATGGCCAATGTCACCAAAATGATTCATTATTGTATGGGAAATCATAGCAATAGCAATAAGAGAAGAAAAAGAACCAGAAGGAATCCAAATAGGCAATGAAGTAACAAATCTATCTCTTTTTGTAGAGAATATGATGATATACTTGGAAAACCCCAAAGACTCACCAAAACATTAGCTGAAACAATTAATAATATTAGCATAGTAGCAAGACATAAAGTAAATCCACATAACTCACTAGCATTTCTGTATATCACAAACAAAATCCTACAAGAAGAGATAGTAAGAGATACTCCATTTAAAATAGCTCTAGAGAGTATAAAATACCTGGAAGTATACCAGCAAAAACAAAATTTTATAAAGAAAATTATAAAAAATAAAAACTTTTCATATAAATATAATCAAATTTAAATAATTGGAGAAATATTAATTGTTCAAAGGTAGGGGAAGGCTAATATAATAAAAACGACAATTTACCTAAAGTAATTTATACATTCAATGTCATCCCAATTAAATTACCAAAAAAGTTCACTGAATTATAAAAAAACTAACAAAATTCATTTGGACAAAAAGTCAAGAATATCAAAGGAACTAATGAAAAAATGTAAAGGAAGGAAACTTACCATTCCTTCTCTGGAGACCTGAAGCACTTATTAGTGTTATTACTATAATTTAGGATATGCTATACATATGTTGTCATGCAAAACATATACATAACAGTCATGTTGCAAAAGAAAAAAAATAAGCAAAAAGAACTTAAGAAAAATAAAGAAAGTAAAGAAAACTATACTTCAATCTGTATTCAGACATCATCAGTTCTTTCTCTGGGAATGGATAACATTTTCCTCATAAGTCCTTCAAAGTTGTCTTGGATTGCTGTATTGCTGAGAATAGCTAAGTCATGCACAGCTGATCATCTTACAATATTGCTGTTACTTTGTACACAGTACATTTCACTTTGCATCAGCCCATGCTAGTCTTTCCAGGTTTTTCTGAGAGGATCCTGCCCGTCAGTTCCAATAGTACAATAGTATTCCATCATAATCTCATACCACAACTTGTTCAGCTATAAACGCAACTGATGGGCTTCCCCCCCCCTTCTTTACCTCCAGAAAAGAGCTGTTAAAAATGTTTTGTACCTATTTAGGTCCTTTTCCTTTTTGTTTTTATCTCTTTTGGGATACAGACCTAGTAATGGTATTGTTAGGACAAAGGGTACGTATGCATCGTTTTATAACCCTTTGGACATACTTTCAAATTGCTCTACAGAATGTTTGAATCAGTTCAAAACTTCACCAATAGTACATTAAAATCTCATTTTCCCCACATCCCCTCCAATATTTGTCATTTACCTTTTCTATCCTATTAGGCAATCTAATAATTGTGAGGTAGTACCTTAAAATTGTTTTAAATTCCGTTTCTCCAATCAATAGTGAATTAGAGTATTTTTTAATATGGCTGTAGATAGCTTTGATTACTTCATCTGAAAACTGATCATATCTTTTGATAATTTATCAATTGGGGAATGGCCCTTATTTTTATAAATTTGACTCAGTTCTCTATAGGTTTGAGAAATGAGGCCTTTATCAGAGAAACTTGCTTCAAATTTTTTTTTCACAGTTACTATTACTAACTGTATTTTCCCTCCATCCTATTCCCCCCACCCCATCTATTGTATTCTCTCTCTTTTCATCCTGTCCTCCTCAAAAGTGTTTTGCTTCCCCCAATCTGCCCTTCCTTCCATAACCTCCCCCTTCCCCCTTCTCTTATCTCTTTCCTCTCCTGTTTTCCTGTAGGGTAAGATAGATTTCTGAACCCAACTGACTGTGCACGTTATTCCTTCTTTGAGCCACTCCCCCTCAACTTCTTCTCCTCCCCCTTCTTCTTCTTCACTGTAAAACCTTTTTCTTGCCTCTTTTATACAAGGTAATTTATCCCATTCTACCTTCCCTTTCTCTTTCTCCTAGTACATTCCTTTCTCACCCCTTAATTTTATTTTTTTTTAGATATTATCCTTTCATATTTAACTCAAACCTCTGCTATCTATCTATATATACTCCTAACTATCCTAATAATAAGAAAGGAGTTACGAGTTACAAATATCATCTTCCCATGCAGGAATGTAAACACTTTAAAATTATTATGTCCCTTATGATTTTACTTTCCTGTTTACCTGTTTACCTTCTCTTTAGTCTTGCATTTAAGAGTCAAATTTTCAATTCAGCTCTGATCTTTTCATCAAGAATGCTTGAACATCTTCTATTTCACTGAGTTTCCATTTTTCCCCTGAAGGATTATACTCAGTTTTGCTGGGTAGATGATTCTTGATTCTAATCCTATCTCCTTTGCCGCCTGGAATATCATCTTCCAGTTCCTCTGATCCTTTAATATAGATGCTGCTAAATCTTGTGCTATCCTGACTGTGGCTCCATGATATTTGAACTGTTTCTTTCTGGCTGCTTGCAATATTTTTTCCTTGACCTGGGAACTCTGGAATTTGGCTATGATATTCCTGGGAGTTTTCATTTTGGGATCTCTTTCAGAAGGGGAGGTGATCAGTGGATTCCTTATATTTCTATTTTACCCTCTGCTTCTAGAATATGAGGGAAGTTTTCCTTGATAATTTCTTAGAAGATGATGTCTAGGCATTTTTGTTGATCATGGCTTTCAGCAAGTCCAATAATTTTTAAATTATCTCTCCTGAATCCATTTTCCAGGGCAGTTGTTTTTCCAAGGAGATATTTCACATTGTCTTCTTCTTTTTTTTTTTATTGTTTTGTTTTTGTTTCAATGTTTCTTGGTTTTTCATAAAGTTGTTAACTTCAATTAGCTCCCTTCTAATTTTTAAGGAATTATTTTCTTCAGTGAGCTTTTATGGTTCATTTTCCATTTGTCCAATTCTGCTTTTTAAGGTATTTTCCTTCTCATTGGCTTTTTGAGACCTGTTTTAGCATTTGGCCTAGTCTGTTTTTTAATGTGTTATTTTCTTCAGTATTTGTTTGTGTCTCCTTTAGCAAGCTATTAACTCATTTTTCTTGATTTTCTTGTATCATTCTCATTTCTTTTCCCAATTTTTTCTTTACCTCTCTTACTTGGTTTTTGAAATCCTTTTTAAGCTCGTCTATGGCCTGAGACCAATTTATATTTTTCCTTGGAGGCTTTGGATGTAGGAATTTTGACTTTGTTGCATTCTTTTGAGTATATATTTTGATCTTTCTTGTCACCATAGTAACTTTCAACAGTCAAGAGGTTTTTATTTTTTTTTCCTGTTGTTCGCTTATTTTCCTAGCTTATTAGTTGACTTTTAACTCTTTGCTAAAGTAGGGTTTTGCTTCCAGAGTAGAGGGTGTGATGTCCCAAGCTTCAAGGATTTTGTGTAACTGTTTTCAGAGATGCTTCTAGGGACCTGTAAGTTTTCAGTTCTTCCAAGGTGATATGATCTAAGGAGAGCTATTTCCTTCTCTCCTGGCCTGTGCTCTGGTCTGTGACTGACCACAAGCACTCTTTTCTGCCCTGGAACTCTGAGGAGGGTTCTTCCTACTCTGCTGCCACAAGCTCTGCTATGCTAGTGCTTCTCGTCACCTGGGTGTGCCACCTAGGACTGAAACCTCGATCCAAGTATGGGCAAAGCAACAGAGTCCTGCCTCAGTGCTAGCAAAAACACCTCCATAACCTCCTTCTGACCAGTTGTTTGACCCCCTGCTGTCACTGCCACTGGGGATTCAGTTACTCCCAAGGCCTGCTCCCTTTAAGTGTGGCCAGAGCTTTGCTGTCAAGGCTGGAGCTGGACTGCACTCCACTCTCACCCAAGTGTGTCAGACTTTTCCTGCTGACCTTCTAAGTTGCTTTGCCATCTGTGGGCTGAGAGATCTGGAAACCACCACTGCTGCCACTGATTCAGTATCCCCAAGGCTTGCTCTGGGTTTGATGGGGCTTTTCTGTGCTGGCACCACCTGTGCTTGACTGTGCTCCTCTCGCATCCTGATGTAACAGATCTTTCCTGCTGACCTTCCAAGTTGACTTAGGCTGAGAATTTGTTTCATTTAATGTTTTTGTGTATTCTGCTGCTCTAGAATTTGTTTAGTCATTTTTTTACACTTGTTTATTTCATAGTGTCATAAAAAAGTTTAAGGAAATTCAAGACAAAAATATGCACAAGACAAAACAAAAAATATTATTGAAAACTAGCTTTCATTTACAAGTAAAAGTGTAGAATTCAAACACTATTGTGGAAATACACTTAAAGCATGAATTTTGATGTCATATAAGCATTTGCTTAAACCTATGCAGTCTAGTTTTCATCTAAGAAAATGTATATTTGAATAATTTGTAGTGGCCCAACTCTTTTAGATAGGGATAGCCAAAATTTAGGTTATTGTTGTTCCTAACAAGATATTAATCTGGCAAGGATTCTTTTATCCCATGTCCACACATATGGTATCAATATCTATTTTTTCTTCTTCTCATCTTCATATTTTGGTAGTTATGTGAAGAGTCCTCTATGCAAGTCACCCATCTCCTTTATTTCATTTTTTTCATATGTTGTCCTCCTTTTCTTCCTGGACATAACCAGCACAACAATTCCAGCCACAAGTGACAGAACTACAGCTATGAGTGAGACAATATAAACAGTGTGAGATCACTCAGATGGACTGAGTGTAACAGTTTTGTAGACTGTTACAAACTCAAGGTTGGTTACGCTAGCCTGAATAGGCCCAAGTTTCAAGTTCCTAGAAAACATATGATCTGTACTGTTACATTAGTATTAGGTAATGGTTAATGCTAAATAAGGATAAAATAGCTAGGATTGGTAGCATTATAATGAGATTCCTTGTTTCTGGGGTAGATTTTCGTGTTTTAGACTGTAAGGCTGAAATTCCTGTCCAATGGGAATTTACAGCCAGTGGTGGGTGGGTGTCTCTATAACCTTCGTTCTGACCTTTGTGCCTCTCCTGGCTTCCCTGGTACTGCGGGATGAAGCAGACGCCTGCTTCTAGCGAGAATGTAATAAATCTTTCACTGTATACCTAGAAAATCTCTGAGTGTTATTTTTGGGTAACTGTAGCACAACTATGATGACAGCGATAACACCAGCTTTTAGTCCTTGTATCGAAAATTCAGGTGCCTTTCCATCAAGACAATAGATTAAGTTTTAGCAGGATTCAGATCAAGCATTTCACCATTTATGTCAAGATAAATTTTACTGAAATGAAAGAGAGATCACCTTCTACATCTTTCTCAAAATAATAAGCTACATTAGCTATGTCCTTATCATTAATGCATCATTAGGGTCCTATTTTGCATCAGGTCAATAGTGATAACATCATCTTGAAATAAAATTCTTTTGATATATTTAGGGTTCACTTGATAACGATGATGAATTTCCTATTTGATGGCATTTTCTAAGATAGTATTAAAGGTTTTTCTCTTGTGTTTCAGTTCAATGATGATTCAATGCTATTATTAGGTTACTGCATGGTATTTCACTATCCTTGTCTTACTCCAGCTGTATTCACACACCAGCAAAGAGCACTACCATTACACTGGCAAGGATTGAAATGACCATGGGCGTCACAATCAGGATCATATATTCCATCCATTATCTTTAATAGCTCCTTCTGGTTTATTTCTCAGTCCACTCTTTGAATTAATCATTTTTGCCTTCCTCACCAAACATTTTGTAACCAGTTTTGAACAGGTGACTATATTTGGTGAACCAATAGCCTGACATTGGCACGCATCAGGTGATATTTCAGTGCATTTTTTAAACTTGTTTGTTTCACAGAAACAAACTTTCTGTCCTGGAGCAGCAGCGGAGCGCAAGAGCTGGTGGGGAGAGCCATGGAGAGCTCACCAGACGGAGCTAAGAGGTACAGGGGCACGAGGGCACCAGAGGGAGTTAAGGGTTACAGGGGCGCGGAGCTCCTCCCGCTCCTCTGATAGGCCCAGTGGGTCGGACCCACGTAAGGCCCTCAAGGCGTCGGGCTGGGGGGAGGGAGGAGGTCTCGTGCCCCTTGGGACTGGGAGAGGCGAGGAGGGAAGGTCACCTGGCCCCAAGCGCAAAGAGGACCCGGAGGTGAACAGGAAGAGGTCTAGAGGTGAGCCAGATTCCCGAAGCGCCAGAGCGAGTCTGGGGCTGGTGTCTGGCGCCGCGCCAGGACCAGCCCCGCTGCCCTAGTCTCTGCCTCTCTCTGAACCCCACCTCAGCGCTGTGGTACCCCTGCCTTTCACCCCACCTGCCCTACGGATTACGGGGTAGAGTCACTAGCTGCCTTCTCCTCCCACTCCCCTTCCCTCCTCTCCCCTCATCTGGCGCCCTCGGCCCTCTAGAGTCATTTTATAAAGATTATTTGGAGGGGTTTGGGGAAGACCGCCGGCTAGTCCCTGCCTTTACTCCACCATCTCGGCTCCGCCTGAAGCACTTATTTTTTTGTATCAATAATGTTACATTTTCTTATGCTCTCTTATATGGTTAAGTATTCATTTATGTTATAAAGACCCCAGACTCAATTCAGAATTCTGTCTGAGACTGGGCTCAGTGAATTGCCCAATTTAGAGTTAACTCGGTAATAAGGAAACCAGAATGGAGTGAAAGAAGAGATGCATTTATTGTGATTCTTGGGAGAAGTGAATGTGTACGTTGTCTCAGGGGATCCACACATACCCATACAGAAGCAGAGCAAGCGATTATATAGGATTATTTGGTTTTAACCCCACCTTGTCCCACTCTCCCTTCTCCATTGGTCAGGGACAGACAGGATGTCCCTCTTCCTGGACCACCCTTTGCATGTTACTGCTTAACATGTTTCTTCTCCCTCGTCATGTGATACATGTACAAAAATGGAGGCTGTCTCCTCCCATGGAGTGTGTAAGTTAATATGCATGAAGCTAATTAAGCATTCGTGTTAGTGAAAAGTCAATGACCTTCCCTTGACCCTGACCAGCTTGTGCAGGTTGCCCCCTGGGCCCCCTTCAAGAGTAACTTGTAGAATTCTTCCATCTATATGATTGGATTGGGTCTTTCTGCCCTCCCTTTCATCCTGTTTTACACATTTCTGCACATCCTTTGTAACATCTGTTTTATTGTTGGCCCCCCCCTTTTTTTTTTTTGTGAAACTAAAGTGGGCCAGGCTGGTAATCTGGAATTTCAACAAACCATTGCTCATGCCAAAGTTGCTGACATTCATGCTTTGAGATTTCCACCAAGTAGCTCATAGTTCTCTATAACTTGCTCAACTGACAGGAGCTCAGCTCCCCTTAGGCTCAGGGGCCAACAGATAGATTCAATCTTTACTTCAAACTAAGTATACATTCCAAACTGTCACCCATGTAGCATTTTGAAATGTCAGACTTTCATTAGGCTGTTGATCATTTCATAGGGATTCAAAAACATGGTGTACCCACAGATTGGACTATAATAGAAGAAAGGACCCCTAATGCAGCTCCTGTACAATATTGCTCATTCTTCTAAATGAAACCCACCTGCCTGCTGAGTTGTAGCAATGGCCTTATAAAACACAGTCTGACCTCTCTCACATGTGTTCCATGGGTCACTATCAGGACTCAGCAAAAGAGGCTGAAGCTTGTCTACAGGAGATGCAGAGGACTGCAGCAGGGTGACTAGTACAGTGAGGGAACTGGAACAGCTGAAGGAAGTGGTTGGTTAGCCTGGAGAAGAGGGGTGGGTTGGGGAAGCATGGTAACTGTATTCGTTTATTTGAAGAGCTGTCCAGTGGAAGGATTTGCTATGTCCTGCGTGGCGCCAGAGGACAGAATGAGAAGCAATGAGTAGAAACTACAGAAGCAGTTTTTATCTCATTATAAGGAAAAAATATATATACACACATATATACATACATACACACATATACATATATATACATATATCTATATCTATCTATATCTATATCTATATCTATATCTATATCTATATCTATATCTATATCTATATCTATATCTATATCTATATCTATATCTATATCTCTCTATCTCTATCTATATCTCTATCTCTATCTCTATATATCTATATCATTTATATCTATATCTATATCTATATCTATATCTATATATCTATATCTATATCTATATCTATATCATCTATATCTGTATCTATCTTTCCAATGCTAGAATGACTGCACCAGGACACTATGGGTTCTCCTTCACCAGAGGTATTCAAGCAGAGGTGACCTCATCACTTCCATATTGTAGATGGAATTCCTCTTCAGGGATGGATTAGACTAAATGTCCTCGGAGATGTCATTAAATTCTGAGATTCTTTGAATATCATTGGTTTAATTCTGCCTGGCTCTTCTGAAGAAGACACAGCTCAGAGACATAGCATACAACCTAATTGGGGGATTTAGGATTACAAACTGGAATTGTAGACTAAGAAATCCCTGGCCATAGTTCTTCCCTGAGAGATCTCAAAGTACCAAGATCCCTCCCTCTCTCCATGTTTATTTCCTGACTTATTCCTTAATTGCCTGCTTAATTGCAGAGCCTGAGGACTCCCTAGAGGCATCCCTATAAAACTCAGGGCATTTACAGCCAGCAGTCTCAGGAGTGTTGGTTTGAACAACTGCAGACCCTCCATCTCTTGCCATAGTGGTTCCAATGAAGTAGGTAAGTCCTGGGTCCCCAAACTGACCCTTGCCTAGGGAACCTTAGTCCCATCTTCCCAGACTGACAAGAGATAGTTTTGGAGGTTACTAGGGAGAAAGACTTCCCCTCATGATCAAAGAATGGCATGATAGAAGTTCAAAAGGCCCTTAATGATCATCTAGATTAGTCCCTAACTATTGCAAAGTTCCCCTCTGCAGGACCCTCATGGGTTCTCATCCAATCTCTACTCACAGTGATGGATAGCTCACTCACTGTTGAAGGAGTCAATTCCATTCAAACACAACACTAATAGTTACAGGGTTACTCTTATGTCAAGCCAAAAAAATGATCTTATAACTAGAAAAATAGGACCATCCAGAGCCTCACAAAATATTTACTTCCTCTTTCACATGAAAGTCCTTCACATATTTGAAGCCAGGTACCACACACTGCCAAAGGCTGGTCTTTGCCAGATAAAGGCACTCCCTTGGTCATATTAGTTTGTCATCATGTGTCTTAAAATGTAGTGTCCAGAACTGAAAATGGTACTCTCCAGAGCTCTGGCCAGTGGGACCGTTAACCTCCCTGGATCTGGGTCTTATGGATGTGAGTCTTGCCTACTACTCCTGCCTAGTATCTCGGCAGACCCCTCCAGATTATAAGTTTTCTGTTAGTGTAGGAAGTTTTGTATGTGTCTAGATGGCAATGACAGAATTGAGTATATGAGATGATGGGTCAAAAGATCTCTGCTTCACCTCAGGGGAACTGACTGTAGCAACTAACTGAACAAATGATATTTATTAATTTCCTGCTGTGTGCCTGGCGCTGTGCTAAATGCTGGGGAGACAAATGCCATAGAAATTAGGGAGAATCCAATTCATTAGTGCCTGTTGATGAGGGGTGAGAGAAGCTAGAAGATCAGAAATCTTCCACATCTCTCATAGCCTAAAAATAAGGAATATTCTTGTGACAGAGAAATTTCTGTTGTGCTCCATGGTAACAAGAAAGGGGACAATGTTGAAAGAATACTGGCTTTGGAGTCCCAGGCTATTGGTTCAAATCCCGCCTTCAATGCACACTACCTCTTTGACCCTAGACAAGGCAGTTGGCTCCTTGGATTTAGTCTCCTCACCTGTAAAATGAGATTAGATGGCTTCTGAGGTTCCTTTTAGCTTTACATCTATTATTCTGTGAAAGAATCTGCATCAGACATCCCTCTCTTGTTTTCCTCCAGCTCTCATAGCATGCTCAAGACAGCTGGATGTGGAGGCAGGAAGACCTGAGCTGAAATTCTGACCCTGACACTTACCAGCTAGGTAACCCTGAGCAAGTTATGTAACTTCTCGGGCTTTAGCTTCCTGATCTGTTAAATGGCATTTAAGATCTCTCTCAGCTCTAAATCTATGACCCTATGATCCTCTAAGCACTTAACCCTGTGATGGTCTCCTTTAGTAAACCTTTTCCTCTGAAGCCCAATCCTGCCCTCACAAGATTAGCATCCTTCAGTCAAAGAGTCAGAGACCACCTTCTGCAGAGTCATTAGAGGAATTGGAAAAAAAAAGAGCATCCTAGCTAAAGCTACATCTGATCTCACTACTCAATTCCTGAGGCCTGATAGGATGAAATGGCTCCCATTTTTCTGTCCCTGTGCCTCTCTGTCTTTGTCTGTGTGCCTCTGTCCCTCTGTTTCTGTGTCTTTTTCTCTGTCACACACACACACACACACACACACACACACACACACACACACACCCCAGATGGGAAGGAAAAGTGAAAACCTACTTATTTGAATGCCTGATTCCTAGTACAAATACAGGCATATGGTATTTGCTTAACATAAATGACAGTTGATTTCTTGATTACCTAATTCAGTTAATGGTCTTGTGGCTCATACAGCTGTCCTCCTAGTCATCCAGGTTCCAAATCTCAAGATCGTCTTTTATAGTCCTCCCACCCCAGCTTACACTGTATCAGGCTATACTACTTCTCTGTATGCCTCTACATCCTCACCATTCCCATTGCCACCGGCCTAGTTTGAACTGTTCACTGCCATTAACCTGAGTTGCTGGGATGGCCTCCTAACAAGTATCCCTGGCTCCATTCATCTGTCTTCCACCCCTACAATCCACACTGCACACTCTACCAGAGCTACCTTCCTAAAGGACAGGTCTGCTTATCCTGGCACCTGAAGGATTAGCCTTAGCACTGTGGAAAAATTGTTCATATTCTCTGGTCCTTAGCCTCCTCATCTCTGGGATGGAGATAATAAAACTTCTGCAGTTCCTATTATAAGAAAGAACTTCTGAACTCTAATGTGCTATATTAAAGTGACATAATGATGATGTCCATATGCTGTTCAAAAATCTAGTCATAGTTGTAAGTAAAGCTTTTTTTAACCTTAAAGCATCATAGAAACATGAATTATTATTAGCAAAGCATTATATCACTCACTCCTCTGCTCAAAAGTTTTCCATTCATTTCGTTGGGTGCACTGTCCTTTGCTGGGCACTGGGGGAGATTTGAAGATATACAAGAAATAGTCCCTGTGTACGTGGAGCTTACAGCCTAGTAGATGGGAGAAAACAGGCATAGATTTGAGGAGAAAACAAGGAAATATGTGATAAAAAGTCAGAATTAATGGAAAGAGTTAAATGGGAGAACATATTATGGTGAGAATATTTCTGGTTAGAAAGTCATGGAAGGTTTCAAAGATAAAGGTAAATAAATCATGGATGTTGAGCAGTAGAAAAGTGGGTGGGAAATGATGATATTCTAGGGATAAAGAATAGCTAGAAGAAATGCCAAGGATTGGGCAGCTATTGACTATGTTCACAGAATTTAGAGCTGTCCAGTTTGACTTGTTTTAAAAATGAAGTCTTTTGGGGACAGCTAGGTGGCACAGTGGATAGAGCACCAGCCCTGGATTCAGGAGGACCTGAGTTCAAATCCAGCCTCAGATACATAACACTTAGTAGCTGTGTGACCCTGGGCAACTCACTTAACCCCCATTGCCCAACCAAAAACAAAAAAAGGGGGGGAAAATGAAGTGTTTTCTAAAGTTTTTGCAGTAAGAGGATCATACGAGTGTTTCATTCTTAGTCCTTAAAATATAGCAGCTGTTTATATCCATGTGAACCAAGCAGAGGCAGTGCTACTATAATACCTAAATGAAAAAGAGTATAAATTTTACCTAGAAATGAAGATGAGACCTTATCTAAATTCTGTGAATGTAGAAAAATACTGTAGGTCTAGAGTGAAAGGGAGACAAGGAGGTGGAATGTGATTCTGAAGATACAGCAAGACAGCAGTTAAAGGAGAGAAGAATCTTTATGTTTAAGTAAATTGAAATATCTTCACTTCTGGGCACCTTGTTTGAGGAGCGACATTGAGAAGATGGAGCATATTCAGGTGGGAAAGATCTAGGATACTGAGGCTACTGGCAATTATGATATGTTAGGATTCATTGAAGTAAATGTGGATTGTGAGCTTGGAGAAGACTGGGGTGGTAAGGAGAAGATAGAAAAGATTGTTTTCTGCAAACATTTGAAGTGCTATTCTGTGCAAGAGAGATTAGATTTATACTCCTTGACTGCCCTGGACAGAACTGGAAAAAATTTGTGGAAGTTGCAGAAAAAAAGAGGGATTTCAGTTCAATGTAAGGAATGCTTGGAAACAATAATAAAATTGTCCAAAACTGGAATTAATTGACTCTAGTATCAGTCATTTCTCTATATTAGGGAGATTTAAGTGGACTTCGCATGAATAATTTGGGGTTGTTGTGGAGGAGATTCTTGTTCATGCAGCAATTGGTCTAGATTACTTCGAAGGTCATCCACACACACACACACACACACACACACACACACACTATATGTATAAATAAACATATATACATATATGACTATATATATATAGGTATGCGAATATTTATATAGGTATATATGTATGTGTGTATATCTATATCTATATCAATATATTTATGTCTATCTGCCTATCTGTGAAACAAGGGCAGCTAACATACCAGGAATTCAAAAGCTGGACGTTAAAAATAGAGATGAGTACCAGCCCCCAAAATGAGATGAACATGATATGGAAAGTTAAGGACAACAAAAGGTTTTTGTCCACCTTTACATGTTTTTGTTTTTGGTTATATGGGGGGGAAAGGAGCATTAAAGAAAGGATAACTGACAGCAGGGAAAACTCAGAGATGCTCAATTTTAATTTTGTATCTGCTCTCTCTGCCAAGGTGGATATCTTTGGACAGGGAAAAAATAAAAGAAGTAAAGGATTAGGGAGATGGCAAGAGAGCCCTTAATTTACATTTATGAATTTAGGTTGTTTGCCACATATAAGGCAAAATATGATCAGTTTGACTAGATTGAGGAGAGGAATGATGTGCTATTAGGTTGGGGCTAGATTTTAAAGGACCTTAAATGTGAAACAAAGCAGTTTGTATTTCCTTCTAAAGCAGGGATTCTTAACCTGGGAGCCGTGCACTTGATATGCTAAGAAACGTTTTAATAACCATATTTCAGTATCAATGGTTTTAAGTTATCCAAGATTTATTTAAGTAAGCAATACTTGGATAATACTTTTCAAGTTTGGTGAAGGAGATTCATTTTGGGACTATTGGTTACATTAAATGATCACTAAGGTCCCTCCCAGCTCTAAAATTCTGAGATTCTATGATTCTAGCTCTTGAGATTCAACAACTATATTTTTGAACCTTATTTTTTGTGGTTATTTCTCACAAATTTGTGAATAAACCTTTTAGACATAACTAACTCAGCTTGCTTAAGAATTTCTACCTCATCCCAGTCTTGTAGATTACAGAAATTAAGGCAGCAAAAGTAGCCTTCATTTCCCCAGCCTCAAGGAGGATTTGTGATTAAGGTCTGTTAAAAAGTAAAGAAACAGTCAAGGTGTGGCTTTATGTGCTTTGAGGAGAAGCATGAGGAAAGCAGGAAAAGCAAAGAAGGAAGAGGAAGAAAGTAAGGTAGTAATGGGGGGAGAAGAAGAAGAAGGAGAAAAAGAAGAAGAAGAAGAAGAGAGGAGGGTGTATATATAAGAGGATAAAAAGGGGGAGGACATATGATGTAGAGAAAAAGTTGGGGGAGAAATTTCTGTTCCCTGTTCTTTAATGGGAATGAGGGAGCAGGGGAAATGTGAGAACATAGGTTATAGTTGCAAACAAAGGACTAAACTGATAAATTGGCATTGTTATCATTTACTATTGTCAATCTGGAAGGCCAAGAGATCCACAGAGGTTAGGGTTAGCAAGAAAGACTTCTTGAATGAATTAAGTTGTAAATCTTCCTTAAAGAAGGTAATGGACAAAGATTAACTGAAAGACTAAGGGAAGTTATTCTAAGTGTTGTCAAGGAGTAAAGGACAGGAGATGTTTAGGAGATCTGCCTCACTAGGATAGAAGGTATATGCTGAGCAATAGAGTAACATAGAATTTTGAATAGAGTGGTTTGAGATTACAGAGGACTTGAATGCCACACTGAGAGATCTGATCAACAATGACCTACCTCTCCCTTTCTTTTCCATGAAATTTGCCTGTATAGCCTGAACAAAACTCCCAGGATGGGAAGCTCTTCCACTAATGGCACAGGGTCACCTCTCTTCACTTTGACTGGCTCCCAGGGCTTGAAGACTCCCAACATTAGATGTTTCTTCTGCTTGGAGTCCTCTACACTGTCTCTATTGTGGAAAATAGCCTAATTCTCTTCATTGTCAAAGAGGAGCAAAGTCTGCACCAACCCACGTGCTATTTCTTATCCATGCTTTCAGTCAATGACCTTGGTGTGTCCTTGTCCACACTGCCCTCAGTGTTAGCCACTTTCTGTTTCCATACCAAGAAGATAGCCTTTGATGCCTGCATGGCACAGATGTTCTTTATTCATTTCTTCTCCTTCAGAGAGTCTGGGTGTGAGCTTTGATCTTATGTGGCTATCTGCAATGCACTGAGGTATTCTACCATTCTCACTGATGCTCGAGTTACACAAATGAGCCTGTTCATTAGTATCCACAGCTTCTGTGTGGATTTTCCATTGCCCTTCCTTCTGAAACACCTGCCCTTTTGCAAAGCCAACACCTTGTCCCATGCTTACTGCCTATACCCTGACCTGATCCATCTACCCTGTGGGGACATCACTATCAATAGCATCTTTGGCCTGTGTGTTATCATCTGTACCTTTGTCCTGGATTCTGTACTCATCCTCCTCTCTTACATTCTCATCCTCTGCTCTGTGCTGGCAATTGCCTCCCAAGAAGAGAGGCTTAAAACACTCAATACTTGTGTATCTCACATATGCGCAGTACTAATTTTCTATGTGCCCATGTTGGGTTTATCCATGGATCACCACTATGGAAGATATGCACCAACATACGTGTACATATTAATGTCACTTATCTACCTCTTTGTCCCTCCCATGCTCAATCCTGTCATCTATTCCATCAAGACAAAGGAGATCCAAAGGAAGCTTATCAGGTTATTCTCTGGGACTAAACTTTGAACAGTGGAAGCTAGAAAAAAACACCAATCACGCACATCATACCATCAAGTTCATTTTGTCTTTAAGTGTTGTTTTACAATATCTACACAAAGATACTGGTGGCTGCCATTTGAATAAGTCTAACATGCCAGGTCTTTTTGATATCATTTTTTTCTTATGTTTTGAGTTCTCTCTCTTCCTCCACTCCCTCTTCCCTGAGATGGTAAGCAACCTGATAGAGATCAAATGTGTGTGTGTATGTGTGTGTGTGTGTGTGTATATATATGCAATCATGTAAAACATTTCCATGTTATTCATTTTGTACAAGAAGACTTGAACCAAAAAAGAAAGAAAATGAAAAATAGTATTCTTCCATCTGTATTCAGAAACAATTCTTTCTTAGGAAGCAGAGAGTATGTTTCATCATGAGTCCTTTGGGATTGACTTGGATCATTGTGATACTGAGAATAGCTAAATTATTCATAGTTATTTGTCATGTGATATTCCTGTTACTTGTACAATGTTCTCTTGGTTCTACTCACTTCACTTTGCATCAGTTTATATATGTTTTTTCAGGTTTTTCTGAAATCAGCCCGCTTGTCATTTATTATAGCACAATAATATTCCATCACAATCATATACCACAACTTGTTCAGCCATTCCCCAATTGATAGACATCCCCTCAATTTCCAATTTTTAGCCAATGCCCAAACAGCTGGTATAAATATGTTTTGTACAAATAAGTCCTTTACTCTTTTTTAAAAATCTCTTTGGGATATAGACCCAACAGTGGTATTGCTGGGACAAAGGATATGCACAGTTTTATAGACCTTTGGGCATAGTTCCAAATTACTCTCTAGAACGTCAACCACCATTGTTACACAGTTACAAACCCAGGCACAAAATATGGCTATAAATACAATAGTACGTGTGTAGTGAAGAGTGTTGGATTTGGATTCTGGAAGACTTGGATTTGAATCCGTCTCTGACATTAGCAATTTCGAAGTGCTTTACAATGGAAGAATTATTATACATCTCTGGAGTGTTCAGGAGGACTAGCGCATCTGACATGGAGGCTTGCCAAGCCCTTTTCAGGGTTGCTTTCTACCATCTGCCGCCCAGCTCTCACCTATGGCTCCAGGAAGCTGTAGCATGTGCCGCAGACGCATCCTAGTAAAGCTGTCTCTATAGAAAGGCTAAACCAGGTTGAAGGTAACCAACAAGTCTGGTTGGTTAGGGGAATATCTACTCCAAGTAAGTGAAGACTTTCCTGGCAAAAGAGACAGAGGAGAACAATTTATTCCAATGGGACATGAAGGAGGTGGAAACAAGCCCTGTGGAGAGCTTAGAACTTTGCCAGACATTAAACATGCAAGGTCGTTTACTGCATCCTGAGGCATCACCAGGCATCTTGACCTTTGTCTTGCCACTAGACTCTAATGACTCTGGAAGACACAGAAGCTGACACACAGTTCAACCTCACTTAAATCCAATTCACATGCAAGTCAAGAAGACATTGTACATCTCTGAAACCTGGTTTCCTCACCTATAAACTGTAAATAATCGTTTACCTGGCTGAGTTTAGTGGCAGCTAAAATAAAATAATGAATATAAAGTGTTTTGAAAAATTTAAACTGACCTAAAAAAATGACCACTATTATTATTCTAGAAAGAGTATGTAAATTACTAATAAAATATAGACCTAGACTAGTATAAAATTTATGTATCTAAAATAAATCTGATACAGTCCTGGGAAAAGATTCAGGATCTGCAAAGTCTGATAGACAAGTTATGCAGAGCTATTAGCAATGTAGAAATATTGAGCTCTGTGCCTTCAAACCTCTGTGAGGTTGCTCTGTCATTAAGGAGGGGAAGGAGAAATGAAGGCATCAAGAAATTCTGGAGAAGAAAAGACGGACAGGTCTTAAGTCCAGGACACATAGACTTTCTCCATTCTTTTCCAGGTATAGATTCTGGTCAAGTTAAGTCAATAAGCATGAATTACTTATTATGTTCCAGGAACTGTACTAAGCTCTGGGAATAAAAATATAAGTCAAAAAGATGTTCCCTACTCCCAAGGACCTTACATTCTAATGAGGGAAGACAGCCCATAAAATGAAATAGTAAAAGGCTAGAGAGGGAGGAGAAGGTATCCATTTGGGGGCATGGTAAAGAAAGTCTGAAGAGTCAAGAGTGGAACCTGGAGAGGAGGGAAGACATGACTGCTTTGCACATTTTGTTAAAATGAAGGTCCTGAGAGCAAGCATCCAATCAGAGGAAGGGGTCCCAGAGGTGGAATGTAATTCTAGTGTGAGAAATCCGGAAGTGGAGCAAACTTCCAGGATGAGGAAGCTTCTGTAGAGGCATGGTAGAGAAGGACCAGAAAGGCAGGAGTAGAGCAAATGGATAGGAGGAGAGTAATGAAGCTTGTTCACTGTTTTGGCCCTGACCCTTTCTATTTCTGGCCATCTGTGTGACCTAGGAGAAGTTACTTTTCCTTCTCTGAACATTGATTTTCTTGTTTGTACATGTAAAATCAATACAAATCTGACTAAATGAGTTCAAGGTCCTTTTCGGCTCTTTAGAATTTAGGGTCTAACATGACATTCAGTACTGGAAAGAAGTCTGAATTTGTACTTAGATGACCTGATTTCCTGTTCTAATTGTGCTAATTACTACCTGTATGATCTCATGCACTTCCACTCACCTCTCTGCCTCTCAGTTTCCTTATCTATAAAAGGAAGGCTCTGATCTAAGTGGAGTCTAAGGCTTCAAACCTGTGAACCTATTAACCTGTGATTTTAGGTCAAATCATTGCTATTTCTCTAAAACCTGGGTCGAATCACTTCACCTTTCAAATTCTCAGCTTCTTCTTATGCAAAGTAAGAGGGTAAGCATATAAGAACCCTGAGTTCTGCATTTATGATTCAATGACAAATCTTGTTACAGAGAAGAGATTTAAAAATGTACCTCCTTCCTCTCTGTGAGCAGGTGGTGAACTCTTTGGGTGGGTCCAGAGTGTTGGATAAGATGTCAAACATAGTTGCTGTGTTGGTTCGTTTTCCTTACCTTATTTTTTAAAATGTTACAAGGGATAATTCAAGGGGCTTGGGAGAAGGTATATCAGAAATGACTATGATATAAGAAATAGAGTATATCAACAAAAATTTTTGGAAGAATGACACAGAATGGGCATGAGTAGGCATCTACATATTATCAGTAACAATTTCTGTGCAAAAAAAAGTAGAACATGAGACATTATAAAGGACATGTGTAATTGGAAAAGGAGGTAAACCAGTCCTGTAGCAAGTCAGTCAAGAGGCACAGTGGATAGAGCGCTGGTCCTATAGTCAGGAAGACCTGAGTTCAAATGTGATCTCAGATACTTACTAGTGATGTGACCCTGGGCAAGTCACTTAACCTGTTACATGACTTGTCAAGCCTCACTTTCCTCATCTATAAAATGGGCTAGAGAAGGAAATGACAAACACTCCAGTATCTTTGCTGAGAAAAACCCCAAATGGGGTCACAAGAATTCACAACTGAAATGACTGCACAACAACAAAACAAATCATGTGCACATTTAATACGTATCCACAGTTTACATGTCACTGTGACAGGCACTAGAAGAGATACAAAGTTTAGTTATGACAAGCTCTTATCTGAAGAGGGAATTGTGAATGCAGCCATTATGCAGAATTTCTCATTCAGTTGAATTCTATCCATAGTAGCAAAGAAGTCTTGGTGTGTGACACATGTTGGGCTTTTAGAATAGTCATATTAAATCAAGGTGGGCATTATGATTGCTTTTGTTATAGAACAATCCTATTGTCTGTGGTTCAGAATTCAGACTAACAACAACCGAAAAAGAAAAAAAAACATAATGTGTTTGTGTTTGCCAAAACCATGGAAAGCACTCCAGCATACCCAGCCAGCTACCACAGGGGCATTGGCAGAAGGTCAAAGTGACTGAAAGAAGTGGTTTAGAAGCAGTAAATTCCAAGGCATGGCATTGTAATCTCAACTCTGATCCTATCTTCTGTATTGTCTTGTTAACACTTCTGTGCTCAGCAGCCCAATGTATTTATGGGACTAATAATTTGGTTGTGCTTTAGTAGCCCTTGGGCTTAGTGCCAGTTTTTTATTTAATGCCTCTTGGTTATCAAGGAATTCTTCATTATAATGCCATTACCTTTGATAAATTGTTCACATTTTAAATCCATAGGAATTCAAACTCATGACTGAAATATAGTAAGCGTTGCATAAATGCTTGTTTACTGAATAAGAAGTCCATTGCTGTTTTTGTTTTCCAATGTA
This sequence comes from Phascolarctos cinereus, assembly GCF_003287225.1. NCBI lineage: Eukaryota > Metazoa > Chordata > Mammalia > Diprotodontia > Phascolarctidae > Phascolarctos > Phascolarctos cinereus. The sequence goes on from NW_027556098.1 coordinate 351,976,216, forward strand.
TTTTTTGTCCTGTTCAGTAGCAGTGGAGTGGGAGAGCTGGTTCGGAGTGATAAAAAGCAAACGTAACCAAACAGCTCAGGATACTGGTTGGTTGGGTGGAAGGGGAATGGGGACTTGCTTATATCAGAGCTGAAAGGGGAGTAACTTCTGGGAATTTGCTATGACATAATCTTCGTGGTATGTAAGCAAAAAAAGACTTGTGCCTGCAGTGTATTGGGTCTTCCAGGTGGCTATCTTGAATTAGCCATACTTTCAATCTGGAGAGTCCCTTCATTACCATATTCATAAGATGTAAATAGAGACTTTGACATCACATAAGCTACTATCAGGCATTGAGGAGTCTTGGGCAGTCTTGGGAAAGTTTCTTGACCACAAGGTCACTGGTGATGGGGTAGGCTGAGCATCTCTAGACCACAAGGTCGCAAGTGAGAGGGTGAGTTACAGAGTAGTGAGGTTGCCTATTCAGCATATGGGGGAAGTAGCTGTCTGCTCAGCATATAGGGCTAAGAACATAAGGGAAAGGGTTACCTAATCAGGATATAGGGAAAGGATGGGGCCTCACTGCTCTGGGGGAAAAAATAGGACTTTGCTGTTCCTACTCCAGTAGGATTTCCACTTACACAGGTTTGCTTTCTATGTCCTCAGCATATAAATCTATATCTATCTCTTTGCTAATTAGCTTTGGGAGAATATGAAGAATAGGGTCTGGCTGATTCTTTTTCTAAATGGTCTAGCATTTTCCTGCAGGCATTTGTCAGCTCTCAGTGATGCTGGTGCTGTTGATGAATGTGGTGATCATCTTGACAAGTGATAGTGATTGTACAGATGTAGGATAAAAGGTGTCAAAGGGAAAGGAACTATTCAGCTCACAGTTCACCAACGTTGATTAATTTAATGGATGTAGTAGAGAAAGGATACAGAGATATTTGAGACCCATTTTGAATGCTATGATGCTCAACTGTTATGTATGTAGCAGGCCCATGCAAGTGGGGGAAGGGGGTGCCTACATTTTAATGCAAAAGTTTAGAATGTGGTAGCTCCCCTTTTTACTCATTGCTACTATAACCTTACTAGAGGAATAAGTACCCAACTTGGAAGCATTGATTAATCCAGATTGTGGGTTAGTCCAATCATTACAGTAGTGACTGGTAAGTTTCTAAAACATTCACAATCTTGAACTCCACATCCTATGCTAACTTCATATTAAGCCTTCCTCTATCATATGCACTGATCCCTAGGCCTCCTCTTTCTTCCAGACAGCCAGATGAGCATATACATAAATAATTTGGTTGTATTACTTACTACAAATGAAAAAAGTACAAACTATAAGAAAATGGAAAAAGACAATGGAAAAAGGGAAATAATACATAAAGTATACTTAGTTAACTAAATACAATATTGAGAGATATGGAAATATACTTTAGAAGCTAATTGAAGAACGGGATATACTTTTGTTCCCACAATTACATACTTAGTCAGATATGTATTATATGCATAACAAAATAGGAAAATTAAATCACTTGCTACAATGGGGAAAAATAGTTCTATCATTTTTTATTCAAATCAAAGATTCCTTGAAGACTTCTTGATTTGTAATGGGAGCTGATAAATTTATACCTATTTTAGGTACATGTTAACTGACAGTTCTTCTGAGGCCACTTCTAAAATTGAACACTTGCTATACACATCACCAGAAAGATTGTGGCATTAATGTGATGATGGTGATTATGTTATTGGATGGCAATGGTGATGGTGATTACAGTGATGGGGATACTGGACAGCTTCTCTACTTCTCCAGAAGGTTTCCACCTACCATTCCTGTCTTCCTTCTCTGAAGACCCGAGGGACCTAATTTTTTTGTATCTTTCATATTTTCCATTCTATGGTTAAGCATTACTTTATGTGTATATTCTGCCTCCCCTATAAGACCATAAGCTCATCCAAAGCAGCCTGTATTCTATGGCTCTTTCTTTCCTAGTTTCCAACAAAGAATAAGCATTAAACAATGTTTATGGATTAAGATGATGACAGTGATAATAATGACTTCCAGAGTAGTACCACAACCCCCAGATCCAAGTGGGTCACATAGGTAGTCGGCGAAACATGCGGACAATACTTCTTCTGATCTCCTTTGTTTTGGCACTATAGATAATGGGGTTGAGAACAGGGGGCACAAAGAGGTACATATTTGACATAAGAACATGCACATACCGAGGAGCATGTTTGCCAAAGCGATGCACAGTGGAGACACCAATCACGGGTATGTAGAAGATGAGCACAGCACAGATGTGTGACACACATGTGTTAAGAGCCTTGAGCCTCTCCTCACGGGAGGCAATGGCCAGCACAGAGCGAAGGATCAGAATGTAGGAGAAGATAATGAAGAGGAGGTCCAGTCCATAGGTAGATAGAAGCACAAGCATTCCATAAATGCTGTTGACAGTAATATCAGCACAGGCTAATTTCATCATGTCTGGGTGCAGGCAATAGGAGTGGGAGAGCACATTGGATCTGCAAATGGGCAGCC